>NW_028232859.1:58654789-59354665 GCF_057557595.1 Rhyacophila brunnea
TTGAATCCTTTGAATCGTTGAACCCGGTGGATGTACCTTCTTTATATCGAAATACTTGTTAATTTACTATTATAAACGAAAGTCGCAAATAAGAATCGCGATTTATTAAGGTAGGTACTATAACAGCTATAAATAAAGGTTTCGATTAACTTATTTATTAGGAAAAGCCTTTACCGTGGGATTCGTCAATAAATTATTATCCGTTTAGGTTGCATATTAAGAAATTTACCAGAGTAAATACTTTCAAAAAATATTGACTACGGCCTCGTAAAAGATCCGATTGATTTTCCAAAGAAAGTGCCCCTATCCCGTTTTATTTATATTCGTTAGCCTCCACGAGAATTAGATAAACTTTTTTACGGGGATCGTTGAAGTTATTTATTTATTTAGTATATTACTCGCGCAATATACGGCGATCAATGGTGCGAATTCAGAAAGGCGGATAGTTAAAGAATAAGGCCTACTTCGGGTAAACAAAAATATTTTTTTCGCAAAACTTATTGTTCGTTGTATCTTTCATTTCATGTTCGCCGCATTGTTAATTTTTGACTCTTTAAAACAGGGATTCTTACTTAACCTATGGACCATAATATTGAGATATAATAACAAAAAAATATATAATGCATAGGAAGAGTTGTTACTTCATAACTTTGCACCCCCGGCTCTAGGATGACAATGATATAATATATCCTAAAAATATGTTCTTAGATATGTTTATCTATTTTGTACTACATAATTATTAGAAGTGAATATCATTTGATCTAATTTTATGCGAGGTAATCAGGCAAAGAAGCTTATCAGTGTTGTAAAAAGTGCAAAAAAAGGTGCAAAGTTATAAAACGCGTAACCACTCTAGCATAATGTACAAAACAAACATAATTTTAAAACAGTTTGGAAGTTATTAGGAAATAATAATTGCAAAGAGGTAAAAAAACTGTCGACTTTGACTATGAAAGCTAAAAAAGCTCTTATAATTTTGGAAGGGCTTGGGTTACGAAACCAAAATTATTAATAATTACCCTAATCTGTGTCGTGACCCAAAATATTTTTACAATAGTTTTGTCGTAAATACCTATAAAATAAAAATATTCTTTGATTTTTTTAATTTGTGAAATGCGGGCGATAACAGCGTGAAGTTTTCTACAAATGAATCTCCAATGCGAAATGACCTCTTTTACTTCGCTTTCATATAATATGTGGTTACGTCCATATATAGGTTTATTCAGCGTAGGTATTTCTGAAGTACGTATAGGTTCATTTACTACGAATGGTGGCGGTTTTCCTTGAAGATAATACACAATAGCAGGTTATCTCATTGCGAGGGGCCTCCAAACCTGTCAGAATCGCAGAAACGCGTACCTCAAATCGCCAGTGATTATGAGTAAAACCAAATGAAATATAGAACTTCGTCTTACCAGAGATGTGTCTGAAGCAATGCGTGAGGGTAGCAGCGGCGAGTCCAGCTGCGAGAGAAGCGGCCAGCAGGGCGAGTGCAGGAGGAGCCCCCGCACCACCGCCGGCACCCCCGGCAGCGCCGCAGACCAGCACGACATAGAAAAACGTCGCCAAGCACTCTGAAATTACCGCGCGCCACAGTTCGAGAGCGCGGAGCTCAGCTTTCGGCTCCATGGGCGCAGCGACCAGCGCCGGGGTCGTCCCTCGCATCGCTTCCAGCTTCTCCATCAGTCTAGCGATGTGGAACTCAACTCCTTGGTCACCCATGTGGAACGTTTCGTCGGTCATTTTCAAAAAATATAGGCTTGTGATTCAAACCCAAGTTTTTTATATTTTATAGTTTTTATTCTGGTGTATTTTTGGTTGACCTACACTTTATTAAAACTGTAATCATAACACATAGATAATAATTTATGATCAAAATATTATTATTAGGTAGATACGTAATTAAGATCTTAAATTTTAAAATACAATTCACGTTAATTATTATCTATTGATAAGTCAAGTCTAACTCACTTTTATAAGCTTCGAACTAAAATCTTTTAAAAAAGCTAACACATTAATTTTCTTCACATAATGTTTAAAATATAATTATAGGTACCTACTATATTTTTTAATTAAATAGATAACATGGGTTGTTTTTTATTAGTACTATTTAGAATGTTATCGTGAAACAAAATAGAATTTTGTTTTGATACATAAATGAATTCACTGCACTTTTGAATTTTGAAGTTACGATCGCATCGTAGTTTCCCGCGTTTTACACTGGAACGACACAACGACAACCTTCCAACGCGAGGTTTCTAACCCTAACTAAATGAAAATAAAATTCAAGATTTCAGAAACTCGAATGATGCCCTCGTGCGAGAACAAAATCACTTGTTTACCCCCAGCGCAGTATCATCTGACATCCTTGTCTCGCTCCTCGTAAAACGCAACTATCTCTTTTTAACACCTGCTACGAATAGGCAATGCTATTGGCTGTATAATAATGGTTACCAAACTTTGGCGTTTTGTCGTATCATACTGCCATCTGCTGAATAGAACACGAAGACAATAAAGATTCTGACTCAATTTAGCTTTTGATAAAATTTAAACGATGGCACATCCTTATTTCTAAATATTTTAATAAAAAATATTTTATTCTCAATATTTTTCGTAAATAATAAAATTATTATACACTTTAGAAACTACTTTACAAACTGCGCCCGTATTTGGTTTCGAAATTGATTTTGTTCTATCTATTCCTGTTCTATACTATGTAACGATTTTTACGATTTAATACATTTTCTTGTTATAGCCGCGATAATACTTACTGTCAACAGTAAATCCATGCACGTGTAACGGAGTATAAAAGCAAGTCAATGACATAAATAAGGAATAAAATAACATACTAGTAGAAGGAATAACATTTATTATGATTCATTCATTTGTCAGGTTGGTAATTTATATCTAATAATCTTACATTTTACTATACCTACCTACTAACCACAATATCCACGACATGTCTATTGGTGAACCATTTTCAGATAACGAGTAGAATTGTAGATAGGTAGATAGGTAGATTAATTTAATATACTCACATATTCGCCAGTTTAACTGGACACCAGATACTCCAACACCACACTTCAAGTCTAGTTCTTTCTATCTCAATCCGTTACAATCCACCTCTGATGAATAACTAGGTATATTTCACAAATTGGTAAGACAAGATACATTGAAAGTACACACAGCTTGCTGTTCGCGAACGAACATTGTATAAAAATTCTTAAAAAGTTGAATTAAAACTGTTTCTATAAAAGAAACAGAAATAATTTTCTGATACAAATGTCCTTTTTTGAAATGTTATGAATAGACTCAAAGTGTGAATTGGATCTGACAGATATGGTAGGTAATAAGTATGTAAGTATAAAATGTGCACCTAACTCATTTTCGGCAAAATTGCACTCAAGACTCTGAGGTAGGTCATCATCATCATCATCATTTATGGTACTACACCCCTTGGTGAGCCTTGGCCTCCTTCAAAAACTTCCTCTATCCTGGATGATCCAGCGCCGACACTCTCCAATTGTTTGCTCCGAGCATTTTTATTTTATAATTATGAATATATTTTATATAAAGATCAGTTTCCATAAGCACTTATATGAAAAAATATATAGTTTTATTTTTGTTTTTATGAATTTTATTCATTGGCGTAATTTCCCTCGTCCGTCGTCCTTTTATGTCAAATTTAATGTAAATCGTAGAAATGAAAAGAATAAGCACCTACTATATTATTATCTGTTTAAGTGAAGCCATTTTAGTGGTTTGATAATAAAATTATTGTATTATCATTTCCATTATTGCGGTATCCACTATCTAGCTAGAATCAAAATATTAGTCATTTAATTTTGTACACAAAAGAACGGACGGATGTATTAATCACAACAATTTTAGTAGATTTGTACCCATCTGTATTAGGTTTGGATATCATGTTTTTGCTAATAATACTTTATTGATTGAATCATTATTTTCATAGTAATTATTATAGTATAAAATAATCTAAATAAAATAATGAATAGGTACTTGCTTAGATAAAAAAAAACATTATTATAATACTGCCCAGAATCTTATTGGAAACTAATCGGTTTTCAGGTAGCAGTGACGTCCCGTGGGGGTAGGCAGATTGAGCGTCGCTTGGGGGCGGCAGATACTCGAAGGGCGGCAAATCGAGGAAAATCATTTGGTATTATATAGAAATAGCTACCTAAACTTAGTTATATTATAACCTGATCGTTGGGATGTTTCTTTCCGGATGCTTTTTTTTATTATTACCCAGTAGGTACTCGCAGCGATTTTAGTATGATGTCACGACGCTCCGCTTGTGATTTTTTTATTTTATTTTTGACTGCACGGCTTCGTATACAAATGCTAATAAACTTGGCGCCTAGACACATTATGAATAGTTTTATAAATGTAAAACACCACAAACGAATAATAAATCAGTCATAATAATATAATGTCATTTACTCAGATTAAAAAGTTCCTTTCATAACAGTGGTAGGTATACTGCGCAAAAGCCAATAATTATGTCGCGCCATAGTTATTAAAAGAAAATAATATATTATAATATCAACGTTGGTAACGAAACAAGGAGAATTTATCGTAGAGATTTATAGGTAGATACATACCGTATTTTTTCGCGAGATTTAAAAGTTGCCGGATGAACATATTTAAAATTATGTGGTTACACAATACAATTTATAATTGTGTAGCGATACTCAAAAACTCCATAATTCAAGTGTATGTATTAAAATATACAAAAAAAAAACACTAAATATACACATCAATTTTAACGCGTACACCATTTGGAAAATATTACTGTAGAGCGTCGTATTGCTTTTATCCTTAGCGATAGGTAGGGGGGGCGCCAAAGATCCTAACATGGGGCCCGCTTCAGGATGAGGGGGCCATGCTACATACAACACATTTCTTAGATATTAGAGTAATGAAAGGATGATAAAAAAAAATGGGGCGGCATTTTGACGCTGCCTAGGGGCGGCATTTTGTCTACGGACGTCACTGTCAGGTAGTTTACGGATAATTTATATTTTGGGCTTTCCAATACCTACCGCGCGCTACTTACAATAGATAATGTTCTAATGTGCCATTATTTTTTAATAAATTATCATTTATAGTTGAACGACAAAAATCGTCACGTGAGAATGCGTCATTAGTAGGAAACGAAATTATAACATTCAGTAAACCAATCACATGAAAGAAAATATTGTGATGACTGATGACTGTTGATTCACATGCAAACATATACAAAAATGAGAGAAGATTTAAGATGATATTGAGTTTTATTTTAGGCCAATGTTGTAAATTTAATTGCGGCGATACGCGGATTATCCAATACTTAATTACAATATTAATAATATATGGTACTTCACTTCAGTGTATGTAGGATGCCAACCACTCTCCTATTCATTCCATATAAATAAAAAGAGCAGTGGCGCACCCAGGGGGGGGGGGGGCGGCAGGGGCCCTGACACCTCCAAAACATAAAAATTATCAGAATGATTTTAAACATTGAAATTGAAAGCCAATAAACTATAGGTACCTTGGACTTAGACAAATAAAAACACGGCAAAAAAATTAGCCACCAGCACTCTTTTTAGAAAAAATTCTTAGATTTTAATTTCAAACACAAAAATTTCGAAACACGGATTTCGGGTTTTTTTAAAAACCCAATCCTTAATGGAACTCTCATCTCGGCAATCTCGGTGTCCACCTGAATTCCGGAGTGGTGTAGGTCATGGCTGGGGAGGGCTGACAGGGCTCTAGCCTGGGGGCCCGGGCTGTGGGGGGCCTGGCGTGTCGGGTTGACCAGATAAGTGTGATAAACACACATCATAAATTAGCTTTAATAGTAAAAAAAAAAGTAGTAAAAAGTACCCTTAATTCAAACTAAAACACTATTTGGAAAACGTTAATGTAGTGTTTCACACTGCCGTTAATCTTAGCGGTAGGTAGGGGGCCCGCCAAATATCCTAGCCTGAGGGCCCGTTTCAGGATGTGGGGGCCATGGTGTAGGTACACCGAGTGCAATAGACAAAAGACCGATAAACGAGAAATTAGGCTGTGTTGTGTTGAGTAGGTTTGTGTATAAGTTAAATGCACTAATACTTTTTTTGTCCTTTTTCAATTAATATTTTGGAGCCTCAATATTAAAAAACCAAAAATCGATGATAAACATTCGGCGAAAAGAACGACTACACCCACTTACTAGTCGGTGGTGGTGTAAATCAAAAGAACATTTTTTTCAGTGGAATTCGACATAAATATTGTAGCGCTCTAGACCAAGCGGGTAGCACGTCCGATAATATTTGAGTAATGTTTTAGCATACTAGGCGCACATGTCCATCATGGTCGCTGTTAGTCACTTCCAATCCGCCAGTCGCTGATGACACGCTCAACGGTTACCGCCGTTATGCCTCCAATTCAATAAAAACTAGGAGAAACTGTACAAATATACCGTCGTGTATTGTGAAAATATGTAAAAATAATTATATGAAGAAGAAAAAGAGGCTATGGGACTAATTTACATTCTCCTTCTTGGGCCCCCTCCAATATTAAATCCTGAGTGCGCCACTGTGTCAGAGTATCCGTCTCTGAAGATGTGGAAGTTTGTATTCGAGCCTGGAAAAATTGTGTGTTTTATCAACGTGTCTTTGATTCATCACACATCATTAGTCGAGGTCGATTAACTGCTGGAAAAGGCCTCCCCTTCAGCACTCGAAATAAAAAAGTTCACAAACCGGTGCTCTCGGAAATTTTCTGAAGATATTTACCAAGTTATCAAATTTTGAGTATATTTGATAATTTGATATAAATAAAAAGGATTTCAAGTTATACACATTTATATTTTTATAAAAATCGATGTTTTTTGAAAATAAATATAAAAAAATATTAAAACGACGAATTAGTTAAAAAATTGAAAACTTAGTGAACTAAAATTTAATAATAAATATGACCATAAAATATAATGTAACAATAAGATGTGACCCTGCAACAAATTCACATTTAATTACTTACATTTTTTTTTACAATTGTAAGTTTATCTTTGACTTAAAAAAAATCTTTTTAATGTTTTCAGATACATATTTATTAATCAATACAGTTGAAATTGTAAATTATCAAAAAAATCTCAAATTGCAAGCTTCGTATTTTTTCGCTAGGTACCTCTTTAAAGACGGCTCAGTAAAGGCTTCACCTTAATAATAATTATAGTTCGTCACGCTATAGTTTTGTGCTAACATCTAATTATTGCAAAAATATTATTATCTAACATAAAATTTTCTTCCTCTCCCACCCAATTATTAATGTCCAGTTAGTGCTAATGACTTTACAATGAACGTTGAACAACTTGTGTCATGAAAAACAAAACCATTTTCATTTTCCAATAAAGAAACATTGGCTATTTCATTATTAAATTTAAAAAAATGTCGGTACTAGGTACCTACCTACCCACGCTTTCATTCAAAACTTGGATGGAAAGTTTCATGTTGCCATACGCAAACAAAACTTTTACCACATTTGTCGTAGTAAAGTTATTGTTATTTATTATTAATTACCCATGTATCAAAATAAATCAAATTTTAATATGGCATACGGATAATTCAACTTTTCAGTTGCATAGCTGTTAACCCATATTTTTTTTAATCGCTCAGATCTTCGGTTTCGCTGTATCATAGTAAAAGAGCAAAGAGCTATTTTAGCTAATTTAAAACCTTTATAAGTAATAAAATAATAATTTTGTACTTATCATGCAACTACTAGGATTTTGGTTATTGATGAATCTGAACATATCTTATCAGGCTTGCACACAGAAAAATAGAATGGGGGTCAATTTAGAAAAAAAATATACCTACATAATAATTGTTAAAAAATAATACTATCGACCGAGGGTACTTGATGGAATTTGAATTTAATTTCTAATTATTGATTTGAGTTTCGCTTTTCAGCATCTTCAGCATCTTCAGGCACTATGCGCACTCACCAATGGCTAACTTTACAATGACAACGAATACAGTTAATTAATGCAGGTAGTCAATTAATGTAGTTATTTAATATATGAATTTAATACAATCAAAAGAGGTAAAAAAACCTTAATATTTAAATAAAGGATGAGGTATATATTTTTTCATATTTTGAAAACTTACCTATTTTGTAAAAATCCATAGTAGATAACTAATGTACTATTAATACCTTTAATAGGTAAGCCATTAAATTTTGTGGCGAGGGGGGGGGGCATCAGAGGTAATGTGGCGTCACAAAGTAAACCAAAATTTTAAGAGGATTTAAGGATAACTATATTGTTTTTCTGTTTTTCAACGTTTAGGAGGGTGACAAAAATGTGACATAATATAGACAAAAAGGTTATGTGACGAAATATGACGATGGGGGCGGGGGGGGGTAGTTAGAAACAGCCAAAATCGTGTGACGTCATATTATGTCGATGAGAAATGTAATTAAATACACCTTCCCACTGAGTAAAAAAATAAACAATGTTAAGGTATATTCCATATTGGTTAGCTGAAAGCATAAACCCGAAAGGTCCGGACCTGAAACCTCCCCCCCTCGTGTGCGCGCCTGAATATCTTATACAAATTCTTATTTATTTTATATTGGGTAGGTATAATATATTGCTCTATAAGCAGCAAAGTAAATACTCGGCTTATATGTTTATTAAAGGCACGGTACGAGACGGTATAATTTTCCTTTTATCGTGTACGGAAGAAATAAATATGAAAATATGTTATATATGAAAAAATCTTAAAACATGGAAATTTTATAGCTTGGTAACCCTAATAATACTTAAATGCATTTTTTCCAATAGATGGCGCTTGATCCGTTGTCCAACGGAAAGACATTGGTCACCAAGCAACAGAATCAGTCTTTTGTTGATAGAAGTTTTCGTACCTACTTGCACGATCGACTGAGGGGCGTTGTCGTACCGTAGAAGATAAACATATTTAACAAGTTTTCCTCTGTTTTCAATGAGTTGTGATAAAATATAGTGCAAATAAAACCTACATTGTGATCGCCACGAACGTGATGTGGCAACGATTTAGCTACCTGTTAAAATTATCGTTGCATTCCATTTGATGGTTACGCGTGCCTTGTTTAGTCATAAAGGTGTATTCTAGTTTCTAAGAAGTATCTAAGTTGTCTTAGACGCAATAAAAGTGAGTGTTTATTCTCACTTTTGTTATGTTAACTCCTACATAATGTTTGGTTATGTTTCAAAGTTTCTGTCGTGGACTTTAAAATCAGTTGTACCTGTGCACAGGTAAACTATGCGACGTCCGTAGTGGCGAGTTTTTTGGACAGGTCCCGCCCGCAGTGTTTTGTTTTGACAGAATAATGGCTGCCTCAGTCGCATTGTTATGTTTGTGTTTCCTGTGTGGTGTTTTCTCGCAATCGAACCCTGGTTCTAGTAACAGAGAGATTGTGATAAACGGAATATATGTGCCCCCGAATCCAGGTGACAGTGATTATCAGACATACGTTTACAAAGACAGAAGATATGGACCAAATCTGCCACCCCCAGGAACTCAATACGTTCCACGGAATAATCCTCATGGAAGGTTTCCCTACAATGAAAATGTGCCGTTGGACGACCGGTTTCGATTCAATCAGGTGAGAAACAGTAAACAGTCTCAATACATTTTTTGGTCTTTTTTTAATAAACAACGGTAAAGTGTAGGTATTCAAAAATCAGTAGCGATCTAGATTAAGATAACAGGTTAATAATATTCCCATAAGAAGTAAAGTAGAACTCCGTTATTAGCTATTCAAAGAATGATCATAACATTCATAACTAATATTGTGTATTGAATAAGTAGGTCCATAATATACCTAGGCGTATTTAATACATAGGTATTGCATATTATACGATCTTCTTTATCGGCTCTACATCCCAGAGACGACTTTAGCTTCTTCCACACAGGTGTTCATTGGCTCTTGACCATCGTCAATAGTCAATCCATCTTTTTCGTGATCTATCTTGTGGCGGAGAAATACAGGAGGTAAACCACATCCTCTGGGAATGTCCTAAAATGTGTACGGAAAGGGAAGAGCTGATCAAGTCGGTTCAACCAGCTGTTAGGCCTATAGAATCGTCCGACTTGGTCGTCACAAAGGCCAATTTTATTGCATTTGGAAAATTTGCGGCGTCATACTGCCAACGTGAAGATCTCTTCATTAAGAATGTTCGGCAGTTTTGTATTAGCTTTAATTTGTTATTTACTACATTTTTTAATATTGCCTCTACGTGCTCATCTCTCCCTTGAGGGGTGGTACCTTAACTTAAAGTCATGTAAATTCAGTCAAAGCACATTTGAGTGCATGGCGACCTAAGTCTTGGGTAACTGCTCCATTGAAAATCGTCACTGCTCTCAAAAATTGCAGTGTTTATAAGCGTTCCTTCGTGTACCGCTTCTATACAGCGCATGACCTGTCCCCCACGGGACCTCACTGCATTTTCTCAATATGTCCTTAAGGTCATATAGGTACTATGTAATATTTATGGAAATTACCGGTTACGCCTCATGGCATCCCAGAATAAAATAATTATCTAAAGTTAGAAGCGCCTTAATTAACGGAGAGCATTTCTTGATGATCTCGTTGACAAAATCCTACATTACGACGTCATCAGATGCGTTTCATATCCTGGCAGGAGTGCTACCCTTTGACGTGCACATCCAACTACGAGGATCGATCACCCCTCTTTTGAGGGCGGGATCAACTGTACCATCCAGGGTTACATTACAACTGACGCCTCTCACAATATCTGTGGATGACTCTTACAGGCAGACGGTGAGCACGTTCGTCTACTAGATAGCACTCTGGCATGGCAGTCAAGATGGTTGGCATCCACCAAGGGGCGATAAACGTATCTGTTTTTTCCAAATGTGTCCTGCAGGCTTCAGATGAGACAAATGACACAAACGAACTGGTTAAGCTGTTTCCTGGCCAACCACGGTGACTTTGATGTTTGATAAAACCTGGGTTGGAATGCACATGCGGGCACGGCTATCATACGCTGAACACATTCACGAACACAGTTCTGGCCACACCGACTTATCAACTAAGGCCAACTTTGAGGCATTTGAAAAGTTTACTGAGGCCGTATGGAGGATAGAATAATTCCGATCCCTCTTTAGATTCATCTCTTACAACTCCAGACTGAACTCCTGCTCTGGGAAAGTTTCAGTACACGGGTACAGATGATAATTAATGTCACTAATGACCAAAGATAGATGACGGCAGAGCAAGTTAAAATTCTTTATTATTTTCTAAATTTTTCTTTATGCACGACGGTGCATGGTTATTATTATTAGAGTTATTACATCAGTACCGTGCGGTTTTGTCTTGGACAGGGAAGTGTGGTATACTAAAATAATTTTATTAATACACGTTTATAGCGTTATGGAAGGCGTTCGTGCACAAATCGCGGCCACATATTATTATACATGGCATGTGGGTGGGATGGGGTGACTCAAAGCATATCCCTTAGGGCAACTCTGACATATTGTCCTGGCAACACTGGCCGCTATTGTTACATCTTTATTTACGTGTAGGTATAACATAGAAATACTACGATTAAACAATTATATTTTTTTAAGAAAATTTTATAATCGATACCCTTATAAAATCAAGATATCCCACATGAATGGTCTAACTAAATTATAAATAAAGAGAAAGCGGCATGAGCCAAAATAATCTGAAATGATTATTTATTGAAACTACATTAATTTAAATGGTATAGATCCATAAATGTGTAATTTATATTAAATAGATACGTCATCCTCCTTATCGGACTTGTCATTCTTATCAGATAAAAATGAGATAGGTTACGCAATCTAGGTAGATAGATATAAAAGTACAGATAATATTAATAATGTGACTTACCTGTAGTATATTTACCTGTTTATTAATTGATATTTGGCAATGCAAATCATGGGTTTATAGGAAAAAATAAGAACTGGCTATATAAGTATTTTTTATACCATGTCCGATCCTAATAAGATCAGGGTGGAGGTTTGTATTAACAGGCTTTTGTTTTTACGAGAAAATGATGTTAGCCACTTGTTCAACCAATTGAACCAATTGTTCAAACCATGCTCGTACTCACTCATCAGTCATCAGTGTCATCACTCATGACTGTCATTTTAAATAGTAATTGGATAGGGAGGAGATATTTACATTGTTATTTTTATTAGGTCCGTTGGCAAGTAGTTTTAAGTGGTAAGTAATTTTTATATAAATATGTTCAATGACGACGTGTGAATCTTAGGATCACTAGTAATTAATGGTGGATAAGTTATTTATGGGTCTAGGGCGATTTGGCACCGCGAACTGGCCTCCGCCGATTGGCCTCCGGTAATTGGCCGCCGGTACAATCGGACGCCGGCCCAATTGGACGTCGACCCAATTCGACGCCGACCCAATTGGCCTCCGGGAGGATTGGACGCCGCACAGTTGAATTAAATGCGCAAAGGAATAGACGTACGTTACGATTTGTTGGAGTAAATAAGCAAGTCAGTTTAATATGCTTCTATCTTCTCAGTAGTTGTACCTTATACATTTCGCGCTTGACACATTTTTAATATAGATTGAGAATAAGATTATGCTTTATGTTTATTAAAAGAAAATAATTCTTCCCTCGTTAAAACTTAAAGATGTGCATAATCAATTAATTTATTGTCTATACATGGGTATTTATTTATATTTACAACAAGTATTAAAAATAATGTTAGATGTAAGAATTAGAAAAAGCAAGGGATTGCGTCCGGCACCCAGTACCTAAGTAGTTTATTAATCAAACTACTGAAACATTTATACTTAGCAGATAACATACGAGGGTGGGTCAATAAGTCCTTAGAAAAGCCGACAGGTGGCGCGACTAGTACTGTAGGCGGTTTGTTTTCATGCAGCGGCACTACCGATTCAGTATGCTGCGAAGTTTCAATCAGATTGGTCGGGTTGTTGTTTTTTATTTTCGTACATTTAAAAAAAAAATTTGCTTGTTTACAAAAATGGAGAAAATTGAGTTTAGAGCTGTTATTAAACATTTTAATATAAAAGGGTTAACAGCAAAGGAAATAAAAAATGAGTTGGATTTAGTTCACGGCATATCTGCTCCTTCACTTGCAACTATTTATAACTGGTTAAATGAATTTAAACGTGGTCGTACATCAACAAAGGATGAACCACGCTCAGGACGTCTTGTAGAGGTGACTACACCAGAAATGATCAATAAAATCCACGATATGGTGTTAAGTGACCGAAGATTAAAGTTGAGTGAGATAATTGAGGTTACAGGGATCTCAAAAGGTAGCGTCATTTCTATTTTACATGACAAATTGGGCATGAAAAAAGTTTCTGCAAGATGGGTGCCGCGTTTGCTCACAGTCGACAATAAACGCAGCCTCGTGGCCTCTAAAGCCCTGTTGTCGCTCATGCAACGCAATCCGGATGAATTTTTTCGTCGCTTTGTGACTGTAGATGAAACATGGATACACCACTATACTCCCGAGACGAAAGAACAGTCAAAGCAGTGGATTGCGAAAGGCGAACCATGTCCAAAGAAGGCGAAAACCGTAAAATCAGCTGGTAAGGTTATGGCTACTGTATTTTGGGATGCACGTGGAATTATTTTCGTTGACTATTTGGAAAAAGGAAAAACAATAACAGGGGATTATTATGCATCTTTATTGGACCAGCTAAAAAACGAAATTGAAGAAAAACGGCCTCATTTATACAGGAAAAAAATCCTCTTTCATCAGGACAATGCCCGTGTTCACACATGTTTACGATCAATGGCTAAAATTGAAGAATTGAAGTTCGAATTGGTCGACCACCCACCGTATTCGCCAGATTTAGCCCCCAGTGACTTTTTCCTTTTCCCAAACTTAAAAAAATGGCTAAGTGGACAACGTTTTTTTTCAAATGAAGAAGTCATCGATCGGACAAATGCTTATTTTGAGGACCTTCCGAAAACTTATTTTTCTGACGGTTTAAAAAAAATTGAAAAACGTCTAACCAAGTGTATTGAGCTCCAAGGAGATTATGTTGAGAAATAAAAAAAATGCAAAAATAAAAACTGTTTTAATGCTTTTTTCTAAGGAATTATTGACCCACCCTCGTACCTAATATTTTGTTTGTAATTTCATACTATCTTAAAATACGCATTTATGCATAATAATATACATGTTTAAGCTTTATTATAATATTAAGTCGATAAAACGCTGAAATATAATGTTATTTTCATTCTAACATCTAACATTATTTTTAATATTTGTTGTAAGTACCCATGTATACACAATAAATTAATTGATTATGCACATCTTTAAGTTTTAGCGAGGGAAGAATTATTTTCTTTTAATAAACATCATAAGGCATAATAATCATTCTCAATCTATATTAAAAATGTGTCAAGCGCGAAATGTATAAGGTACAACTACTGAGAAGATAGAAGCATATTAAATTGACTTGCTTATTTACTCCAACAAATCGTAACGTACGTCTATTCCTTTGCGCATTTAATTCAACTGTGCGGCGCCCAATCCTCCCGGAGGCCAATTGGGTCGGCGTCCAATTGGGCCGGCGTCCGATTGTACCGGCGGCCAATTACCGGAGGCCAATCGGCGGAGGCCAGTTGGCGGTGCCAAATCGTCCCATTCCCATTTATTAAGACAAAAACCCATTTGTTCTACAAAAAAATGGTTTTTTGTCTCTCTTGTAAAATTTGCGCAGTTCAAGATAAGTATTAAGATTGCGCAATTATTAGATACTGTTTTCTCGGCATTCGAGATTTCGGCCTTCGGGGTTTCGGCTTTCGGAATTTCGGCCATTCGGGATTTCAGCATTCGGGATTTCAGCATTCAGGATTTCGGCCTTCGGGATTTTGTCCGGCACCCCTTTATGTCATGTCGTGAACGCTTTGAATTTATAATTGTCATGTTTATTATAATATGTAAGTAAAATAAATACATTTGAAAAATTGGAAAATTTGACAGCACTGGAGTAAATTAATATAATGCACGCTATATAGTGGCATGAATGTACAATGTGCACTGTTGCAATTATGTTCGCAATAAATTAAGCCAGATGTAGACATGGCGAACACCGGATAAGGTCTTTATTTATGATTATGTAATATCTACATCTCTGCCAAAAGCCGGCTTTGATCTCATTTTGATCAAACTCAGACATGTGTACCTAATATTTATATATTATTATTATTATGGAAAAAGTTAAATTAACATTTTCACTTATTAACTGAGCATATTTATGTATGCCTTCGTGCGATGGATATTATATGAATTTCTAAGTTTTTGCTGCACATGGTTGCTGGTCGTTCACGTGAATCTCCACGGCCTCGCGCTACAAAGAATTTTCCAGGGTCTTTGTAAGGTGGTTTCATAGACCCTGGCCGAATTCAAATTAACAATACCTGATGCGAGTGGACGAATAATTGTTTTCAATAAGGCATTTTTCTCAGGCAGCACAAATTTCCTTTGACTTAGCATCGAGTGTGTGCCAAAGTCCTTAAAGAAACTCGATAGTAAATGCGAGATATCCATAAAGGCATCTAGAAAAAAACCGTAACCCGTGTCCTGTCTCAGGAAGGTGGAATACAATTATCAAATTATATCAGTAATGTTACAATATTTGAATGTGTTGGTACGATGGCCTGAACAAACCCGCTATATGAGAACGTTTTCGGAAGAACATAGAGATGTGAGTTAGAGTAAGAGCCTCCGCCAATTACGATGGCTGGTAGGTGAGCATAATGACACATAGCCCTGTCGTAGATAGATTACTGTCTGGGTTTGAAGTTAGTCATAATATCGTTATAAGAACAAATATAAAAAAGATGAAAATGGAGTAGGTAGGTATCTACTTCCGTCCCAATTAGTCCCGAAAATAATTATTGCCAATTATTGAGGCTATTGTGTGGCCACAGAAAACAGCCCTAGGTATAGAGTTGGACAATATTCCATGTCTTTACTCTTTAGTAGTATTACTCTGGGGTATCTATCTATTTAGGTATCCTTATCGTGAAATATAGATTCGTAGATCATGCATTGTAGGCATCATTTCAATTATGACTAATGTCAATGTCGAATATCCACAGTATACCGATTAAGTATTTACTATTACTAATTAAATTGTACTTTGTTGAGATTATCTATCTATGGGAAGTACCTACCCACTAACTATCGTAATAAACCGATGAAAATTAAAAAAATATTTTTGTTGATATCAACTCTATTATTTTATTACATAGACTCTTCTTGGTCGTACACTCATGGGTGGGGACCATGAACACTTTTTTATTTTGCCATCCTTTGAGCGACCAAGACTTTGTATCCTTCTCGATCTTCCGCTTCTCTCAGGGCAGAATGAATGGTGCCTGTCAGCTCTTTCACTTGGGCGCTCCAGCGCGCGGATGCTCTTCCTCTGCTTCGCCTTCCCTGGAGGCCACCAGAAACCACCAGTCTCTCCAGGTTGTCCGGTCCGCGCCGGACAATATGTCCAAAAAACTGCAGAGTGCCGTTCCTTTATCTGCAGCCTCTGGATGGTTGACTGGTTCGTCCTGTGTTCCGTCCAAGAAATACGAAGCATTCGGCGCCAAAGCCACATCTCAAAGGCATCAATTGCCTTCCGCTCACTTGCCTTCAGGGTCCATTACTCCTCGACTGCGTATAAAAATATAGAGAACACTAATGTTTGCACAATCATCATTTTTGTGGCAATCGAAATACCCCGATTCTTCCATAGAGAAGACGTATCATCGCATTTTTTGCGATTTTTTCCCATTACATAGACACCTCTCACAAAATACCTGCTCTTTTTCTGTTATAAACATTTAGCTTAGTCTAATAATGTTGTAAATCACAATAAATCATTTGAATTATTACAGACTCGCACTAATAACCACAGCAGATTGTTATTAAGATGTATGATAATATTATATTTTCTTTTGTTAAAATAATGGTAAACAGGCGAGAACTAAATCGCCCACCGTAGCGCAAAGATAATCGTGGCGTGCTTGAATTCACTGGGTTTGAGATCTAATCCCGCGGGTGTTTAGAAATCTCGTTCACTTTTTTTTTTTAAATTAATACATTATTTTGGATTCAGGGCTTGAGTTTTTGTAATGATCTTCGCTTCCTCCCCCTTTCTCGTCTATAGGGCAGGGTGTTGAATGTCTAATCTTCTTAAAAAAATGAGTGTGCAGCGAGCATACGCGACGAAAGTGAAACATTTTGTTTTTTTTTCCATTATCACAGGGCGAAATATCCGATAGTTAGTATTCAGGAGACGTTAGTTGTCGAGACTTTCAGTTGACGTTCGAAAGGCGTCGGTTTTTCGTAACGCTTTTTTGCGTTACACATCAGCGGGATTCAAGAGAACTCCACGCTGTAGATCCATACCAAAACCATTAATAAGCACAAAGAAAATATGTCAATGTATTTGCATTTAATTATTTTTGTCATTTGAGAACCAGATCTAATTAAAAAAAATGTTAAAATCAGTTATGTAGAAATTATCTTGTACCCATTTATAAATCAGGTTTTCAATTAATAATTTTGAAATTTTAATTTATTGTTTAACGTTATTCATGTTTGTTTTCTTTTCTCTTATGAGGGTAATGTTTGCTATGTATTTTTTAACTCGTTTGATTAGAACCAGCTATTTTTTAAAAAAAATTAAATGTCATTTTGTGTTCGTCTTGAATTCTGATTTATTATGTACACATTTTTTGTTTTACATGATTTTAAAAAAAATGTTCGAGGAATAGCCTGTGTTCTTCGGTGGAACCAGTGTTGCCCACTGTCATTCGCTAAAATATGCCAGAGTGGGTAAGAACATAAACTCGATGGCAGAATAAATGGCTAGAAACTAACATTTCAAAAATATAACTCATAATCATGGTTTTTACGAGAGTAGAGATTGAAGAAGAATTTATTGCTTCGCAACCAGTAAATAAAGCATGCCTACAGCTAAACACCATTGAATCACTAAAATATTATGTGCCTAACATTTATTTGTTGAAACATAATAAGTATGTACATATCTGTTAATTTTCAAGCAAATCTTGTGTACCTAATATTCATGGTTTTTGTTGGAACTACATAAATTATATACGATGTCGACATACGGTAGATTTAACGCCATGATATGCCAAATGCAGATTTTGCAAGCTAACTAGGTCTGGCAAGAAAAACCGAACCGATGTTAGTACCTACTCCGTTACAGGACTTTTCAGAAATGGGGACGTTCTACAGAATTGGCCCTGAGAATTGAAAATATAATTTTTTAACATGTGGTCCATAATATCTGGTCTAATAGTTAATATAAAAAGGTCGTGTCAAAGTTGTTTGTGTCAATAAATTTGCTCTATGACTCGATCCGACTCATATTTCATCAGGGCTGTCGAAGACATAAATCATAAAAAATTATAATTTTAAATTTTTATTTATAATATATATTATTTAAGTTTTGTGCATCTAATGCCGGGTCCACACTGGCAACAAGTTAAGTTGCTGGCAGTGTTGCCAACCGTACTATAATTATAGTACAATACTATAATTTTGACGCTGCAAAAAATGCAAAATACTATAATTTTACGCCAAATATGCCAAAATACTATAATTTTAAAGGATTCGAGCCGAAAAATGTTCCTGCACTATATTTTTTACAGAAATACTATAATTTTTACGCCTTTGTACTATAATCAGCATAGCAAATATGGCAACACTGGTTGCTGGCAACCTCGTTAGATTTTACGATAATTATGATTATCGTAATTAATAATTATCGCAATTATGGTAAGTATTGTAAAATTTAATGAGGTTGCCAGTGTGGAAATGGCTTAATATCCACTGTGGTTCACGTAGTAGCATGGACCTGGGGTTAACTAATTCAGGAACTCAACACCCATGATAGAATTTTTTCCAGTTTTGGTTGCATTATATTCCAAAACTCTTCTGTAAAAATCGTTTCCGATTTTATAAATGGAAATTTCTCGGTGTGCATAGTAAACAAACCTATGAATAAAAAAGACAAGAAGGAACATACTGATTCATCGCAGTAAAATCTGGCAATCAAATTCGCCATTTTGAAAAGCGACGATTTTGCGTAAACAAATATCACGTGGTCTGTACGTGTGCGGCAAACTTCGAATGTGTTTGTAATTTTGTGTATTTTATGTTTGTGTATCACGCATTGTCGGCCATATTTGCCGGCCTTTCTGATTGCCGTGATTTGTACACATCTTACTTCCTGTCTTTTTTTATTCGTAGAAACAAACAGTATTTTTTATTAGTTATATGAAGTTGGCCTTGAATCTGTAATAAAATAATACACAATTAAAAGATTTTGAAATAGAAAAAAACACATTTCCAAGCTTTCAGCCGTGCTCACTCATGAATGTCATTTGTCATTTAGATAAGTACCTATATACACATTTTGATGTTATCTTGCAAAGTGCGAATGTAATGTTTTCAAATAATTGATATGGATTAATTATACCATCGTATTATTTTCTCGAAATCATAAACATACTATAATAGTATTTGAGTATCAACCTATGTTCAATTTGAATTGGGTTATAATAATAATATACCCGTATTATATATCAATAGTATGTTTGCTACAAAATCCACCCAAGTTATCAGTACGTACTTGCACAGGTTTGATTAAAAACTATGATGAAATTAACATTTAAAAAATATTAATTCATAATATTATTTTGACAGCCCTGTTTTCTGATCGGCGTACATCTTGCAGGTGTTTATAAAATAATAATAATGTTCAGCGGCAGACAATATCAATTATAATAATAATGTTTCTTGAAATAAAATCTCCGATGATTAGTGATTTTTGCGAAAAGATCGATTTAAATTAACGTACTTACGACGCCGAGATCCTTTTTATACTAAATTATATTTGAATTTCGAGCTCTTCAGCCCCCCCCCCCTTTAACCCAATTGGAAGTTGTCAGCGTGACAAATGAATGATTCACCTGATAACAATCATTCACGAGTTTCCCTAATAATATTAATAAATTAATTATAAGTACCTATTCGCTATTGCATATTATGATTTCTTATGATGACCGTTAAAAATTTTCTTCATGAATGATGAGTAAACAGTTAATAATCAATAATTTATGTGATTTCTCGGAACCTATTACAAATTTTCAAGAATAACATTATCACTAGACACATACATAATAATATGTTGGTTTTATCATCGTCTTGCTATTCAATATTATTTTGTGGTGTGCATTTATTAGTGATGTCGATGGTGACTAATTCAAATAGTTAGATAATAAAATAGGTACAAAAGTTACTAAGTAGTGACTCATTTCAATAAACAAAATAAATTAAATAATTACCTACCTATATTACATAGATAGGTAATGCTATAATAACAGGGAGTGCAGGGACATACTATGTAAGTACTTAGTCATTATTTATTCACATCATTGCAAAAAGTGTTATGTAATTAATGTAATTACTTATGTATTTTATAACATAAAAGCAGGTTAACCTTTATTAGTTAATTTTCCAACTGTCTTGTTTTAATAATATGACGTACAATATATATTGGTATTATCGAAGACAGTGACACTGACGTCCCGTAGGGGCAGGCAGACTATGCGCCGCATATGGACGGCAGTTACTCAAAGGGCGGCAGACCCGAGGGGGAATAAATCGAATTAAAAAATACAGATATACAATTATATAGCATGCGATATATTACTTAAGTTTTGATTAAAAAATAAATTCAGTCTACTGGTTGAGGTTTTTAAATAATGATCTGTGCGAAACAGCTAGTTCTAAACATAATTAAAATATAAATAACGCATATTGTGTTGTTTTGAAATGAATCAACAACAAAGCCTTTTTGTTTTGATGAAGTATACTAAGTACTACTAAAATGCATTCATTCCATAAAAACACTAAAAAGTATCCAGAAGTTGATAGACAGAATAATTCATTACATCGGTCTTTCACAGACTTCTGCTATTATAATATGTACAAAAAACACTTGCCCGAAATCAATCTCTTTGGTATGCACACAGAACAGATCATTGATGTTGTGTTCCCTGATTATTATTACTTACTTAATAGTGTTTACTATATCTATGGGAAGTATATTTTTCCCTGTTATAAGTCCCTGATAACTATCTTAGAAATAGAGAACATCAGTTGTTTATTCTCCCAAGGTGCAGAACCAACCTGCCCCACTGGTAATGCCAATTGGGAGGGCGATAACTATGTTCAACGAAATTGCTTCGGGTGTTGATATATTCCACCTACGTGAGGATGAGTATAGGTGGACGTTATTTTATAAATTTTTAAAATAGGGTCTGCTTAACTCATCCGGTGTACTTCCATGTACCTATCTAATTAATATTTTTGTATGTACATATTTCTACTGTTTAATAACATACTATCTATCTCTTTTTTTATGTAATACTGTTTTATATTTCTTTGTTTCTAAATGTCATGTTGTGAACGTCTTAAACTTATAATTTGTAATGTCCACAATATGTTAAAAATAAATTGAAAATTGAATTTTTTAAATAAATTGAATTTTTCGTTGCGTTAAATATTAAATGTGTGATTTGATTAACAATACGTGCAAAAACTAATATCGTCAGAAATATTTAAAAATATAAATGGATCACGCAGTATTTTTGTTATTAGGTACCTATGTTATTAAAAGTTGTAAAACGCATTCTGATACCAAGAAAAATTAGTAATACAAATCAATAATTCCACCAATTTATGAATATCTTCGGCGGCATTTTCAGTCTGTCTAAGGGCGCCACTTTTCCTAGGGACGTCACGCACTGATTAAACCAGTAAAACATATTAAGATGTCACCTCAACATCAAATCTCACAAAAGTCAATATTTTAATGAAGGATGAATCTATTTATAGTCTATATTATTTCTTTGATATTTTCTGGATGATTTTTCCAGAAAATTCGATTGATATTCCTTATCAATGTGCCTACTTACTTAGTTTTTATTATTAACCCATTTTTGCTTCCCGGACACCACGTCATGGTGCCGACAATAATTATTATTAAAGAAATACCAACACAGTTATTATTATTGTATTTCTTCACACATTTTATTTTTACAATCAATCAATAGCAGTTTATTCCGTTAAGAGTTTTCAAGTGAGTATCTATACCAGTTATTCCAAACCAGGGTTCTGTGGGCTATGTTCAAAGAAAATTCACAAATTGTTGAGTTACATGAATCACCCACATAAATATTCTATTCTGATGATGTACTTAATAGTATTTTACTCAGAGAAATAATGGCAACCGATCTCGAGTGTGGAAGAATAATATGGGATAAACTTAAACACGTGTCAAGAATACGCTTGTCCTACGTTTTGACAACTGCTGTCGATTTATTCACTGATACTCATCCAATATTGGTGTAGGTATTTGGAGGTTACAACGCACACCATTGCACGTCTATAATTTGTGGTTAATTTTCGTAGGACAGTCACACATTCAAAACCCTGCGTCAAAATGTAGTGAATTGGGTTATGGCCTATCTGAATTCTATTTATTAATCTGTTCTGTGATTTTACTATTGACCCAAAATTTCATTTACTTAATACATTGTAAGATTATTATCTTTGCTGAATACCATAATCTAGACACTAAGGCACTGGGAATCTGAAGCTTATGATGGTTACCTTTCCTAAAACTGTGATTAAAATAAACTCTTCTCTATTTCAGCCACCGATAGATCCTAACAACCCCGATGCAATATTCCCCGGAGTCCTCTCAGGATGGAGAGAAGATCTGCAAGGAAAGGAGAGAAGAGATTCTCGTCAACTTCCCAGAGATGTCTTCGTCACCACCAACTATGGTCAGGTCCAGGGATTCAAGGTAACTACCATAATATGTTATTGCTATTAAAATTATTTATAATCTCTAAGTTTCTAAGCATAAAATAAAACACTTGAGGGGAAAATTTTGTATTAGCTGCTCAGAAAAATATAAAGGTTTGAGAGCCACTGTTTATCTGGTTTCAATTACATAATTAAAGTGCATCTTTTTGTTTTTTTTTTACATACTTATTGATACTTTATTGATATTTTTGTAAGTCATTTTTTATTTAAAACATAGTTAAATAAATAACACATTACTAATAAATTATTTTTGTTTACTTTTGAACAAAATAGCTGTATTGTGATTTATTTAACAATTATTATATTAAATAAAGGAAGGCTGATTTTAATTACTTGCATGAGACGACAAAACTAGTGAGAAATATAATAGGTAGGTACGTTTTTACTTCTGATTTTCTTGATAATAACTGCATTGTTTTAACTGGATTCCCACATTCATGGTCGGAAATTTCTAATTTGACTGGGTGAAAAACAAAAGGCAATGCCAGTAGATACCAATTTAACAATGTTATATCGGTATTATTTATTGGACGAGTGCTGGATTGTCTGCCTCTGAAACCGTGGGTTCAAATCCTATGTCTATGTAAAATCGAATAGTACAATCATTGCTCGTAAAATGTGTCAATAAAACTCTTCCTTTAGAGATAGGTAGAACTCTAAAGAGCATCTTCATTCGTTTTTTTTTTTGTGTCCCTCACTGTTGAGTATCATGACCTCACTGACGATTAGATTTTCCGAATTATGTGCCCAAAGAACTGCGGAACTCTCTGGAGACATTTTAGACAGTCAGTTTTTTGTATACTTAATTTTTTTCAGAATGGAGATATTAATTATCCTGAGTGGAGTCTTTAGAATGTGCCAATTCCCAAAGGCATCAATCTAACGTCTTTCTTTTTATGTTATGGTCTAAGTTCCAACACATTAAATAAACATGTAGAAAACCAAAGAAACTTTGGACAATTGTGGTGTGGTACTTATTCCCTGTGCACATGAAATAATAAACACATAAACGACACCCTTTTTGAAAATTTGTTTAAATCTTCAACTTCCATATGATTGTGTGGAACTTTCATATAATAATGGTTAAAAAAACAACAGACATATTGTTGTTTTTATATAATAAAACGCAATTTTTTTTTTTTTTGTAGTACTTATTCCACTTTTAAGGACCGGTTTCGTCCGCCTCAGAGGGACATTTTCAACAATTCACAAAACAAACAACAAGTTTCAACAAACAACAATTGTTCAAAACAAGGGTTGAAAATGTCCCTCTGAGGCGGACGAAACCGGTCCTAATCTCTTGATTATAATAAGAATAAGTACTACAAAAAAAAAAATTGCGTTTTATTAAATAAAAACAACAATATAATGCAGTTCCACCATGAATTGACAGTTAACAAAATAAAAGAAAAAAAAACAACAGACGTAATAATTATATTAATTTTGAACAATTTTCCTATCCAGGTGTACATGTACGACAATCCTGACCCAAACTCTGGCTACAGACCATGGACTACACCAGTGGAACGAATCCACGGAGAAGCGAGCGCTTTCCTCGGCATACCTTATGCCATACCCCCTGTACTCGAGGGCCGTTTTAAGGTAAGAATAACAATATAGTTCAATAAACAAACATCATATACCAAGTACATCTAGAGAGAATCTTATCTTACGAAGTTTTTATATTACAATAGTTGAGTTTTTGCTGTTGGTAATTATAAAAAAAAAATATTCTTTACGTTGGCACTTTTAAACATGGAGGCTATTATATCGTCGCTATAGGATTTGTTTCCCGAATAGACCAAATGTCAATTTTACAGGAGACGAAAAACAAATTTCATTGTCGTATATTTTAATATCAGTAGATGTAACAATCATTCTTTCTATACTGTATGATTGCAACATTATCTAAGAATAGATTCCAAGAATAATATACTGGTATAAGTCATTAAATGCACAGAAAATGCGTTTTATTTACAAGTACTCACTGTGGATATTCGGGAAATTTTTAGCGCTCTCTTAGAATAATGGATATTCGGGACAAAACATGGACGTTCGGGATTTAAGACCGTAGCGTATTGCTGCACGGCCCACAGATTACTGAGTGGTCAAAAAGTACGCGCCTCAAATGTTATATTTATTTACACGATAATTGTTAATAATTACCTCTACTATTTAAATACTTAATGATCGTAATTATCCAAGTTCGTATGTAATAATAACACGCGGCAATCGCTTTTTTCGGTTTTTTTTCGGATTAAGTAATAAAATAGTTTTTAAGTAATTAACTATTTTTTTATTGAACGAATATTTCACAAGATTTAAGAATGTACCATTCTAATAATTGAACATACTTACATATTTTTTTTAAATCACTTCTGAGAAAATATATTATAAGGTATCTACTACTTTAATTACTAACCGACGTCACGGTCATTTCTCCAATATTTTATGATGGTACTTACTCGTACTTGCTAACAATTTTATATTAATACGTTTTCCAAAAAAAAAAATCTATTTATATATATATCTGTATATTATTATATATATATATATATATATTTCTATAATTGACAATTAAACTTATTACAAACCACCAAATAAATATTATATATTTACTATTGTAAGGAACAACAACACAAAATAATAGCATGTATAAATTAATTACCATTGGATGCTAATATTAGGTAGGTACCAATATCCTAAGTATATAATATCCACCAAATAAATAGTTACTAACATACATATTAAATTAAAATATTAATTATCAGCGCATTCAAAAATAAATAATAGCATCGCCTTTATTTTCATAGAAATACGTAGATTAAAAGTAAAATAAAGACAAACAATGTTTGATTAATAATAATTTGAAATAATAATTATTTTTTACGTCATAGTAGTTGCCGGGTCATACTGTAGAATTCATATAACCGTTGGGATTTTGTGTCATTTATCAAAACAAAATGCAGTTATTTAGGTTGAAATACTCACTTCCACAACTCTATTGTACGTTCAGGGCGAAATGGTGGTGTATCAGCTATGAATGATCTCTTCAAATTTGATGAATTCACTATTAAAACAATAGTAACGTTAAAAACAATATCAATAAGACGAAATTTGAAAGAAGTCTCCAGACGGCGGAAAAATATGAAAGTGGGCGTGATTGTTTTAGAGCTAGACAGCGTGAATGTGGGAGCGAGATGCACGGTGTGAGCGCGGTTTGATTGGCTAAAGTCATATTCGGGAAATAAACACTCAGCCAGAGATATATTTCGACTGAAATTAACTTGGATATTCAGGTACGAATAGTTGGACATTCGGGAGAAAACCACGGAGTAATTGTAACTTAACATGGCGTATTCGGGTTTTTTAAAAAAAAATCTCTGTTCCTAGATAAAAATATATTGTTTTTATAAATGATTTCGGTAGAGTTCGATAAAAGAAATTGAACTGCATTAAAATGTCGATTTCGACAAAAATGGATATTCGGGAAACAAATCCTATAGCGACGATATGCCTACTATTGTTTATTATAGCTATCATCTTTGGTAGCTGTATTTTGACGCATAAAAATTCGCGATTTTTGTGATAGTTCGCGGTTCAGTATATTTTGATGCCCATCTATGTCCAATAATTGACGCAACATCACTACCTCGAATTATGAATCGAACATATTATATTACCTATGTATGTTCAAAATGGCCAATGGAAGTATTAATTAATAAAACAATACCATCCACTCATAACAAATTCAATTATTAGGGTTAATCTTGGCAATGGACATAGCTACAGCCATATTACATATAATTTATGTAATTGACTGATTGAGTGTATACAAAAATGTGTTATAATGATTAGTGTAACCTTTTATGCTGCATTAGCGCAATATTGGAAATTTTGAGATATACCTACAGGTCCTCGTGGACAAGTGATTAAGGCACTGGGCTCTTACCCAGGGTCTCCGGGCTCGATTCCCAATGAGGTGACAATATGTTTATGTGGTTTTCTCAAAGCCTGGGTGTGATGTGATTGTTTAAAAAAAACTGCTCTCAAAAGTTGTAATATTTGTATTTGTTCCTTCATTCGCCGCCCCTATGCAATGCATGACCTGTCTACCCCCACGGAACGTCACTGGTCACTTTTGTTTCATTTAGCATTGCAGTTTCTTTTCCCGGGCTAGAGAGAGAGAGATTAAGATCAAACCTCTTCTATTAATAATTTCAGTTTTGTGCTTATCATAAATTGACCAAAGACCATAGATAGTTTTAGACTTCATATAATTATGTGTAGAAAGTTATCTTCAACATCATTTCTAATGCCTAAGAAAATTCAAATAACCAATTAAATTTTTTCACACAATTTTTTTATGAAGCTTAATTATTCTATCAATGATTTACTTTATGGATATTTTTTATCAACGTAAAAAACAATTATTTCATTAAATATTATTTTATAGCCCCCGAGACCGCATCGAGGATGGCAGCTGATGCAAGCCGTCGACTTCGGTCCTGCCTGCCCTCAACCCGTGAGATTCACCGGAGCCACCAAGGGAGTTCGAGACATGGACGAAGATTGCCTATATCTTAATGTCTTTTCGCCCAATGTAAGTGAAATAATACTTTATTACAGTCATAAAGTGACATTTAGAAGAGGGAGTGAGAGAGAGATTTAATTTTACTTGTGATAAATCCAAGGCATGAAAAAACCAGTATAATTTGAGTGCTACAGAGAAAGTTTTCGGAAGCGCTTGGTTACAAATAATTGATATAGATTTAGACTAAGATGAAATAAACTGTCAAATTCACTGCCGTGAAGCCACTTTCCCAGGGTTTGTCTAAAAAAAAAGCTTGTTATTATTTAATTTACTGGATGATTTATAAATATGGTTAGCTGTTCTATATCAAAGTTTAATAAACAAACTGAGAAAAACAAAAGTGGTATGATGCTTTTATAGTGTAAATCCTTGAGTATGCAGACTTAAATTATTATCAAGATTATCTAGTTTGCGCTATGACCATCAGTTTCATATTATGATTATTATAAGAATTTATGCTGCTGATGACATTAAAGTATGAGACATTGCAAGTAAATAATGAATTTGGATGATGCTTAGGTGGCCTAGGGTCACTGTAACGGAAAGAGTAATTTGCCAGTCACCGCAGGGCACGGATAATTGCTTGATCTCTTAACATCTTAATTGGCTGAATTGTTCAAATTAATTCTTGACTTTTTGTAAGAACTGAAATAGTAGGGTCATGAGAATGCATCGAGTGGGTTTGCTTTGAAGTCTCTTAATTATGCATTTAACTCTTGGAGTGTTTTCCGAAAACCATTATAATTTATAAAGTCTTTATATGTTAAGTATTTAAAAATAATTTACATCATTATATCATTGTCACAATAAGATAGCAATCAAATTCAAAATAATCATCAGTGATTGGTGCTCTTATGGTCAAATTAAATAATTTAAATTATAAAGATTAAGAAACCAAGAAGTTCTTGTACAAAACTCTCGTGAGGCTGATATTGTCATGAGGTGTTCTGCTCCACTGATTGACAGAAACTGAAGGTGTTTGGGTGCGCAGGGTTCATTATTATAGAAATTAATAAACCAATTTGTACATAATTTGAATGTTTTGGTTAAAATTTCCAGACTGCTTCAGGAGTGGCTCAAAAGTATCCGGTGATGGTTTACATACATGGCGGAGATTTCTACAAGGGGGCGTCGAACACGTTCCCCGCTCACATAATGGCTGCCTTTTACAATGTGGTTGTTGTGTCTATCAACTACCGACTTGGCGCTTTAGGTATTTTTATTTACTACTTGAAGTACTAATTATACATGTAGTGTACTAAAGTTATAAAAGAAATCTGCCATTACAGTGGAACCCCGATCTACCGTTCTCGCACAAATCGTTTTCCCGCACGGATCGTTCATTTTTGAAAGTCCCCCCAAACACTCGTAAGAACACTGTTAAATAAGCCCCGATTTATCCTTTTCCTCGATCTATCGTCTAAATATTATGGTCCCGTCACAAATATTATCCCGGTTGACCGTTTTTTATAAATTATATTTGAATATTTTTCATTTCGCTTTTGTGGAATTGTTTATGATACATAAAGAATAGACCTTTCAGTCACGTCGCTTTGTTTGCACAGGTCGGTTGGCGCAGGCTTGCTTCACATCTAGTGTCACGAATTTTTATAAGTCGCAACTAAAATGCGCCCCATGAAGAAAACTAGAACTCTAGCTGAGAAACTGAAAATAATTCAAGACGTCAAAAAATCCAGGAGAAAAACGAGTTTTTAAAAAAAAAAAATGTATTTCCCACATTTATCGTTTTATTTTTAGGGTCCCTTGAAAACCGTAGAATCGGGGTTTCACTGTAATTACAATGTCACATTGAAATTTCAATATACATATAAGGCACACTATAATAATCAGGCTGTGACATGAAACTGTAAATTTCAATGAATGCAATATGGTAACTGTTGCATTCAAAGAAGACAAAGCAAATACCATTGTAATTCGCAATTTATTGACATGGCTTGAATATAGTCAGCCTTGATAATACATAATAATGGAACCGTGAGATTCACATTAGTTTTAACTTAATTTGGGTTTTGAAATTCACTTACAAATTGTCATTGAATTATATGTATTATACCTATTATAGAATTCGATATTGAAATTGCATTTCTCTCACACACGCTTGTCTTCCACACATGTTTCATATGGAGGCATTCCTAATATGAGTGAAACACAATCAACCAATGGTATTGCGAATGCTGGCTAACACAGTACTTCATAACATAAATATCTGACCATAATAGTGTCTTTTTTTTACTGTCACGCTACCATATTGTATTAACAAGAACCTAAATCAAAATACAGTTTGAATTGTGCTCCATCTTTTGGACTGAGGCCTCCTTAAAATTAAATTACGCTAATTGTGCAACTATTAAACAACATTATGAAAAGTTTTTCGTGGGTTTTAGACTCAATTCAGATTTATTAAATTATTTCATACTGTCACTCAAACATTTTGCTAACCTACATTTTTGCATATTTTGAAGGATTCCTTAGCACTGGCGATTCGAATTCCCCTGGAAATTATGGTCTGTTGGACCAAGCCCTGGCTCTGCGTTGGGTTCATGACAATGTAGAGTTCTTCAATGGAGACAGGAATTCCATCACTTTGTTTGGTCCGGGAGCCGGTGCCGCTTCAGCCGGACTTCTCATGGTCGCTCCACAGACTAAAGATATTGTCAATAAAGTCATCGCACAGGTATAAAATATTATGAATTATTGATCTCTACATGAATTAAATTGAACGGACACTTGAAATGTCTCTTGTATATATGTAGTACTAATAAGACCAGTTGTCATTTATGGCTTGGAAACCTGGTGCATGACCACAAACATGGAATGAGGCTTATTTAAGCGGAGCAGGCTGCATGGTATCTTCGGACCCATCCAGGGTGGTTCCAGAAATACAAATGGCTTGGCCATGTACATAAGATGGATGAGTTACAATTTACATATTAACGTTGGGAAAGCCAGAAGGCGAATGAAAACCTGGTCGGCCTCGTACGGAGATATTGTCAAGTTGGATTTCAAAATCTTGGGCATTCAAAATTAGAGGGAAGTGGCTCTGAACTGATCAGGATGGAGGCAAATACTGTATAAGTCCATGACCCATATATAGAGTTCATCAGGAAAAAGAAATTATAAATAATATATTTTAATTAAACTGTACTTTTAAGTACCTAACTATGTACAACTATTTTAGAGGATCACAAAAGTATTAATGCATATTTTTAATTTGGATTTAATTACGATATTAGAGTGGATCGGCCTTGGCAGATTGGGCGCTTATTGTGGACAAATACCGAGCCCAGAACACCAGCCGAGTCTTCGGTCAACTGCTCGGCTGCTCCATCGAATCCTCATGGAAATTGGTCAACTGCCTCAAGCAGGGAAGGAACTTCTATGAGATCGGAAATGCTGAATTTCAGGTTAATATCTCAATAATAATACAAATTTATAATGCAGAACATTAGAGTAGGTACCTATTGACATTTTAATTTTCAATTTCAAAAATTCTATTAAATATACATATCAATACGAATTATTGGGGTGATTGTATCTAAGTAGAAACATTGGTTAGGCTAGATGCCGGGCAATGTAATTGGGTCTTGACTTTTAGTAGTGTCAAATTGAAATGCATGTTAGATTTTCCCGAACATTATATAGTATTGTTTGAGTCATGTAGTATGTCTACCTATATAACTAAAAGTACCTAAGTAATATTTGTTACTTATTTTCTTCCATATCCATACAAGGAGTGGGAATATTGTGAGAATTTCTGACCATTTTTGGTAGTTTATAGTGGAGTATTTTACTTGCATTCTGACGGTGCTGCTTTACGGTAGCGAATCATGGCACCTTACGAAGGCTCAGAGCAACCGTATACTGAGCTTCGAAAACAGATGTTTGCGATGAATACTGGGTGTGCGGGTGGTATGACTTTAGAAGCAACGAGGAGATAAGAGAACGCACCAAGCAGCCTCTCATCACGCTGAAAGTGAAGAGGCTACGTTGGACCTGGCTCGGCCACGTGCTGCGGATGCCAGAAGAGAACTTCAACCTGGCTTGCCTGTTCTTCAAGCCGACCGGATTCCGGCGTCCTGGAAGGCCGCTAAATACAATCTACAGAGTGTATACGGCGGAGCTACGGGATGCTGGTTTGACCTGGAACGATGCAAGAAGACTGGCGAGCGACAGGGATTCTTGGAGGCGCCGCGTGGTGTCCATATGCTCGAGTTAAGGGGCGGATATGGCAAAAGAAGAAAGAATTTATTAACAGGAGACTCCATTTACTGTACAATATTTGAAGTGAATCACATTTAGTAAATGAAATTACTAATATTTGCTCTTTGCAGCCTCACGTTGGACTGTTTCCGTGGGGTCCTGTCCTGGATGTGAACTTCACTTACCCGAGCGACGGGTGGTACGAGGGGTGGCGCGAGAAGGACTGGGTCTTCCTCCAGGAGACTCCCGAACAGTTGCTGAGGAGGGGACATTTCAACCGAGGCCTGTCCTACATGATGGGAGTCACTATGCAGGAAGCCGCTTATATTATCTGTAAGAAATTCACATTATTTCATATTTATTGCTTTTCATTGAGAGGATTTTTTCAGTTAAAACCAAATTATTTGTTTATCGCTATTGCAATCCAGTTTTTGCATTGTATGTAGTACTTATAGGAACCTATAGTAGCCACAACACTTGTCACACTAGCTTGTCACTTCGCAAACAAGAATATCATTATCGCTTTCCTCCACGGATTGTTCGACATAACATTTTATGGACGTAAAAAATAGGATATTTTATTATTTATAGATGCTCTCATCGCGAATGAGAGATACAACATTCGTTTCGGCAAGTGACATGCTATAAAACTTTGACTGTATTTGCAATTTTTTTGATGGGAGCAAGACAAGTGGCCTGTATTAGTGGGGAGGTTAACTACAACAACGGCTTTCACACCCATGGTTATTATAGCAGGTTTAATTACATAATAAAATTTTATGTTTTCTTCCAGATGAGAATGAAACTTTGTCTCCTTACTATGAAGTGGATGATAAGTTCTTCGACCAGAAAGTGAGAGAACTCGTTCTGCGTTACAACTATACACTCAATCCTATCGGCGTATATGAAGCCATCAAATATATGTACACGTATTGGCCTAACCCACACAACACAACTCACATCAGAGAACAGTACATTCATGTAAGTGTTTTGTAAAATTATTACATATTATACTCTTCCACAGACCCAGTAATTAGGGTGGTTTAACTGATTGGATGCAATCAATGATATCAAAAAAAACAAATAAGTATTCATGTTGGTTTTTCAATTGACATGTTTAATTATTTTAGAATATCTTTGATGTAGGCATTTCTACCACTTCTTCAGAAAATACATTCAGAATGAGCTCTTTGGCTTCATGGGAGATACAATACAGAACAATATTATTAGGCGAATAAAAGTGGCCAAATATTTTGATGTCATCTGTCTACCAGTGGCAAAGGGTGAAGGTAGGCTGTTAAGATCCGAAATAAATAGTGCACACTAAAAATTGTCAGTCAAACTTATTTGTTTTCATTGAACTAAGACTACAATTATTTACAGATGGTGTTGGTAAGTTTTTAAAAACCAATTATACTCTGCCTAAACCAAACATAATGGTTTTGGCATACTTTGGGCGATACAACAATTCTGCATACGGAATTGTACAATGTGGTGAAAGACGAATTTGAAATATCAGACATAAACATGATGTGAATAAGTTTTTTCTTTAATTTCTTAGGTTTAATAATAATTGTTTGTCCTTTGCAGTTGCTCTCAGATTTCTTGTACCGCGCCCCCGCTGACAACATGGCGAAAATTCTTCTCGAGCACAATGTCCCGGTTTATATCTATGTCCTCAATACCACCGTGGAGTCTCTCAATCTTCCAGAATGGAGAAAGGTTCCCCACAATATGGAGCACTACTTTTTGACCGGGGCACCGTTTATGGATGTGGAATTCTTCCCCAAGAAATGGAAACTCGATCGACAGATATGGACCGATAATGACAGAAACATGAGCCACTTTTTCATGAGGGCTTATACGGAATTCGCCAGATATGGGTATGATTTGTAATATAATTATTAGAATTTATTAAACATACCCCACATAATTGCCATAAATAGTGCAAATTGATGTGTATATTCTTTTTATTACACCATGAGAAACTATGTGACAGCATTGAAAATAAATGTATTGCAATGGTGACAAGTCGATTGTATGAAATTATTATACTACATACTTATAATCAGGGCTTTTTTTGTAATGTAACGCAGTGAAACGACGTTCTGGTACCTTTTTTCACGGTATTTTTAATGTTTCAAAAGCAATTAGATGAAACATTTTTCGTAGTATTGTTCGTGTATTATTACATAGTACAAGCTAATTTTCCTGAATCATCTCATATGAAAAGACATGAAAAACTATCGTGTTTAATATGTGCATTGAATTCTATTACCATTTCTTCAAGTGAATGTGAACGCGAATTTTCGCAAATGAGTCTAATTGGACATAGTTATGCAGAAAGTAGCCAGTCCACAAAAAATAAAAAAATGAGATATGATATAGATCAGATGCGAGAAGGTTTTCTCTACGTTCTGCTGAAAATATCCAAGCCGCAAAAAAATTATTCTTGAAATAAAATACTATTTACAATTTTACATACATTTTAATATCATGTTGTTGTTAAAGTGCCATTATCTCAGCTCGACATTATTGTGGACTGGCTACATTCTGCATAACTACGTTCAATTATTACCCCAATAAGAGCTTCGTTGAACACCCAAACAGTTTCGGCACTTTTGGTCATCAAACTCGTCTGACCACATCTGAATACATTGATCGGTGGTGACTTAGTGGAAGAAGACATTCGGCCATAGACTCTAACTATAAGAAAAGGAATCGAATCAATTTGTCAGATGAAAATTGGACTGAACTTTGGAAATCACCATGGCCCTTACAAAGGGGGGGCTGACAAGGCTTTAGCCTGGGGAATAGACCAGATAATTGAAATAACGCAAATCACAAATTTGCTCTAATCGTAAAAAAAATCGCCTGCGGTGCTAAATTTCCTTTGGGCGTATTAACATTTTAAAGTATGTGGTTGTGTAATTGCATTTTTTGGTTAATGATTGTTGATACTCTGAATACAATCACACTGCCTTTAACCTTAGTGATAGGTAGGGGGCACGCTCAGGATGTGGGTACCATATACTTTTATTCAAATATATGACGTTTTTACAATAGGTTTATATACTGTTTACAAGAAGTGGGTTCCGGCACCTTTTTTTTCAAAAAAAAGCTTTGCTTATAATTAATACTATACATACACTATGGGAATCAACATTTTAGAAATTTCTATAAAAGAGACAATATTTACATACTACTACTGTAATACGCCACCCCATAAACCAGACAAGTGTCCAATTAGTGAAAGCACCGTGAGCTTTTTATCAAAAAGAGATGACCGTACACTATAATGGTCTCCAATTTTATTAGATTCAATATGAACATTAATTCAATTTTCATAGATGATTTTGGCAAAATTCATGAATTTAAGAATGAAAACCTAACCTAGCCTAACCTAACCTAACTTATCTTAACCTAACCTAACAAATAATCCAGTATATCGCCTATTTTCAAAATTTGCTTGCCACTGGCTTCCTGTAAATCGACAATAACCGTGTTTTATTTAGACATGAATTTTATCTCAGTACTATATGACCCAAAGAGGTTGGACGGTCTTTAATATATTATGACCATATATTTCGAAGTGTGATACGGCAAACAGCATTCGTACAAATTCCCGGACACGGGTTTACTCAAATGAATTTGTTAGCCATTAAGGTATATGTAATTGTAATTCTTTTTTTTTACTCAACGTTTACAGTTAACAATAGGTACTCTTCACCATGTCTGCTGTGTGGTCATATTTTTGACCAAATTTTGAAATTCGTTTTCAGCAATCCCACACGGCAACAGATTCTCGGCTTGCACTTTGAGGTGGCCAAGGCCGGTGAGCTGAAATATCTGAACATCAACACGACTTATAACTCGAGTATTTTCCTCAACTACCGGCAGACTGAGTGCGCGTTTTGGAGCCAATATTTACCCACAGTCATTGGACATTTGGTACCCACCTACCCCCCAGTTACAGAGGTATTTATTCATTTCTTTCTTGAACACTATAAGGGCCATGCGGCCCAATGACAGTAGTGTAGTAAAATAGTATAGCAGTAGTAGAAGTGAAACAATCACATAAACACCAAACTTTGAGAATACATACCACATAACATAACAAAGGATGAGAAGTCAGTGGTTTACGCACTGGGTTACTTAATTATATACAAAATATATACCAAACAAACATAATTTTGAAAAGCACTTCTGAGAAAATCATGTTACTATTGGCAATCGGTTTTTGTTTATTAAATCAAAGTAGGTAACTACTACTTCAATTACTCGCCACGTCACGGATCGCAATTTGGAAGAGCGCTGATGAGCAGGTATTAAAAGGCCAATACTTAAAATTTTTCATAATTAGTATGTCACCTAGTAGCATAGTGGACAATGCGTGGACGGGGCATAAACCCAAGAGATGCAAGTTCGATCCTGCCGGGTGTCTTACTTTTTTCAAAAAGATTTTTTCTATTGGTTGTAACATATTTTCTCAGAAGCGTTTTTCAAAATTGTGTATGTTCAATAATTAGAATGGTACATTCTTAAATCTTTTTAATTATTCGTTGAATAAAAGAAATAGTTAATTAAAAATATGTATATAACTCGAATTCGACTTAAAAGTGGATTGTGGTGTTACACTAAACAGCTCAATTTTAGTATGCAATATACCTATAACTAAACAACTTAAAAACGGGCAGAAGCAGAAGCACACGAACTTTCGTGCGTATATAGTAGGTGTGTAAATGCGGACTCTGTGAGCGTAAACGCTGCGTCTGTGTGTTAAAAATGTGTTTTACACGATACAATAGTATATTTACAGTTTTACAATGAATACCCCATCTCGATCGGAGTATTACAAAGAACCTTTACCAAGACAGGCACGAGAAATAAAATTATTGTTTTTAATGTGACAGAATATTTAAAAGTGATGAAGAAAGAGTATAATTATAATGATAAGTAGATACCTATATATTTTTATAGAAAACGATTTTCACAGTATGGTTTTATAACAACTTTACTAAAAATACCAATTATTAAGACATTATTTGAAAATTATAAAAAAATGTGATTGGGTCATCCATGTATTTAATATGTATACTGTTTTTTTTTTTTTTTTACTTCTACTTATTAAGGGCGGACATGCTCAGCGTAGGTCAAAATGGAGCTTTTATTACATTTTCAAAGCATGATCCTGGACATTATTTGTAATAATTAATTAATAATTATTATAAAGCAATCATTATTCGTAGGATGTTTATCACACTTGAATGGTCAAAAACATAGCTTATAATTAGTATCTTTAGAATTCTAATTTCTGCCTAATTCTTGTCAAATTTGGGATCACAGAGATTATCAATATAATTTTTTATCGTAAATATTTTACAAAAATAATCTCGTCATAAATTATACTAATGGTTTTATAAATGCGTTTAAAAATTAATAAACGTAAAAAATCTTAACACCACTGCACATGCATGTACTGAAATATGACGACGGAGACACTATTTACGTTTGCGTCATTTATTTTCCACCAGCAAGTGACTTGGAGGTGTATAAGTGTTTTATTGAGAGTATGCTATCTAATATCAACTTATTTGGAGATAGAAAGATTATTGTAATGGGAGATTTTAATCTAAACTCAGCACGTAGTGGTAAAAGAGTCAGCGATGACCTTGAATTTCTATCTTCTGTTTTTAGATTTTCTCAGCACAATGATGTCTCTAACTCTAACAATGGACTTTTGGATAGGGTATTTAGCAATATCGACTTATCGCTTTCATGATGCACATCTCCTCTTGTACGCGAAGATGTGTATCATCCAACTTTAGTTTTTCGTCTTCGGTTTCGGTCGACTCGTCCGCTTCAGACTCCAATTCCCTCTTACAAAACCAACCAATTTGGCGGGTGGAGGTTTGAAGGCGGAAACTTCAAGCTACTTTACTCATTGATGAGTGAAGTGGACTGGAGTGAGTTGCTCGAGATTTGTGATGTGAATGAGGCGGTACAATGTTTTTACAATATTGTGTATAATATTTTTGATCAATGTTTTTCGAGGAAGTCGCCATGTCGTGGTGGAAGGTGATACCCGAGGTGGTTTTCTCGGGAGATTATTGGGGACATTAAGGTCAAGCATAACTATCATACAGTATGGAAGGCTGGGCATGATCAGACTGACTATATCATGTTTAGCATCTATCGTTCGAAAGTGAGACAAGCTGTTCGACGGGCCTATCGAACATATATGGAAACGGTAGGAGATTCCATTCGCGAAAATCCTAAATTGTTTTGGAATTACGTAAAATCGTTATGAAGAGATGGTGGGTTTACTGATAGGATGAGTTGGAAGGGCGAAGAGGTGACCGGACATGGAGTGGCAGAAGCATTTGCTGGTCATTTCAAGTCTGTCTACGCAAGTAGTATTCCAAATCTGGATGTTGCCTCAACGTCAGGAAAACCGTCATGTGGTGCCCAGTCCGTCGATATTTTTTCAATTAATGAGGGCGATGTACTTCAGTTTATTAAAAAACTGAAGAATACTCGCTCTTTGGGACCTGATTATGTTCCTACATTTTTTTTAAAGGGTTGTATTGACTTCGTTAAAGGCCCGCTTTCATATATATTTAATCTCGCAATGGAGACAGTTATCTTCCCGGAAACGTGGAAGATGTCGAAGGTTACTCCTATCCATAAGAGTGGTACAGAGTCATCAGTGGAGAATTACAGGCCGGTAGCTGTTCTCTCTGCACCAGCAAAAGTTCTTGAGATGATCATGCACAACATGATTTATCCAAAAATTGAGTCATTCATAATAAATGAACAGCATGGATTTAGAGCAGGCCGATCAACGGAAACTAACCTGATGGTATTTACCGATTATGTGTCATCGGCACTGGATAGAGGCCACCAGGTTGACTGTTCTTACAATGACTTCTCGAAAGCATTTGACAAGGTCGATCATGACATCCTGATGGAAAAACTCCAACTTATTGGATTGTCGGATCGATTTTTGAAACTATTCGGGAGTTATTTTAGGAACCGTCAATAATACGTATCGTACGGCCTTTATCAGTCACAGACCTTTTACACATTTTCTGGTGTCCCCCAGGGCTCAAACTTAGGGCCGTTGCTGTTCACGATTTTTATAAATGACATAGCATTGGTAATAAAAAATGCTATGTTTTTGTTGTTCGCTGATGACTTGAAACTCTTTTTGGAAGTTGTCACCTTGGACGATTGTCGTCAGCTCCAACTTGATATAGATAATGTATTAAATTGGAGAAGGCGTAACAAACTAGAATTCAATATTGATAAATGCAATCTTTTATCGTTTACCAGAGCCTCAAAAGTGTTGTTTTTCCAATACTCGATGCATGGCAGAGTTCTGTCACGAATATCATCTGTAAGGGATCTTGGCATTACGTTTGAGAGTAAACTGACATTTATTAGCCATATAGTTACTATTTGTAACAAAGCGCTTAAAATGTTGGGCTTCGTCATGCGTACTTCCCGGGTCTTTTCAGATGTTACGGTATTAAAATTTTTATTTAATTCTTTAGTTCGAAGCAGACTTGAGAGTGGGTCTATTGTTTGGGCACCGCACCAGTTGAAGTATGGCCTTATGGTGGAGAGGGTACAGAAGAAATTCTTGAGACTCCTTTACTTGAGGTTGTATGGATACTATCCGTGGCTTTATCCAACTGACTTTCTCTTAGGCATGCTTACATACTGCAGTCTGCAATTTAGAAGAAATCTTTATTTAGCTACGTATTTTTTTCGACTTATACAAGGTATAAATGAGAACTCTGCCATTCTGGGCAGTGTTGACCTGTGTGTCCCTGATAACTATCTTAGAAATAGAGACCACCAGTTGTTTATTCTCCCAAGGTGCAGAACCAACCTGCCACTGGTAATGCCAATTGGGTGAGTGATAACTATGTTCAACGAAATTGCTTTGGGTGTTGATATATTCCACCTACGTGAGAATGAGTTTAGGTGGATGTTGTTTTATAAAATCTTAAAATAGGGTCTGCTTAACTCATCCGGTGTACTTCCTTGTACCTATCTAATTCATCTACTGATATATCTCTTTTTTTATGTAATACTCTTATATTTATATATCTTTGTTTCTAAATGTCATGTTGTGAACGTTGTCACCTCCGAAAGGGGGGGGGGGGGTGATGGATGAGTGCGCTGGACCCCCCTGATGATGTAATGTGATGGTGAGTCACGGTGGTATCGTCTGCTTCTTCTTTCGGGGACATGTTTATGTTGATTGACAACGCGGAAGTACAGGCGAAAACAGGGCGTTTATTGTTCGGAATATAAATACAGTAAAGTACAGCGTACAAAATATTTAACAAAAAATATAAAAAAAAAAAAAAAAAAATTTGAATTGGCGGGAGACGCCGACGGCCGCGGCCGGCGTCCTGAGAGACCAAAAACCGAATGAATAATCCCTTTTTGGAGAGCAGGTCAACTCTAGGCAAGAATAAAATAAAACAAATTCTGTCACTGAAAAATGACAAAAACACTCTGCATATTATGTACCTGGCTTATTTCTGAGAATTTCGCTCACCACAGAAATAGTCAGCCAGACCTTTTTTTAGGTACCTGCTTTGAAAAGGGCTGTATTTCTTTGCTAGGTAGGTACATATTTTTAAATATTTGAACTAGGTACAAATACATATTTTTTCAAAGTAATCTCAAATCAGATATTCTAGGTGCTAGGTACATTGTATGGCTGGGAACTTTGCTTTCAATATTTATGTAGGTAAGTGTACGAATTTAATACCTATTGGTCAAAATTGGATGAAGGCTAATGTAGGTAATAATATTAAAAAATGATATTAATAATTACTATTTGCTTACGGGCTAGAAATTTGCCTCGCAGTCGATCTGTTCATGTTTGCATGAATCAGCCCAATGATGATTCAGGCCTCATGGCCTTGGATCCTCTGAGGATGCCATGGTTTAGGCGGTATCAACGTCTTAAACTTATAATTTGTAATGTCCACAATATGTTAAAAAAAATAAATGAATTGAATTGAAAATGAATTGAATTGAATTGAATTGACTAAATTCTAAAACATTAGAGCGAGAGGTATAAAAGAATACTATTTTATGTAATAAAATACTTTATGCAGTCATGAAATGTTTAAAATAAATATAAAGGATAATAAGGCTTCAAAATTTTATAAATAGATTATCTACAACGTTTAATGAATGTCCATTATCATGCTTTGAAAATGCAATAAAAGCTCCATTTTGACCTACGCTGAGCATGTCCCCCCTTAAGTCATAATTTATGTTCTCCTAATTATTTAATTAATAAATACCTGCAGCAATATAATCAGTTGATGTGGTTTAATGATCTTTTTCTTTCTATACTCAATAATTACCCAGTATTAATTAACCTAACTATCATAATAGGTATTAATAATTAAGAGGTGAAATTATTTTAATTTATTTTTCTATTGTTAATTATCGAACAATAATTGGGCTTCTAAGTGAATTACTGATAATAGAATTGTTATAAATTAAAAACTTAATTTCACTGGATTGGTTTTGTCAAAAAATGACAACACAAAAAATTTCTACACACGACGCATCGCCGAGATCGTCTTGTGGACAGTAGTTTAATAATGTATTCATATTGAAAGTAACTTTGACGATTTTCTACCTGTAATATGGTCTGTTTCCTTCGTAGACACTCGTGTACTGGCAGAAAATAGCCGAACACAACCCAACATCAAAATGTTCACTGTTATGTTGTCGGATCATAGATAGCATCACTAAATATTATGCTGTATTTTACCTATATGTATTTACTTATATAATTTTAATGTGTATTGATTGTTTTCAGTATTGGTGGGAGCCAAAAGAGCCCCTTCAGATAGCATTCTGGAGTATGTCGGGCGCTTGTCTCTTTCTGGTGGTCCTTCTAGTCGTGTGCTGTCTGCTCTGGCGGCAGGCCAAGAGGTAGGTCGCCTCAGGTCAGTGCTCTCTACGTTACCAAGTAGCTGGGCAAGGACTATCTCTTTACTTTTCTCCTATACTATCATACGCTTCATCATCATTCTTCGTTCAATATTTCGGTGTGGTCGGTTGCACAACACAACAATGGAGGTGAAGATCGTCGCCTCGTATATTATTCTATGAAAATCTGCTTTTTATTTCAACATACACATATACAGTACACTCTCAGTAATCCGCCGCTTGATTATCCGACACCTACTATAATCCGCCGTTATTTTTACTAGTTGAAAGCACAAAATCAGGCTCTATAATTCGCCGGTATTCGATTGTCAAATTCAGTAGTCAAGTATACAACGCAGATGAGACAGGTTTATTTTGGAAACTTTTCCTTCGTAAAACGTACATACATCGCGACGAAAGTGATTGATTATAAATAAAACCGTAATTTGCTAGAACAAATTTCTCAAAAAAACTATTTTTACGAAATACCTGTATTCATTTTTACCATATTTTGTATGTATGCACTATAATCCGCCGCTTTCACTAATCGGTCAGTTGTCTGGTTTTTGGGGTGGCCGATTACTGAGAGAGTACTGTACATACATACTTATATTTATATTCACAGGGCAGGAAAACTTCATAACCATAATATTTAAAATTTTAATTGCTGAATAACTTTGATTTATATTATACAATACGAGTGTGTGTAGTAAGCACATGCGAGAGAAGTGAAACTTTTAATTTGAAATCCATTCTCGGACACTTCGAATACAAGTATGTACCGGACAATGGTAAATTGGATATTATATATAAGTTTTTAAGCGTCAAAATGTAATTGGTATTTTTATTTACAATAAAATCATTTTCTTCTTTTTCAAAAGTTTAATATTGCCGTCCGTTAATACTAACAAAAAATTGATAAAAATCGATCTGCGTCTACAATAGTCGTTTTATTCTATTGTCACTCACCCAATAGCTGGAATGGCACAAACCGCAGCATGCGCGCTTGCGAATCGAAAGATCTGTGGATTGATTCTGCCCGCTGCCTTTGATTTTTATTTCATTTGTCGAGTAAATCATGACAGTTTTTCATTATAGATCAGCGGGTTTCACTTACCCGGGAGTTTTTGTGTATGGTACGAGGGTGGGTCAATAAGTCCTTAGAAAAGCCGACAGGTGGCGCGACTAGTACTGCAAGCGGTTTGTTTTCATGCAGCGGCACTACCGATTCAGTATGCTGCGAAGTTTCAATCAGATTGGTCGGGTTGTTGTGTGTTTCTCGTACATTTAAAAAAAAAATTTGCTTGTGGAAAATGGAAAAATGGAAAATGGAGAAAATTGAGTTTAGAAATGTTATTAAACATTTTAATATAAAAGGGTTAACAGCAAAGGAAATAAAAAATGAGTTGGATTTAGTTCACGGCATATCTGCTCCTTCACTTGCAACTATTTATAACTGGTTAAATGAATTTAAACGTGGTCGTACATCAACAAAGGATGAACCACGCTCAGGACGTCCTGTAGAGGTGACTACACCAGAAATGATCAATAAAATCCACGATATGGTGTTAAGTGACCGAAGATTAAAGTTGAGTGAGATAATTGAGGTTACAGGGATCTCAAAAGGTAGCGTCATTTCTATTTTACATGACAAATTGGGCATGAAAAATATTTCTGCAAGATGGGTGCCGCGTTTGCTCACAGTCGACAATAAACGCAGTAGGGTGGTGGCCTCTAAAGCCCTGTTGTCGCTCATGCAACGCAATCCGGATGAATTTTTTCGTCGCTTTGTGACTGTAGATGAAACATGGATACACCACTATACTCCCGAGACGAAAGAACAGTCAAAGCAGTGGATTGCGAAGGCAAACCATGTCCAAAGAAGGCGAAAACCGTAAAATCAGCTGGTAAGGTTATGGCTACTGTATTTTGGGATGCACGTGAAATTATTTTCGTTGACTTTTTGGAAAAAGGAAAAACAATAACAGGGGATTATTATGCATCTTTATTGGACCAGCTAAAAAACAAAATTGAAGAAAAACGGCCTCATTTAAACAGGAAAAAAATCCTCTTTCATCAGGACAATGCCCGTGTTCACACATGTTTACGATCAATGGCTAAAATTGAAGAATTGAAGTTCGAATTGGTCGACCACCCACCGTATTCGCCAGATTTAGCCCCCAGTGACTTTTTCCTTTTCCCAAACTTAAAAAAATGGCTAAGTGGACAACGTTTTTTTTCAAATGAAGAAGTCATCGATCGGACAAATGCTTATTTTGAGGACCTTCCGAAAACTTATTTTTCTGACGGTTTAAAAAAAATTGAGAAACGTCTAACCAAGTGTATTGAGCTCCAAGGAAATTATGTTGAGAAATAAAAAAAAGATACAAAAAAAAAACCTGTTTTAATGCTTTTTTCTAAGGAATTATTGACCCACCCTCGTACATTAAAAAGTTTCACTTCAAAAATCTGGTTTAAAAATATGCTTAATGAATATATTACAAATATAATTATTGATATTATGCCTACATACTTTATTGACTATTATTTGTTTAACTGAATTGCATGCAGGGCCATACCGAGGAAGAAACACATTATATTGAAAACGTAAGATATTTCATGTAGGTATAAAAGCACAAACCACGGGTAGACATGCTCCCAATATTGTAACAGAACATTTTTTTTAATGAAGAATGTTATATTATGTTTTTTGACTCATTTCTATCCGTCGCTTGAGATATATTTTATTATGTAGATTTCAAATATTCACAGCTTTTTGAAAATAAATCTTTTGACATTTTTTAAAATACTTTAAAAACTATACAACTATAGTTCAAGTAATATGGTGAGAACTAATCAATTTTTACGACAAATGAAACACTCCATAATATGTAGTACTTTCAATGATCTATCACAGTGGTTCTTAACCGTTGCACCGCAGAGCACTGGTGCACCGCGAAAAAAATGATAAAAACAGAAAAATTCGCGAAATAGTTCCGAAAAATTTTAAACTGAAAAAGTCCTTCGCTAGATTATGAAAGCCGACGAAAGATCTAATGTGATTTCGATTTTGCCGAATTAACTATAACGAAAACATCGCCGAGGGAATTATATCCGCTATAACAGAACATTTAACTTTATTGGAAGAAAATATTGCATTTTACACATAGAAAATTATGACTGGACACGAAATCCATTTGCTACGATTGATACATCGAGTTGTGAATTTTTGTACCAAGAAGAAGAAGAATTGGTCTCATTGTCAACGGATCGTACTCTAAAAATTAAATTTTCTGAAATAACTATGGAGTAATTTTTGATTTCTGTCTAAGACTACATGAGGGCACTGAAAATCTTGTTATAGTTTTCAAGATTATATTTGTGTGAGCTCGGTTTCTCAACAATAACTAATATAAAAACGAAAAAATTAGAAAAACTTACGAATTTATATATATTTTCTTTAATAATTTTTTTCTTTGACTGTTATGTAGTATGTTTAATTTGTAATAAAAGTTATGTCTGCATATTTTTCTTTGTTTTCTGACCGTTTGATTTTGGTGCACCGCAATTTTTTGCAGTGCACCGTGACTTCGAAAAGGTTAAGAACCACTGATCTATCATGTCTTCACTTTTTTGTATGTAATACTTCTGTTGCAAACTTTCTACCAAAGATAGGCTGCCTCTTCTCGAATATAATATTTTGAAAGTTAATTTGATTTACTCACTGTAAAATTTAAAATTGACAAGAGTATACGAATTTTATTTATAGTACTTACTATCAAAAATATGGAAAATTGTATTTTAATCTCAACCAGAAGTCCAACCTTTTTCATGGATGTTATGTTTTTTTATTGTTTTAATGTACAGTAAGTTATGTGGCATTATTACTATTGCCCCAGAAATTATGGAACGCAGTTATCAGGTGAAAGAACTTGTAGTTTGTACAATTACATAATTATTGCAAAACTTTTAACGGGATTTGGATAATAGTTGATGGTTGTATGATACTTGTTTGTAAACATTTACTTATTATAATTATTATATTATTGAGATGATGTTTTATTTTTTAGTAAAACAACATCTTTGTATTAATAATTATTTTGTACTGATTTTACTTATAAAAATTATTAATCTAATTATTGTAATGCCATTATGTAGAGATGTGGACCGTTACTACAGCGGCGATATCTTCATGCTGCCGGATGGCGGGGAAGATCCGGGCGTGGACAACACGCACCGCTCGCGGGATAATGTCTACGAGTATCGCGACAAACCGCCGCCAGCCCGCCCGCAGACCCTCTCCCTCAACTCCAGGCCGGCAAGCCAGGCTTCCTCGGGATCGGCCGTCTCGCTCAAAGAAGGTCACTTCGTCTCCAGCAGCCCTAATCCCAACGGAAGGCCAACGGCCACCCCGCCGCCCAAACCGCGCGCGCGCCACACTGTCAAGACACAGATCGGCCAGGGAGGCGTTCCGCAGACACAAGTATGACGAATTCAGGGTTATCAAACACAAGTCTGAAAATCTACCAATCTCTTATGAAAGAGGGAGGATGACGTTAGTTGTAAATAGTTATTGAAGAGTATAACGAAAAATGCAATACATGAGAGATTGTTAATTCTTTCAATTATGTGAAATTAATTTTTAGAAAGCAAACGTTAAACGAATTTGTGATTATATTTTCACATCGTATTTGAAACCATAATTTGTGTTCAATAAGGGGTCTTGTAACATATTCAAAATAAGAGTTATCAATGCCGTCTTAAATATGATATGAAATATAAATATGAAAAAAAAACACGTTTTGAAATAGGTATCACTCTACGAATAAAAAAAGACAGGAAGGAACATACTGATTTATCGCAGTATTAAAACTGGCAACCAAATTCGCCATTTTGGAAAGTGATGATTTTGCGTAAACAAATGGTCTGTATGTATTTGTAATTTTGTGTATTTTATGTTTGTGTATCAGGCAATGTCGGCCATATTTGCCGGCCTTTTTGATTGCCGTGATTTGTACACATGTTCCTTCCTGTCTTTTTTTATTCATAGGTGTCACTGCACAGGTAACAATACCTACATATATTATGTATTTTGAAACTAATTTTAATTAATGAAATATTGCAAAGTCTTTATTTGATAGATAGAGGTATTACTTTGTCCGTTGTGTAACTATTGTAAATAAATCCTTTCATTTATAATAATATGCAATGTGACATTTTCTTTATTCTGACAAAATTAAATGTTTTTGTCATTTAAACAATACCTACTATGTAATTTGGTTGTATTTTTTATTGGTATCATTTGTTATGCTCACCATACATTGTACCACAATGCATGATTTCTTAACCATTTTGAGCCGCAACCTAGATTAAAGTAATATTTTGCATAAAATATGTACATTGTCACACAATGAATGTTGTCTAGAATTAGTTCCTTTCTAGATACTTTCTTATCCACGCAGAAGAATGGTTAATATTTGCGCACTTTTTTCAAAATTTTCTGTACAGGTTATGATCCACTCGAACTATAAATAAATTAGAAGGAATGTTGTTCACAACCCACTCAATAATATGCCAATCGACCCAATTTTAGGTGAATTGAAATCCCTGGTATAGAGATAGTTATATTTACAATTTTATTGACGATGCAGGTACTTTATGAAGCCAATAATTTATTTTAAGAATCTTGTACAAAATAATTTTATTGTCATAAGTTGTCATTTTATAATCTAAGCTATTTTTAATACATACCTATTTTAAGTTTTAAATCGTGATTTCTGCATGAATTTATTTCTCTTAATATTACAATATTATAGATCATAGTCGTTTTCGTACTACCTACTTCTAAATTCATTCCATGTTTTAACCTTTACACATGCGATGAATATGTCGTATTAAAATCTATCAAAAATATTATAAATATGTGCATTAGTCCAATCAAAACAGTGATTTAATTTAATAATATAATAAGTTATAGGCGTAATTTTTAAACAATATCAGTATAATATTATCATGTTAAAGTATGTAAGCTTAAAATTATAACTTTAGTGCCTATAAACACGTGCCTTGTGCAATTGTTACAATTTTTTTTATAAAATTTACAACATAAACAAAAACGACTGAAGTGTGGTAATATCACCATAATATTAACATAATATGTCTTAAGCAGTCTGTTTAAATGATAATAAATTTAATAAGGAGTTGTATACTAATATTGCTTTATGACAAAATAACAATTGTATTAATAATTAAGGTAAACCATTCTGCTAGTATGTATGTTTTAAGGTTTTGTACGTACACTTTTGAATGTATTACATTGTAAGTAAGATTTGATAGTTCGGGGAAGTCACAAGATGGAGCGGGAAAGGGCCGGGCAGGACAGGACAAGCCGATACGGCAGACGCAATGTAAATACTGTCGGCTATAGTGATCAAAAACGATATACAAATCAGGCTCGCCCCGCCCACTTTTTGTGCATAGAAAGAAATTTTATACCTTACTGTGGTACCACTATAAAATAGATTTTTATCCTATGTCAATCAATGTAACCAATCTGTCCAATAATGCTACTTAAGAAAATTATAATATTCCTGCCACAAGTTTATAAAATATAATATAATATTGTATAATTTAAGATTATTTTGTACATTTTAAAAAGTGTGCAGTTATTCTGCATAATAATATTATGATGTTTTTTCTTTTAGACGTTGATCTCTATTATTGATTGATTTAAAAGATCATTTTGATTTTATTGGCGTTGTCTGACTTTACAAAATAAATTTATTAATTTCTAATTTTTTAGAAATTATTACCCATCAAATGATTTTTCATTCTTCTACAGTACACAAATCATGAGCAAAAATACTGTAAGTGAAATTTATTTTTTTCATTGTTAATAAGTCTTTAGTGATATTTCTTATGAGATTACACTGTGCTATATAAAATAATGACAGGTTTATCGCTTGGCAATGCATAGACCAATCGAGGCCATGAGAATCTACGAATGCTTGGGAAAAAAATACAACTTGAATCATTTTTTGGTAATAGTGTCAAAATGGTTCAACATGACCAATTTTCAACCTTTTCATCGCCGGCCAATTTACCTGTTAGACCAGGTATTTTTGGAATAAAATAAATCATTAGTTCTTGAGTTTTGGATGAACATTTTTACACTAAAATGATAAATATTGTTTTGAAAATATACATGAACAGCAGAAAATAAACATGACATTGAAAAGATAACACAAGTTAACTCGCTCATGGCACCTTCGAGACAAGTTAAACAATACAGCATTTTGAAAATTTTGCTTTATTAGATATCACATCATTGTAGCAAGAAGATATGAAAGAATTGAAATTGGGAAATTGAGTAGTTAGCAATGAGCATCACCGCCGCCTACCCTGCACTGTTCCTATTATTTCTGTCAAATCATTTAAAATTCGCACGCTTTTATTATAGTTTTGATTTATTTCTATACATTCTATTAATAAATTATTGTTAAGAGTGTTAAGCTTGCCTATTAGTATTGGACAATGAGGAAAAGGGTAGAAATATGTTAACACAACTCATGTGTATTTAATGTGTTACGAAATAATAATTTGCCAAAAGTCTACGAGTAATGATTATAATAAGATAAGTAGATGGATATAAAGAAATGAACTATAAAGTCACAAAATACCAGCCCTAAAATAAAATTAGATACGTCAAACACAAATACAGAAACTCACTGATAAGTTGCACAACGGGGAATTCCACATTATGTCGGTGAAAATATACGCCATGCATGCAAACATGTAACATAACCCTGCTTAGCGACACGTTTCGGTAATGCAATAAAGTTCTTTTTAAAACCGATGTAACATAGATTTTAAAACAAAATATGTTTATTGTAAGTATTACACCCTGTCACTATTCATTAAAACCACATACGTTGTGTAGTATACTGAGTGTAAGTAGAGCGTACATATACGCTTATTTTATATAGCCGGCATTGCACGCACGGAATTGTAGAGCGTGTTAACACGCTTGTGGCAGTTAACCACTTAAATAAATATTCTTTAATTCTTATTCATTAACCATGGTATCAGTGATGGCACATGCGGGTAGGCAAGTTATGTTTTGCTTAGGAATAGCATATTCTAAGTCATTCAAATTACAGAAGGAATGTGTAGAATACAATTTTTGAGAGAAGCTTTTGCAGTTTACACTATGATTTCACTTGCCAAAAATTTTATACGTTTTAATTAACCACATTGAATTAATAAAGTGTGAGAGGTAATGAATTAAGCTGGTGTTGCCCTAATGCCTGTGCTCCATTGGCACGCAAGTCAGACGATTTACAGTCTTCGGACTTTTTTTTCGCGTGGAGCACCCCAGATCTGCGGACTTTTAAATCCGCAGACCAGGCTCATTGGATCAAACATGTTTTATATTTTACTCTCCAAGTTGCCAGAATTCGTCCGTCAATCACTACGTAAATTCGATTTCACGTTCACACAGACCGAAAAAATCTGTAATTGTTTTAAACATTTTTATTGATTAATTTGTTAATTTACACATTAGAAAATGAGAGATTTATCAATTATTTTTTTTATTTGTATTTATGAAATTCAAAAAGAAAACGTAAAATGTGTTGTTTTCAATGTTATATTATTATTTTATGCGTCTACATACAAATAACAAAATTTTAGGGTTATCGGAAAACATTACGATAATCGCAACTTTTGACTTTTGACAGCTCGACTTTTTTATTCATTCGTTGATCAGTAGCAGAACAGACAAATCAGACGATTTATTGTCCTCGGACTTTTGGCTCGCCAATGGAGCGCCGGCATAATATGTGTCAACTAGATAGGGCAGGGGAGGGCAAACTTTTTGGATGGAGGGCCAAATTCAAGAATTCAAAATGACCGGCGGGCCGCAAGTAAAATACCATTTTTAGATATACACTATTTATTATTACGAAAAATAAACATTTCAAAAAAAAAATAATGAGAAGAATGAAACTATTGTTTATTTTTTTTAATTCAGGTGTTAATTTTGTAGTTGATATTCTTAAAACTGCTTTTAAATGGGCATCGTCGATATTTGATCGTATAGAATTTTTATTGAGGTTCATGATCGAAAATGTTTGTTCACATATATAAATTGATCCAAAAATAACGAACATTTTTCTTGCATAATCTTTAAGTTGGTCGAATTTGTCTGAATTAAAAGCATTGTAAAATTTGGAGATTTCTTCACGACGATGCAATTCTCTTAAATCAGTGTCACACTGCATATCAATAATCTCAAGTTGTAGGTTTGTCGGTACACTATCAATATCTATTGAAATCGTTGTTCAACGTAGAAAATAGTAGTTACATAGTGTGAGACGAGACGCAAGGAAGACGTACTGAGATAATACATTTACGAAATAACAAATTCTTCAAATTTTTCATCTATTGTCAATATTTTTTAAAAAAAATATAAAAAAAGTTATTCGTAATCAGAAGTACAATTAATGATGGCGGGCCGCAAAAAAATACACGGCGGGCCACATGCGGCCCGCGGGCCGCAGTTTGCCCTCCCCTGAGATAGGGGGTTACCCAAGATTTTTCAAAATGCTTCAAAGGTTCCGCCGAGCAAAAAAAGTTGGGAATCACGAATTAGACAATTTAAAAATTTTTACTAAAATATTCTAAATAAAATAATATTCTCTGGATTCAAATTAGGAAGCGTTTTTCATAGAATGGTGTAAATATCATTGTTTTTTTTTTGACATTTCAAACACTAGAAAGTAACATACAATTTTTATTTCACATTAATAACAACTATGAAGAGGGGAAAATTAAAAGCTAATGTTTCAAATAAACCCACTATCCCTGAAACTCCAAATAGCACTGGTTTTCCTCTCTTTGTATGTGCGGAAAATGCTAAAACTGCAATTTTGATTTTGTCTTGTCCAGAAAAAAAGATTGCATTGGATGTAAGTATTGAATCTGTCACAAAACTACATTTTGTATTACACACGCAGATATCAGTGTAAGTTACTACTTTCAAAATGATTTCAAGTCTAACATATTCCTGCAGGGCTTTGCTCTATTGCTCTAAAATAACACAGATATCACTCAGAGCAATTCCATAAACAAGGCGGTTATCTACAATAATTTGTTAGCACATTTCCAAATGCTTCCTATTAGAATCTAGTAAGACGTGTTAACTGTGTTACTCAAAGGCATTTGACAGTTCGCAGTTAATGCAGTCATAGGCAACCGTCTTAAAAAATATCACGCTTGACATTATTTAACTTTCCGAGATAATTAACTGCTGAGTACGACATATTATCATACTTATCACTTTTTTATTGGTTTTGGAGAGTGATATGTTAGAATAGCCCTGCTGGAGGATTAAAAAAGAGCTATCAATGAAACTATAATGATAACTCAATATTGAATGATAAATATAGATGTCATTGAGTGTCTTATGTAGAATTTTTAAATATCGACTATTAAGTGAACAGGTACAGTCCTGTTTTGTAAGTCATCAAATTTGAAAGAATGAATCAATTGAGAATCAAAGGATTTTCTCATTTTACTTTCAGGCTTCAGTGGCCCTAGATGGCCTACTGTATATTTACATAAATTAATTACATAATAATTACGTATGTAGAAGTTAGCAATTGTTAATTAAAATTTATGTAAAACTCACCGGTAAATTACTTGCAGGCAATACGATCCCTCTGCAAGTTTGCCGAAAATTCTAACGAAAACCTGTCAAAGCTTTACAATCTCAACATAATTCGCCAAAATATTCATGATTCAGATGCCGGAGTGAGACGCTATACGTATAAATTATTAGCTCAGTTGATGGCGATTCCTGATGCCTTGACATACCTGATCCAAGAGCAATCAGAAGTAGAAAATCTTGTCGACACATTGGAAATGGTATATATACAAAAATTGATTAATTGTTATTACATATAGGAAAATCGCTTGTAATCAACGGGATTATGGGAACACGCATATTATTGATAAATACCATCAGGTAAATTTCCATTAATAGGCCTGCCATGCTGTTTGTTTGTTTTAAATACCTCAAATTTTGAAGAAGTCGGGCTGTGCATGATCATGACAAGATCTTTTGCTAGTATGGAGATCCTGTAGTTATCTATTGATAACTTTGTAGGTAGGTACTACTATTATGAATTGGAGTAATATTTAACATCTTCCATGTTTTCGCAAAAATACCCATCTCCATGGCCCCCACATCCTGAAACGGGCCACCCTATCTATCACCAAAGTTAGGGGCAATACAATGCTCTACAGTTTCCCAAATTCAACACGTGAATTATCATTTATATCAATCACAATAATATTACCTACATGAAATTGTATCGCGCAATCACATATTTTTAAATATCAATAGTCTTAGAAGTAAAATAGCGCTTGTTAGAGCAAGTTTGTGATGTGTGGTTATCTCACTTAGCTGTGTCCCCATAATGCCAGGGCCTCCAAGCTAGAGCTATTTCTGCCCCCCCTCTCTGGGGGCCACGTCCGTCTCCATCATGATATTAAATATATTATATTAAAGAGCATTTTTTGAATACACCCCTTTAAAAGTGTAGGGATCTTTACTTAGCTTTTTCAGTTCCTTTATTCTTCGAATGATGTAGATTCCTGGAATTTCAAGAATATCTTCCATTAGGTACTTGATTGTAAAATTGTAGATACCTACTGTCAGTGAAGAATTATTCTGAATTCAAATTGAGTTATTTTTGATGTCAAACAATTTTGTTGTTCCGTTACCAATGGAACTATGTTATGGAAAACTTCAAAGGTTTATGATAATAATAGAATAGCCCAATAGAATTTACATCACTGATGCGTCATAGTCATAGACGAGGGTTGTGTCTGTTCCATACAATTACATGATTAACCCACAATACATCAGTCAGCCAGCCAATTTTTACTAGGTGGACACTTGTAGGTCAGCTATTTTTGGAATAAAATAAATTCCTTAAAAAATATGAAATAGGAACAGAATAATAAATATTTGTGAAAAGTTACCAAATCAACATGTTTCAATATTTTTCCATTAATTATTTCAATCAATATTTTTCCGAAAATATTAAATAAAATATATTATAATAAAATATGTGTCTTAGATTTTTTGTTATATAACTTATTTAGCTCCCATTTAGAGCCCTGGTTACTAAAACTGTTTTACCTCTCATTTTCCAAAGTTGTTCATTTCAGCTACACACTTAGAATATGGTATAGTAATAGGTTCTCTAACCTCCATTACTCCACTGTAAGGGAAAGCTAGGTTTTGGCATCATAACATCATCGATAAAAGAATTTTACTCGTATAATTTTTTTTAGTATAAAGATGACAATTATATTCAAGAGTTTGTTGGTGCTATTGTGGCCAGATTATCAATGACCATAGATGGCTGTGAAAGTTTATTGAAGACTGAAATAGTGGATATTTCATTCGAGCATTTGAAGTCGTCAGATCCGGATATTAGAAAAAATTTCCTGCAAGTAAAATCTTTTTTGAATCGGAGATTTAGTACATATTTTTAGCCACCTGCTCAACCAATCAGGTCTATACTCTGACTCCAAACACGCATTAAAAGCATCATGTGTATTTCCCAGACCCAGGATTCGAGCCCGGGACCCACAATGTCATAAGCCGATGTGTTACCCTCTTTGCCATGGTGGGCGTCCAATATAGTATAGTTACGTAAAAATTACCATAGAATGGTAATATTGAACATACATAATCTAACTTGAATAATATATAGGTGTCGGGTAGGATGATACATGGTACTGTATGGGATACTCAGCATCTACAGTATCTATGGACTGCATCCCACTATTACGCACACATTCCGATTCTTACTGCCTCACGATATTAATATGACAGTATCTGATCACTTGTAAATTTTTAACGACACATGTTGAATGTAGAGCGAAGCTCTTACTAAAATCGCTGTAATATCGATAAATTGTGGATTAGCATTTCATAATTATTCAAATAGATGTCACTGTGTGTTAAATTATCTAAATCAATCAACAGTGGCTAGTAATTTAAGTTTAAAGCCGGAAGAGAAAACTCGCAAAATTTGTATGCGCAATCTGTTGATCACGGCCTCATAGAGCGAGAAAACTCGCTGAAGGCATAGAATCGGTTAAAATTAAATTTATTTAACAAATTTAAATGGTATATTATGTATGTTAAATATAATGATGTAGTCTTCACAGCACAAGGTTGGCGGCCTCTGATCTACTACATTGTTTTTACAGATATTGTATAACATTTTGAATGATCCCCATGGAGCAAACTTGATATCTGAAAATCCAAAATTCAATTGGAAAAGTATATTACAGCTAGGAACAGATAAGTATGTCGATATTCAGAAGTTGAGTCTTTCACTAGTTAACCAACTCTTGCTGAGGAAGAAGGATGTGGCTTTGCAAAAGAGTTTCAAAACTTCCGGCGGACTCGACTGTTTACTGGATATTTTAGAAGTAAATATGAACCACATGCCTAATTTAATAATTATGATATATAAAATATATTATTGAATATTTTATAATGTAGAAAAATCAAAAAGGATAGATCCTTAGACCCGTTTCACACGAGACTCCTGTGGTAAGCCACCGGTGTGGCGAGCAGCCGCATTTACCAGGTGTCCTGTGTGAAACAGCTCTTACTCTATCCAAAGTGTATGCTGCAGCGCCTTGGTGCACTGTGAGTATTTCCTCATTTGATACCTGGTGCACAGTCTTAACGATAGATTCCTTTGTTGGACCAGTTTATAACCTCGAAATAGTCTAAATCATGGGTGGCCAACCTTTTCAGCAGCCAGGCCAGATTCTAAAAAGGAGATTTCCTACCGGGCCGCACAACCGATTGTTTTTATAATACAAAACAAAAAAGAAATATATACTTATTAATAAAACAAAACAAAAATGAGAATCAAGCATATTTATTAGATTAGACTTTTTTAATAATAAAAAATAAACAAAATAATAATTTTTAGCGAGAAATTTGATTTTGTGTGGCAGAACTAAGTGCATCAATATCGATATCGAGTGAGGTTGTTTCTACACGTAAACAGTTTTCCAAATGCACATCAGTGATTCGTGTTCTCACTCGGAATTTGATATGCTTCATCCGACCAAAAAGCTGTTCACACGTATAAGTGTTTCCAATTAATAGCGAAGTCATCATTAGAGCATGTTTGTAAAATGCAGGATATTTCTCCTTGTCCAAATATGTTTTGTAAAACTCTTCCAAACCAACCTGATGGAATTTCTCCTTTCACAATGTTCCATTTGTAAATTTCTCGGTAATAAATTCACGTCTACAGAGAATGGCGTTGCAAATGCAGCAAAAAGCACACGGTGCTTTTTAAAATCTTGAGCCAATATCGAATCACAGTTTGCGAAATTAGCACATCTAGTGGCAGCATTTATTTTATATTATTTTTATTTTCTCATTGCTCCACGGGCCACAAGTTGACACCCAGCGGGCCACATGCGGCCCGCGGGCCGTGGTTTTGCCACCCATGGTCTAAATGCTTCCTCTCACTATATAAAAATTATAATAGCACATATTATTATCTATAGCAGTTTTTGGTTTCAAAAATATTTTATACCACAGACAGCCAAACGTACAAATAGCTGCCATGAGAATTGATGTTATAGACTTATCAACATATTCACGCCATCATGACCTCCATATCTCGAAGCGGGCCCCCAGGCCAGGATGTTTGGTGGGCCCCCCCACCTATCACCAAGGTTAAGCGCAGTATGATATTCTACGGTAGTGTTCCCCAAATGATATTCCGTGAAATCCCTGGGTTCCGCGATGTAAAATTAATTGTATTCTTTGTATTTTTGACGATTTTTTGTATTTTTAAATAAATCTACTTGAATCATTATTGTGTTGTCGACTTTTTTACTAATAGATCGAATTTGTGGTGTGTTTATCTCACTTAACTGGTTGATCCGCAACTGGGGCCCATGCACGCCGTACACGGATATTGTACTTATTTGCTTGTTGATATGCACATCAGAATAAAAAAAAACTTTGCATGTAGGTATGCATTTAACCAGTGATGTATGCCACAAGCGCGTTTATGTGCGCTACAATTCCGTGCATGCAAGGCCAGCTATAGAAATTGAGCATGCATATTGCACACTATAAATAATACCGTCGACCAGCGACCTCGGTTATTACGATCATGGATATAGCGAGATCTCGGATGTAACGAGGAAACATTCGTTGACATTTTAGTTTATGATTTTCTCCATACATTTAATCACTTTTATTACGAGCTACTTATCGACTATACCGAGTTAAAATATCGTCAAAATTTTTCATAAAACTGTTAATGTGTCGATCGTTTAAAAACATTTCGACCCTAAGCAATAAAATCTGACCGGACAGGATGCTGCCGGTATCGGATTACGTTTATGACACTAGTTAAGTGTCTATGTACCTACCTAATTGGTGTTTACGCCGACAATATTGAAAAAGTTTCCACGCATATGGTTGAAATTGCATGCAAAAAATCCAAGGTTTATGAAGACAGTAGGTACCTACCAGCGTTCATTACAATAAACAACTTCTTTTGTAGTTTATGAACGACCTGCTTGTTTCGGGGAAAATTCTAATTGTGTATTTTTGTTTGAATTGCGACTTTTTGTGTTATGGGACCGCTCATTGCAAAATACCAATTCTATAACGAGTAACGCGTAGGTATAACAATCAAATTCAGTCGGTCCCATCTTCCTCGTAATAACCAAGTTCGACTGTATTACACTCATTATACTAGCTCCGCCCCAGTCGATTGTTTTTGAATCTTTAGCTTGAAGTTTTATGAAGTTTTATCTAGACAAATTTTATAGTCACCAATAAAAACAACATCAAAGTTAAAGTGTCCATTATAATAATTATTTGCTGGAATAATACTTTTCTGTTAACATTCTAGTCATACACATTTAAAAATTTGCATGGTAAAGTCCTGGATATATTGCATAATTACAACGAAACGCCTGATTGTGTTCACCATTTTTACGAAAGCAGCTCCCTCGCAAGATTTGTGAAACAATTTGAGGTTATCGAAGCTGGCAAGAAATCTCAATGGCTTGCAGTGCTATTAAAAGTAGCTTTGATCAAGGAAGGAAGAGAGGTGTGCTTACTTTTTAAATATAGATTTTCTCAAATTGTAGTGTACATACAGTGGAACCATAATTTTATGTGCCGGGAATTCACGTTTTCCCGCTTTTTGCATGTACTGTCCAACAAGAAGATTTAGGCATAAGCTGGAAGGCGCTGTCGTCGACTAAATGGGGGGAGCTTGTTAGTTCACAGTTTTAATACGTAGCCAAGAAGATGTTGTTCGCCTATAGCTTCTACAGTTTTATTTCATTTTAGTACATTAATTCATTCCCGATTTTATGTTTTTATTTACTGCAATTTAAATCCGAAACACATATTAAAAATTCAATTAAAACTAAAGTTAGTTTAACACATTTAATTAGGTATGGTTATACATAAATGTAGGACAATCATTGAAATTTTAAGGTGCAGACGCATAAGCGCATTTCTTTTCCCAAACACGTCCACCGTGTCCAAAGCCGAGTTTACACAGCGTGGTTAGTTAACCGGATATGTGCCATAAGCGCGTTTATGCGCTCTATAAATTCATGCATGCAAGGCCGGTCATTGAAAATGAGCATGTATACGCGCTACATTAGCCCATGTCGGTTTTTTTTAATTTTTTTTTTTAAATATATTGTACATAATATACTGCCATTTCTTGTAATCATGGTGAGATTCTTAACCGATATACAATTCTTTATGGTGTACTTTTAATATATTTCTAAATAATGATGTTTCCAAGGTTTTATTTTTTCATAAAAAATCGTGGTCCGCCGGGTACCACCATTCTAATACTTCCCGGCATTAATAATTGTAGACCATTTACTTAGCCCCGTTTCATAAATAAGAAATGGGGCTAAGTAAACGGTCTACAAGGCTATGTTTAAAAATATAATGCAGTTGGTTGACGATTTTTTACTTTATCCAGGGGTACACGGTATTTTTTACCATTCTCTATTTTGGCTTGAGTGTTTTACTACCATTGAAGATGTACAAGACGAAACCTTAAAATCAATTTATAATATTTATATTTACATTTACATAAAAAAGCCAAAAATATGCACCAAACCAATTTGAATGATTTAAAACAAAAAAAACAGTAAATTTTCAATGCATGATAATTCCTGCTATTTACGTTTTTTCTGTCAGTCCATTTAAAACCGTAAAATCAAGTTTCACTGTATGTGGGTAGTTTCTCTACTGGCATGAATAATATTAGAAAAAAATTGAAATCTTAATTGCAGATGTTACACAAATGCAATATGGAAAGCATAATCTGTGATGTGATAGCTGGCGATGAAGAATATCTTTGGGGAGATGCTTATCAAGCAGCTACTTTGATGTGCAGGCACTGCTCTTCAGCCTCTATCTTGATTGAAAACCAAATCGTGGAGAACACACTACGTAAGTCACTTCTACCTTGTACTTATTGATTTCATTATCATCATCATTATCAGCTTGAATCAATCCAGAGGCTTTTGAAGCTGATTCAATTTATATTAGCCATGTGCATTGCGGTTTCAAGCTTTACCCTTCGGACTTACCCTACCGCTTGGGTACCACTGGATGATTAGACCAATTTGCCCTGCCTATCTCAATTTTAGATTTTTAGCAAACAGTATTACATTGCATAATGCCCTTGATTGTTTTCTTATCCAATTATTTACTTTATTGTTCCTACGCGTTATGCCCAGCATGTATCATTCCATTCAATACTGTGCTACTCTATGTTTCTGGTTCTCTCTTATATTGAGGGTCCATATTTCGTACGCATATTTTACTTTGTGTTTTAAATGGAATGAGAGGTCATTTTTAAAGACAGAATTCAGGAGGAAAGAACGTTATTATCCGTGTCCGGAAATTTGTACGTATGCAGTTCGCCGTATCACACTTCACCGTGAAATGTTGTGTCGAAAATATATGGTCGTATATTAAAGACCGTTCTCTTTGGGTCTTATAGTATTGAGATAAAATTCACGTCTAAATAAAACACCGTTCTTGTTGTTTTACAGGAAGCCAGCGGCAAACAAATTTTGAAAATAGCTTATATACTGGATTATTTGTTAGGTTAGGTTAGGTTAGGATCTAATAAAATTGGAACATTATTGTTTGCAATGCTCCACGAATAATGCGTATTTTTTTCATCTACGAACTACGAACTATTGTACTACGGTGAAATGTAATACGTACAATTTACAGCTTACCGTTATTATCAGTAACGAAGAATGAAAGATGATACAGTCTGCATACCTAATATAAATTGAAATAAGCGACATCGTGAAAATGCTCCTTTACTCAAGTATCTTTTCAGAATTATGTCACGGTTAACACATTACACACCATCACTGGCATCACTTCACGGAGAAATTCAACATTCTCTCATTGCTGTGTATGATATATTTTTCTGCGGTAACTACAGCGCAAAGTTGAGCGAGTGCTAAGATCTCCGCACATGAGAAATGTTAAAATAGGTATGTTTTTCACGAGTACTATATCACAAATTCAAAATGTTTCAGCGATGCTACGAACTGAATCATTTGAATGGGATCTAACAAAAGAAAACGGTCTCATTTTACTGTCGGAGTTATTTAAATGTGACAGAAAGTCTATCGATATTTTTATTGATTTCAATGGAGATGACATCTTGAAACAAATGTTACAGACAGGTAAAGAGAGCTGCTGCATCAACCATTTTTCCTTCTTCTGAAAATACTTCATAGTATTATTGTAATCGTATGATTTTTTTCCAGAGAAGCCTCTTTATGAATTGCAAGCGTTATTACAGTGTTTCCTAAGTATGGAATTTCATGAAGTATCCCGCCGAAGACTTCTGAATACCAGTTTCATTCAGAACATGATAGACATCTTGAAGGTGACTTAAAAAAATATTGAATTAGCGATTTCATAATATTTTTGCATCACTGTCAAATCTGTGCATTCATTTTTATCCCACCCTTATTTTTTTAATTCCTAATTAAAAATAAATTACAATAGACTCTCAGTAATCCGACGCTCGAGTATCCGACAATTACTATAGTCCGCCGTTATTTTTACTAGTTGAAAGCACACAATCAAGCTCTATAATTCGCCGGTATTCGATTGTCAAATTCAGTAGTCCGCCGCGTACTAGTACAGGTACAATGCAGATGAGACAGGGCTTATTTTGGAAACTTCTCCTTCGTAAAACGTACGTTCATTGCGAAGAAAGTAATATACCAGGGAGGAAAGTGCCCGAGGACCGCAATCACAATTATGCCGTGCTCCAATGCAACCGGAACACACAAACTGAAGCTTTTGGTCATATGGAAAGCCAAGAATCCTAAGCCATTCAAGAATATCTGCCTCACTGAAAAACTGGTTGTGTCAACTGATTTACTGTTTAATATTTAGTATGTATAAATATAAATATGTATAATTTAGTAAATACATACTTGATTTTGATTATAAACAAAACCGTAATTTGCTAGTACAAATTTCTCAAAAAATAAACTATTTTTACGAAATACCTTCTACCTGTTTTAATTTTTACCATATTTTGTATGTATGCACTATAATCCGCCGCTTTCACTAATTGGACACTTGTCTGGTTTTTGGGGTAGCGGATTACAAAGAGAGTACTTTACATATCTTATGTTTTTAGATTGATAAGTGAGTATTGATAAGTTAAAATAAGTATTATCAATTAAATGTATTAATTATTATTGTTTCAAATTCACTCACATAGGCTTTATTATGAATGAGTGATTTTTTTTTTTTTAAATACCTACTTGCAGTATTTGATATACTATGGTAAAGTGTTACTAGCGTGAATTGTACTACAATAAATCAATGAATATTTAATGCAAAATGACATTTTTTCAGCATTACTTCCATATACCTATTTAGATTCCGACTATATATAAAAGGTTTTCTTCAAACGATTTATTATTGGTATGTGTCGGTAATGTAGTGATGGTTCCCGTGTCCAGAAACTTCGCACTTTGCTATGCAGTTCGCCGTATCACACTTCACCGTGAAATGTATCGGAAATATTTGGCCGTATATTAAGGGCCCGCTGAAGAGCCCGCCGTTCAAATATAATTCAGTATAAAAAGGACCTCGGCGTCGTAACTACGTCAATTTAAATCGATCTTTTCGCAAAAATCACTAATCATCGGAGATTTTATTTCAAGAAATATTATTATTATTACTGATAATTTCTGCCGCGCGGAGAATTATTATTATTTTATGAACACCTGCGAGATGAAGCCGATCAGAAAACAGGGCTGTCAAAATAATATTAAGCATTCATATTTTTTAAATGTTAATTTCATCATGGTTTTTAATCAAACCTGTGCAAGTACGTACTGATAACTTGGGTGGATTTTGTAGCAAACATACTATTGATATATATACGGGTATATTATTATTATAACCCAATTCAAATTGAACATAGGTTGATACTCAAATACTATTATAGTATGTTTATGATTTCGAGAAAATAATACGATGGTATAATTATTCCATATCAATTATTTGAAAACATTACATTCGCGCTTTGCACAAAATTACAAACACATTCGAAGTTTGCCGCACACGTACAGACCACGTGATATTTGTTTACGCAAAATCGTCGCTTTTCAAAATGGCGAATTTGATTACCAGATTTTACTGCGATGAATCAGTATGTTCCTTTTTGTCTTTTTTTATTCGTAGGTTTGTTTACTATGTACACCGAGAAATTTCCATTTATAAACTCGGAAACGATTTTTACAGAAGAGTTTTGGAATATAATGCAACCAAAACTGGAAAAAAATTCTATCATGGGTGTTGACTTCCTGAATTAGCTAACCCCAGGTCCATGCCACTACGTGAACCACAGTGGATATTAAGCCATTTCCACACTGGCAACAAGTTGCTGGCAACCTCATTAAATTTTACGATACTTACCATAATTGCTTAAGAAATTTTACAATAATTATCGTAAAATCTAACGAGGTTGCCAGCAAATTAACTTGTTGCCAGTGTGGACCCGGCATTAGATGCACAAAACTTAAATAATATATATTATAAATAAAAATTTAAAATTATAAATATATATTATGATTTATGTCTTCGACAGCCCTGATGAAATAAATGTGAAATATGAGTCGGATCAGTCACAGAGCAAATTTATTAACACAAACAACTTTGACACGACCTTTTTATATTAACTAGTAGACCAGATATTATGGACCACATGTTAAAAAATCATATTTTCAATTCTCAAGGCCAATTCTGTAGAACGTCCTCTTAAACACCGTCCAACCTCTTTAGGTCGCATAGTACTGACATGCAATTCATGTCTAAATAAAACACGGTTCTTGTCGGTTTACACGTTACAGGAAACCAGCAGCAAACAAATTTTAAATAATTACAAGATAAAAAAAACTTTTTATATACAACGTTTTTAAATTTTCTGTTGAATCATATAGACTTGACTTGACTAGCTTAAACGATCAAAAAAAAATATTGTACTTGATAGAAATACTGAATAATGAAATGTCATTTCATATTGATTTCCATAGTAACGCACGTATATATTATTTAATAGTTGCTAGGACCCCCTAGCAACCAATAATGGTAACGAAATAACTTTTCATACAAAACATAATTAACTAAAAATGAATTCAATTCTACTTAAAGATGGCTAAAGGTATTAAAAAAATACATTGGCATCGTGTTTTGATATATTCTGAAAGTTTCAAATATCTAGCTAGTCGGGAAGTTAGTTAAAAATCGATTGCAAGATTTGTACCGGACAAACAACCACCGGAAAAAACCTATAGGTTAGGTTAGGTTTTCATTCATGAATTCATGATTTTTGCCAAAATCAGCTTTGAAAATTGAATTAATGTTCATATTGAATCTAATGAAATTGATGACCGTATAGTATACAGTCATCTGGTAGAACTGTGCCACGGTGAAATGTTTTACGTACAATTTACGTGTAGCCGATGGTTCCAATCAGATGTATTGTACAATTTGATTGAATTTCAAATGCATATCGAGATTTGGTAAATGCTTCAATAATATTTGTGTTTTGTTTATTTGAATTTTTCAGACCAATGAGGGAAAGATTAGCATTCTAACTTGCAAAGTGTTATGTGGACTGATGATTGAAAAGGAAGCCAAACACGAATTTATGTTGAGGAACGGCGTCACCGTAATAAAGAGACTGTTAAATTCAAGCAACAATGAGGTCCGGAACAATGCCTGCATACTGATACACCTTACTGCCGATGACATCTCCTCATATCTATATATCAAAAATGAAGTGTTGCATATGTTAGTAGGTTGTTTTCAATTAATTCCCTTTTAAATTGCCATTAGCTAAATTTTAAATAAAACATTTTCAAAAATTATACAATGTAGAGTATACATTTTATAACTTGCACTGCACTCTTTGCTATACCGATACGCTTCTTTGCCTGATTACCTCGCAAAAAATTAAATCAAAGTACATTTACTTGTATTAATTTATGTAGTAATAAATAAATAGACAGATAATATAAGTAAAAAAATATTTTTAGAATATATTTCACCATTTTCATCCTAGAGCCGAAGTGCAAAGTTATGAAGCATATACTATACCTACCTATCTAATATTAATTCCATAGAATTATGAATCTTATGGACACAAAACAAATTATTGACACAACTAAAACTTGTATCAATCAGTCATGACCCCCACATTCTGAAGCAGGCCCCCCAGGCTAGGGCCTTTAGCGCCCCCCCCTACTTATCGCTAAGGTAAAAGGCAGTGTGACGCTCTACAGTAGCATTTTCCAAGTGGTGTTTGAGGTAAAATTATGGGTAGGTTATTTTTAGCGGTTTTTTGTATTTTTTTATACATCCACCTGAATTATGGAGTTGTCGAGTATTGCCACGCCGGGCCCCTCCTAAGCCAGAGACCCCAGGCTAGAACCCTGTCAGCCCCACCCTTGTGGGGGCCATGCAATCAGTACTTACATATTAATATCTTATGAGCATTGATCTCTTCGTGGCAGTGATTCCCAACTAGTGTATGTCAGTCAAGTAGCGGTTTCTTTAGTTGGTAGGGAGATTTTACAAAATGCTTCAGAGAAAGGTCAGAAAATACCACTCCATAGGATAAAAGTAGTAATCGAGGAATTTTCAGTATTTTTTCTTTCTAGCATTTTGACCAACTCAACACACCTCTCTTGCTTGCTGTTCACTGACCACATGGCTAAAGATACGATATCGATACTTACTTTTTGACTGATACTTCGATACTTTGACACCAAATAAATATTATAATTGTTGTACAAATTTGCATTTGATTTCAGATAATAATTATCAGTAGCTATTGAAAAGTTTTAATGTGAATTTACCAGAGGAAATAATATTACAATTCAGATGCTGGGGATTAAATGCGTACAAGTCACAGTGAAAATATCATTTAAGATCAAGATCCCGTTTACAGAATCTTGAAAACGGTTATGCAGAATCTACAACTGGATCTGTTGTATATTTGTAATCGTTCAATTCTCAGTTCATCAATTTTATTAATCAGTGCTCCAGGACTTTTTTTTATTTAGCAGTAGTGTAACAATTTAATCTTGAACATGTGCAGATATGATTTATTTTGATGCACAGCATATGATTATGGTTTCAGTTGCTATTCTAGAGTTCACTTAGTACCTACATCAAGCCTATTGCATCGCTTTCCCTCGATCGAAGCCACTTCGAGTATAATATCTGGGTTTTTGTCAAAATTATCAAATCTCACGCTGTGTGTTTATAATCCTCTTATTTTTGTTTGTTGCCGTCAAAGTGATAACTTCTAATAATAAACAATGTTATTATAATATTATATAAGTATGTACAATCGAACTTGGTTATTACGAGGAAGATGGGACCGACTGAATTTCCTCGTTATAAGCATTACTCGGTATATCGTTATATAACATTTTTCGCACCACGTTCTCTTTAAGCATAGAATATTAAAAAAATCTGAAAACCATCGTAAAAATCACCGAAACAAGCATGGCATTCATAAACTACAAAAAGAAAAGAAATTATTGTAAGTGCTGAGCCGCCGGTGTTGGTAGGGACCTACTGACTTCATAAAGCTTGGATTTTTTACATGCAATTTCAACCATATGCGTGGATAATGTTGCTGGCGAAAACACCAATTACGTACTTAGACACTTAACTAGTGTCATAAATGTAATCCGATCCCGACATCGGTCTAGTTAACTGCCCGGTCAGATTTTGTTGCTTAGGGTCGAAAATGTTGCTTTTAAACGATCGACACATTGACAGTTTTGCTCGGTATATCCGGGAAGTAGCTCGTTATAAAAGTGAATAAATGTATGTAGAAAATCTCTACGAATGTTTCCTCATTACATCCGAGATCTCGATATTTCCGTGATCGTAATAACTAAGTTCGACTGTGTTGCGGATGTTTTTAGGCTAATTCAAGAGACTGACATGTCATATCCATTCTCGGTGCAGAGCAAGGCGATAGAATTGATCCTGAAAAATAATCTGCCAGCCAAGTTTGCCTACGGGACGATACTCGAATTCAATGACATCACCAAACAGGATTTTTATGTGATGAAACAGCCTCCTCAACTATTCCCCGACCTTCAATCGATCATGGAGAATGAGACATTCGATAAAAATCCCATTTATTTATGTCATTTTTCAAATGATTGTAAAGCTATGAGTAATTCAAACGCTTCCGCAGGAGGTAGGTATGCTATAATTTTGTGTCATTAATTAATTTAATTTGTTTTAATAATCGTTAAATTGACAATTAATGCTGTCACACCAGAGTATTGAAGAAAACCTTCTAATATAGAGAAGAGTTTATACATATTACAATGATAAGAAAATGAAGCAAAAAAGGGATGACGTCATATCGACTGCTTAATCTGCCAACTTCATTTGGCTAAATTGTTCAGGAAGGAGAAAAAACATAATAATTATTTAACTATTGAGCGGAATTCAACAATTCCAAAAAAACACTTGAAATTATATAATGTTTGAGGCTTTCACGGTTGTTTTTTTTTATCGTAGTAGATTTTTGGGTTTCCAGCGTGTGTCCTGCTTCCCTCGGCGTTTCGGGCTCGTTGCAGAGGCCATTATCAAGAGATATGTTTTATGATGAAATTTAGTGTAGTTATATAAATGTAAACGTTGCTCTGAGAATTATCATCTCTTGATAATGGCCAACGCTCGCTGCAACGAGCCCGAAATGTCGAGGAAAGAAGGAAGAAGGACACACGGTGGAAACCCAAAAATCTACTACGACACTTGGAATTTTTGTTTTTTTTTTTACAAAAAAGCTGCACTATGAATTAATACACTATTTTTTTTCCTTTTATATAATATAAAGAATATTTATTTAAAATGCGGAGTTGTTCCATTTACGATATTGGCAATTTGGCACCTTCAGTTGGCTGTTTTGCTTGAAGAACGATAACGCATTATAGGTTATATATTTATAGTTTGAAATTTTGTGTGAGCATAGAAAACATGCTTTAAAAAAAAAGGTCTTCAAAATCTTATTTTTGGTGAAATGTGCAGTTGGCTGGTTTGCAGATTAAGTAGTCGATATCTAGACATTTTCATACAACCCACGAAGGGTTTCGAACAAATTCATTGTTCATATCAAATATTTGTGTCATAATATAAAATATGCCACTAACGCTAAAACTGAAATTTGCTTCAGCGATTTTCATGAGAAACCACATATATTTGACAAAAGGGTTTCTCCAACATTTTTGGGTCATATCAACGACGTTAACATAAACGTTCTTTATATAAGTGCAATCTAAATATTTGAAAGCGAAGCTGAAAAAGGCTACTGACACCGGTGATTAAATTGGCTGCAAGTCGTTTTGCATTGGAGAATCTGTTATATATTGCCGTATGAGCATTAAACCATGAAACTTGAACTTGTTATGTATGGAACGTATTGTTGTATTAATTAATTTTATAACTCGAAACATGTTCAACTAGTACCAGAACCAAAACATTCATAATATAGTACAAATGTAGCTATAACTGCTGTTAAAAGGATAGAATGTATGAATAATTATTGTATGTAGATAGGCAGCTGAATACACTGGTTATATACATGAACAATCACACAAAATCGTATATGTCACATTTACATAACAACGAAACGTCAAGACAGGCTGCCAAAGATGATGGCTAAAAACAAACCACGTTAAAAACATTGGAGAATCGCCACCAAGTGTTATAATACAAAAACTCTTTGAGTCATATAGTAATATTAATATCAAGGGGACAGAAATTGGATACATGATCAATTTGAAATCCGCTCGATCGATGAACTGTATAATTTCATGTGAAACAAAATAAAGTAGTGGAAATATGAATGAATTAGGAGAGACCTTCATCCAGTGGATTGATCTCATCTGTCGATGATGATACTGAAATCTTTGAACTAAAATTTAAAAGACAGAATTACGCGTTTGAGATAATTACGATTTTGTATGTTATTTAAGAGGAAATTGTACAACAGAATACATTGGCAGAAAGCAGTGGACGGGAGTTAATAATGGACGATCGCCCCTTGCAAGGGTCAACATCTTCCACCACCTTGCTGGATACTTTACAACACGATGGCCTCACTGTTTATTTGAGAGATCTTAAAAAAAGGTATAGGTATACTTTGGTTTCTTGAAAAGATGTAGGACCGTAGGTACTTGTAACATATCCAGTTGAAATATCGAGCCTACCGCGCGGTTTCTGCCTCTAAAGCTGTGGTTTGCAGATTCAAATATCATGTTTATGTGTTTGTTTTTCAATATGTGTTTGATCAACCTATAACCCATAAGCCGCGTGCAACCTACCATATTATCATTCATTAGCAGCCCACTAACTGAATGAAATATGCAAAAATTCTTCCTAGCATATGCTAGTTCTTAGTAAATATATCTTGACTAGGATTTCATGTACATATCTCTGCCCCAACCCCCGCTTCTGTACTTTACAATGCATACAGTGCAGAGAAATTACAGCAATGACAATAATCTATGCAAATCTATATTTAATGTTATGTATTTTTTTGATAAATTTGTTGTATTTTAATAGATTGTCTAAAATCATAGATGTAACTCCCGTTGCAAAAGTTCAGGCAGTTGCTGAGTTTGTCTGTGACCAAATGAGTGGAATATCACCCGGAATTGATTGCAACCAACATTTCATACGGATGCATCAAAGCGAACTTATGGTAACTACCTAACTAAAAATAGAATTCATAATATTGTTTAATCTATGTCAGCCTTAAAGTGGGGCCACACCGGCAACAAGTCGCGCGACAACTCGTTAAATTTTACGATAATTATCATAATTGCTTAAGAAATTTTACGATAATTATCATGCTTATCGTAAAATTTAACGAGTTGTCGCGCGACTTCGTCACAGATTCGAATCCTGGGTCGTATACATATTGTTTTTCAATTTGTGTATGAGTCAGAGTATAGACCTAATAGGTTGAGCAAAAAAAATCTCTGTTCGTTTTTTGCTTGTCTTCATCTATAGAAGGGTGTACATAGTTGTCAAATTATTGGGTAAAGATACAGTAAGTAGGTACTTGTTTTTGCGATCGAGGTCTTTTGAGACCAAAAACCAAACCAAAACCTAACACAACATACTATAACCCAAAAATAAGTAAGTCGTGTTAGGTTTTGGTTTGGTTTTTGGTCGTGAAGCACCATAAACACAAAAACGATATGAAAATTGTATACTTGTGTAAAATCAACAGTGGCAACAAAATTGGACTTTAAACAATTTGAGAGTCTACTGAAATAATTGTGAGACGCCACAAACACATAAACCATAGAGAGATAGAACGATGATAATATCAAGAATAGTCAAGGTACGAGTAAATATTACTCATTAGGGTCAAGTGCTATTCTCAATTACTGAAACCCAAACAGGTTACAATTGGTTTAAGGTTTTTATTTATATTGGGAATATATTATTATAGTCTGTGCATAATTTCAGGTTGATATTGAATCTAATATATTGCCATTGGAGACAGTGAAAGCAGGGGGTTCTCTGGAACGGAGCATACTTTTCAAAGTTTTGTTTGACAGATTGGGAATACCGGCAAGGATGTGTCGCGGAGATATGGGGCAAAGTTGGATTGAAGTCGCTCTTGAAGTTAAGAAAGAGGTAAAAATAGTTTGATACGTCTTCTTATGTCATGTTAATTACCGGTTCTATGCTCTATGAGGCTGTGATCGATAGGCCGCACATACGAGGGTGGGTCAATAATTCCTTAGAAAAAAGCATTAAAACAGTTTTTATTTTTGTATTTTTTTTTTATTTCTCAACATAATCTCCTTGGAGCTCAATACACTTGGTCAGACGTTTCTCAATTTTTTTTAAACCGTCAGAAAAATAAGTTTTCGGAAGGTCCTCAAAATAAGCATTTGTCCGATCGATGACTTCTTCATTTGAAAAAAAACGTTGTCCACTTAGCCATTTTTTTAAGTTTGGGAAAAGGAAAAAGTCACTGGGGGCTAAATCTGGCGAATACGGTGGGTGGTCGACCAATTCGAACTTCAATTCTTCAATTTTAGCCATTGATCGTAAACATGTGTGAACACGGGCATTGTCCTGATGAAAGAGGATTTTTTTCCTGTTTAAATGAGGCCGTTTTTCTTCAATTTTGTTTTTTAGCTGGTCCAATAAAGATGCATAATAATCCCCTGTTATTGTTTTTCCTTTTTCCAAATAGTCAACGAAAATAATTCCACGTGCATCCCAAAATACAGTAGCCATAACCTTACCAGCTGATTTTACGGTTTTCGCCTTCTTTGGACATGGTTCGCCTTTCGCAATCCACTGCTTTGACTGTTCTTTCGTCTCGGGAGTATAGTGGTGTATCCATGTTTCATCTACAGTCACAAAGCGACGAAAAAATTCATCCGGACATCCAGCGACAACAGGGCTTTAGAGGCCACCACCCTATTGCGTTTATTGTCGACTGTGAGCAAACGCGGCACCCATCTTGCAGAAATTTTTTTCATGCCCAATTTGTCATGTAAAATAGAAATGACGCTACCTTTTGAGATCCCTGTAACCTCAATTATCTCACTCAACTTTAATCTTTGGTCACTTAACACCATATTGTGGATTTTATTGATCATTTCTGGTGTAGTCACCTCTACAGGACGTCCTGAGCGTGGTTCATCCTTTGTTGATGTACGACCACGTTTAAATTCATTTAACCAGTTATAAATAGTTGCAAGTGAAGGAGCAGATATGCCGTGAACTAAATCCAACTCATTTTTTATTTCCTTTGCTGTTAACCCTTTTATATTAAAATGTTTAATAACAGCTCTAAGCTCAATTTTCTCCATTTTCCATTTTTCCATTTTCCACAAGCAAAATTTTTTTTTAAATGTACGAGAAACACACAACAACCCGACCAATCTGATTGAAACTTCGCAGCATACTGAATCGGTAGTGCCGCTGCATGAAAACAAACCGCTTACAGTACTAGTCGAGCCACCTGTCGGCTTTTCTAAGGACTTATTGACCCACCCTCGTATCTTATCTCGTCTGACTTTAAACTCAAATTGCTAGCCATTATTGATTGATTTGCATAATCGACGTGTGTCATTAAAAATCTGCGGCCTGTCAGATACTGCCATAGTAATATCGTGAGGGATAGAAAAGGTTAAATAACCAGGTGCGCACACAGAAAGATGGTATAGGGGTGTCTATTTTGAAAAATTATCCTTACTAATTTATTATTGATTTTTGAGGCAGTGGAAGGGGCGGAGGAAAAAAAATTAACAGGTGCCGCTGACTTTTCTGAGCACATACCCCTCCCCTATTGCGACCTGTAGTATCCTCAAGTGATTATCGAATGCGCATGTCCTAATGGTTATAATTATTAGGATATTTAGTATCCGTTGGTGTCAGTTTGTGTTAACCGTGCTGCCTTGTCTTTTAGACAAAATATTAAAATAAACGTTGGATGCGGACACTAACATTTATCTATTTTCAGTGTGCTTCAGAGATTGAGTTGTGGCAGTTGCCTTGGGAATTATTGCACTCCAGTCACATAGTGGACTTGCATCATCATCCCGGACAACTTTTGACAATAGGATCGATAGAAGCAAAGATGTATTGCAAAGAAGTGTAATTAAAGATTTTTAGGTTTTCAGTTTGGTGTCAATATTCTCTCTAATCGTTATGATATTCTGAATATTTCTAACATGTTTTATAATAATATTTATGTAACAAAATATTACAAAATGATTTTTTCAATATGCTCTTTATTAATCGATAATAATAAAATATTTGTGATTGTAATATAATATGACAGTATCACACAATTAAAAAAAAACAACCAAAAAAAAACATTTTTATCACAGAATACAAATCAATTTCAACACAAGATAATTCATTTCTTTTGCCATAAATTTTACTATGTACCTAAGTAGAAATAACATTTATTACGTTACCATAGTATGTATATTTGAAAATCATATTAGTTTAAAACATTTCAGATTTAAAAAAAGTTAACCTTTGCCTAAGGTAAAAAGTATTGGTTACCTTTTTTTACACAAATATATGAGTGAGATGGAATCAGTGGTGACTAACTTCTGCTATGATTGAGATACACACAGCTTGATTTTGTAGAATGGACTTGCCAATACTTATTCGCTGACTTTCAGTTTGTTGGTGTGTTGTCTTAGCCGGCTCTCAATCTAAACTCGCCTTGCCTGCCGCACAGCCATAAATCAAACCTTCTATAGTCGCATGTAATCTCTCGGCGATACGGCGATCGGCGAGCCGGTATAGGAATGACCAATTCGCAGGTGTTTTGGCGTCTTCGACTCGCAGCCCTAGAAGCATGCGATTTGTTGATAGCAGCACTAGATGTTTTTTTCAAACTAAAAAGTCGCATTTCCGCAATCTGCGGAGCTCCATTTGGCAACGCGTTTTGTGAATAACAATGTCGACATCGACGTATTCGACACATTGCAGATGAGGCGAGTTTAGATGTGAGAGCCGGCTTAGGCACGATGCACACAAGTGTTTTGCATTGACAAAGCGGCATAATTTTGTAGCTTGATTCAGTCGTGGGTACATAAACGTGTAATGAAACCATGCATAGATATTCTGTCAAATTTATGAACACCAACCACTGCTTCAACATTGCATAATGTTTGACAGAGCATCAGGTGGGTGCACATGCTTGTTAATGTCAACTATGTTTTGATGTGGACCATTTAATAGAAAAAGTAAAGAAGTATTATGAGTTATGCAAACCTATTCTAATGTCATAACACCCAGTTACAACGAGCTGATCCGAGATAACCATATTTTACGGGTGGGTTCTGTGTGCGAAACGGTTATCTACGAGTATATAAAAAAGCGAATCTTTGTGTTTCGCTTTATATTCGAACTCGTGTGTGCTTCATGTCTGCTTTAGGTGAAGTCGTGTGATGTCACGCTTACGCTATTGTTAACATCACAATAAATGACTGCTTGAGGTGTTCTGTAATCAAGTTGGCATTAAAAGTGTTATGTTGGAATATACCTGACGGGATTGTTTGAGAGAAGAAAAAATATGCTTTCGTTTATTTTCTATTGTGTAAGTATGCAAACATTATAATAGGTATTATGTTTTCTTCTATCCACCCACATTGTCATCTACTCTGGCACTGACTGGAGAGATTTTCGGCTTCAATGTACTACTGACGCTACGTGTGCACTGCTATGAGTTACCTCAGCGTTTATATGCAAAATTTTGACACTCATGTGCATCGCGCCTTAATGTAATTTACTGTGAATATGTTTAGGAAATAATTATGATACGAAAGAAAATGCTACCAAGCCATAAATATTAATTGAACATAACATTTAATTACTTCAAAAGTGATTAAAATGTAATAAATATTCTAAGTAATACAATATTCTCTAGCCTAGAAGCATACGTCACAACACTGGTATTCAATATTTGTCTAGACTCTAGAACCTATGTCTTCGTTAAATACAACTAACTTTGATACACAATATACACGTAGTAATCTATTGTAATATTGCACCCTATTTATATTATTAGTTAGACGATACAGTAAACGATATTTTTTCTAAGATTTTCAACATTTTTAATAAGCCTCAAAACTTATTCGATATAAATTTGTCTAATACTCGATTGTGACAATGCTGTGCAATTATCGTACAAAGAGTTACTTAAATAAAAATATTATACTAACCTAAGCAGCACACCAAAGCAACAAGCGACAGCCACGCGTCATTGAGTATTATTTATTCTATCATATTAATAATTAATGGCAAGACCGATATCAATAATAATGTTCAAAAACAATTATTGTAATGTCATTCATTGACAACTGTTTATAACCATTCTTATGTAGGTTAACAAGTGAAAATCTATTCCAGAGTTGGCAGCCTTATTCCAACTACGTAACATCATAACAACAAAGTATTATATTTCGAGTTCTGATATAATAACTTTGACTTACATATATTTATATAAATTATAAGGTGTTTGGACGATGAAGGATCTGATGTTTCCCCCATTATTTTGTTAACATGTCATAGTTATGGAGTTGCGATATAATATATTATACTATCATAATAATTATAATATGAAGATAATTTCACAAAATAATATCCATGTAAGGTATGTTGGTATTGAATTTTTTATATATATATATTGCGTATTGACAGCTTGCAGACAAAAAAATGAGGTGCTGTTGATAAATGCTATTTATCGCGGGTTGTACGGTCTTATATCCCGGGATAAATAACTTTCAGAATATATGATAGCATTTTTATCCCGATTTTCAATTATTTCAGTATTAAGAGTTATGTTGGAATAAAGCTGCTACCGTAAAAATAAATCTGACTTTTTAGAACGTGTTATTACAAACCTGTGTTATTTTAGATACAACACATGCGCCCGATATACATGTTTTCTTTTATGAAAGGAGAAATCCCAGTTGAAAGAATCGTCTGTAAGCTAATTTCCAATAGGAAAGTTTTCATTATAAGCTGCAAATTACTTTGCATTGGCTTCACATAGAAAGAGAATGTCTATGTTTGCCAGAGGCATTTTTGCAGTGATGGGATTATTACAGTTTATATAATGTCATGTTTGTAAGTAAAAATTAAATATAATTATTCTTATAAGTGAAATAGATGTCACTTTGATGTGCGGCTTCATATTTTATTTTGTGTCAAGTTACACTTGTTCTGTTCTGTTCCATTATAATTGGATATTGTCTTATCAAACAATGCTCGACTAGGAGATACCAATTAATAAATATTTGACTGCAAAAATCATTTTTATAGCTGAGCTAGTCAACAGTCACTATAATCATTATTCTTATATCACTACAAAGCAAATGAATATAATAATGCAATCAAATTGCTAATTTAATAATCCAGACCATATTTTTAATGTCTTACAATATAATCATTACGTTCAAAGAAGAAATAAATTCATTTATATTTTTGTTTGACGTTATTTAATTAATTTTTTCACTAAATGCCTACTAAATCAGAAATGGGGTTCATTAAAATTTATTTGGGAATATTTGAGATGCTGAAGATTAAAAAATGAGCACCAGTGATATATTTAAAAAAATGTGTTAGGTTAGGTTAGTATACCATATAAGTATTAATAGGTACATGAAACAAGATTCAAACATGACGTAACTGTTTTGTATGAAATATTATAATAATTATACCATTCCTAATAGTGGATTATATCCAATGGACATGGTGTATAAAATATTATTATTATTTTCATATTCTACCTATGTAGGTATATACTTTAAATGTTTTAGCCTGACTTCTCCTCCTTTTTTTGAAATTTGAGAATATATTAATATATATATAGAGACATAATTTGAGAAAAAGTTTGTACATAATTGTTAATATTATTAAAAACAGTTCTGCATAATTTAGAACCGTATACAGGTAAATTTCGTTCATCGCAACCGTGGCAAGTGCGTATTAGTTATATTTCGATTGATTGTCAATAATATTTTTTCCCGCACTTATTTTGACATGTTCCACTTGCCAGGAATTGTCATAGTGAGTGGAATCACGCACGTACAAACGGATTTATGACAGTTATCGTTATGACAGTTTTACATAATAAGTGCATGTTAAACTATAATAGATTATTTTTTGCAACACGGAACAAAATGAATGTTTATTTTTCAATTTATTGTAAAGTTATATTATTTTAATTTTATGGATGACGTTCATTTTGTTATCAATTTAGCTTAGCTGTATCCCCTGCGATAAGGTTTGAAGGTGATTTACTCAACTTGTTCGCTGGTGTACTTGTATATCTTCAATGTTCAGCACCTCATTTTATATATATATTCAACACATTTTTTTTTAAATTTAAACAACGTAGTTTCTTTAAGATTCTATCTACATTCAGTACACTCTCAGTAATCCGCCGCTCGATTATCCAACAACTGCTATGAAAGCACAAAATCAAGCTCTATAATTCGCCGGTATTCAATTATTGTCAAATTCAGTAGTCCGCCGCGTACAAGTATACAACGCAGATGAGACAGGCTTATTTTGGAAACTTCTCCTTCATAAAACGTACGTTCATCGCAAAGAAAGTAATGTACCAGGTAGTAAAGTGCCCAAGGACCGCATCACAATTATGCCGTGCTCCAATGCAACCGGGACACACACAATGAAGCTTTTGGTCACTGGTAATGCCAGTAATCCTAAGCCATTCAAGAATATCTGCCTCACTGAACAATTGTGGTTTACTGTTTAATATTTAGTTAATAAACTTAGTTTATAAATATGTAGAATAATTTAGTAAATACTTGATTTTAATTATAAATATAATCGTAATTTTCTAGTGCAAATTTCTCAAAAAAACTATTTTTATGAAATAACTGTTTTAATTTTTACCATATTTTGTATGTATGCACTATAATCCGCCATTTTCACTAATTGGACACTTGTCTGGTTTTTGGGGTGGCGGATCACTGAGAGAGTACTGTATATCGATTTACTGAAATGAAAATAGTACATGGTATTATGATTCTATACAGTAATTCAAGACAGCAAATACATAATTACATAATTATGCCATGAAAAAGACGAAACATGAATTAGCTGGTATCTTAAAGTTATGCAAAATATATTTAAAAGACATTGATATAAAACCATCGTCACCCAAACACAACGTTATATTATTGATTGTAAATTTCATCATTGATATAAAGCGGGTAGTTTAAATCTGAGATTTTCTTTTACCCAATGAAACTGTATGCCATACCGGTATTGTCTAGAAGTTTTATCACGAGAACCATTCACACCAATGCACATTACAATTTATTTTATGATCTTTTTGGTATTTAATATTAATCTAATGTAATTAATTGACATTCGCGAACCCCAGTAAATGATGTAGTTTTAAACATCTAACCGTACTTTAAAATTATTAACTATGACGGCAAAAAAAATACTTGGTGATTCTAGAAATTGATCTCTTAATTAAATTACCCAAGTATACATAGCGTGTGATCATTTAGAAAAGTATCTATGTAAGCATTTTTTTTTGTAAGCAATATTTTGTACTAATGGTCCACAATTATATTATTTGTTTTTGTATATAATGCAGTTATTTTATTATACTATTATTAACCCAGTGATTTCCAAATTTTTTTGATTGGGGAACACTTGAAATATATTTTTAAATCTCAAGTGATTCCTACATGTCTGACAGATAATACGCCTAGTCCAGACCAAAACATCTTTGTCCGTAAACAAATAAATATTGTATAAATCTGTTTACAAACATTTTAAATGTTTCTTGCTACCATGTATAGAAAACATAATATGCACATGTATTGACAAACAATCAAATGTGCCAATATTTGAAAGAAAATTATTATTGTTTCATTGGAAGTAACGACATTTGGAATGCTGTTTTGATTAACCATCCCTTTATGATGCTAATAAATTTTGTCGGTTCCAGTGATGTCACCTTGGGTTACCGTACAAGATTGACAATTTTACAAGCAGGTAAAAAGGAAATGCCTATTTTGGCAACATAAATAAGTTTAATATGGCTTCATCACCATTATTTGGAATTTGTTTTACCTACGAAATCATCAAAAAGACATAAAAACTAAAATATAATCATACGAGTATTTCTATCCTTTCTTACAATCCATAAGTCATGTCGTAATACTATCTTGATCTCCAGCCTTATTTTTATGTTCTTACTCATAATTGAGTATGACTCCTTGTTGCATATACTTTTAGATCTATCCACATTGTTCATAAAGGAATGCGACGCTCTGTATGCATTATCTGAATTTATAATTTATGACAGGTAAATGAAATCTGACGGATATCTATCAATTATATGTTTTCTCTGGATAATACTATAGATTATAAAAAATAATAACTTTTTAATTATATGTAATATTGATGAATCTAGGAATAGTCGAAATATGAAGATGATGATGTGTATATAAACTGAAATATTTGCAGTTTAGTGAGCTGGGTAACCTAAGGTGACATTATGGTAACGAGAGTGTTAACAAAACATATTTAATTTGATAGTAATATTTGTAGGTGGGACGTGCGTTACAAATTATTGATTTGCATAGGCATGGATGTTGGGGCAAATGATTACAGACATTTGTGTAGTTTGTTTACATATATATATATATTGGTCTGGGCTAGGCATTACGTTAATCAGGGGTAAAAAATGACAAAAACTTTCATTTCACATCTGGTTTACTGGTCAGAAATAAATATTGTGTAGGTATTATGTACCTATTTTGTAATGGAATAGTTTGTAATTTTTTATAATAATTTAGCACTATATCTTGAAAAAAAAATTCTAGAACATAAAAAGCTTATCCCAAAAATGTTTACGAGACTAGAAAACAAGAGATAAAATTACTATAAGCTTAAAGCTTAAACTAATTTAAAGTTTATTTGAAATAACCTTAATACTATTCAATGTTTCTTTTCTGGCTCATGATCATAACCCGAGAATAAAATTTTTTGAGGCACTACAATGTAGTTAAATCAAAATTAAAAAAAAACTTAAAAAGTATACGTACAGTATTCGGGGTCATTCGATATATAATATATTATACTCAATAAATATAACATAGGAAAGCAATTAATTGATTACATATTTTAAATATCAAAATTGTAGATACAGGATTGGGTTAGATCGATGATAACATTATTAGATTGTAATGATATACTTTATTTTGTATACTAAAATTATTGTATAGAATATAAATGATTCTTTTATGATGAATATTAATTACTAAGAAAATATATTATTTATTGTTTCAAATAAGGGAACAGTTAGGTTAAACGAGTCACAAGAAAATAGTAAGTAATTTGGCACATCGATGAACAGAATGTTTGATAATTATCTTATCGTAATGTTTCAATTACCAATTAGATGAAATAAAATTGTGCTGTTGATTGAAATATTATGGAAGATATCGCAGTCATTCTGACAATATGACATGGGTGTTTAACAATTAATGTCACACATATATTGTAATTTGTCATAGATGCTCGAAAGGTCTGATGGCTGTTCGATTAGAGAAGTAGATTTGTCTAAAGCCGCCTCGATGACATTGAGCTACTTTACAAGCAGCTTGTTGGCGAATTTACAATCTGCTTGTAAACTCGCCCAGTGTCATCGTCGAACAAGCTAACAAGTAAATTGTAAACAATCTACCGAGAAATGTTGAAAGACGGCCAACTTTACACGTTACACGCTGGCGTGTGGGGCTACAGCGTCTGCGCAGTAGAGCGATATTAGCGACCTCCCGGTAAAAAAACGAACTACTCAATACGTCCTGTCAAAATAGTACCAAAAATGACGGTTTCAACTCACTAGCTTGTTGGCATCTGAGCGAGTGGAAAGTTTTGTGTGTCATCATCACAATCGCATTAGCTGACTCGCCCGATTTTAAATTCGCCAACAAGCAGCTTGTAAAGTAGCTCAATGTCATTGAGGCTTTAGCGGCAGAATTTTCGTATCTCTCATATTGTCAGTCTCGTTATTACTAAGGTCATTCGAGTCATGAATAACAAAAATTCTTGTTGAACGTATTCACGGAGAATGTTCAGACTTGCTTCTGTCTTGAGAGCATTCAGTAAGTACTGTCTGAGTCGTTCCTGCTTTCACAAAGTATCATCTCCTTTGGCAGTGTGAGTGTGTTTGCAAAGTACCCAATGACTAATTTCTATCTTCAGAGCGACGTTGGAGGGATGAAAACATAGTTTTTAGCCATGGCATCTGAATCAGTCGTGACGCATCAATCAGTTACGGCACATGAGCATAAAACATAGTGTACGACTGTTTCACGATCAGCCTTTGACTCACATATTTCAAGTCAGACATACATGAACGACACGTCATGTTTAATTAAAATGTATACTGATCGGTTATGATGGTGGATCTTAGATGTCTTACGACGAGGTCTTTTAAAAGATTTTCTAATATAACAAATGGATTTTAGCCACTTGGTCGATGCTCTGGGTCCAAAAAAATACATTGAAAAAGAACATGCCAATCTATAACTTCATAAGTAGACACATTGCCACTCGTCCACCATGGGCGCTGGGAAAAATATGTTTTAAACTACAATAATTATACGTAAATTCAATGGTAAGTAAAAACATTTTTAGTGTCAGTTTTTGATTCTCATATTGTCACGTATACTGTCAGAATGCCAACGGTACTATCAGAAAGTAATAATATTTTATTTACGATTTTAATAAAAAGACTAAACAAGAATATGAAATCAATACATCAGGCAATTATTAATAGTACCTAATATTAAATGTAAAAGTCTACAACCGATTTCACAGTAGATAATAATTTAACACGACATGACATGTGGCAATCATAGTACATACATATTTTTTATGATATTATGAGATAATAAGATACTAATTTATATTAAATTTACCCTCTCAATAATATTTATTGATGAGTTGTGAACACAATATCTTTACATTTTTTATTCTAAAATATATTTTTAGCAAAAAGTGTGGACATGGAACATTGTTTTACAGCACTGATATATTTGTATTAAGGGCGGTATCCACTTAAGTGTATATCTGTGTATTGTATCATCCAGTGATGTTACGATGCAAAATCGTCTGACTTTCTACTGTATTTAAAGAGTATACACTGAATTACGATATCAATAAAATTGTTGAAAATGGTAATTTCTGGACTACGACGGATGACATTGATATCATCAACGGTTCAAAACAAGGATGCCACATCAGATAGGCTATACCCCAATATTCTACATGTTGAAGCGGGGTTTTGAATGTGTGAGTGTCCTACGAAAATTAAACATGCATTATAGACATGCAATAGTGTGTGTTGCAACCTTCAAATACACCAATATTGAATGAGCGCCAGTGCATAAACCGAGAGCAGTTGTTAGAACGAAGGACAAGTTTAGCTTACCCACGATGGCCGTGCGGTTTAAGCATCGGCCTATAGCGTCGTGGGTCCCAGGTACGAATCCTGGGTCTGGCAAGAACGCATATTGTTTTTCAATTTGTGTGTTAGTCAGAGTATGGACCTAATAGGTTGAGCATGTGGCTAACATCCATTTATCGTAAAAACAAATCTGTTAATACAAACCTCCACACTGTGGAGACCCATATGATCTTATTAGGATCGGACATGGTCAGGGGGATTCTTGACACGTGTTTAAGTTTATCCCATATTCTTCGATACTCGAGATCGGTTGCCTGATACTCCACACCCTTTAGATATTTCAGTTCCCATTAATTCTGTGTTCCCAGGGTGCAACGTTTGCCCTTCCACACAATAACGCAACAATGATACAATACGAATATGCAACAAATGGATACCGATTATCAGATCATTTTGTGCAACATAATAATAATTAATAGTGATAATCAAAAACATGGCACAGTATCTTTTATAATGAAAATAAAAATATATAATAATTAGTTATCGTATGTAAAAACATATTGGTAGCTTTGGTTTCAAAATACAGGCGAAAATGTTAATCATATTTTAAAAATAGATATTCTAAAATAATAATAAATACCGCTACATAATATTTTTATAGATAGATACTTAGAGGCGAGGAATAAATATATTTTTTTTGATACAAATATAGTAATTTTGCCTAATAGTTTTTTTGTATCTTATAAATAAAATTTTCAATTTTGTACCCGATTTAAGTTTCACTTTTGCATGACGCGCGTTCAATAATTTCATTAGCGATAACTGAATCACTGAAAGTCAAAGCATATCGCCGTTGATATTCAAAGAAATTGCGTAATATAATGTTCACGCGTAGGATTGCTAATAGACGAATATTGAATAGTTTTAGAAAAACCAGGAATTTGATCGAGTTGGTTTTTTTGTTGTGTCCAAGTGGCGTTTGTCGAGAGAGCATTGCGACAACTGGAGGAACGAGTAACTCGGAGCACTGGGTGGGTTTTGTTGGGAGGTTCCTCTTTAGAAGATGTCGATGTTGGCGAGATGGTCGTAATTTCTGTCCCAATAGCCTCCGTTGTACAGCCAGTCTTCTTGCTTCGTGTAGGGATTGGTGCCTTGGCTGAACCACCTGGAAAAATAATATAATTCACTTGAACCAATCTTGTAAAATGTTCATGACGTAACATTAAATTAATTGAGGTGCTGAACAGGGGCGCGCCAAGCTGGGGTGTCAGGGGTGCATGATTCAGGGGCGGCAAATATCAGAAACACATGTTTTAATAACATTAAAAAATATACATGTTAAAATCGATATGTTGAGATATTATTATAACGTCGAAAGGTAACAAATTATTGTTGAATCGATGGAAAATATAACATTCCTAAATATTAATATTTTTTTTGACCATGTCCGATCTAATAAGATCATAAATGGGCCTCCACAGAGTGGAGGTTTTGTATTAACAGATTTGTTTTTACGAGAAATGGATGTTAGCCACTTGCCCACCCTATTAGCTCCATACTCTGACTCAAACACAAACTTAAAAACAATATGTGTATTTGCCAGACCCAGGTTTGAACCTGGGACCCACGGCGCTATAGGCCGGCGATTAAGCCGACGCGGCCATCGTGGGTGTATTATTTAGGTAACTGAAATCTTCGAAAATTCGAAGCATTATAAATCTCAAAGAATAGAGTGGGTCAGTCTAATGGCCAACTAATGGTTACGCGCCTAGCGCGTCCCTAACACTGAAAGACTTAATACACTATTTTGGCTTCCCTTTTATATATAAAGAAAATTTATATAATGAGCGGAGTTGTTGCATTTACGATATTGGAAATTTGGCACCCGAAGTTGGCTGTTTTGTGTGAAGAACGATAATGCATTGTAGGCTTAAGAGTTTTAAATTATGTGTGGACATAAAAAACATAATTGATAACAAAATGCCACCAAAATCTCATTTCTGGTCAAAATAGCAGTTAGCTGGTTTGCAGATTAAGCGGTCGAAATGGGTTTAGACCAACATACGTTTTCCCGTAGACAAATAAATGTTAGCCCTCGCACAGCATAGTCCCCTGATAGTTTTCTATAGGTGATTTTATGTTACCACACTTTACAATTTATTGCCTAACTGATTTCAAAACTTTGGGTTTACTTCCTATACAATAGTGTTCCAGCCATAAAATCTATGCGTGAACAAATGAACATAGAATTTCCTAAATGCTCTGATACAAATTTCCATGTTTTTTTTGTATTTCGTCTTGGTATGGACTACCAAACTAATATAATCATAAATGAAAACATTGTATAAGATGGTGGTGGTACCTGGGTGCGGAATTATGTGGGTTCTTCTTGGCCTGCTTGCGAGCGGTCCGCTGTTTATCCTCGAGACGTGTCTTCTCTTTAGCGGCTCCAGCCACGTCACCTCGCTCCAGACAGCGAACGTCCGGCCGCAGCCGAGAGTCCGTGGGGCACAGCCGAGACGGGTCTTTGCCTTCGCCGTGATTCGGCTCCATCTCGTTCAGAGACATCGCGAATGATGTGAATTGATAGTACTGAAAAGAGAGTTATTACAATAATTAATATAACAACCCGTCTGCAAGACCTAGCGAGACAGACTGGCCACCGCCAGCTGGCTGCGCTAGTTAATATAATTATTGCAAGGTGTTACCGAGTGTCTCTTGGATATTGTTCCAAAACAGGCAACCTGAAATAGATTCAACATTTCGCTGCCTGATTTCCAGGTTGTTCTAATGTCACGTTCAATAAAATTCTCAAGAGAGCAATCTGAAAGTTCACATTGAAATAATTGCACTACCAATATATTATATGATATATTAAAAACTGTGTTCTGCTTATAAAATAATAATTTATTTTCGACATTATCGACAAATCCGTTCATAATTTTTGTATTCTGACTAAAAGGTTAAACAGAGTTCTGGAAATGGAACAAACTGGCATTAAATAGTCATTTTGCTTAAAAATGTGATATACAACAATCTGGAAATCCGGCAGTGATTTACTGTCAATTCGATCATATTAAAGCTACTACTATTAAGCTACTGGGCGAGTTTACTTTGTCAGTAGTTAGATTAAAAAGAGGAGCTCATCGCTACCTGAAAGCAACAGTGAGACAAAGGGAATTCGATTTTGAGATAGTTTGCCAATCGATTGCTGAAAGCTATACCTACGGTATTGCTGTATAATTATTATAATACCCAATTTAAAAGAAAAAATGCCACTGTTGCATTTATTAAAATTTTCTTGTGACTTCAAAGCAATAGTGGGATAACTGAAATAACCTACTGTTAATAATGGTACCTATACACAAAATTCTACTATTATCATCTATTATTAACTGAAAAAACCAAAATAAACATAATATAGTTGACTATTTCATTTGTATGACACAAACATTGAAGTTCAATTATCTCAAAACTAGTATTTTTCACTTATCCCTCTGTTGTTTTCGGCTAGCGAGTCATATAGATGGAGAAGCGACATTGGACCTGGCTACATGTTACGGCTGCCTCAAGAGGAGCGGTGATTTTCTTTGACGCAGATGACGCAATTGATTCGTCATAAGATTTAAAAATAGGCCTCGAAACAGTTCAAACTAGTCATATATAAATAATATACTTATAGAAAATTATACATTTTTGCAATTTACATATTCTTGCAATCATAACAAAATTCCTGCAACTAAAATCAAAGGGGGTAAGTCGGCTCTCACATCTAAACTTGCCTCGTGTACCGCACAGCCGTAAATAAAACCTTTCGAGAACGGCGATCCAGTCTTGCTTGTGAAAACCGCGCACATCTACCTAGCGACAGTCGCGCGTAGCCTTCAAAACGTATAGATGTTTGAATGCGACGATCGGCGAGCCGGTATATAAATGGCCAATTCGTAGGTGTTTGTATGAGACCTGGCGTCTTCGACTCGGAGCCCGAGAAGCATGCAACTTATCGATTGCAACAGTAGATATTTTTTTCAAACGAAGCAGTCGCATACGACCAATCTGCGGAGCTCCATTCGGCAACGTGTGTTTTGTGAATAACGACGTCACATCGACGTAATCGACACGTTGTAGGCGAGACGAGTTTTGATATGAGAGCTGGCTAACACAACCATTCTAACAAAAATCCACATGATTGTGTATAAAAAATATACCGCTAATATTATTATGCAATCAGTTTATCACTGTAATCTTCAATAATAATAAGAAAAATATGCCTACATTGAAATGTTTACTGGGTACGTTCTTACGTACATTATATGGTTTTCATTTTAATTTTTATCGTGAGGGGTTTCAAAATCATACCACCCCAACGCACACAGGCTGCGAAATGCATACGGTGAACAGGCGGGATTTGGTTCTGATCGAGTCTACGAGATATACTTTATTGAGTTGAATCTCACTCCAGCCATTCCAATTCCGATAATGGGCTCTATTTGAAAAGTGCCATTTCCTGCGTATTGAACCACTTCTTTCAATAGTATTTATATTAAATATGACGTTATTGCTTACCTCACTGGTGTTCTCTGGACGAGGGGTAGCCTCCCATAGGGTAGTTGAGTTGGGAATGTCAATGGAATAAGTGCTGTCCGATTTAGGGATCTCCCCGTCGGCCGGTTCAGGGATTGGGGGTTCATCCGACTGAAAAAATCATAGTCACATAGTTTTAAGTGAAATATGTACATACTTCGTATTAACAGTAATCTATTACAGTACATTTTGTCTAAATAATTGCATACTCCTACGTTTTACGGTAGAGACGCCATCTTCAAAGTTGACTGGACAAAATATGCATAATAATATTGTGTATTTAAATATTAAAAACAAATGGAAATCGTTATTAGCATTCGATCAACATATTAGGGTCATGCTCTGGATCGAAACACACGTTAAAAAAAACAACATGTGAATTTACTAGACGTGGGATTTAACGTATCCAAAAATTGGAACGTATGCAGTTCATGAGCTATTGTATCAGAAACAGATGACCGTAAATAATTGCTATAGAATTCATGTCTAAACACGTTATGTCTAAAAAAACAGAAGAAAATACGTCGGTAAGTAAATTAGAAATACAAACATAGTGTATATATTTTTAACAAACTTTTTTTTTATTCAAAGAATAAGACAAAAGATTTCAGAATGTAATATTCTATTTATATTGAATATATTAATTGATACCTCCCTTAATTTTATGTAGTAAAACCGATAGCCAACATTATAACGCAATTCGATAGCATTTCATGTAACAACTACTAGTTAAAATTGTCGTAATTAACTAAGATGCCCGTAGTTTAATTGGAAAAACATACTGGCGCGAATCCAGCAGATACAGGTTCAAGTCCCGTCGGGTGTCGTATTTTTTTTCTATAGAATGATTTTTTCTAGTGTGTATATGAATGAGATGTTTTCAAATTATGGATATTCAGTATATATTTATATGACATTTTGGTAGGCGCTCGTAAGTCACACCTATCGAATATCTGATAATAATGACAGCGTTATTATCAAAATTATATTTGATAGAAATAAATTAAATCTAATAAAATTGGAATATTACTGTCTCACATGGCTTCACGGAAAACGCGTTATTTTTTTACATCAATGTTATAGGCCATATCTTTCCGATAAGACAACTCACGACAAACAGTGCTACGGAGAAATATAATACGTGCAATTTACATGTACCAGGGATTTAAACCCATGAGTCACTACTTCAGAAACGAACATTATACCACACGTCTTCTGTTGACTCGGGAAAGTATACAGTACACAAATAAAAATTCCATAATTATGCAGAAATGTACCACATTTGTGCTCAATACACCAGTATTATCCTAATAGATTATTTTTGTCGCTTAGTTCATCCATGCACACATCTTCATCGCTTTTCAAGATTAAAAAAAATCATTAATAATGACCATCCCTCCCTCTTCCTTTTAATTTTTTTTTGTTCATGAAAAATTTCTCCTCTAGAAATGGACTTGAGACCTTTTTAAAAAAATAAAATAAATCTAACGGACACCATGCTCAAGTAAAGGGCTGTCCTCAAAATAAAGAAAAAATAGTATCCGTATTGATAACAGATTCCACAATGGTTGTCAAGTCAAAAGAATACTATTCACAAAACCAGAATATTTTTGAGAACACAAATTCATGTTACCTCTTGCAGTGAGACAGATTTGAAGGCTCCAACTTTGAGGCTGTTGAGTTTGGCCAAAACCCTCCGCGGAGTATGCGCGGGAGAGTCTCTTCCGGTGTCTCCGCTTCCGCCAGCTCCCTCGTCGTTTCCGGAGCGCTTCTGCTCGCGACACCACTCCTCGTACGCTCCCATCTCGCAGCACTTTATGAACTCTGTCCACTTCCCGTACAGGAAGTTGATCTTCTTTTTGCTGGAAGTTTGAAATTATATTATTTTATTAATTCAATGAGTTAAAGTTTCCAAGTTTGCTCATGTGTAATTTTCTGTATGTAATTTTGACAGGCGCACGCTTTTGTTTCTTCTTTTTAATTTTTTTAGATAAGTTTATTTGAGGTATTGACTAATGATATTGAACATACATAACTTGAAAACACCTCAGATATATACACACTAGAAAAAATCATATTTGAAATACGAAATACGGGTGTCGCACCAATCTGTGAATTAACCAATTATGCTACGAGACTCCTAGCAGCATAATTATTGGTCTGAGGTGTTTTCAAGTTGTGTTTGTTCAATATATAGAATGTTACATTCTCATGATCTTGTGAATTATTCATTGAATAAAATAAATGGTTGACTAAAATGATATGTTGAAAGACAATTATCTCAAAAATTAAATCGACGACGCCCTTTTTTTGCATTTCTATATAGAAATCGAACCCGAGGAATATATATCCGGAGGTTTAAGATTGCTATTATCCAGAGACACACCAAGCGGGGGTGTTAGGGGTACGAAATACCCACTCGGCAGGATTCAGGGATGGCCAAAGTTCGAAAGAAACATTTTTAATGATATTATTAAAAAATATATATTATTCAATGACATAAAATAAACTTTACGATTAACAAAAAAAGTTGCCTGCGGCTCATTTCTCTTTCATGTCATTCACGTGATCCATCAATATATATGGGTGGCTCAAAATAAGTATGGATCAAGTTCATCAAAATGGATCCGAGATATTTGCACCTAAAGTTAAAACTCCTTTTGTAAAATTCAGGAATGTTTTCACTGTATATACTTATAATATTTTAAGTACATGGATAAATTAAAATAAATAGTGGAAACATAAAGTATATTCAGGATTTATTAATATGTATTAAGAAATTAATGTTAGCAAAATACTTCTTTATACTGCTGAAGGAACTGTCAAAATGGACATGATTTACATTCAATTCGATGTCTTATCAATACCAGTATTGCCATTTATGCTGCAAATTGTAAAGCTACGATTGTAATATTAACACACAATATAGAAATCTATTTTATCTAGCCAAATAAAAAAATCTAATTTTATGAAAATTGGACTTGATTCATAATTATTGTAAACCAACCATATATGGATTTAAGACGATTTATATTATTATTTTTAATTTTACATTACTTAATAGATAAAATATGACCACGTTTAAAGCACTAAAAGGCGGAAAAACTCACGGATTTGGTACACTATTAGTTCGGTACTATGATGGCAAACGGTTATAACTGCTGTTCACACAATTTTACAGGAGAGCAATAACAAAGTTTTGAAATCAGTCTGACAAGAGCTAAGCATTTTATATCAAAATAAGCAAAATTAGCATTCCAACACAAAGCTTAAATCATTTTTTTTTAAAAGATTAAAGTTTCATTTATTTTGCATTTTAAGCTGATATATATTTTTGCCATATTTGGTCATATGCAGATATATTTTAACGTTACTTTGTGACCAATAAAGTTGCAGCTCTAATAATATTTTGCTACATCAAAACATGTACAATTTGGAACATATTATGGAAAAAATTGCAGTTATAACCGTCTGCCATCACAGTACCGAGTTGATCAACACTGGTTCCTTATTTTTTGAGTTACAACTTAATAAGTGGAAATGGACAGAGAGAACACCAAAATGTAATAATTACTATGGATTCGTATAGAATGAAATTTATTCTATGCTCGTTAGAATCAATTAATAGTCAATACTCAATACGCACGTCGTGCAGTGGAAGCGGTGTCTAATGGGAAATCATGTCACTAAAAACGTAGAATGCAAACTGATCTTGAGACCCTATGACCTGTATAAACGTTCCACATTGTAAATAGGGTTCAAGACAACCCGATATCATAGAAACGATGTCAGCGATAACGATAATATACTACGCACAAAATAGCCCTTTTCTTGCGCAAGGGAAGACAATATGGTATCTTATTAGACTGTACCAGTTTCTGTGAATTTGATATAAGTATTATATGTATGGGACAAAACTGACACGTTACGTTGTAAACTTGTGAAGAAGATGTATTTTATTGAAATAGACTTTTAAATAATAGACATATATGCTAGCCCTCATCCTTTCTTCCAACCTACTCTCGAATCCTTATTTATTATTGTGACAAGACCAGACGACGAGCAATTACGGGTCATCAGGTGACCGTGATTGAATAACATTCAGATGGCTCGAGTGACATCAAGAAAGCGGCCGCGTTGGGGGCTTATGATAGCATAGCCATCGTTAACTACCGAGTGACTCAAAACGCATATGCTCGACCTTCGTTGCACTAAATCTGTTACGGTTTGAGTGAACGTCGCATCTATATCACCCATCCTGAACTTATCATCATAATTCATCAATCTCATATCATCCAAAGTGCTCGGCCGTAGTGATTTGGCGGGCGCGGCGATTAGATTATACCGTGAATAGAAGCAACAAGTCATTATTTAATAAAATTATGCGATGGTTCCACTGACTTGTGATCCAAAATAAATCCTTCGACCCGATGAAGATCTTTGGAAGCCCACCCGGCTGGCTTGAAGGAGAGATGCGCGCGGAGACCTGGTGAGCCACGGGAGTGACAGACCACCTCCATGCTGCCATACTGCTCCATCCACAGCCGGCCGACGATTATGTTGTGCACGCAGCAGTTCACGTTACTCCACGTGTAGGCCTCGCCCCATCTGGAATTCATGATTTATTGCACCTAGTTAAAAGACCTTTTAATAATCGAATGGTATCCGACAATATACCCTCTGCATAATGAGCGAGCAACACGGCGTCTATAGAGGATATTTGTTCCATCTTCGCCGGAGTCAGAAATTTCTTCATCAAAACCTCATTTATAGAAACATAGTCTTTCTTTAGATGTCATCCTATTTTCTTTATAAATCTCTAGTAAAAGGTTATATCTACGTACACATACTTTCACATAAACTCGTTTCGTGTGCGGTAAAAACATTGTATTTTGGTGTTTATTAAGGGTGAAGGTCGAAAGTGAAGAATGCTGAGAATATTTAGGAGTAAGGCCTGAAAAACTGCGCAATGATGACTTCCTAATCATATTATGTAATCATGATTTCATATCCTTTCTTATCATTGGAATGATCACAAAAATATATTATATAAATACTCTAATGGCCCGAATACATTACCGTCGCGTCACGTGATGCTACGCTGAGATACATATAGAAACGTTTCTATCATCTATATCTCAACGTGACGCGATGGTAATGTGTTCGGGCCATTAGAGTATTATATTCAACGACATCAAAAAATGAGATATTGAGGTATTTCGTTTTATAAGATATTCGTTGTAATAGTATTTTTACAAATAATTATTATGTCAACACGTGAATCACACGTTAATTATTTAATTATTATACAGTAAAATATATTTGCTACGCCATTGAAAGGATCTAACGAATATATTTTACTATGTACCTATTTAGAGTTATGATTTTTGGTTTCATCTTGGATTCAAGACGTCGTACAGGTCATTTTTCAAGATTTAAAGCAAAACACCCATAAGCCATCATTGTAAAGTACATACGGAATGTATTTTAAGTTGCCGTTCAATTTACTCATTCAAAATCCCACGGAGACTATATCAACATATTTTAGACAATATATATATACCTAGGCAGTTCCACGGTGACCTGTCCCTTGGGCTGTATCTCCACGCTTTTCCCCCAGAACCTGAGCTTGGGATGCACGGAGCCGTGGAAGATGAAGTGAGGACTGTCAGCGTGGAAGGCGGAGACTGGAGGGTGATGAGACACTTGCTCGGCCAGGGCACGGAATTCCACACGATGAAGCTCGTACGTCTCCCCTAAGAGCGGGTTGAAGGGCTTGCCCAGACGCTCGCGATTGGAGGCCAGAGCGCTCACTGCAAATCCTGAAAGAAGATGATAGTATACTTATTATTGAACATTTTTAAGGCTAACCTAACATTAAAGAAAACTTTATTTCTAATATGTATTGATTTTAGTTTAATATTATTTAATATGATTTTATTTGAATGGAAAAAATGTAAGTATGTATTTAGTTATAAGAGTCCAGTTTTTACTGACTGAATGGGTTTTTATTGTACCAAAATTATCCACTCCTTGTCGAAGTTTATATTGTAGAATTTATATTGTGAAGTTATCGTAACATTATTATAACAAAGAACGATAGGTTAGCTATTTTACTAATATATATGCAGAAATAGATAGATAAATGACTACGGGCACATTTTCGTATCAACACATTCGGCTTCATATCAGCTTGAAATCAGAATCAGTTTATTTTGTTATGCTACTAACATTGATATACAATATTTAAACACTAAGTGGACCGTTTTCCAAGAAAATAACTACACAAGCAGATTTTTTCGACTGATGTGCCACTAGTATATTATATAATCTTTTCAACATTACAACAGGCCATGAGCCCCACTGATAGTAGTTTAGAGAATCAGTTATGTAGTATTAGAAGTGAAACAATCAAATACTCAGGCTTTCAAAAACTATTTTGTGACGTTATTAGTAATCGAATCCGGAGCCTCCAGATGCTAGGCTAGCGCCTAATATACTAGAATACGAGAGTGACGAGTAATTAAGAAGTGTGTCCCGATATATTATTGATAGAAACTAAACGAAAAATAAACTAAGATGTGCTGATAAAATGCAATGAATTTAAATCGAATTTTGTCTTATAATAAACATGATGTCAGAATAAAAAAAATGTAGGATGCCGATCACATCCTCAGGAAGTGTCCTCATATGTCGGTTAAAAGGATAGAGCTTCTCAAGTCGGTCCGACCCTCAGTTGGACCGGTCCGCCATTGCGACTTGGTTTCTACGAGAGAAAATATTTCTCAGCCTGAGACAATTTCGGCACAACTTTGAAGACCGTCTAACGTTCGTTGTGCCACGGTATACGCCTGCATAACAGGTGTGGAGACGTGGCGGGTAGTGTAGAGAAAAGTAAGAATAAAAACAATGTTATTCATTTACTTTCTTAGACGATCAAAGGCAAACAATATTAAATTCGTGAATACGGCGGGCAACTACATTGAATTGTATGTTGAGAGTGTCACGTAAACCCTTCGCCAAGCAGTTGACATTATACAATTATTTTTATATCTGTTGATTTAATATGACCTAAATGATATCATGAATCTTTTCGAATAGAATTATTGATGATTCTATCTGAACAATAATCTTTAATTTGATTGGCCTTCTGAATACGAAACCCTGAATGAAAATGATGACGCATAATGCATCACGTTCTCCGTTTATCGCATTGATTTGACATGAATAGCCGCCGTGTAGACAGTCATTCGAGCTGGGATTACGTTTACGAGGTGCTACGCCTCCCCTCTACGGTTTGGCGTAGAGCCGTAGACAATCGTTTCTACGCTCTTGTTTGATAACTATAAGTAATTAAATCTGTAGAGATACCTATACGAGAAACTTCAGAAGGAATGGCAAAGTTGGAAGTTATCACTCTTGCAAACAATACGCGCATAAGAATAGTAAAGGTCACCCTTGCAAAGAAAAGTTTTTTCTCTCTCTCTACTGAACAAACATAAGATTTAAAAATATAAAATTCTTAAATGAATAATATGGAATACATCTGAGATTTTTCAACAATAGAATAATTTATTCTTAAATTAATTTCAAAATTGACCTACTTATGGATCATACCATAATATTAATAATTGTATGTTTTGTACATACATAATTTTGAAAAACACTTTCTGAGAGATTATTATAACCAATATTGAAGTTAATCCCTCCAAACCAAAACCCGCCACGCACCACACCCGGTCTTAATCGGGCGTATCACGTGACCCTACATTGGCGATGTGAAGCATCTAGTTAAGTTTTAGACCGGGAATGCCCTAGGAGGAGATACCCAGGACTAAGGTTGCTACGCTCAGAGTGAGCTCTGACTGAGTTTAAAGTTACTTTCTAATGCAAAGTGCCGGGGAGAGAAGAGCACAGGGAAATTATCAAAATAAAAATGATTCTAGTGTATATAAAACAAAATAATGAAGCTAATCATACGGACAGCAAAAATTATGTGAAGAGATCTTCACGCCCGCAGTAAGACGCCGCAAATTTTTTAAATGCAAGATAATTGGCCTTAGTAGCAACCAAGTCGGACGGCCCGATGGGCCCAACAGCTGGTTGGACCGACCTGAGCATCTCCTCCCGTTCGGAGCACATTCTAAGACATTCCCAGAGGATGTGGTTGGCATCCTGAATCTCCCCTCCGCATGGACATGTCGGACGGCTTACAAGTCCAAGCTCAAAGAGCTTGCCAGCGAACCCACCGTGTCCAGTCACAAATTGACTGGTGTGATGGTCAGGAGTCAGATATTTGGTTATCTCCAATCGCCATTTAATATTTGGAAAAAACATATATGTGTGCCGGCCCTTGGTTGATTCATCCCACCGTCGCTGCCAGGTCTTCCACGCCGCGTCAAGCGTCATGAGACGTATTGTCCGCTTCAACGAGGTTACTTTTTCAGCAACAAGCCGAGGAGGCGGGGCTAGGTGAAAGTCACCAACAACGGCCTCCTCGCCTTTGAAGAGCATCGTTGACGCGCCGCTGACCTGTATGTGCAGATCTAGTGGGAGAATGCCGGCCAGGACCGGGAGCGCGGCCGTAGAAGTTGTTCGGTAGGCCTTGGTTATGGAAAGCAGCGCGCTGCGCTGTCCGCTTAAAAGAGTGCTTCTAAGTTTGACACTTTTCGGGATACGCAAGCACCACGCACTAGCAGCGTAGGCGGCAATCCCCATATAAATGGCGCCATAGGCAATCTTAAGCGCCCTTACTTTTAAGCCCCATCCATCACCAGCCATACGGCCCACCCTCTGGAAGGCCCTCCCAGCCTTATAGACTTGGGTAAAGGCATGATGATGGAAATTTAACATAGTGTCCATTTGGACGCCCAGGTAGGTGACGATCTTTGACACTTTCACTCTCGTGTCACCGAAGCGGACTGTGGGTGGCCGCTTACAGTTTAGTCGTCCCGGTCCTTTCAGGACAATGGCTTCTGTCTTGGAAGGTGCGAAAGATAGTCTGCTTACTTTACCCCACGCCTCAATTGACTTTAAGGCTTCACCGACGGCACTCTCAATCTTCGCCCTGCTGTCGGCCTCCACCAACAGCAGCGCATCGTCAGCGTAGGCGATGACAGTGCAATCGGTTGGAAGCGGGATCCTAAGGAGATCGTCGAAGAGCACGTTCCAGAGAAGGGGCCCGAGGACAGAGCCCTGGGGGCAGCCCATGCTGGTGCGCCTCTCTATTGTGGTAGAACCAACACGAAACTCGATCGATCTATTCGTGAAATAACTCTGAATCGACGCGAACAAATTTCCTGGTAGTCTCTTGAGCCGAAGCTTTTGAAGTATAAGAGGCCAGGATGCACTATCAAACGCACCTGCAATGTCCAGGAAAACTCCTAGGACGTATTTACGGCGAGAATTTTCAGCGATGGCAATCACGTTTCTTATGGCGTCTGTCGTTGATTTGCCTCTTCTGAAACCAAATTGCTTTTCAGAAAGCGGCGCATGCTCTTCCAGGTGGGCTTCAATCCTGTAGCACAGAAGTTTCTCCAGCACCTTACCGAGAGCCGGCAAGAGTGTTAGAGGACGGTAGGCTTTGGGGCTTGACGGTTCTCGACCGCCGGCTTTGGGGATTACCTTCAGTAAGCCCCGCTTCCAGCAGTCGGGGAACGTGCCGCTCTTGATGCAGTCACTGAAAAGTTTGGTAATTTCTGGCGCGGCGATGGCCCATGTGCGTTTGACAAGTATATTGTCAATGCAATCCGGGCCTGGGGCCTTGCCAACAATCAACGTTCTAATGATGCGATTGATCTCCTGTTCAGAGGGCAACGATGAATGGTCCGTGTCGATAGGAAGAGAAGCCTCAAAGCGGACCATACTCATGATGGCATCGTCCCTGGACTCGTCATCCAGGGGGATGAGTGCCTCGAGCAGGACCGCAGCCGTTTCAGACTCGGTACTGGTGTATCCGCCACCCGGTTTCTCGATACCGCACAAGAGGCTCGTCGGTCTGAGACCAAGCTTTAATGCACGGTATGGAGGACCCCAAGGGTCCGAACCCCCCTCGATGGTGACGAAGTTCCTCCAGTAGTCCTTCTTGGCTTGAGTAATTGCTTTCTTATAGTCGTATCGGGCGGACTTAGCCATGGATGCAAGAAGATCAATAGAGGCAGGTGGTTGCTTGAGTCGGCGCGCACGTTGATGGACCTTGCGTGCTTTCCTGAAAAAGTCGCGCAGGTTCGAAACTTGCTGCGTCCACCACGGCGACTGGCTGGGTGGCTTGGGCTTGCAGCGTCCGAGTGAAGCTTCGGCTGCTCCGGTGATATCTGCAGTCAGTCGTGAAGCGGCCGAGTGCAGGTCCGGAAAACGGTATCTCGAAGTCCTATCAAGCTTTTTGGAGAGCGCCTTTTCAAACTTTTCCCAATTCCCGTCACGCGTTCTGAAACGCGTGGGCGGGGAAGGGGATACGTCAGAGACGCCATCGTGCGAGGAGTCAGCGGCCAGCTCAAAAGTGATCAACCGATGATCACTCATGGAGGCGCTCGCATGGACCCTCCAGCCCCTGATACGTCTCGCGACGGACTCAGTGGCAAGAGTGATGTCGATGTGAGTGCTTCCGGAGTTTGCATGCGACGTGAAAGTCGGCATGCTATTCGGATCGTTGAGGACGACCAGGTTGTGCTGGTGCACCAGCTCCTCGATGACGTCCGCGTCGCACAAGGGGAGATCCACGGGCGCCCAGAGGGGGGACTGCGAGTTGGCGTCCGCACAGATGATGACATCCCTGCCAGCAACTGCGCGGAGGATGCCGTCAAGCAGCGATACCACGTGTTCCTTTGTACTCTGAAAGAAATAGGCGGAGGAAATCTCCCTTCAACCCTTACAGAACCCCAGCTCCGGGAAGCCATCTACACCTCCACCAAGGAGCAGACTGGTCTGCCGGAATCGGCGTACAGGGATATTCGACTCAGCCACAAAGCTGGCCCGAAGACCGGCAGATGTCACTTCGTGGTTTTCGTCCCTGGTGCAATTTGGTCTGCCCTTTTGGTGGAGGACAGGCTGTATATGGGATGGGAATCCTTCCCATTGAAGGACTTTGTGGGGGTAGTGAAGTGCAACATGTGCCACCTTTACGGCCATATGGCAAAGGGATGCAATTCAAAGACTCCCACATGCAGCCACTGCACTGCTTCCGGCCACGATCGCGCAGACTGCCCTCACAAGGAGATCCCACCCAAGTGCGTAGCCTGCTACAAGCACAAACAGCCGCATGACCATCCCACCAATAGCCTCGAGTGCCCTGCAAGACTCCACGCCGAGTTGCGCGAAAGGGCTATGGTGGACTACACTGCCGCTCGATGATCACCTTCGCCCAGTTGAACGTGAACTTGAGCGACGCCGGCTCTGCGGAGTTGATTGAGGTTATGCAGGCCGCCGGCATGTCGCTGGCGCTGGTGCAGGAACCGTACCACTGGGGTTCTGAAAAGGGCCCCAGGCTCGCTGAAAAGGGACTTAGGTGCGCGGGCCTCGTTGTCAGCGCCAGTTGTACAGAGCCAAAGGCCTGTATATTCGCTCTTGACCCTCGCCTTGGCGTGCTGTCGCTCTCGCATCTGTCGACTGAGCTGGTCGCGTGTGCAGACGTCAGCTTACCCGGAGGAGGCAGCGTGGTGGTTATTTCCGCCTATTATAACCAATAGATAAAAGTAAGCCACCCCGACGGGGAATCGAACCCTGTATCTCCCGGGCTTACGCCCCATCCGTCGCATTTACCAATATGCTACGCAGTGACATACTAATTGCGACAAATTTTAACTATTGGTCAATTTTAATACCTACTCATCAGCGCTCTTCCAAATCAAGTTACTTTGGCAATCGATTTTTGTTTCTTAAATCAAAGTAGATACCTATTACTTCGATTACTAACCGACGTCGTGGATTTCTCCAATATTTTTTATGATGTGACTTACTTGAACTTGCTAATAATTTATAATTAACTATTTCTTTTATTCAACGAATAGCTATTGGTTATAATATACTCTCTCAGAAAGTGTTTTTCAAAATTATGTATGTTCAATAATTAGAATTATACATTCTTAAATCTTGAATTATTTGTTGAATAAAAGAAATAGTTAATTATGTATGTTTTGTATTTAATATAATATTATCATCTATTATCGACATGTCCCGTTACTAAGTTTCATTGCTGTTAACAGTTGATATATATATGAAAATGTTTACCACTTCAGAACTAAAAATACGTAGGATGTTCTACTTCATAAATTTGTGTATTAATTTGGTCATACACAACTTAAAAAAACACCTCGAAAACATACACAAAAATCATCGTAAATAAATAGGACATACATGGCTCAACTGGGAAAGCAAATTGGTGCAAATTCAGTGGATGTGCTTTTGCACGTCGTATTTTCTAAAAAAAAAAATTCCAGTAGATATATAACTGAGGTGATTTCAAATTATGTCTGTTCAATATAAAAATGTTTTCTAAATCTTGTGAATTATTCGTTCAATAGAATGTTGCGATAATTTAGAATTAAATAAAGTAGCCTCTTCGAGGATTCAAGGGGTTTACCTGCAACATACTGCATTCGTTTGATGGGGTCCTCCTGCTCCGCAGCCAGCCGGAGGAGACGCGCATACTCCATGTACTCCAGCATCCGCTGCAGGAAGCTCAGCGGCTCGTTGAACACCACCGGCATCGTGATCTTGCTCAGCTCCTTTCCGATGCAGTTCTTCAAAACGGACCACAAGGAGAAGTCGTTTCGACTGAACATCGGCACTGGTAGCGACGTCCTGCGAAGAATAAAAACAATTCGTTAATAAAGAAATAAATCCGGTTCGGTGCTACATAATACTATGCGAACACAAGTTAAAATATTTAGTTACCTACCTATTGATATTTTGAAGCAAAACGTAATATTCATCAATAAAAATACCTGTATTGGATAATAATAGCTCTCAGTAAAGTCTATCATCATAATTATTGAGAGTCATTTCTTACAGCATTGCGTCAATTTTGATTACATAATATGAGTTGATGATGTTTTCCTTTGAAATTTTTAACTACTAATAGGTATATGTTATTTTACAAACACATTGAAAAAGCTTTTGTTTTCAATTTTCAATCAAAAACAAATTACAAATACCAAAAAATCTAGTTTTATAAATTTACATTAGTAATTCATTTATTGAAGTAATAACAGTAAAACTGGATACTTAAAAAGTAAATATTTTCCTTGTTATATATTATTCTATTTTATTGACAAAAGCTCGATTCTAGAAAGCTCCGATAAGAAAGCAATTTCTTCTCAAGTGTTTACTGAAGTTTGAGATTACCTTTTAATGGAATGCTTCCATTAATCCAACAACTCATTCAATCCAAAGTTTCGTTATTTTTTTACAGATATAATATAATAATACAAAATAAATAAAAGGGTAAGTGAAAATAAAATGTATTGAACATAATACAAAGTGGACAGGTTATATGATCATTGCTAGAGAAATCTCACTATCCAGCAGTGGCGAAGGGTGACTTTTGGAAAGAGGTAGGCTGTGGAGATCAGAGAAAAAGAGCATACTTGTCAGGTATACTTACGGGAAATAAGAAAATACGATATTACTGCTGATGAACACACGAATGACAACGACACACCAATTAGATGAAATTGCATTAGCTTACTAACGACATAAAATTGAGCGATGGGTTTAAAATATCTATTTACCTAAATATTTATACACATCAAAAATCATTAGATAAAATAATTTAAAAAACAATCTAAGTAAGTATATTTTTTTTAAGTATATGTAAAAAATATTTTTTTAAATTATCTAATTATTAATTATTTTGGACAAAGCTGCAATCATAGACAACAATATTATGCGTAAAGGTTTTAGGCTTAGCCATCGGAGCCTACCGTATCATTGCGAAATACATACTATGGTCACCTGACATAAAGTCCATACAAAAAAGATCCAACAACATGAATATGTGAAAATGATAGTCCATACTTATTTTCATATTCTCACGATGCAAATATACCTAATCAAAAATAGGAATAGGGATGAGCAATTAGAAAAAGACACAAGATTGGTTTTATCTTTTACACCAACTGCAACCCTGCGGTAGAAGAGAAGGGCTTTAGATTCCGTTGACTCAGTCACTTTAACCTTGATAAACAGTTTATTTTGATGGTTGCCTCTCGGACGGTATCCAACTTTAAATTCAGTGCGATAAGTAGTTTTGGAATTTTAATAGAATTAGTGAATATCAAAGGACGAGGGACGTACAGATGAGTATCCATGTATATATAATGAATTTTTTATAATTCTTTGTCTCTGCAAACATATATCACGAGTCTACATTGTTAGAAAATACCATGTCTCTAGTTTTTTCAGTTATTTTATATTTTAATAAATAATTGTAAACTTAAATCACAGTGTTTTCTTTAAATCTGCAGTATTTCATCATGTACTGCATATTTAGATCACACTTGGCGCACTAATTACTGATATAATATACATGTACGTGGTTTTCTTATTTAACATCTTTTATATTCTACTGATTCTATTTTTATATATTATCCCATAGATCAGGGTTTGTGAACCTTTTTACGTACACGTGCCAAATTTTCCCAAATGACTGTCTGGCGGCCGAGCAGTTTTTCGTGGGGGAAAAAATAGTTTTTAAGATTTTTATAAGAAAGTTTAAAATTTTCTTGAGATTCTATCTTTCACCATGTTTCTAGCCGAAAGCATAGCTTTTATTATTTGTATTTTTTCCCCTTGTTTTCAAAATTTGATTTGAAGAGATCGTAGGAGCATTTTAACCACGCTTCTTTCATATATTCCCCATGAACGGTTTTTTATTTCTAGCAATTATGTTTGAGGCATTGAGGCAAAACAAGCAGCTGTTATATTTGCATGACAGCCAATACATTTCATTAGGTTTATTGATTGAATATTTTTAATAATAAAACCGAAAAATATACATTGCTATGTCGTCATTGTAATATAAGTACATCTATTTGTATTTTTGTGATTTTTTTTTAAATTATTATTTAGGTAGGTAATTAATTTAAAGGTTAAAGGTATTTCTTCACAATAAAACATTTGCGTACCATGCCAAATCATCTTACGTGCTATAGGTTCGCCATCACTGCTATAGGTTTATGATACGCTGTTAGTTCAATCCATGTGACAGCGTGATTACACAACCCAATATTAAGAGTCAATTAAATTAATCTAGCGTAACCGTTGAAGTAAATTTTACTAAACCAATTTTTTTTACATTTTACTTTTATGCTTAACATTTTTTTATTTCTATACCAACTTGTCATTATGACAATATCACTGTATGAAGCTTACATTTTACATAATATGATAACATATCATTTCTCCTACACCTAAAAATAACTATGATTGTCTTCTTTAACGAACTGTCAAATAAAAACTGAACAACACATCGAACTATTCTCGTTTGAAGAAAGGTGCGTAAAGATATTTTAATAGCCATGCCATTAATATATCGTTTACTTTACTTATTAAACCACCCTAGCATGTGTGTGATTAAAAATAATTTATAATAAAGTCTTGTAAGTAAAAACGTCGTCGATATAAAAATTAGTTTTGCGTGATTTATGGCAAAGAATGTGAAAACACGTCAACATAAAAAAAACCTTTCGAGTGAAACAGTTGCGTGTTTTATGAAACATTTTTGCACAACTTTCAGCGTTCTTGTCATGCAATATGTGGATAGAAAAAAATATTTTCTAAAGTAACATGTAGGTGCTACGGACAAATGTCTCTATCGATGTATCGTATTAAACGAAGTTTCAACAGCTTCAAAAGAATAAATAATAATAGTTAATAAGCATTTCGTTGTCGAGTTGTTAAAACCGCTGATATGACATAACTTTGTACCCCGTTTACATGTGCTTGGTTTTACTGTTGACAGTAAGTATTATCACTGTCATAACAAGAAAATGTATGGGAAAACTTGTAGACATTATCCTGCAGTTGCAAACTTGCATGCATGAATCAAAAAAGTTAGGAAGCTTCTTAATTTTCATGCGACGGTAGGTTTTTTTCGATCTGCGCCTGCCCACTAGAACGATAGTGGCGAACCTGCCGGCAAGAAATTAACTGCGAATGAATTTTCAGGTCGAACGATTTTCACTATCTGTCAAATAATGCGAAATAGTACCATACAATGACAACATCGCCTGTCGCTCACTCTTAAAGAATGAGATTTGAGAGACAGTTAGCACTTTTACGTGTAAACAGTTATTGTCACGATAGTTTAAAATACTCACTATTGCTGCTAGTAAATCCATGCACGTGTACAGGTGCTATTATTTTTTACAGGATAGATAAAAAACTTATACTTATCTGAACAATCCGTTCCATTTCTATGAATATTTACTGATTTTACAGAATAATACAACTAAACAATTAATATATCAATGTATTGTATTATTGGCTGTTTATCTACCCATATTGAAGGATTGCTATTTTATACGTCCAGATATAGAAGTACTAATATTATGATTATAACCCTGCATCCTAAAGTGGGCCCTTAGATCAGGATTTTTGGCTGCCCCCCCAACCGATCGCTAATGTTCAAGGCAGTGTGACGTTTTACAGTAGTGTTTTCAAATAGTGTTCAAATATCGACACACAAAAATCAAAAATAGCATCGCACAACCAAATATTTTTTATGTTATTATTCTTGAAGGATGTGTATTTATCTCAATTATCTGGTTGACCCGCTACGCCACCTCCTCCCTCTGAGCCCGGGCCACCAGACCAGGCCGGTTACATGTAAATTGTACGTAAAATTACGTAGCACAGTTTGCCGTGAGATTTCTTATCGGAAAGAGATGACTGTAATTTTATTAGACTCTAATTTTATTAGATTCAATATGAACATTAATTCAAACTTCATAGCTGATTTTGGCAAAATTCATGAATTCAAGAATGAAAACATAACCTAACAAATAATCCGGTATATCGCCTATTTTCAAAATTTGTTTGCTGCTGGCTTTCTGTAAAGTGTAAACCGACAAGAATCGTATTTTATTGAGACATGCATTTTATGTCAGTACTATACGACCCAAAGAGGTTGGACGGTCTTATACGGCCATATATTTCCGATACAACATTTCACGGTGAAGTGAGATACGGCGAACTGCATAGTGTATAAGTTTCGTAGAAGTGTGAAGTTCCCCTCAAATGAAACTGCAATACAAAATCAATAACCTAATCAATAAAGAAGACGTATTTTTTTATATATTTGTTCTTCATCTACCTACATAATATAAGGAAGTTTTTTATAACATATTCGTAAAAAACCGTCTTTACTTTACCATGGGTGACAAAATAATACCTAACTTTTGTATTAAAATCAAAACTAACCCCAAATTTTACGAGAATATCAAGTAAGGGTGGACTTGCGTGCGGTGAGTATTAGGATAGCGGAAAGTACCTGAAACATAAGATAGGAACTTGAAAGCATAATATTTCCCATTCGTTGGTACTAAGAAAGTTTTCATATAAACTCGGCTAGGGCATTTCCTTATTTAATCGATATGGCACGTAAAGGAATATGTGAAAGTTAAACACTTATCATTATTTATACTGTACACACGTTTTGGTAAATTATCTACGTTCCCAATAAAAGTTTTTAGGTGTATAAATTTAATAATAATGTGGTAATAAATGAATAATTTGATGTATTTCATAATTAACCGTTAATACGTGATATGCGTCAGTATTAGGGTTTGGTTAATCCTGAAATACACAAATTTTAGATTTATCTTTGAATATCATGATTATTGTTTGAAATACGTTATTACATATGTAAACTAAATCAGTATAAATGGCTAGTTTTTCAAACCCGTATATAAATACATATACGTAATTATAACTTAAGTTGATCCTATAAAAACATCAATTTATTTTCTCATTATACGGGAGAATTCCAACCACTTTTCAGTTTTTAAAATATTACCTATCTTCGGTTCGTTGTAATGTTATTTCAATTCTTTTCTATAGTATGTAAGAGTTGAAGCTTTCGATCAAAATTAATGTACTGACCGGGTGACAAAATAAATATAGAAATTCTCCATCAAATGGGAAAGGACCGAGAAGTTCTGCGTAGTATCAAAACTAGAAAACAGTATCTTAGCCACATTATGAGAGGACACAAGTACAGCATTCCCCAAGTTGTCGTCCAAGAAAAAAACAGTAGTGAGCGTCTAGCTGAGGATGCATTAATGTGGCATGACTGCATGAGTGTAGCTCCAACGAACTATCCCGGCTATCAGCTGATGATAAGGTAAACCAAAGATCGCCCTGATGGCGGCCGACCTTAGTAATACAGTGCATAAGTTAGTATGGTCAATACAAATCTTCGCCAACGCCAAGCAAAAGCGCTATTGTACCATCGATAAATATTACATTTTCGATATTTTTGCGTAGTTCACTTTAAATCATTTGTATTTTACAAATCAAATATGCACTGATTAATAATCCCAATTATCGTGCAAATGCTAACCAACTTGTTTTAGAGTTTAAAAAATATAGTGATTTTAGCTCTGAAATAGTAGCTCCATGTTATCTATCAACCTTAAGCAAGGGATTTCCATGATTGTGATTATCTTTCATGCTGGTGAATTCTTTTAAAGTAATTTATTTTTTTATATTTTTTAAAGAGATTATTCAGAAATGTTCATATTTTAGAATTACTGTTTCACCGTGAAACATACTATATTTAAAATGTTGAAACTCTGTTCGCTATAATACTGGAGAATTATTACTTTAAACCCAATATGTAATGTTGGCACTAATTCGTCTTTATACCGCAGAGGTTTAACATAATTATTATGTTATACATAATATTCATGAGCGTTGCATTAACACAACTGCGTATGCATACATAATTTTTGACTTTGAATAACGTCTATGTAGACGGAGAGATAGGTCACCAACCGCTCGGTAATGATATTCAAAAAGATTTTTTTAATTAAAATTGCTTATATCCTTTGAAAGGAGAGAAGAAAAAAAAAGTTTTATCACAGTATAATAGTTATAAGAGTCCCCTGACTTTAATTATCATATTTAAATCGGTCAGACTCCCAATGTCGATAACTGCGTCCTGGTAACCACTTTATGCGCATAACTTCGTGATATATCTGCAATCAGGATGCTGTATTTTTTTTAAACATTGATTTATTTAATAAACAAAACAAATTCCAAAAACATTTATTTTTGTAATTTCACCCAAACCACCCTCGCTATTTCAATATACGTACATCCATAAACTCATCGATTCTGTTTTAACCAGTTGGGAAGACCTGTAATATTATACCAAAGATATCTATTGATGCATTGATAAAAATATCTAATTAAACATACCTACCCAATATAACATTTTCAACTAACAAAGCGCTATTATAATATAAATATTTGCAAAATTCATAATATAGTCATACGATCAAATTAAAAACAATCATAGAAATAATTCGTACAGCTTGACACTGAAGAACGTAAAATTTTTGAGTGGCTTATAAAATACGCAGGGTTTAAGTAAAGACAAATAAAAAACATTAATATTTTGTTAATATAAAATCGCTCGAAAGCACGAGACTTGGCGATAGACCGACGGAAGTGACGCGACTTTGTACTCACCCTATACCCTAATTTTAGGGCGTGACAGGATGAAGCAAGTAAGGCAGATAGGAAGTCAATTTCATAGAATATCTTTGATAATCAATTATTTACAACAAGTGAAATAGCTTAGACATCATATCAAGTAAATGCTATATTATCACGCTTATGATGGATTTCGTATATTTTAGACCAATCAATGTTACCTAGTTACCATAATGATAATGTGCATTAAATATGAAAATACACTTTTGAGTATGACATGTGAAAGTTAAATTTACAAATAGAAGTGCTTCTGAGAGACGTATTTCCATTATTAAAGCAATTTCCGGCGGCTCGCTTCCCCATTAAAAACGGAATGTCCGGCCATTAAGACAGTCACTGGACTGGCAATCATAATTAAACAAATCCAGGGAAGGAAGAGTAAATTATGGCAAGAAAATAAAGGTACACAGTTTAAAATAGATATAACTGTCTACTGAGTACTGTAGTCGTTCATCACTTTCCGTCGGGATCACCATTTGTATTTTAATTTGGTATGACTAAGTTAAATTGTATACGTACTTATACCTACATATATTATGATAAGTTGTATATAGAGATATTAAGATGTATATATTTAGATAAGTTATCTATGTGAATTTAGTATTTAATAGTTTTATCTCATTCTTGGGCAAACACAGTAAGCGAGGAACGATTATTCAACTGAGAGATTATTTGTAAACTGCTTGATTGAAAGGTTTGATATCGACTAATCATTATATCTTATACAATGTAATATGATAAATTCGAGTGAAGACTACTTAATTATCGTGTGAGATCGTTAGTTATATTTTACGTTGATAGATGTAACTATAGTACCTGCGAATGGCCTACTATAGTTACTATAGGCCACAAAGAAAATGTGTTAAAGCATTGGATAGATTTTCACCACAGGGCATCCCTAAAAAAAGGGAAATGGAGTAACTCCATTCTACCATCCCCACGTATGGTATCCTGGTTTGTATAGTCTTCTTTGAAGAGATATTGAGGCTAAGAACAGGACACACAATGGGTAAACGATTTGATGTCCTCATAGAAAGAAGTGATTCGCAGCTCTGCGATGAATGTGATGTTTAGGAGGACATTTTACATAATTATAGCAGTATAATGCACTAAATATGAACGACAAAGAGTACAGCTGCGAATTTGGGGATATCTTTGAGAATGTCAACGAATTGAAAGGTGCCCTGGTGGTGAGTAAGACGGAAGAGCTTAACAAAATTGTAAAGTTCTTTAACAGAATTGGAGTGAGGACCTGATCAGCGGATCCTCTTCTAGATGAGAAGAAGCGATATGGCAGCGAGTCGCAGTCAAAACCTCGATAAGATCATAAAAAAAACTATAGTAGGTACCTATATAAAATGTCACACAGTCTACGCACTAACATAAATAATTTTTGGTTGAGTTAGGTCAGCTTGAATTAGATTATGTAAATTATATTATTAATCAATGAGCAGTAGAATAACTTTTTGACATTAATTAAAACCGTGTCTTCTATACGAAGGGGTGCCTAAATCATGAATGGAATCTTTTTTATGTTGGAAGGTTGCCTTAAGTTAGCTATATTATTAAAATTAGATGCACTTCAATGGGTTCTGGAACTAACACACAATTTAGTTTTATTGCTTTTGTATCATCGATTTATTTTAAAAATTTAACGGATTTAACAAAAATATAAACCACGCATAATTTAATTCATCTTATACTCTTTTAGAAAAAAACATTTGCTTCATTTTAGATTAAAATAAAAAATAACATATTATTAAATTAATATAAAATGGTTTGTTTGGATACATTCAAAAGGCAGTAGGTTCCCCTACACCAATACCTAACCATCATACCGATTCAAAGATTTAAAAAAACTTTAAGTTGAATAGCATTTTACCCAATTAGCAATATATATATATATAATATTATAAATAACGTGGAAATGCAGCGATTCTTCTGCCCCAAGTGAACCTCTAAACACTGCATTTGACCGAAATGTTGAAGCCAGTCGGTGCGGTATGCCTGTGCATACGCTGTACGCTTATGCGCCGGCTAGATGGCAGTGACTTGCCTATGCGGTATACTTTGTGCAAAAAATACGGAACAGCGCAAGCTACAGTTTTCCCGTCCACACACATGGTTCCCGATACAAACCGGTTTGCGCAGATAAGCTTGTGGTAAAGCATGAGAGAGTGTGACATAGACACTGATTTATGTTTATATTAATTATTCCCACCGTGACGCAGGGGTCACAAAGCTCTCCTTTTGGCCAGTAAGTCATTGGTTCTAATCATGTGACGCAGTCAAATCCACATTGTGTTATTAAATCAATATATACGATTCAATAAATCATATTGAATATACATAATTTGAAAACATCTCATGCTAGAAGAACACACTACAAAAAATCATTTTGTAGAAAAAATACGACACCCGACGGAACTTGAACATGTATCTGCTGGATTCGCATCAGTATGCTTTTCGAATTAAGCTACGGGTATCTTATTAAATTATGAACATTTAAACTAGTAATACTTACATGAAATGGGCGTGAATATAGTGTTTTGCCAAAATGTACTTTTTATTTAATTATGTGTAGAGGGATTATAGTCATAACAGTTCACAGATTAATTTAAATATGCAAATATTTAACTGCGTAGTTACCAACATTAAATAGGTGATTAAATTAATAAAATTAGTGGCCAATTGGAAACTCGGCGTAATTACATCTTGCGTAAACTGTATTAAATAAGGCTATAAACACAAACTCAATCTAGATGTTTTGCTTTCAAATTGGTTTACGTACCCACACTTAAACGATTTGAATTTGTGGAAGAGAATTTTACGTTGTTTTTTAAGTGATAGAATTACGGATGAGGATAACTACTATATTATAATTGCAAAAATCATTTTTATCTTTAATCATTTTTGGCACTAAAAGCTTTGGAAAATCCTCTCGATTCTGAACGATCCAGCGATGACGATTTACAATCCTTTTGGAAGAGCATCTTCAAATCTCCTATGACGCAATCCAGCTATTTCAGTCTCTGCTGCTCTGGTCTTTGTATTAAATGCGTTGGAAAATATTTGTCTTATCTAATATAGAAACAGTGCTTAGTCATTGTATGACTGATAACAAGTTTTAAAATGTACATACTTAAAAATAATCCAGGTCAATTTACGGGTAATTAACGGCAAATGATGTACTTATTGTAATTTTAGAATGTTTTCTTTTTATGATTAGTATGAATCATTCCCGTTTACACGTGCATGGATTTACTGCTGATAGTACGTAATATCGCAGCCATAATAAGAAAATGCAATACAATGATAAAAAATACAGGTGCGAAGTTGACAGTGCCAGACACTATGCGTTGAGACATGCTCAGTCCGGGAAGTTATGATAGAGTGTACTGCTCGGTGAGATTGACTCAGTCCGAGACATGATGATATAGTGTACTCATACGATTACTACTCTGGTATTGATACTGATATCCCATCAACTATGATTCGCTAAATGAATATTCGATAAATTAAGCAAGCCATTATTGATGTATGTCACTATCGAGTAATCTGCTGATCGTCGCACTGGTGCAACTCTGTTTTGCTGACTTGTTATCACCGGCCTTCTTCGCGCTTACGCGGAGATGGCAGACCGTGATAATGTCATTGCCAAAAAAGCGGGGGTGGGGGACATAAACGCACGGTGTAGGCTGTTGATGCTGGTTTATTATTCACAGAAGATTAAGCAATTAATGATGTCAATGATGCTGATGGCCACGGCAGTAGGTGTACGGCTTGGCTGGATCGTAGGTACGCCGATGGCTCGAGGGTGATGCGCGCATCGTCAAAAATGGCGGACGCGGCGGTATAGCACTCTGTACTGTGGTACACTAGAGAGATGTTGGCTGTAAGATGTCCGAGGCGAGAGCTTGCGTTTGGCGGGCAGCCGACGCGGTTTTTGCTGGCTGGAGAATCTGGAGATCCTGGCTGTTCAACGTCCGAGGCAAGAGAGAGCTTTTTGCGCGCATCAAAATGGGATCGCGGCGTCATGGCGCTGTTGTGGTCTCCGTTGTGAACCTCCCTGTTTTACCGACGGATTGACTAGTGGCGGCGCTATCTCGTGTGGCCGTTTTCGACAGACCGCGTCTTTGTTTTGGCGGGAGCGCGGATGAATTTGAAAGTCGGATTTGAGGAGAGGCGAGTACCGCTCGGCCGAGGGTTGCGAAAAACGCGAAGGGTGGATGTAGGCTGCGGTGTTTTGGGAAAGTTGATGGTTCGGTTCACCCTTTGAGGTGGTCTCCTGTGGGAGACCTTCATCTGGTATTAATGTCCTGGGGTTGTCGATCCTCATCGAAGGTGTGACTCTGAAGAATGTGCTGACCGTAGATTAGGCGGTTGTACGACACTTGTGTAACTCGCTAATTATCGCGTTGTCGCAATTACGCAGACAAGGCTTGAGTTTGTTGACCGCCACATAACTGTTATAATATTCGTAAAATTAACTTTAACTAGTGTTACAAATACGTGTCATACGCCGGAAAATTCGGACAGAATATAATATATACGGCTGTGTGAATATGAGTCATAAAAATATACCGCAACGTATTCCAAGTTAGGCCACCGCTCTGAGTAACCTCGTTTGACCTGCACTTAATTTATTATACTGCACGAGCTTCATGAAACAAGATTTATAAAAATGACTAAAATATAATAAATCTTAAATTTTGACAGCGGTTCAGGGGTTAAACGGGACGTGGGATGAAAATTGTTTGTGGTTTGAGGGTCGTGACGTCATTAGCGGGATGAAAATGATACAGCTTTCACACATATACATAGAAATTGTGTGTATATATAGGTATACACACATAATATACTACATCGTCCATCGCATAGCCTCAGGAGTATATGTATCAGTTTAATGAAATATTAATGTTCTGTTGAGCAGCGTAAGTGTGATGGAATTAATAATATGACATACAGGAAGATTTGGTTTATTTTTTTATTAAGATAATAAATATATGTGTGCATTCATAATTATGTTTTAGCATAAATATATTATTTTTCTGGCATTCAATTGTTGGATTATTAAATCCATCAACAGGGAGAAGAGACCAGCGAAGCTATTCTATACACAAGGCGGCTATCGACGGTTGTTTATCATATTTATGTATTGAGGAGGTCAATTGTTAAAATAAATTAACCGTCTAAACCTAAACTGTCAAACAGCCCACTCTTGGTCGTGTTAACTTTTAGAGCAAGACTTTTGACAGTTTATACGGTTAACCTATTGTAATAATTGACCTGCCTCTATACATATGATATAGTGATACTATTTATTACTTTAGCCCTCAATAAGTATATGTTTTATAAATTTGGTGTACTTATCAGTAAAACATGGAAAGAGTGTCGTGCACATTTGAGAGGAGCGTGCTGCGCGGTATCTTCGGACCCATCAATGACAAATAGTGGTAATGAAGACGGAAATACAATTACAAACTATACGTCTTGTACGGGAGCCCGGGTATCTTACAGTTTACCACCTTACCATGTAGGTACATAAGAAGGACGAGTCGTCACGTATAAAACTGACAATCGGTAAGTTGTAATGCAAACGAATACCTAGTTGACCTCCTACAAGATGGAGGGATAATGTAAGGACCTTAGAACTTAAAGAACTTAGAGATCCGGCTTTGGACAGATATGGATGGACGCCAGTGGCGCACTCAGTATTTAATACTGGGGGGGGGGGGGGGCAAGGAGGAGAATATAAATTAGTCCCATAGGCTCTTTTTCTTCTTCATATAATTATTTTTACATATTTTCACAATACACGACGGTACATTTTTACAGTTTATCCTAGTTTTATTAAATTGGAGGCATAGTGGCGGTAACCGTTGAGCGTGTCATCAGCGACTGGCGGATTGGAAGTGACTAACAGCGACCATGCTGGACATGTGCGCCTAGTATGCTAAAACATTACTCAAATAATATCGGCTGTGCTATCCGCTTGGTCTAGAGAGCTACAATATTTATGCCGAATTCCACTGAAATTTACACCACCACCGACTGTAGTGAGTGTAGTCGTTCTTTTCGCCGAATATTTATCGTCGATTTTTGGTTTTTTTATTGAGGTTCCAAAATTTTAATTGAAAATGGACAAAAAAAAGTATTAATGCATTTAAATTTTACATAAACCTACTCAACATAACACAGCCCAATTTTTTGTTTGTCGGTTTTTTGTTTATTGCACTCGGTATACCTACACCATGGCCCCCACATCCTGAAACGGGCCTTCAGGCTAGGATATTTGGCGGGCCCCCTACGTACCGCTAAGATTAAAGGCAGTGTGAAACACTACATTAACGTTTTTCAAATTGTGTTTTAGTTCAAATTAAGGGTATCTACTTATACAGTGAATTATTGGCGATTTTTAATACATCTACTTTAATAATGAAGCTGTCGAGTATCGACACATAATAATCATAACATATTATATTGCACAATTGTATAATTTAAAATGTTTATGGCCATGAAGTAGAATACCGCCGCAGGCGACTTTTTTTTACTATTAAAGCTAATATATGATGTGTGTTTATCTCACTTATCTGGTTAACCCGACACGCCGGGCCCCCAGGCTAGAGCCCTGTCAGCCCTCCCCAGCCATGACGTACACCACTCCGGAATTCGGGTGGACACCGAGAATTTTTTCAATTCCATTAGGGATTGGGTTTCTAAAAAAACCCGAAATTAGTGTTTCGAAATTTTTGTGTTAGAAATTAAAATCTAAGAAATTTTTCTAAAAAGGGTGCTGGAGAATAATTACAAATAATTTTTTTGCCGTGTTTTTATTTGCCTAAGCCCAAGGTATAGTTTATTGCCTTTCAATTTCAATGTTAAAAACATTCTGATAATTTTCATGTTCGGGGGGCGCCAGGGCCCCTTGCCCCCCCCCCCCCCTGGGTGCGCCACTGATGAACGCATGTTTTCGTTTTATGGTACTATACATACCTATTACAGGCCGTAAAAATCGATTAACCTCAATATATGTCTCTCCACGGTGTAGTTCGTTTTTTTGCAGACAGGTTCGCCTCTATCGTTCTACTGCGCAGGCGTTGTTTGAAAATATCCCAACTGTCGCTTGAAAATTCAGAAGCTTCCGAACTTTTTTGATTCATGCATGCAAAATCTTGCAACTGTAGGATAATATTTGTTTACACGTACATTTTCTTGTTATGGCCGAGATAATACGTACTGCCAGCAGTAAGTCCATGCACGTGTAAACGGGGTATTATAATATTCGAATATATATATATACTTATTATATTAATTGACCTATTTATCATATTTGCTGTTCACGATATATTTATTATAATTTGAACACGAACTATTGAACAGAGAAAATGTATTTTAGAGGTCATTGATTGACAAAAAATCCATTTAAATTCCGTTTAGATTTGTGTAAATAGGTACTTTAAAAGTATGTCACAAATATAATTGAACAACATAATTTTTGATATTTTACTGTCGATCAAAAATACTTTTAATGTACCTAAATGTACTGTCAATTATTGGTCGATCAAAGCGATAAAAAATCCCACAATTAGCCCCACATCGTCATGTTTTTTTTATTGGCTGACTTCCGGTAAAATATGTATGAAGGTAAACAGGTTACGTTTTCTCATTTTTTTCATATAAGTGGTAGGTAGTTATTTACTTTATGTCATTTTTTTATTTGTACACAATTATTATTTATCACGAAATGGTGTGAGAAATAATATGGTTAGCAATTGAACAATCGAAAAAAATACAGATCTATTTAAGACTTCTTCTGAGAAAGGAAGGCAAATCTAGATTAATTTGTGCTTAATACTTTAAAAGTTTGGGGAAAATACACTGAGCTGAGCGAGCGAAAAAGCTCAGAAAGATATAGCAAAGGACTTGGCATATAAGCATTTCTGGAAAAGCTGCACGTGTTCCAAATGCTAATACGAATATATGCTTGCATAAGGGATCGAAGCCTCCACGCATGTGAAAATACTAGAAAAAAGCTAAACCCTTATAATAAAAACTTATGAGTAAATAAATTATTAGTCGATGGTTAATTTCTCATTGAAATCGATACTGCAAATTTACTTTAATTAAAACATTTAAAAATTAGTATTTTAAAGATAAATACGACTGTAGTATATTTCTGGATAACATGCAATTCTTATAAAATATACTTGATGATGCGATAATAATAATATACAATTTTGATCAATTCCGCCATAAATAACGTGAAATAAATAAAGTAGAAATTTAATTACCGATGAATTTAATATACAACAATTATAATAGCACAGAGAAAGTTTTTTTCTATATAGAAAAAATTAAAACCTATCAAAACCGTGAATATTACATTGTTTATTGAATATATATACTTCGAAAGCTTGTGTTCTAAACCTATTCATTGAGTAAAATAATAGTTGATTACATTATTAGCGAGTGCAAATACGTTAAGACTATATTTTGGAGAGATCCAGATGTTGGCTAAGAATTCAGATAAGCACCTTGTATTGGTACTCGTACCTTGATCAAACGACAAAATCCGATTGCTAATATTAACACGATTTGAGGAGTGCTTGTATGACTTTTAGTTAATTTCGTCGAAATTAGGTAGGACGCATATGGCTTAATCGATAAAGCACATTGACTGGAATCCAATGGATGCGGGTTCGTGTTCCGTCCGGCATCGTATTTTGTCAAGATTTTTCTAATAGTTATACTTCTGAGGTGTATGTGTAAAAATGAACACTTGTCAGTATAAACGAATTGTTGATAACCCTACGAATAAGCAAAAACAAAATGCTTACGTTTAAGAAAAATCGCTCGTCTGGTGAACACGGATTACATTGATAGTATATCCAGAAGAAAACATATCAGAAATCTTAATTATCATTACTATAAGGAAAACGTTCTATCGAAGACATTTATTGTGAATTTAATCCATTATCCAATTATATAATATATGCCTCATCTATATAAAGAAGGTTTTCTATAATGTCTTCCATTCAACCTAATTAATTTATTAATTAATGGTTGGGCCAATTATGGTGCCCCTCATTCCTTTTCTCCCACCTACATCAAACCCCTAGATATTGTCACAAGTCCAGGTACAACTCAGTTACAGGTCATGAGTCGACCGTGATTGTGAGTTACATTCAGTTACTTCAAGAGAGCGGACGCGCCTAGACTTGTTAAAGCTAAGCCGTCGTTAACCACATACCTAGTGACTAATCCAAAACGAATCTGTTCGACTTTAGTTGCGCCAAATCTGATATGGTTTGAGCGAACGTCGCGTCTATCATCCATCCTGAACTTGTCATCATCATTTATCCTAAAACCTAAATGAAACCGTAAGAATGACATTCAGAACCGTCCGTTTACCAGTGAGTGAGTGCGTGAACACCGAACCAGCACCAGCGCGCGCCAGCCCTGTTCACAAGCATCTTCAAATTACAGTCCACTGCAAAAAGCGCAACCAATTAATATATTAAATAAATTAACGGTCCATACGCAGAGATAAAATAACTACAGCGATTGTCAATTTTGTACGGTTCTATTATATTATACGAAATCCACTTGGTTTCTTGCAGTAGATTTGTTCTTCGTTCAAGAGTCAGACTTGAATGCTTTAATGATTAAATAAACTTTGAACGAAGACATAACCAGCAAAGAAACTCATTCGGTTCGGAGAGAGCAAACACTTTACCACAAAGAATGGTAAAGTTATTGCCAACTACTTTTGCGTAAAAAGACTTTTGATTCGAGAAAACCTTCGGAAACATTCCGGAGCTTTCCGAAATCGAATTAGAAGGGCGGTTGCCGGGGGCGCTTAGGGGCGGTAACTGGGAGCAAGCCTATTAACTCGCACAACCTCACTAATTTCATCGTGGTATTTGGGCAAAACACGACAACCGTAATAACGATATTTTAATAGGTCAATATTATAATTTTTTTGCAAGGAATATAAAGTGAAAATATTGATAAATTTATTATGCTGGGGAAATTCACGTAATACATGAGATTTCATAATTTGAAACATAATTATTAGAATACAAACACGTAACAATTTAATGTATGTTTGGTACATTTTTTTCTACGGTTTTTTTTAATATTATTAAGTATGTATGTTTCCCATGTCATTCAGAATTATAAAATATGTAAATTGAGTAGGTAAAAAGCAGACATAGTACCTTACCAAGTTTCAAATGTCTCGACTTTTGAGCTTTTAGAATCGATGTCTCCATCGAATCTTAGTGGTACATTGGTACGACCGCGTTACAAACACGCAAGCTAGTGAGCGGATATGGCAGCCCTTGGTATTGATGTAATCACGAAGAGAGGCTTCACGTGGCTGGGACATCTGTTCTGGATGTCGCCAGAGAGTACGACACATTGTACACTGTGGCACTAACATAAGCCCAGTCGTACATTGAAAATCGTCTCGACTGGGATAATAGTAATAAAATAAAACTGACAACAAGCAATTTTCTTATGTGCGTAAAGCAAGGCCGAGCGAGGACAATGGCGTCTCTCGGTAAGCCAAAATAAATAACGAAGTCCGACATTTCGGAATTATGCCAGCGCATGTCGGGTGAAAATAGTTGCATGTGCCTCCAGATGTTTTTTTCAAACTAAAATGTTTTCTTCCAGCAGTGTTCGAAGGTCCATAAGATAACGTGTGTTTTGTGAATAACGATGATGTCATAACGACGTATTCGACACGTTGCGGGCGAGACGAGTTTAGATGTGAGAGCCGGCTAAGTGTTCCGTCACCGTAGCTGACTCTTCCTCGCTCTGTAGCGGTGCTACCAGTGGCGAGGGGTAGAGGTAGGCTGTTAAGATTCGACATAAGTAGTCCACACAAAACTTTGTCAGTCAGACTTATTCGTTTTGAACTAAGAATACAAATTGTTGAATGTGTTGATTACTTTTTAAAATTGATTTAAGCTCTGCCTAGACTAAACCATAAAACCGAAAAAAATTAAGCACACTTTCTCAGTCACACTTATTTGTTTCCCAAATTGCAAACCGTTTTAAAAAAATAATTAAGCCCTGCCTAAACCAAATCAAGATAAAAAATATATTATTGAGAAAAGTATTTTTTTTCCTAATAAGGTTTGCTTTAGGCAGGGTTTAATTGATTTTTAAAAACTAACCAATATCTTATTTTAATGAAAATAAATAAGTATGAGACTGACAAAGTTTAGTGTTTACTAATTATGTCGGATTTCCAAAGCCTAACTTCACTCTTAGCTACTGCTATAAATATATATATTATCATTTTAATGCCTAACTATGATAAACCATAGGACCCTGAACATAATATATTATACTAAAAAATTACACATTCTAAAAATTCTCGTTATAAAGTTTTGGCAGGCAAAGATAAGCTAAGCTTGCCTAATAACAAGGTGTTTTTTTTTCATAATTATTTATAGCGAGGCGATGTTAGTACACATTTGTGGAGTGAGCAAGCAAGCTGAAAAATATTTTATGTCCTATGTTTGTTCTCATTAGGAGGCCATGTTTTCAGGAAAATTCTTCTTGAATAAGTATCAAAGAAATTTATCAAAATATACGTCAGATATTTCAGCCAGTATATACTGAATTTTCGGAGGAACTTTTATTTGAAATTTAATTTTAGATGATAGAATTTAAGGGTAAAGAATGAAGGACAATAAAGGTTTTTTCATTGAATATAACGAACCCAATTTGAAAACTGGCAAAAAGCGGTACCTATCTATCATTTGACATTTACGGTAAAAATACATAACTACCAGTAGATAAATTGATAGGAGAAAATCTTTATCAATGGGGATGTACTCTAAATCGGTCTCGAAAACGTAGTTTTTTTTGGGTCCGTTATGTTAGGGTTCTTGACAATTCGTAAGTTTTGTAGGAAAGATATTAGACTTATCTATTTTGTCGTTACCGTTTGTCATTGTATTCATCCAAGAAATACGTAATATGTATGGACTTAATTTCCCCCTTATCAACTATTGATGATTTTTTTACTATTGTGTAATGACATAAATTGGAGAAATTAATAAATCAAAGCTCGAGCGGTAATGCAGTTTACTTCATTTTTATTTGTTTTAAAAACAAATGAGTCATGCTTTCACATTTTATTATTTTCGTTTGTTTTTAAACAAAAGTCACTTTTTCACTAATTCCTTTTGATTCCATGATTAAACATGAATAATTAAAAATAGTCTTCGACACAGTAAAAGTTTTAATTAGTAGTAACTAAAGAACACTACAATTTATTGCCAACTTATAAAATCAATAGTAATTGTTCCATTGACAAAAGGTCATATAAAGCACTAATAAATAATAATAAATAAATAAGGGTAATTAATAATCGAGTAGTGGAGGAAAAAAATTAATGAGTACAAAAAACAGTTGATAGTAAGCAGATCAGAGAATGAAAGATATAATATAACGATATGTAATATAAAAATAACAATATTGAGTTTTGAAAGAGGCAAGAAAACAAAACAGTGCCATTTGATTAATATGATGATTCATTATTTGATTGTGATTAACGGAAGAATTACACACTTAGTGTGTCGTAGGATGTGCCATAAGGATTCGAATTTTAATTTCCTAAGATTGGATAAGACTCATGGGTTTTAAGCCCATTCTTAGTAATATTATCTTCAGTGGCTAAATTTAGATACTTTGTTATAGAATTTAAGTGTCAAAATCTTATATGAACCATAGTTTTGAGTTATCTGTCGATTGTATTATACACAGAAAGACACCCTATTACTTCCTTAAGGTGCTGAATTCAGTAATATTATCAACAAAAAAAAACTGTATAAACTAAATTATCTAATTGTAAAATCCAAGCTTCTATATATTATTATTGTAATACATTTGGCAGTGGTGATGAGGTGAAACATTTTTTAACGTCTGTTGGATCGTAATTACTGAGTTCTACCCGAAGTACAGATTCGTTGATCATTTTGAATTCTTTCCATTTTTACAACGTTTTTATTTGCTCGTATTCTTGTTTGTTCCGTGGTTGTTTGTCCAGTACGAATCTTGCAGTCGATTTTAACTAACTTCCCGACTAGCTAGACATTTGAAACTTTTAGAATATATCAGAACACGATGCCAATGCATTCTTTTAATACGTTTAGCCATCTTTAAGCAGAATTGAATTCATTTTCAATTCAATTCTGTTTTGTATGGAAAGTTATTTCAGAAAAATCCGTAAAAAGTAAGACTATTATAGGTTGCTAAGGGGGTGGTCCTAGCAACTAAATTATTTATATATACGTGCGTTACTATGGAAATCAAAATCAAATGTGAAAATGACATTTCAGTATTCTATATTTGTTTGTTTGTTTCTTTTTTATTTACTTCATATCAAGTATAAGTTTGAGAATATTGAGCATAATAATTCAACCGAAAATTTTAAAACGTTGTATATAAAAAGTTCTTTTTATCTTGTAATTTTTAAAATCTTATTCTGCAAAAAAATAATTCAAAAACAACGGAGTTATTGTGTTTTTTGGTAGCAAGAATGGTACTCTACCCGTTATCATACAAGTGATTGCAAAAGTGGTAAGTTTCGTATTAAATATCATGAAACATGTTAAAATTAGTAAACATATTATGATAATATATGTAGTATTTATGTTAATGCAAATATATTATCCTTGAATACATCACCGTATTGAAATTTGCATGACAAATCGCTATTGTGTATAAATATGAACGCCTCGTGTGTTATTAAATTTAAGACATCAATTTGTTATTCCATACATTTTACTTAAGTCGCGGTAATCCTGCTGTAATAGGATATTCTGAAGATCACTTAATTATAAGCTTTATGTAATTACACACATGTGTATAGGGTACTATACACACAGGGCCACTGTAATCAGGGATGGATTGATCAATTACTGTATAAAGATGTACATAAAATTATTATGACTGTGGGAATAATTGTTTAATCTAATATTAGGAATAATGAAATTAAAATTAAATTGTAAACGCAAATGGTTACATAATATATTTAATTCTTTATATTATACGCTGGTATTAGTTTAGCACATTTCAAAGATATCAATCATGAATTTTTTTTATTTTGTTAACTCTCAATAATCTCTAATGAATTATTCATGGTGAAACTGCATTGTATTGTTGTTTTAATTTAACAAAACGCATTTTTTTTGTAGTACTTACTCCACCTCCTCGACGAAACCAGTCCGAATTTATTGATTAAAAGTGGAATAAGTACAACAAAAAAAAAATGCGTTTTATTAAATTAAAACAACAATATCAATCTTGCATTTTTATTTTTGTTATAGTCTCAGCTAGAAGACTCCAAGCTTCGCACTGGATTAGCCAGTTCCTCACCGGCCATGGCAATGTCGCTGCCAGACTCCACGAGTTCGGTTTGATAGTAAATGGGTTGGGTTCTGCGGGCATGACCACTAAGACGTTGAACGCGTCCTCTGGGATTGCCTGCTAATAGTACCAGAACGAGTGGAGCTGTTTGGCAGGATCCGTCCTCACACGGGCCCAATTGGACACGCAGATCTGATAGAAACCGAGGCCAACTTTGCGGCATTCGAGAAATTTGCAGCGTCGTATGGGGAGCGGGATAGTCCCGACTCCTCTGTGGACTCAGTATGCGGATACACAGAGCTCTTAACGTCAGCGGACAGTAGAGCGAGTCTATTTTTTTCTTTCTTAACTTTCTTTTTTAAGCACTACTGTGTATGGTTGCAGCATTAATCCTGTGCGGCTCCGTCTCGGGATAGAATAAGCACTTAAAATAACTACTTGCAGACACGTTTATAGCATCATACACATCCATGGCTGTTCATACATGAATGATGGTGGTGGGAACCTAGTCTCAACAATATAGTATTGAGAAAGCAATATAAGAGTGGAGAAAGCTTTCTTTCACAAACTTTAGTCCATATTGATATGGGAAAGCTTTCCCACATTTTGATGAAGCCTGTCATTACTTCATTTGTAGTGCATATTCAGCGATTGATCTCATTATTGCATACTTCGAGTGTTTGTAATGTCAGAGCCAATATACACGAATGAATCCAATCATTGAAGTTGTTCGTTATGGTATAACTGGCTGTTTTAATATACGAGTATTAAATAATTTTGGTTATGAATTCGTTAATTTCAAGGCTTTTCTCTATATGTTATAATATTAGATATTTCTAAAGTTTGGGTCACACGGGCGTATTTAATGGGCCAGACTTTTAGAATTAAATATATCAGAAATATTATCTAGTAAGTAACTGAAATCGAGTGTATTATTAGTGATAAGGTAGGGGTTTTTTTTACAAACACTTCAACTATTCATACTTTGTTTGTTGTATTTTTTATTATAATCCTTGGTAGGTAGGTGATAAAGTTTTTAACTACTTCATTGTATTAATTTGTTATATAAGTTAGAGTTAACTGTATTCGTTGTCAGTGTATATTTGCCTTTTGGTGAGTGCACATAGCGCCTGAAGATGCCGAAAGACAAAACCCGGGTCGCAAAAAACGACTCAAATGAAATAGTACAAAACTTAAATCCATTAGAATTTAAATTCAAATTCCATCAAGTGCCTTCGATCAATAGTATTAATACATATTATTATATTACAATATGTTAAAGTAGGTACAATGTGAAACAGGTTAATATGATCTTATGTCATCTTGATTTTTTTTCGACCATGCTTACCGACAGCTTTGGAAATTATATTAAACTTTTTTAGCTGATACTGTCCCGCGAAAATTTGATTATTTAAAAATTAAACTAGGCTATTGTGCCAGTGACTTTATTTAGTGGTCAACAGCTCTTCGGCCATATTACCAAAGAAAAACAGTTTTTTTGGGTCAATTATTGTAGCGCAATCCCAGAATTCACACAATAATGTAGTGCGTCCAAGCATGGTACCTATACAACATTTAGTGACCTCTAGACCATAAACGCGGCAAGACGTGCATCACAGATCTGATTCAATTACGAATAATCGGATCGCCCAATGTCGCGTAACGCACCGTAATTCATAAACATTACCTATTACCCAACCATCAATTCAACAAACTACACATTGACTGAAAAAATAAAGTGTAACCGGGAGAATGGTAGAGCTAGTGAGTGAGAACTAGACCACGGAGCCAGCCTAATCATCATTAAAGGTTAGTGCCTGGAATCCTTGACATAACCCAAGTACAGCATATAAATCTCCCTGTCCTATTTCAGTCTACTGAAAATTACAGCAAACAGTAATTTAGAAATGCTCAGCATTAACGGAAGACAGATATCACGTAAACCGTACTACGGATATCTAATACCTTCACCTATGCGGAAGGTGGAATGCAGGAGTCGCTGAAGACACGTACTTAAACCATTTGAAAGGAGTCACGATTAACAGTGAGAGACACGAAAATGAACATATTATTTTTGAATAATCCTAGCCATACTATTACCAAAATTAGTATGTAATGAACATACATAACTTGAAAACACCTCAGATATATTATACCCACTAGAAAAAATCATATTTGAAAAAAAAATACGAAACTCGACGGGATTGGACCGGGTGTCACGCCAATCTGTGCATTTACCAATTAAGCGTCGATGACAGACATTGAGCTACTTTACAAGCTGCTTGTCGGCGAGCTTAAAAGCGGGCGAGTCAGCTAGTGCGATTGTGATGATGACACACAAAACTTTCCACTCGCTCAGAAGCCAACAAGCTAGCGAGTTGAAACCGTCATTTTTGGTACTATTTGACAGGACGTATTGAGTAGTTAATTTTTTTACCGGCTGGTTCGCCACTATCGCTCTACTGCGCAGACGCAGATCGGCCCACACGCCAGCGAGTAGCGAGTAAAGTAGCCCGGCTTTCAACTTTTCTCGGTACATTGTTTATCTGCTTGTTAGCTAGTTCGATGATGACACTGGGCGAGTGTACAAACAGATTGTAAATTCGCTGGCTTGTAGCTTGTAAAGTAGCTTAAAGTCATCGCTCAATGCTATGAGCCTCCTATCCAATTACGACAATTGAAACTAGTAGGTCATATTACATGAATGTGTATCAAATTGCGTTATCATTGACTATCGGTTTTTGGTGTATTAAATCAAGGAATATTAATTACCTTAATTATTACTAACCGACGCTTGGCTCTGAGGTATTTTCAAGTTATGTATTTTCAATATATGGAATGTTACATTCTCAAAATCTTGTGAATTATTCATTGAATAATAGGAATGGTTAATCAGTATGTAATGCCTAACTATTGTTACTAATTGACTGATGAAATGTAAGTATTTAACAAACTATGCGGAATATTTACGATATAACATTAAAGTATGCTTTGTCAGCGTTAAAACATAAATTTAATACAGCTCATAAACTCTTGTTGAAAGGTTTCTGATGTAATAAATCCACCTCTGGTAGTTACCAAACAATCTCTTCAAAGGAAGTTCTAAATACCTGTTAAAGTATTGAAAGCATAGCACAAGCACTTACTTAGAAGTCACGCAAAACTTCTGCGTAGTAACAATTGTGTTTATGTTTTAAAGGAAAGTTTGACTTTAAGTTAATGTGTACCTACACCGGAAATCCTGAAGGATTATAGCACGCAGTGTGAATGTGTTAATTGTTTAGTGTATTTCCCATTATTGTTTTATGGAGGCATATCATGAATGTAAGAAAGGGCACTGCCAAATTTTTAAGAATGGAATATTTAATATGAATTACAGCGGTACCATTGAATGTCTTATATAGTACCTACGCATTTAAATTGTGATAAGATCTTGTTGTAGATATTTTTAGATAAATTTTCATTTTTAGATTAGAAAATCCGTATCGCCGACCTTTAGTTTTATAGACGATGGTAGTAAGAAGGAGAAAGTTGATCTTGGATTCCGAAGTATTTGCTAATTGATCACAATCCCCAGTCACAAGGGTTGTTATGACAAAGAATGATTTAGAACAGTAGTTGTCAATTTTTACAGACATACGGGCCATATTCGTCATGGTAAAAACAGTTTTATATTTTCCAGTGGCGAAGAGTGGAGGTAGGCTATTATATTATACATATATATTATACACACCAGTGTCGAAAGGTAAGCTGTTAATATTTGACAAAAATAGTTCACACTAAACTTTGTCAGTCATACGTATTTGTTTTCATTTAAATAAGACTACAATTTACAGATGGTGTTGATTATTTTTTTAATTTCAATTAAACCCTACAAAACCAAGCCATATTAGAAAATAGTAAAAAAAAGTCGGCTATCTATAAAATATCTAAAATTATGTACTTAATTAAATCATACATAACTTTAGATATTTTATAGATAGAATAACATTTCTTATATGCAGGGCTTTATAAATTAAAAAAAATGAACTAACAATAAATGTGCAATATGTATTCTTAATCCAATAAAAATAAATAAGTAGGTATGCATGCAAAAGTATGCACAATTTTGTCGAATCGCCCAAAGTATACCAAAACTATTATGGTTTCGTTTAGGCAGGGTTTAATTGATTTTAAAAAACTACCCAACACTGCTGTAAATTGTAGTCTTAGTTCAATAAAAACAAACACATATGACTAACAAAGTTTGATGTGCACTATTTATGGCGGATCTTATCAGCCTACCTCCACTCTTCGCTACTGATATTAACCTAGGTATAGGAATGATCATAAGAACACGACAAGTAATTGTTTTCCTCTTTCACACAAAATGCAAGCTTGCAGTCAAAGATGGGCGTTTGATTCCTTTCATTCGATTACCTACATTAACCTTGACTTTACACATGGAAGGATCTCTTTGCTGGACAATTTATTTACCTTGATGACCTTCGGTCAGTGTCCATTTTAACTCAATTAAAGATTAAATAGAGAGTTTGTCATGTTACATTTCACGTGACATGTCTACATTTCAAACGCAGACTTAAATAAATAATGTTAATTTAATTAACAATAAATTTGGCACAACCTTGTTAAAAGTATGTGTCAACCTTGTTTCTAAAACAATGATCGTTAAAAAATAGGCCAATGGGGTTTCTTCCCGCCTTTTTGAAAGCGTCATATCAACAAATAACTTATTTCCGCCCAGAAGATTTCACTCCAAGATTAGATTCAGTACAGATCGGACGTGCTCGTTTAACATAATAGAGACAGTTTCAACGCAGGATGACGCTTCTTTCTTTCGGACGGGAAGGTAGAAGACAAGGCGGCAGATTCCAGCCATCACACTTTAAACAAAGCTAAGTAATTATTACCATCTTAAAAGAAATAATACTCTAATGTACCGTACCAAAGAACGCTTCTCAAATTTGTATTAAAATTTGTACCTATTTGTTTTCGTATCATTTTAAATTTCAATGTAAATTGGTTGTGTGTAATTAAATAACACTTTTAACGATTAGATGTGTTCTTATTTTTATACTGTTATATTTAATTTGTAAATACACACTTTTAAGGAGAAAAAAGTAAAAGAAGTTTAATAATTGTAATGCACAATTGTTAAACATGGAGTGCCAACTAATTCAATCAATAAAACATGAAATATTTAGTACTATTAATCTCACAGCGTATGAGATTCGGCTTTCTGCCAACTTAACCTTCTGTAAAGAATGCTTTATAAATCATTTATCTACCTCAAATAAAATGTCATTTGTAAACTCGTTGAAATATTAAATTATAATTTTTGGGCGCCTTAAAAGTGTGTATTTACAAATTAAATATAACAGTATAAAAATAAGAACACAGCTAATCGTTAAAAGTGTTATTTAATTACACACAACCAATTTACATTGAAATTTAAAATGATACAAAAATAAATACAAATTTGAGAAGCGTTCTTTGGTACGGTACATTAGAGTATTATTTCTTTTAAGATGGTAATAATTACTTAGCTTTATGTTTAAAGTGTGATGGCTGGAATCTGCCGCCTTGTCTTCTACCTTCCCGTTCGAAAGGAAGTAACTACAAAATGGCGTTGAAACTGTTTCTATTATGTTAACCGAACACGTCCGATCTGTACTGAATCTAATCTTGGAGTGAAATCTTCTGGGCGGAAATAAGTTATTTGTTGATATGACGCTTTCAAAAAGGCGGGAAGAAACCCCATTGGCCTATTTTTTAACGATCATTGTTTTAGAAACAAGGTTGACACATACTTTTAACAAGGTTGTGCCAAATTTATTGTTAATTAAATTAACATTATTTATTTAAGTCTGCGTTTGAAATGTAGACATGTCACGTGAAATGTAACATGACAAGTTAGCTAATTACCTATGTATCTTATAATGTTAGTATAAATTTACTGTATTTGCGAAACAAAAATCACAAATCTCAATTATTAAAAATACCACATCCCTTCTCCTTTTTGCATTGATTTTAATTAGATGTATATATATTATTATCTCATAATAAAGGTTTGTCAACTTCCCTAAATTACAATGTTGTCTTTAAACATCTGCACTATAATCATTATGTACACATTTAGAAGGTAACACTTGGCATCCATATTAACCATTATATACTTACAACACATGCTTATTTAATGACCGTAACCTTTCGTTAGTCATCTGATATCCTTTAATATTTCACTGTTAGTAAAATTTACGTGATAACGCAATTTCACGGCTTGGTACTAAGGGTCAATTTAATCTTTGTTCTACCGTAAGAGCACCCTTTTCAACTGATAACTTCATCTAAATTACACTCTTTATCTTAACAAACTTCATTTTCTAGTGCATTTTTTATCCCTGTTACAATAGGGACTAGGGAATCCAATCCTGAGCCAAAATTCTGATCCCGGATATTTCGGGATTACAATTTGGCAACCCCGGGATTGGCATTTTTTTCCCATTGTTAATATAAAATTTTTAAATTTACAAATAACATTGGTAAAATCGGTCAAAAATAAATCTAGTATAATTTATACTATTTAAGACATTTATTGTTAATATTGTATACATTCAATCTTGGAAATACATAAGTTTAATAGAGTAAATAATATTGTAATATAAATAATATTGTGAATTTAATATGAGATTGCTGTTTCTGATAGTAAAGACTTAATGAATGTGTTAGCGAAATTTAAAATAGTAAAGCAAATCATGGTGTACTTATGGCCTCTCCGCTTCATAAATCCAATTAGTCAGCCAAATATGAAACTGCCGTAAAACGTATGAGATCATGGTGGAATTACTTTGTTAATAGTGCGAAGCATTGTTTTTTTCCAATCATTCTCATTTTTATTAATTTATGTGAAAAAATAAAATGAATCTGCAACTTACACATGGGTATATATCAAACTTCATTCAAACTCAGTTTATTTCTAATGTAGTTATTTGTTATTAAAAGTATTTTTTCTGTAATATTTTCGTTTTTTATTTTATTTTCCATAAAAAATTGATAAAAAAATCAATCCCGAATGTTTCGGGATTATGTTTATCAATCCCGGGATTCATAGGTGTCGAAAATAGCTCGGGATCCCGGGATTGGAATCCCTAGATGCAATGAAGTCAAATTCCAGAAACAAGCTCAGTGCCACACCATATATAAAAATTGAACTTTCTGATATTATGCTTGATATCAAGAAGATTTGCGATTCAAGGACCCAAAATCATCGAAGTCTTAAGAACTTCATTCACATTATATTTTTGTGTTGTATGTTAAAAATTATTGTTTTTTTTTTAATTTATTGATTATGTATTATTTATCAACACACAAAATAAACAAGGTGTTCTGTGAAAAATTCCGGATTTGCGAAGTGTTCCATCGCAGGAGAAGTTTGGGAAACCCTAATAAACATGCCGAATGATTAGTGTACTCCAAGTACACCTATTTGACAATTATATCCCACACTTCACACTAGAAACGAATCTCTTTTATAGCGTACGGTGCCTAGTCTCAAAATAGATAATTTGGCTGATCACAGAGGCTTAGAAGTTAATCACTGAAAGTGAGAGTGTCTCGAGCGATTTTATCTTATTCGTATATTGTTACTTCCAAGCAGAAGCATTGTCTCAGTTCCATCACTTTGATTAATATTATTATACTCATCTGTGAACTCTGTATAAATCTCATGTTAATCGGCGAATGTTTTATTATTTTTTAAGGATACAGTCCCATATCCACAAAATCAATCGAGAGGTAAATTTATTATTTTTAAAACTCATTACTTACCTAAAATGTATGCGTTTCCAAATGCAACTATCATCTTCTTAGCGAAACTAATTTATTATACCCACATTTTTTTTCTAACGATCGATAAAATTATTGTATATTTTCCAACAAAAAAATATATTTTTCAATTCTTAATAACGTCGTCATTATAATGATCAATAAAAAACAAATTTTCCATAATGTAACCTGTTTGGAACGACATTGGTACACATTCTACATTAAAAGGGTTTAAAAACATAAATTTTACCTAAGAAATAATTCAAAATACGAGCTGCATGTTATATAAGTAAAGTAAACCATTTGGAGGTTGCAAAAATACACATATTATTGTAATTATGTACAGACTTACAAACTTATCTGAAGAATGGGATGGGGAAGCAACTGTCGAAATTACCCAATGAAGTCTCGTAACTGGACAAAATCTGACATTCGAATGCAATTTTAAAAATGGCGTCCTATGGTAGTTCCATTTTTGGCCAATCTACAGATAAGTTTGTAGGTCTGTAACTAAATCGAGACGTTAACGTAGGCCGCCATTTTCTTATTAATTACAAATAATGCATTCAATTGTTTCCAAAAACGCGGGAATATATTTATAATATTCATTGTTCCATTATTACAAATTCAAAAATTTTAAATTGTTATACCATCGCTATCAAAAAATAGTGTAAAAAAAGTGTTCACATTACCTATAAATATCATAGTTACCAATCGATTTTTCAATTACTCAATAAGTGATATTAATGAAAAAACTGGCATTTTACATTATAAATATACCAGTACGATCAATAATTCTATATCACTAAGTAACTAGATACGTTTAATAAATGATATATATGTTACAAAAAACCTTTTTGTGCTATATATTATTATTATAGTGTGTTTAACCTTTTACGTTTCAACCGACGGTCTTTTCATACAATGTACATACATATTCTACCCAATTGATGAGCTTCTCTATTGAAGCTTAAGTTTGTTTGCTTTCGTTATTAATGCTAATCCTGATAATATACATTTGGATTAACATGTTGCGATTGTGTATGTACGTATATACACCCACATATGTATAGGTAAGCATATTTATTTTTTAGTTGGTTATAAACTGTGCATGCACCTTAAAATAATAATAAATATGTTTCAGTTACAGATGAGAATGACAAAAACTAAATTTTACTTAAAAATTGAGGGCGAACCGTGTAGCAAGTGAACAACCGCCGGGGGGAATCCAGGATACCAGACCGGACGGTTGGAGGTCGGTGTTTGGACGGTGTCAACGGATATGCTAGAGCGGCCGGCGTATACACCTGGGTATCACTGGCCCAGAGCAGAGATGAAGAAAGGTCTTGGAGGAAGCTAGGACCCGCCCCGGGTTAATGGGCCATTTATTATGATGAAATAAGTTACACAGTTAAATAAAAAAAATACTACTTATCACTTTTAATTTAAATAAAAGAAATATTTAAAATTATAAAAAAGGATTATGCTTCAGTGTTTGAATAGATATATTGAAATTGGACATGTCAATAGGACATGTCAAAGTATTGGAAAGAAAATGAATTCTTGATAATAAAAAATGGACTGAAAAGTATAATTTATGAAAATCAACGTGAAGTCGGTCACAATTCTTCGTTTGTCGAATGGCAGCTTGGGGTAGTCTAAGATTGAATTAACAATTTAAACTACAACTAAAAGGGTAAGATGTTTAGCATATTCATTTTAGCGTAGATCGAATAATAATTAACTACACTGAACTACTTAAACTAGGGAGAGGTTAATTGAATTTTGAAAACTAACCATCAAGATCAGCAATTTGTATAATAAATAGTTCATTGAAAACAAATAATGATGTCTAAAAAAGTTTAATAATATGCACTATTTATGGCGGATTTCCACAGCCTACCGCCACCCTTCGCCACTATATTGAGTATAATAATTAATATCTACCCTAAGTAATTAAGTTAGAGATAATACATAATAATGGACAGAATTTTAACGGTTTCCTGTTTACCTGTCTATGGCTAAACTGAACGTCTCATGTAACGGCGTCATATCAAGCCTTACGGTGACATTATTACGTACGCAGGGATTGTGATGGCGGGCGCTTGGTGAAAGCTGAACGGCTAGAAGCGATTCACGGGAGAGAGTATCGACCGTCGAGAGGCGCTGCCGCCCTTCTGCCCCAGCTCCGTCAGCCCCCACTTGCCGCCCCCTGTCGCCCGCCCTCTGAGCCGGAGGCTGAGATAATACTATGACCAAGCAGTGTATGAATATTAATGATTCGCAAAGAACACAGAATAAGGGAGAAGTTTAAAATTTTATTAAATCGTCAGGGAGTTTATTATATGTTGGGTAAAATAACAATGTATTTACATAATTTCACAAGAAAATTTTGGTTCCGGGTGCTTCGAAGTGACTCGAATAAAAAGAGATTATTAACTCTTACTAGAGTTTTCCTTGATTGTACTAATCGAGAGCGTCGACAGCTTTAAATACCTGGGGGTACACATCACGGGAGATGGCATTACGTGTAAAAGAATATCTTATTTTCAATAGTTACCTACGTCTGTTTCTATAATATGTCACGTAAACATAACGCGCATTCAATATTTTACAAAATTTATCACGCTTCGTGTCCCTTGGTTTTATGGCTTAAAGTAATAAAACGAATCCTGCTTTAAAACTCCTACCCTCGGTAGGGTAAGCCAGTTCGCATTCATTTTGTGTTTCCTGGGATGGTAAGATTTAGGGAACAGTACATTGTGCAATACAATATATCAATGTTTAAAAAAATACTCTTATCTTATTTTTTTAATACTACAACAGGTCTCAAGTTTACAATGATAGTAGTGTAGTAGTAGAATTGAATAACAGGCAAGGCTTTGACTAAATCACCTTGAAGTACTGTGACCTTACCAAGAATCGAATTTGGAACCCCCGGATGAGAACCCAGGGCCGTATACATTGAATTATAAGCTATTTTATTTATATTTTACTGGATCTGGACAGAAGAAAGAAACACATTAATGCATTATTCCACAGTTAAAGATTAATTCGATCAAAACCCTACATTTACTACTTGACACGTCGTTCATGTTTTAATCAACGCATCTACTAAACAATATTATTTGAATAATGTTGAGAACTATAATACTGTAATGTACATAAAAACGTGTGTACGTAAAATACATATTTTATTGTTATTTACAAAGATTAATTTAGAAGATTTAAGAATGTACCATTCTAATTATTAAACATAGATAATTTTGAAAACACTCGTGAGAAAATATAGCCAATAGAAAAAATCTTTTTCGAAAAAAGCAAAACACCCGGCAGGAACCCAAGAGACGTAGGTTCGATTCCTGCCGGGTGTCTTACTTTTTTCGAAAAAGATTTTTTCTATTAGTTATATTTTTCCATGAGTGTTTTCAAAAGTATGTATGTTAAATATATTATATAATTGTCAATATCCCACCCCCAAATCATTCACGTATTTGTTTTATATGGCTCAAGACTTTTGGGGGATGCAAACGAGGAAGAAAAGACGAAATATTAAAAAGGCTTTAAGTATTAAATAATTGATTCTTTAAAATATATACAACTGTATCAAATCAATTATAATTCAGAAATACATTTTGAGAAAGGGAAAACATATGAAATTGTGTAAGAGAAATAGCCAGACAGGAAGAATACGTATTTAATGTATACGATAATATAAACGCAAATTCTAAATTTGAAAAATATTGGGAATCATTTATTTTAATCGGGCCGTGAAAGAATACAAATGATACTCTCATAATAGTTTGACAAATGCTTTAAGTGCGGTAATAGCATATCTGGTGATTAGAGTATCGAGAAATTAGTGTGTTATCCAAAAGATTTATTGGTAATTATAATAGAGATAGGGTGCTGTAACAGTGTAACCATAGGCAACATACACAATCAATAAAAAATAGAAAACATATGAATGAAGAAGAATTATCAGCTAACCGTCACCGTTAATAGGTTAAATAGATGAGTTCAGTGATGGCGTGCTCGGCAAAGTCAGGAGACTCTACAAAGACTCGACCAGACTTATAGAGAGGAAGACAGGGAGAAGACGTATGATAATATTGACAGGTGGCACTGCCACCTTTAAATGTTGAATGAATAAAATGTAAATATTATAGGGACCGCAAATAACTGTGTATCATATTATAATAAGGTTCGATAATTTAGCCAGGAAACAGTAAAAATTGAAAGGAGTGCCGAGTAGAACAAGGCAACACAATAGACACAATCTCAACACTGTCAGCGATATCTACAAAGAATTCTGATGTATGTACGAGTATCTTAATTGTTAAGCGGTACACAATGAAACAAGAGATCAACAAGTCAGCATTTTCTTTTTTTATATTATACAAATAATGCGTTCAATACTATCAACGTAAAAACATACGTTGATATGTTATTAAAACATGTCTTACAACATTTTCATATTGCACTCTCTTTCATATTATTGTAGTATCCATTTATATGAATTATTTATAAATTATGGATTTATGATCCATATTATAATGAAATAAATACCTATATCTTTATAGGTCATAATGGACTTATTTTTCTCTAAATGCATTCTATAACCAAATTCAGATATAATTTAATAATAAGAGATTTTTATTTAGCTACGTATTTTTTCGACTTATACGAGGTATAAACGAGAACTCAACCGTTCTGGGCAGTGTTGACCTGTGTGCCCTGATAACTAACTTAGAAATGGGGAGCATCAGTTGTTTATTCTCCCAAGGTGCAGAACCAATCTGCCACTGGTAATGCCAATTGGGACGGCGATAACTATGTTCAACCAAATTGCTTCGGGTGTTGATATATTCCACTTGCATGACGCTATTTTATATATTTTTTAAATAGGGTCTCCTTAGCAAACTCGGTGTACTTCTTTGAACTACTATCAGATGTATAATTGTATTTTCACTGCGTTTGTATGTTTATAGTACCTATGTTCTCTTTTTATATTTTCATTTTTATCCCTTTTAATACTTTTCTTTTTCTTTCTTCTTTATAATAATGTTTCATGTCATGTTGTGAACGTCTTCAACTTATAATGTGGTATGTCCACAATATGTAAAAAAAAAATTGAATTAATTAAACGTCAATAAGATACATAAGAATGTGTACAATATCTGTTCTAAATTCAAATTTCAGAATAAACAATATTTACATAAGAAATAAGTGAAACCGAATGCAAATGTTGACATCCCATAATTCAAACATAGACAGTAAAGTTGAAATAAAGAATCGATTTTAGATATACACGTTTGAGTAGGTATACTTAGATATACATGAAATTTATGGCATGATAAAACAGTTTGACTGCACCCTAGTATGATAAATTTACAAACAATAAGTAATTTCGCACTATGACTAATATGGCGTAGATATTAATAACGTAATGAACAGTGGATTAATTAATTTATGTACAAGTTTTGGTCACCTCGTTTAAATTTATACCAGGCAGTGGTCGAGTACTACTTTACGTCACGGTTGAGTGTCCATAGAGATTTGATAGGAAAATAATAATGTAATAACAAAACACATTTGATAAGAGACCAATATGACACTGAGGACCGAAAATATAAGAGATGTAAAGTTTTTTTATTATTATTAACGTGTATTATTATAATTATGTGTCATGTTGATGGATGATATTACAGTGTACATACTTTCTATGTATATAAGACGATATCCAATAAATACTTATAGCGTGATCGTGTCAAAAGTATCTACTCCGGAAGCATCCTCCCAAGACCTCTTTTATCGCACACAAAATTTTGCGTGAGTTATCTTATATGTTAACCGGTCCAACTGAGGGGTAGGTCGACTTGAAGCGCTCATCCTTTTCAATCAATATTGTAGGGGGATACTCTCAGAGTATGTAATATTTATTCTGAAATTCGCTACATAAGTAAGTAAGGGATGCTATTTATTTATATATAATATATATAAATAAATTTATAGATATACTGGTTATTCAGTTTTCCATTCGGTAACATGTTTTGAAACAATAGTGCAAGTATAACGTAACACTCGTGGCTGAATAATCGACGTAACTACTAACATGATCAGCGCATCTATTCTATACAGTATACACAATACTGCTTTCGGCCGCTATGGCAACTATATAGGGTATGTTGTATCGAAGTATTAGCACTTATTGTAACAATTACAGTAAGTTAGCCGTCTAAACAGTTAAAACTCTCTATCTCGCTAAAATTTAACAAGGCGAAGAGAGGGTGCTGTTAAAACATAGCACTTATTGTAACAATTACAACTAACTTATTGTATTTGTTAAAAAAAGTGCTAATACTTCGATACAAACCTATCCTAGATAGCTGCCGTAGCGGCTGAAAGCAGTTTTATGTATAGAATATATGCGCTGTTTAAGTAGGACATAACTATGACCTGCGCTTTGAATCCAGTGACGTCCCATGAGGGTACGCAGGTTATGTATTGCTATGGGGGCGGAAAAATGAAAAAAAAAAATGAATACAATAATTACAAATTTTGAAAGCAGTGGTCGACGACGCAGTCGCTTCGTTAAAAGGACCGATATCTGAGTTTTAAAAAATCACAAGGGGAAACCCAAGCTTGTCAATGCCGCAGACCTCCATGTACGTACTTAAAATCACCGCTGTTTGAGAGTAGATTTCATAGAAATTCTCTAATCCTCAGTAGATGGAATGTATGTAGGTTTTCTAAAATTTCGGTAAAATAGAAAGGTATGTATATAACAACTTTGCATACACTTTGAGATTAAAAAAGAAAGGAAACTGCTTTTTAAGTCTGCATAAGGGCTGCACTTAGGCTAGGGATAGAACTGTGTGAATCAGCGATAATATATTATTATGTATACTAAATTTATCTGATATAAAAACCTACGATGGTCCCAGGTTCGAATCCTGGGTCTGGCAAGTGCACACATTGCTTTTCAATTGGTGTATGAGTTAGGGTATGGACCTTATAGGTTGAGCAAGTGGCTGACATCCACGTAAAAACAAAATCTGTTAATACAAACCTCCACCCTGTGGAGGCCCATAATATGATCTTATTAGGATGGGACATGGTCGGATATAAAAATATGGAATAATTTATTAATTGTTTATTTATTAGTTAGACTTCGAACCGAAACGTAATTTTCTAAATTTACCGGTGATAAGTAACTAGGGAAGAATATGATATTATTAAAAAATGTATTCGTTCTTAAAAATATAATAAATATGTGTGCACCAAGTAAAATAAAAACTATGACCAGCTAACCTAGTCAAACGGCAAAGTATTGTGGATTTTGTACGTCACCACAAACTGTGTTGGGCAAACCATGTTGCAGGAATGAATGTCAGAAGTGTAAACATTATTGATCCTGATCAGGTGGGTACCCCAGCGGACGCGACGTGGACACATACCGCGAAAGAGGTGAATTGGAGCAGAATGAGATGTCCGGGAAACTGCATAGAGGATACTTGCGGAGGAAGCCAATTCCTGCCCTGCGCATCTATTCTATACACAAGACTGCTATCGGACACTATCGAGGGTAATTTTTCATATTTTTTTTGTATTTAAGTATTATAATTTTTACAATAAGTTAGTTGTAATTTTTACAATAAGTGATGTGTTTTAACAGCATCTCTATTGGTTGTGATAACTTTTAGAGTGAGATAGACAGTTTTGACAATTATAATAATAAAATTATTGTAACAGTTACAATACCTCAATATATACAATATATACATTACAAAAATATGATAAACTACACTCGATAACCGCCGATAGCAGCCTTGTGTATAGAATAGATACGCTGGGATGTGAAAGCCTAGAAAGAAGAAGAATAAAGGGTGCTACAGTTGGGTATAGTATTGTACCCAGAACTATGTTTAAAGGTATACACTGTCAAAACAATTTCATAGGTAGGTACCGATATTAAATTTTAGTACCAAGTTTTTTGTTATATAACAAGTTAGCCAGTATTCCGACCTAATTTTGTGCTTTTGGAGCAAAAGCGTTAAATGCGTTTGTGTTAAGAGTTCACATCAAACTTTGAAAACCATTTACGACGTATTTTAGGTTAGTAAAGTCGTCTCCAAAGTGTTTTAATGGCGTCTCAAAATGGCGTTTCTGTCGAGCGCGCGACACAAGATAACAAGAATAGAAAATGCTTTTGGATAACGATTCTAGATTGCTTTTTTTGCGACCACAATCTACCATCTCCTTTCGCAAATGACAAATTCGTTTAATATTTGACAGACAAAAATGATAGATAGATGCATCAAGTATTTTTTTAACAAATCATTTTGCAACTGTTTTGATCACAGAGTTTGAACTATAAGAAGAGATAGTCTTATGAACATATCAATATCAAAATATTATTGGGTGTATTTGGTTGCTTATCTATGCACAACAATTGATGCGATCTATCCTGTTATATGCAATTATAACCACATTTACATTGTAATGTGAATGTTTTGGTATCAATATAAGTCAACCATATTTCGTAATCGAAATTTTCACGCATATAATAATAAAACAATACCATCATATCTATTATATACACAAAAATGCTATCGGCAGCTATCGAGGGTAGTTTTTCATATGTTTGTATCGAAGTTTTATAATTATTGTTACAATAATTTAGCCGTCTAAATAGTCAAAACTGTCTATCTCGCTCTAAAATTTAGCACAGCCAAGAGAGGTGCTGTTAAAACATATCACTTATTGTAACAATTACAACTAACTTACTGTAATTGTTACAATAAGTGCTAATACTTCGATACAAAGTATGAAAAACTACCCTCGATAGCTGCCGATAGCGGTCGATAGCAGTCTTGTGTATAGAATAGATGCGCGTGTATTCAGAAAAATTTCAGGTTTCATCTTGGAATAATCTATGAAATTGACGGTTTGGGTGAATTCAACATTATGTAGAATTGACTGCGATTTTTTCCAGGTGCGGACGATAACAGTGTGAAGTTCGCTACAAATTAATTAAATTTAATGTCAGAAAGTGACGCTGAAAAATTCTACATTACAAATTTTGTAATGTAGAATTTTTCAGCGTCACTTTCTGACATTAAATGTATACCCTATATTATAAAAAGGATTATCGTCAACGCCTTTGGTTTTAATAAATGCAAACCCGTTTATATTTTCGAATCTTTGTAATATAGTAATCAGTTGAAAAGTGTGTATAAAAGTTCAACGGTCTATAAAATAAGTGTTATGATTTGATAGTTGTTATATTAAATCGAGTACAAAATTTTCATGCTAATACGTCATTATAAAGTTTAACATGCCGTGACAGGAAATATTCCAATGACGTAAAAATTTCACGTCCACCGAAGTGAAGTTAAGCGCGGACGATATAAATTTGAAATTCATTCGAAATTTAAAACTATGCTGCCCCATCATGTTCAATACAAAATATTCAAGCAAATTTACATAAGTATGACTTGTTTATATAGTTAACTTTGTTTGGGCACCCGGTTAATCTATCTAAATTCAAGCTATTTGCATAGTAAATTGATACCCAGGCAGCTATTTTATTCATAGTCTATCGATGTTTTATTTGCCGCGTTAAGTCGAGTTAATTTTTTGCAACACGGCTTGTTGTCCAGGAAGTTGTTAATATTTCCTCTTACTAACCCTACCTAATCTAAACCATATTAACTTTCTTACAATAATGCTTGACATTGTATCTGACAATATAGAGGAAGAAAGTTTCAGAATGCTGACTGGCGACAAGGGACTGGAATGTTTAAACGAACTTTGTCTATGGTTAACTAAGGTTAGATTTAAAAATACTTTACTGTAATTCAGACTTTAAGCTCTACGTATTTTATGTAAGTATCCGAAAATATGTTGATATTATGTTAAACTTACAAATAATAAATTCGTTGCATAGTTTTTTTTAATATAAGTAACAAGGCAACGTCGCATTTGGTGATCGAAAGTACTGTCATTTTTTAAATCCAGATTTAGCGTAAATTAAAAAAAAATATATATTTACTATGGGCCGCGTCGGCTTATAATGTTATAGGTCCCGGCTTCGAATCACGAGTCTGTCAAATTCACATGTTCTTTTTCAATGTGTGTTTGAACCAGAGTATGGAGGCAGAATTTAGGTTATGCAACTGGCTAATTTCCATTTCATGTAAAAATAAAAATCTGTTAATACAATCTCGACTCTGTGGTGGCCCATAGTATCTTATTAGTGTCGGACATGGTAAAAAAATGGTGCAAGTATTAAAATTTAATAATCATAAGATGACGCCACTGACAGTGAATCACCAGTCAAGTCAACTAGATTTATAGGTAAATAATTAACCAAGGTGATAACAACTTTCATCAGCATGTCAAATCTGTTTCGACTCGTCCACACTTTTAGTTAACATAAATCGTATACTCGTATACTCGTATCATAAATTACATAAATGCGCGAGTAACAAATTCACTTGACGCCATCCTTCTTGATGATCATTGATCAGTGATCACTAGCGACACAACTTAAATGGATATGTGGGAACATTCCTTTCGATTTATGGTTCAACAGTCAACAGAAAATTGGACGACAAAAATCGCCTAATAGATAACAACTAATTTACCTACATATTATAATCGTTTCACCCTCAGAACCCCAATTATTTAAAATTGTAAATAATTAATATCCTGAATGTAATAATACTAATGAACATTTAATACGAGTAAAAATGTTTACTTTTTGACCGAATTCATCTACAGATACTTTCACTTCTAGTGACAGCAAAATCAGAACCCAATAATTAGGAAAATGTCCTCTTAATAATTGTCAGAAATTGAATATACGTATGAAGAAATGTAGGCAAATAGATAGTGAGTAGGGTAGAGGGTCGACCATTTAACAGAAAGAGGAGGTCTGGCCTTGTGGCGAGTGATATGCCTCCCCCATACTTGATTGGGGTGAATTGTGGTCACCAGTGGTCACCTCATCACCTCATCATTGTCCGTATATAACATCGAGTGGTATTCCATGTTATATAAAGAGGGGAATCGGAGCTGAATAGTCAAGTAGGTTAAATTAATTCTACAGATTCAACACGACATATGCTTCCATTATTCATATATATATTTATAGCCATTTTAACTGTCAATTTTATTTGAAAGACATTATTAATTAAAAGAAAACAAAATATTGTGAACGTAGGTACCCATTCACTGCTACAGTACTACGCATTGTGCTTTATTTTAATAAATGTTTATAGGGTAATTTAAATTTCAAATGTAATGAAATTTTGAATTTATTATGAATTGACGGGGAAACATTATTATTTAAATGAAAAATCACGTAACATAGCGTTTTCGTTCATGTTTTTCGAATTCGCCACCCTGTAGCATACCTATGTACGTATATTATAATGCGCAAAACATTGCCAATATTTATGCGCCGGCTAGACGGCAGCGACTTGCCTGCGCGGTATAGATTTTTACAGCGCTTTTCGGTTGCGCGAGATTCAGTTTTCCCGTCCATACACACGTGTTTCTCGATACAAACCGGTTTGCGCAGTCGTAAAGCATGAGCGTCTAGCCGGCGCTTAACAAGAGTTTATAGCTACCATCTTTCAGTACACCAACGCACAGAATATAAAATTTTCTATGGCTACCAATGTAACCCCACTAAAAACTTTGCCAATTTACAATCAAGTATTGTAATATAAAAAGTTCAGTCGACTCACTCTGATTAAATACACGTTGTACATGTTATGGATACATATTGATTACATGTCCATTATATTTCGATATATAAATAACATCACGTCGATACTTAGAATGGCTGACAATAAATTTTAAAAACGCCCAATGACAAGGTAAACTAAATAGATGTCTATGGAATAAATTTTATCGGGCAAAATAAATTTACCGATCCGCCGGGGAAGACAGATGGCTAAAGCCTAAAAGTAAAAACTATTCTGGAACATAGCCTCTCAAATACTAAAGGTCGCGGGGAAACGAATAATTTCAACGGACTGTTTTTGTTTGACGACCCTCTCAATAGCCATTCTACTTATTAAATAAAAGTTATTTTATCTCGTGCGTAACGCGAAAATTCATCCGTGAAAGCTTTTATAAGTTTATTTAATTCAATTACACCATTTCAAATTCCTAATTTTCACAAGTTGCCCTAAGTAACCAAATATAGCATTGAAGTATGTCGAAGGTTTGTAAAGAAGGACGATTGTTCCATGCGTATTGATCAGGCAATATTTTCTGAATGAAGTATAATTTTATTGTTTTACCTTTTTAATTATGGGATGAAGATAAGGACGAGGATAGGTGAGGTTATACTGATAAAACTCAGATAGGATGCATGTGACTAAAAAAAATACACAATTTATTATCCCATCTAAAAAATATACAAATATTATGAATATTGTGATAATACAAGTTACTATCTATGAATGTGACAGCGGATCAAATTTCGTAGATAAGAAATACTATGAACGATAAATAGTAAGAATGAAAAAAGCTGATATGAATTTGAACAATAATATGATATTATCATATCATGATGTTGCGATATACATTATAGTTACGAAATACTGGTTTTCTGTCAAGTCATGGTGGATGGTAGGATGTTTAATTCCGACATAATCAAGTAAAAACTCAAAAACTTTGATTGCTTTTTCTGAACAGCAATGATTTTTGTTTTTTGACACTATTCTATTAAATGCGCGAAAGTGGTATAAATGAGAACTCTGCCGTTATTTTATTTTAACACTTCAACGAGGACCAACTACAGTAGTGTAGTAGTAGTGAATAATAGATTAAACTAAATAAATTAAAATAAAATTGTGGTATTCATTTATGAAACACAAGAATAACGTATTAAACATATAATATAATATAGTACTGCGCATCTATTCTATACACAACACTACTATCCGCAGCTATCGAGTGTAGTTTCCATATCTTTGTATCAAAGTATTATAATTGTTATAATAAGTTAGCCGTCTGAACCGTCAACAATGTCTATCTCGCTCTATAATTTAGCACAACCAAGAGAGGTGCTGTTACTAACTAACTTATTGTAATTGTTACAATAAGTGCTAATACTTAGATACAAAACTACACTCGATAGCTGCCGATACCAGTCTTGTGTATAGAATAGATGAGCTGGGGCATAAATGTAATGAAAACAATTGGTATTCCGTGGATTTTGAGTGAATAAATTAAATGACTACCTAAAATACATTTTTATGTACCCTAAAATCATGGATTACAAGATGTTTTGCTTGAAATCGTTGTAGATAGCCTGGACGATGTCTTGAAATCAAGATGGCGGCCGCTCCAGACATTAATAAGAAAAATCAATCATAACTCCTTTCACAGATGTTCTACGACAATTTTTTCGCTGAATATTTTTTATTCACAATAAAAAAAACAAGCATAAAAGGTCATTATGTATTTATTAATATTATCTTCTATTAAATAGTGTTATGCCATGTCCACACTGGCAACAAGTTGCTGGCAACCTCATTAAATTTCACGATAATTATCAAAATATGTTTGACCAAGAATTATTTTGTGAGATTGCCAGCAACATGTCGCCAATATGGAAACGGCTTTATTATAAGAAAAACTTGAAAAAAAAGTCATAATTATACGGGTATTATAATACTGAACAATTTATTGAAAAGTAACAAAAAAATAAACATACATTTTTATTTAGAGTACCTATACCTATATAGGTTTGCTGTGAAGGACACATTAATGTGATTGCATAATGAACCAAATATTTTTTTGGATATTCTGACTCAACAGTGAAAACGTTAAATATGTAAATTCGGCTAAACTTTATTAAAATAAAATGGCAATAGTTTACGATACGTAATACATTTAAACAAAATTTCACGACTCTTTCTCTTTTCTTCCCATACTTAAATAAATCCATAAGACAAAGAAACTTTTCCATTATAGTCAGTGTTGTTGCTATCTTCTACCGTATTATTCTCATTTATGTATTATAATATAAATAAAGTTTAAGATTGACCAATCGTCGCGAAGTGGTTTGTAAGACACGGTCCACGCAAATGCACGAATGTAAGAATTTAGACAATCACTATGATATTTCCAATAATCATTTTTGCGAATAAAATGTAAAATAAGCGTACTTTTATACTCGCTTTCATTCTGTAACAACTATTATATTATGTATTGATTTATTTTTCGAGTGAAAGCATAGAGTTTTTTTTAGTAATCTTTTTGAAACAAAAAGTTAAAAATCAGATAGGAAAAAATGGCTTTGGGTAAAATAATGTATTAAACCATAAATATGTTACATATTATACAGAAGGTTGCACATTTTTCAAACTCCGAATATATTTTACTATAATATAATGTTGTTAATCATTAAAATCAAAGGTATAATGACGTGTTGTCAAAATAATATTTTTAAATGTTGCTATATACATGACGTGACGTGACAATGTCTTTAGTCCCAGGTTCGAATCTAGAAAATACACATATTGTTTTTCAATTTGTGTTTGATTTAGAGTATGGACCTAATAGGATGAGCAAGTGGCTAATATCCACTTATCTGTGGCTAAGTTCATATGGAGACCCATATCCTTATTTGGATCGGACATGGCAAAAAAAAAAACAGACATGACTATCAGAATTCTGATGAACAAAAATATGGCTTTATTTTTAAAATTTTAACGACGACACTTATAATAATACCTACCATTTATGGTATTAATATATTTCATATGATCATTAATTAATGTTAATATCTAGGATAGTAACATGGAATACTAATGACATATACATTTTTTTAAATATAAAGTCAACACATTGTTGAGACTAAGCTCCCAAAGAAAACACAAATCCATATTTTTTTACCTTACAAAATTATATAAGTACGAGTATCTACATAATTATTTCATTCTCCAAATTAATGTATGCGAATTATTAGTAATAACTACTATATTTGAGGTGTTTCAAATTATAATAGGTATATTTATTAGGTTTTTCAAAATAATATGCTCTGTTCTGAAAAGATATTTAAGTGCAATATTTTCGAAAAAGCTATAGGTATGTTTGACTACGATAAACACTAAACACCCATTTAATATTTTGATAATTGAAAAATATTTTAATATTTTATATAATATATTATTTGTTTAATATTCAATTTTAATAATAATACACTCCTAACTAACAAAAATATTTAAATAATGAAATTTCCATAATGTAAATAATTCAACCCAATCAGACTTATAACTAAAAGCTTTTTAAGATTTATTGTACGTATTATGTGAGCTTATTCAAACTGTAAGTAAAAAGTTCGCGAAAGCTTTTCGACAATTATTATGCTCACTTAGTAAAGCTACGGCACCGAGCGTGCTCGGCGCGTAGCCCTGTAGAGACGCCGTAGGCCGTAGAAGCCTGAGAAAAACGTTGATTTATGGGGAGTGGATATTTTTCATAAAGCTCAGTCGGAGAAATGCTATATCACGTATGATTTGAGATATAACAGTCAAAAAGTAAATCATTGTGAAAATTATGTTTTCTGTAACACACAGTTACACGTATAAATCATAAAAACATAGACTAAAAGATGATATTTTTTTACAGAACAATTTATATAAGGTAGAACTTTTGATAATATAATGAAGTAACATTGCATTCACAAGCAAAATTATGAATTATCAAGAATGAGTAACTTTAATAAGTTATGGTAAAACGTTACCTACGTCACATGAATATGCATCAGCTTGGCGGAGTCTTTGTAGTCTCCTGACTTTGCCGAACACGCCATCGCTGAACCCGTTCATTAGTCAAGTGGTGATGCTTAGCTGAGCCTTCTTCCATAATGTTTCTATTTATTTTTATTGATTGTGTATGTTACCTAAGGTTACAATGGGTTACAGCACCATGTCCTTACTATAATCACCTATAAATTTCTTAGATAACACACTACTTTCTCGATAATCTAATCACTAGATATGCTATTACCACACTGAAAGCACGTCAATCTCTTATGAGAGTAACGTTTGTGTTCTTTCACGACACGGTTCAAATAATAATGATTCATACGATTTCAAATTTAGAATTTGTGTTTATACGTGTACGTTTAATACGATTCTTCATGTCTCGCTCTCTCTCGTACACAATTTGATATGTTTTCTCTCATGCGTTATAGATAGTTCGAGACAAATTTTATATTATACTAGCTGACCCGGCAAACGTTGTTCTGCCATATAAATTATTTCTAGTGAATATTTTGGTTGTTAAATAAAAAAAAACGAATGTATCGTGAGTGTGTGGGGATGGGATCTATGACAGAAAGAGGAATGGAGCGCTGTAGACGATGACCGCCGTTAAAAACAAAAAAAACACCAACCATTCATTTTCTCAATTCAAAATGAGTAATGATGTTCATAATGAATGAATTACCTGTGACAGGATCTCGTTGTTTAATGTTTATGCAACATCCGTCTTGTCCCTTCCAGAAAATTAGCGGATATTGAAGAACGTCGTATGAACGGTGTGTGTCAGCGATGAACTCCAAATTATTGTTTCTTCTTCAAATCACGATTTCTCGCGTCGATGTGCGGTCGCCAACCATGATTCCAGCAATGTCATCAACAACAGGCGCATTGAATCGACGCACGTGCTCTTCAGCTGGTGTTTTATCAGGATTGATGACAATAGCGTGATTGTCACTTTGCAATTCGTGCATGTGTGCTTTGAAGAATTTCAATAATTCATTGTGCTCATTCAATAGGGCGTGCAGTTCGCCGACGATGCGCCTGGCATTAGGCGAATTGAGGTTATTGTAGCCGCAACGTGCATCCACACGATTGATGTTCTCACCGCCCATGAAGTAGATTTGTAAAAATGTATGTGGTTCGTTTGGCATTGGCAGCAATGAGCCTACTTTGTGGTATACTTGGCCTTTGATTTTGAACGTAGAATGGAATTGTTGACCATTTGCCGCAGTATTGTGAACTATTTCTGTTGCTCCGAACGAAGTCATTTGGAAGCATGAATTGAATGTGTGAATGGACTTCAGGAACAGGTTTGAATCTGGAACCGTGCCTATGAGCAAGCCGTTCAATGGTTCTGGTGGTATCTCAATTTCTGGTAGTTGCACTTTTCCTGATGCGCAACACATCCCGGCTGACTCATGTTTGAATTTGAGCGCATGACAATGGGGACATTCTTTGTCCATAGCACCAATCAGCACTTTCGGAAGAGCGGAATATTCAATATCTGGCTCGTACTCGAATGCGCGACGAAGGAACGAAGCGGATGCAAATGTTCGATGTACTTGTTGGCGAGGTCGGTCATTTGCTCTGCGTGTGTTAACTACGAACCGGCGCGCTTGGCTCTGTTCCAATTGTCGTTGTTGATTTCGTTCAGCTCGTGCCTCTTGTGATTGAGATGCACGCAATTGTGACATGCTCACACGCACGTTTTTGTTATCTTGTTGGATTTGTTCGTCTGTTCTTTCTGCTCTACTATTTCGCATGTTTGTTGCTTTATTCGTTCGACGGCCCAAATGGCCCCCCTTGCGTCTTGCTGGCATTGTGCACTGTAATACACACACAAAAATAGATAAATTAAAATAAATCGTACAAAATTTTGCACGCACTGCGTTGTGATATGCCGAATGAAATGTCAAAATGACGCGACGCTTCTCTTGAATTCTTCTCGGATGTAGCGCCATCTGTCATTCAACAACATAAATAATTTCGTTCTGTTTGAAATACGAACGACGGTTAAATTTGTTCATACAAAAATAATAAAATCGCGATTAAAAAATGGGAGGGTGAGGGTAGGAGGATGAAAATTTGGGATTATTATTTTTTGATTCCAAATAATAAAAAAAATACAAAAAAAAATTGTCAAAAAAATAAAAGAAATTTTTTTCTGGATAGAGATACCCTAATCACCTAGCGGTATGAAATATACTTGTTGACCTATTCTCATACCTATCAAATATACATTAAAAAATTCATAAAAATCTGTCGAGCCATTTCGGAGGAGTGCGACCACAAACACCGTGACATGAGATTTTTATATATATAGAGATAGTACTCGCTGTTCTGATTTATTGGCATATCTAAAGAATACTAGAAAGCGAGGTTATTAATTAATAGTTTTTTTGTCACTACAGTTGGTTAATACAGCAAGCTTTTTTCACCTTAATTTCTTTAATGGTATTAAATTAACTGTCAATTAATGGTGTAAATGTATTTTATTATTAATTAAAGAAAACCCAATTTTAGTAAATAATTCCCTTTTATTATTATTATTATACTGGACCGATTTCGTCCGCTTCAAAGGGACATTGTCAACTAGGAAATTGTCTCTCATGGTAAACTTTTTTCAGTCTTCCAATGAGCAGAACTGGCTTGCTAATTACAATGACGCCAACTATCTTATGACGATGGACACGGTAAAGATGGGAGTCCGAATTCCACGGGGTCCAAGACTGTTTTAGATTTTTTTCTAATATTATATTAATACTATCGACTGAAGGTACTTGATGGAATTTGAATTTAAATTCTAATGGATTCAAGCTCTGTACTATTCCATTTAAGTCGTTTTTTGCAACCCGGGTTTCGCCTTTCGGCATCTTCAGGCGCCGTGTACACTGGTTAAATGGAGTACAGAGCTTGAATCCATTAGAATTTTTCTAATATGTTTGTTTCAGGGGCTTTATGTTTTATGATTGTTACTTTTTTAATTTTATTTTTTCTAGTCATATAGTGAACGTCTTTAACTTTGGTTTTGGTAGAGTAATTTAATTCTTTCATCAAAATGTGTCATGTAGTAATGATTATATAAACAATAATAATTGTTTAGTTGAACAGGTGTCGTGTTTCTGTCACCAAAAACTCTTTAATAAAACAAATGACATACAATATTTTATTTAAGATACTTTGACAAGTAAAATATATATTCCACTTATACTCACTTTGTCTTCAGAGCATTATTATATAAGTATAACCGTAGGGCGATTCATGGAAGAAAAACTACATCCTGAGTCCTCATGAATAAATTTCAATTGATTGAAAATCGTAATCCAGTGTTTTAGAAAATTATAGAGATATAATCTTTAGTGTGGTTACTTAATAATGTAAACATTCAATGTTATTATTTTTAATGAAAAATATGCTTTAAAATCTCTATATATATAAAAATCTCGTGTCACGATGTTTGTGGTCGAACTCCTCCGAAATGGCTCGACCGATTTTTATGATTTTTTTTATGTATATTTGTTAGGTATGAGAATAGGTCAACAAGTATATTTCATACCGCTAGGTGATTAGGGTATCTCTATCCAGAAAAATTTTCTTTTTATTTTTTAACAATTTTTTTTTTGTATTTTTTTATTATTTGGCTTAAAAAAATACGTATAACCCCAAATTTTCACTCTCCTACCCCTACCCTCCCATTTTTTAATCGCGATTTTATTATTTTTGTATGAACAAATTTAACCGTCGTTCGTATTTCAAACAGAACGAAATTATTTATGTTGTTGAATGACAGATGGCGCTACGTCCGAGAAGAATTCAAGAGAAGCGTCGCGTCATTTTGACATTTCATTCGGCATATCACAACGCAGTGCGTGCAAAATTTTGTACGATTTATTTTAATTTATCTATTTTTATGTGCATGTATTACATTGCACAATGCCAGCAAGACGCAAGGGGGCCATTTGGGCCGTCAAACTAATAAAGCAACAAACATGCAAAATAGTAGAGCAGAAAGAACAGACGAACAAATCCAACAAGATAACAAAAACGTGCGTGTAAGCATGTCGCAATTGCGTGCATCTCAATCACAAGAGGCACGAGCTGAACGAAATCAACAACGACAATTGGAACGGAGCCAAGCGCGCCGGTTCGTAGTTAACACACGCAGAGCAAATGACCGACAACGCCAACAAGTACATCAAACATTTACATCCGCTTCGTTCCTTCGTCTCGCATTCGAGTACGAGCCAGATATTGAATATTCCGCTCATCCGAAAGTGCTGATTGGTGATATGGACAAAGAATTTCCCCATTGTCATGCGCTCAAATTCAAACATGAGTCAGCCGGGATGTGTTGCGCATCAGGAAAAGTGAAACTACCAGAAATTGAGATACCACCAGAACCATTGAACGGCTTGCTCATCGGCACGGTTCCAGATTCAAACCTGTTCCTGAAGTCCATTCGCACATTCAATTCATGCTTCCAAATGACTTCGTCCGGAGCAACAGAAATTGTTCACAATACTGCGGCAAATGGTCAACAATTCCATTCTACGTTCAAAATCAAAGGCCAAGTATACCACAAAGTAGGCTCATTGCTGCCAACACCAAACGAACCACATACATTTTTACAAATCTACTTCATGGGCGCGGCGGTGAGGACATCAATCATGTGGATGCACGTTGCGGCTACAATAGCCTCAATTCGCCTAATGCCAGGCGCATCGTCGGCGAACTGGACGCCCTGTTTAATGAGCACAATGAATTATTGAAATTCTTCAAAGCACACATGCACGAATTGCAAAGTGACAATCACGCTATTGTCATCAATCCTGATAAAACACCAGCTGAAGAGCACGTACGTCGATTCAATGCGACTGTTGTTAACGACATTGCTGGAATCATGGTTGGCGACCGCACATCGACGCGAGAAATCGTGATTCGAAGAAGAAGGGAAGGGACAAGACGGATATTGCATAAACATTAAACAACGAGATCCTGTCACAGGTAATTCATTCATTATGAACATCATTACTCATTTTGAATTGAGAAAATGAATGGTTGATGTTTTTTTGTTTTTATCGGCGGTCATTGTCTACAGCGCTCTATTCCTCTTTCTGTCATAGATCCCATCCCCACACACTTACGATACATTCGTTATTTTTTATTTAACAACCAAAATATTCACTAGAAATAATTTATATGGCAGAACAACGTTTGCCGGGTCAGCTAGTATTATATAATAATAATAATAATAATAAACTAATTGATATCGCTAAGAGCATGTTACAATAAATCCTCAACATACTAAGTTATGTAGATGATGTTATAATTATAGCGAATTCAGGTCTTTAAATTGTTGAATGTCGCATACCTACTTCAATTCACAGCACATACATTCAATATAGCATAGCGTATTTAGTTGGGCCATATATGGTGGCCGTCAATCCTTATTTCCCCACCTACCTCACATCCTTATTTATTATTGTCACAAGACCAGGCAACCAGCAATTATGAATAACGTTCAGTTAGCTCGAGTGACATCAAGAAAGCGGTCGTGTGAGGGCTTGTTATAGCTTAGCCGTCGTTAACCACAGAGTGAATCAAAACTCATATGTTTGACCTTCGTTGTGCTAAATCTGATACGGTTAGAGCGAACGTCGCGTCTATAATCCTTCATCCCAAAACCAAGTGAAAGCGTGAGAATGACATTACGAGCCGTCCGTTTACCAATGCGTGAGTGCGTGAATACCGAACTAGCTTGAGCGCACGCCAGCCCTCTCTTGCCAAAAAAGGCCAGTGTCTGACATACTCGTTAAACCCCCCCCCTCTAGATCCGTAATCCACCAACATCACCTTCAAATTACAGTTCACTGCTAAAAGCGCCACCAGTATTTGCAAATTACAAACGTGTGATTCAAAATGCACCAATAGCGCAATATCTGGAACTCAGAGTAATGATATAAGATTAGGATCTGGAAGTAAATCTGCTTAGTTACCAAGATATCAATACTGAAATGAAATTACATGTCAATAAAGTTGCGATAATTTCAGAATGTCTACGAAACAGTACAAACTAAATGTATGTTGTGAAGCTCAAGACACTCAGGTGGCGAATTCCTCCGAGATCATAAACATAATGTTTTCTCGTTGAAGATACGGCCAGATCTAGCATTCCACGCATCGTGATGAATGGAAGATCTGCTGGTCGTCCCTACCCGGATAGGGTTACATGTAAATTGTAAGTCAAACATTTCACCGTGGCACAGTTCGCCGTGAGGTTTCTTATCGGAAAGAGATGACCGTATACCATACGGTCTCCAATTTTATTAAATTCAATATGAACATTAATTCAATTTTCATAGCTGATTTTGGCAAAATTCATGAATTCAAGAATGAAAAAATAACCTAACCTAACCTAACAAATAATCCAGTATATCGACAATTTTCAAAATTTGTTTACTGCTGGCTTTCTGTAAAGTGTAAACTGACAAGAACCGTGTTTTATTTAGACATGAATTTTATGTCAGTACTATACGACGCAAAGGGTTGAACGGTCTTTAATATACGGCGATATATTTCCGATATAACATTTCACGGTGAAGTGTGATACGGTGAACTGCATACGTACAGGTTTCCGGACACGCCCTGATAGACCACAAAACAGATTGAAGGATAGCTGATGTGACTTAAATTCGCAATAATCTGAATAAAGATAGATCTAACGGCTTATGAAGCGTGAGAAAAAAATGTGATAAAGTAGCGACTTAAGGGGCGGCTGAAGAGCTCCGTATTCAAATATAATTTAGTATGAAATCGACCTCGGCGTCGTACGCACGTTAATTTAAATCGATCTTTTGGCAAAAATCACTAATCATCGGAGATTTTATTTAAAAAAAAACATTATTATTAGTATTATTACTATTGTCGACCTTCTACATTATTATTATTGTGGACAATCTTACATTATTATTTGATAAACACCACCTGCACGTGTCCGCTGATCAGAAAACAGGGCTGTCAAAATAATATAATATTTGTAAAATGTTAATTTCATCATAGTTTTTAATCAAACCTGTGCAAGTACATACTGATAACTTGGGTGGATATCGTGGCAAACATACTATTGATATATCTACGGGTATATTATTATTATAACCCAATTCAAATTGAACATAGGTTGATACTCAAATACAATTATAGTATCTTTATGATTTCGAGAAAATAATACGATGGAATATATTATATAATCCATTTTGGTTGCCAGTTTTTACTGCGATGAATCACTGTGTTCCTTACTGTCTTTTTTTATTCGTAGGTTTGTTTACTATGTACACCGAGAAATTTCCATTAATAATATCGGAAATGAGTTGGAATATAATGCAACCAAAACTGGAAAAATTCTATTATGGGTGTTTACTTTTTGAATTAGTTGACCCCAGAAAAACAGGTACATGCCACTACGTGAACCACAGTGGATATTATGCCGGGTCCAAATTGGCAACATGTTGCCGGCAACCTCGTTAAATTTTACGATAAGTATGATAATTATCGTAAAATTTTTTAAGCCATTATGATAATTATCGTAAAATTTATCGAGGTTGTCGCGCGACATTGTTTTGCGCCAGTGTGGACCCGGCATTAGATGCACAAAACTTAAATAAAATATATTATAAATTAAATTTAAAAAGTACAATATAATTAATTGCGTCGGCAGCCCTGTCAGACACTTTTTCTAGCGACAGTCATTTTTTATATGCCCGCCAGTCCGATGGATTAATAAAAAAATAATGTGTCTAGTGACTGTATGTTAATAATTATTTTTAGGCACTCTTAATATAATATATAATTTCGCCCATTGGCTTTACCTACCACTTGTTTCACTAGTATAAAAGTGAAGTTGCGCAGGCAATAAAAAGTCACTTTCTTTTTATAGGCAGACAGTAAATTCTACGTTTTAAAAAATATGCATTAGAATTAAACAATACCTATTATTTTTAATATGTAGGTCCTAAACATTACAAATAAGCACTATTCATTAGTAATGTTTTTTGGATAGCACATGAAATAAAAATGTAGGTTGATATGTATGTCAACATCCTTCGTATGTTTAGTTGTCGGACAATTTCAGGTTAAAAAGTTATTAATATATTATTAAGTTTATATCGTGGCCAACACATAATCAAAAAAGTTATCATATCCATCATATCAGTTGCAATACTTCCCACCAAAGAACTGATAAACATATTGAATTTAGTAACATTAAATGTTATTAGTAAATTTATTAGAAAATAAATTTTATTAGAAAGTACTATTTTTTGGTCACCCCATAGCTTTACTTCACAAGCTTCACTTGTAGGGAGTTTATTGAGACAAACATTAGCGGCAACCTTTTTATATTAACTAGTAGACCAGTTATTATGGACCACATGTAAAAAAATCATATTTTCAATTCTCAAGGCCGATTTTGTAGAGCGTCCTCTTAAGTAAATAAGTCGTGTTATTTTTATATGCATGGCTAGACAGGCGTTGGGCATGGATCCAAACTGTGGCCTTAAAAACCACTATTTCCACGTCATAACAGAGCTTACGAGTCTCCACAGTTAAGAGTATCTTATCAGATTTCACCAGAGAGTTATGTGTTCGTTTAACCCGTTTAAAATAATATATATATATATATATTTATTATATATTATTATATAATATATATATATATATATCAGTTTACCTGGGAAATAAATCCTTATGTTCATTTGAGCCCTTTCTTTACAGTGGGAAGTTTTTATAAGAACATAAATGTATTTCTAATACAACATAAAAATTACATAGGTACTCCTAATATAAACGTCCATTACCGAAATATACGAATTAGTACGTTTGAAATACAAACTAGCAGATTCATTGACTCCTTAACACGTCAGATAACGTAGTTATTTAAAATTACTTGCAATCGAGACAATCAAAACGGGGAAAGTAAAAGATGTGTGTTCGAAACCTATTTGGTCCTAGATTTTTTCTAATCGGCATGTTTATGACGCTTTTCAAAATTAAGTTACTAAGTTTATTAAATTTTGAATAAAAAACAATTTTATTTATAATATTGGTTATACGTACCTAACTAGAGATTGAAATATCCATATTTGAAAACCGGTATCCCAGTATTTTTCAATTCCGAAATACTGGGTTTAAAAATCAGATAATGCCGATATATTCGCTATTGAAAGTGGATTTAACATGTATTAATTAATATAAAAGGTTTAACAGGAATGTATTTTTTGTCAGGTTATGCGTGTCTGGTTTGTTTCCGTTGTCCTTTGACCTTGGTAACCAGTAAGGACACGTACAGATTTGCGAAATACATTTACTTTATAGGTAGGTACCTACTTTCCTATTTTTAAATTTATCCAGTCACCCGCGGGTCTTAGGCATAAAGTCCACTAAAGAGGACTTGCGGGGCGCTCGCGCATATTCTATGTGAATCATCGAAAATACAACGTAATCAAATACGCCAGCGCACACTGGATTTGACGACGCATTGTGCCCGCCTGCCCCTTGATTCATCGTTTTTTGGCTTCTCAGCGATACGAATTAACAAAAATACAACGTAGTCCATTCATTGAACACGGCAAGCAAAATCACGCTCCTGGAAGCGTCGTCGATAGACGGGCGAGAAGCCATTATTTAATAACAGTGAACTCTTTGTTTAGTTATTGCGTGTCCGACATTTCACTGGTATAATGATGTCATCGTGAATATTAATTACAAGCCCCGAGAAATTTAATAATATTTTTATTGCTTTGTTATGAGAGACGCTGATAATAATAATTATTTTGTGATCCTTGAGCCCCTTATTACATAGGTGAAGGGTAATGCGCGGGTGAGAGGGGGCCTACTTCGTAGAGAGCGCACCGAGCGCCGCGTTGGTGGGCTTTATGCCTTAGAAGTTGTCAGATCTATTTTCAGGTGTATCTGAAATTGCGCTTAAATACATACATATTATAGTTTGTATAATCATAAGTAAGCTCAGCTCTAGCGGCAAATATTTATATTATAATATAATAGAAATAATAATTTTATTATATTATAATGGACTTGCCGAATTTTAAATACCGAAATACCGGTAAGTATAGGTATTTTCATTCGGTGTTGCAATCACTATACGTAACCCAGCAAGTTTCGTTTAGCGTTAGGAGTAAACATGTAATTTATTTTATCATTGTATACCTATTAATCTTCTTGAAGTTATTTTGAAGAAAAAAAATGCTTGACTAAGCTAAACAATTGCATTAGCATAGATATAGTTTTCCATCAGTCTTCCGTGAATTGTTCAACAGATAAGTACAATATGACGAGTCTCTCGTTTACGCCTTGTATGATTCTGAAGCCACCGCCCCCATTGGTTCAAGTGTACGACAATGTCGCATCATCTTCGAACCGTTTACACATAAACTCTATGAGATGTTTTCAGTTGTCAGTGGCGTTTTTTAAAATGGAAATGTGAATTTTATGGAGTGCAGTTAAAAGTTGGAATCGATGGCTCATAGCATGACACATAAATATTATAAAATTAACTATTAAACATGGTGTTAACCATCAAGTTTATTCTTGCCGTGGCACACATATAATACGCTAATTAAAATTATACATACTTATAAACGTAGATAGATAAATTAGGCGCCAAGTACATATTATTTGTTTGCATTTAGGTATATATTATATAAATTATAAACTATAAAAAGTAGGTACTTATAACCGATTGGGCTAAATATACATATTTCAAGATCTTATAACCGAACGTCCACCGTCACCCTCACGTAACTGAAGCATAATAATATGATTAACTGAAGTAATTTGGCTGCTTGTTCGAATGTTCAATTCCATTATAAATGATTGAACTCTATCACAATAAATTCTAAGTAGATAATTATTTTGGTTATCAGTGTTATCACTGTTATCACTTATCAGTATCACACTATTCTTGGTAACATGAATCTACCAACACAATCTTGATAATGTCGCAACAATCGTATATAGGTAAATCAAACATTAAATACTATTATGTATAGAATTTAATATAATGCATCTCATTATCATCAGCCGGGATTGTTCTTCTGCTAGGTGAAGGTAAATATAGTTTTTTAATGCTATCTATAAGATGTCTGTTTATTTTATTATTAGATAAAACTACTAGACCAACATTGGTGAAACTTCCAGAGATTATAGACTAGTATTACCTAATTAGTACATTATTACATTATCATTAACTATTACCAAATGGTATTACCAATTATTATTACCAAATGGTAAATTGGTATTACCAAATTAGTACATTATCAGGTAAAGTGGTCAGAGAGTGGCGGTAGAGGCGGGCACATAGACCCTACTGTTTGTTATTTGCCGATCTCAGTGATATCAAAATAATCAAATTTATTCATTCTGGATCTCTGTTTACTGTTTATTTTCGTATTTCGTGGATACTAAAATAATAAACAGCGAGAAATAATAAGCTCTGTCCGGAAAATATGCTGTTAACATTCAACAGGTATTAATGCGAATTGAGAAACCCTTTTGAAGCAATCGGAATGAAAGTTAGGTCGCCGAGTAATAAAATTTTGATAAACCAGGTGACTTGAATTTATCTGGCGAAAATAATTTTCCGTTCACTTCATTAGCAAAGTTACCACGGAGCTGAAAGCTTTTCACAGAGTTTCATTGTTTTTGTCACTGCGGTAATAATTAAGATTGGCGGTTGAGTATTTCTCTTATTTTCGAGCATATTGATACTGAAGGTTTTATGAAGAAATCCTCATTAAGAATTAATGTTCGAGTTATTATAATTAAATAATGGAAATTATAAAGGTATAATTACACAAGACTATCAAAAAAAAGCAATTACACAAATCGTTTCAGCTATCAATTCGATCGTGTTGGCACTTGGATTAATTGGTCCATAACATACCTACGCCTTGTTGCGAGTGGTAAAAGTTATAATTAAAACAAAAAAAAAATCAGCCTGATGGTTACGCTAAACAGTCTTCCTTCATTTTTTCTTATTTTAAATATTACTTTTAGAGAAATATAAGCCAAATATATATATATATATATATTTTTGTGATTTTACCGAGGCTTTGTCTGCGACTCGCTGTCATATCGCCTCATCCAAATATATTTATTACCTTCAAATTGAGAAGAATCAGATGGGCTGAGCATGTTGTAAGATGTGATGGATTTAGATGTATCTATAAGGTTTATGAAGGAATCCATAAGAATTAGACACCCTGTCACTAGACCGACCCCGGAGAAGATGAGCGGACAGCGGCTAGAGAAATTTAGAGGCTGAGTGTGACTGACTCGGGATAGAAATGCCCGTATAATGACTGTGCAGTAACCTGAATGATCTATAGCGTCTTTTTCTTATGGACAGACGGTCAAAAATACACATTACAATATTCGTAAGAACTACCTACCTGATTTTTATTATTTAAGCTTTCGGTTATTGGTACGCCACTGGTATGTGAGCAGACCCATGGCATTATATAACGCTTATGGAATAGGTCCTTTATGAAAGCTATAAACTTCAATAGATGTCGTTAGTATGTAAGGCAGAATTATGTTTTCCAGTCAGATAGCAAAATGTGAGTGTATTATCTGCACATAATACGAGTATCTATCCACCAGGGGTTGCAATCCCAAAAAATGTTTCCGATACCGGGATTTGGGAAAACAAATAAAAGTTTATTCATAGTTTTTTTTAAGAATTGTAAATTTTCGCGATGCTAAATTTAGTCAGACTACGTAGAACAGAAGTTCTACGTAGTATCAAAACCAGGAAACTACAATACCTCGGCCACATTATGAGAGGACAAAAATACAGCATTCCCCAACTCGTCATTCAAGGAAAGATCAATGGGAAGCGTAGCAGAGGACGGCGCCGCATTTCGTGTCTTAAGAACCTCCGTGATTGGTACGAGTGCAGCTCCACCGAACTGTTCCGGGTAGCAGACGACAAAGATAAGATCGCCTTGATGGTGGCCGACCTCCGCTAGGGGATGGCACAATAAGAAAAAGAAATTTAGTCATACTTCTATAATTTACACTGGTTTGTTTTCAAAAACGTAAAATAAAAATATTCGACCTTTGGTATGACTAAACAACCACTGCTTATAATATGTATAGAAACACAGAATACATTTTATATGATAGGATTCATCTTCTTCGATTGCTGTCATGATGGTGACGTGTGTCTTTAAAGCATAATGAAAGCAAATTTTATCATTATTATTATATTTTATAGATGTTATAAATGGCGCTATATTGAATTAAAACAACTATGGTAAAAGCGTATCATTTACAACGTCATTAAAAGTAAAATCACTAATCATTTCATGTAATATTATACATATTTTCGACAAGACGACCAAGGGGTGAATTGCCGTAACAGGATTTCTCTCGATTGTTCACTGTCTTGTCACTGTTCAAAGCGAACTGATTGATAATATTATATGAATCACCTTATTTTTCAATATGTACCTTCCAAATGGTTCTATTTTATGCTTGATAACATTTATCATATCATGTAACTTTTTCCCATAGAAGTTGTTTTCAGAATTGGCTAACAATGCACTATTTTAAAAATTAATTCGTTACGTAGTATTTGGAATAATGATGCAATAAATAAAGTATGAAAAATATAAGGAAGTAAGAAATAGTACATATCAACAATAAATGTATATTTTTTAATTTAAAAGAATATGGATATTAATTATTTAAAACTGAATTTTAGCGTACAGCGATAATGTTTGAATAAAGTTTCTTCACAAAATGGTTGCACAATTAAATATATTTTGTGTATATATTTAGTCTCGTTATAGTAATAATAAATAAAATAACCAAACCCTATAAATTAGTGATTATAATATTATATTTACTAAAATATATAATACTACACTCAATTTTTTGATGATAAGACACATTTTAGAAATAAAAATATTATAAACTGGAAATATAATTGATTGTTCCTCGCAGTTATGTGAATTTAAAAATAAGTATCGGAATAAATGTATTATTAGGTTATTACAAATGAAAATCTAAACACACATAATTTTTGAAAACACTTCTAAGAACATATATATTTAAACCAATAGAAAAAATCTAGAAAAAATAGAAAACTAGACAATAATAAATTCGCTGCCTAAGCAACGGAACAATTCTAAACTATAATATTATACTGTATAATCATCACGATTGCAGTATTATACCGAGGCGTAAAGTAGTGCGTTCGGCTGATAACCGAACAATCGGTGGTTCGAATCCAATCGAGTGCGTTTTTTTGTGTGAAAAAATAAATTTTGTGTTACATGTCACAGTCAAAAATACACTCTGATCTGATTTCCCAAACGCGCCAAAAGAAGTATAACTTCAAAAAATAAATAATTAAAAATCTAAAATGCCGGGATTAATGATAATCCCGGCACTCATGTTAGGGTTGTAGCATCCCGGGATTGAAAACCCTGACACCTACCCACAATACATACACTCGCACACAATAATTCTCCCACAAGAGAGGGCACGTGAAGAAAAATCTTAGCTGGGTATCGATTTTAGAAACGTTACAGGTTTCGTTTTGGGAGGTGGGTGGAGTGAAGTCGTGCGCGGAAAATGCGATGTAATAAAAAATGATCTTTTGTAATGGGACGGAAATAATAAATAAATTTATAAAAAAAATCAGTGTCACGAAGTTCAATTTAAAACATATTATTAAATACGCGGATTTTTGTTCACCGTTTGCTTTTCGATCTAATAATTGTTAATTTAAAATTTGAATTTTTTATACATTTCGATGCATCATTATCACACACTAAGATTATATAAGGTTATACAGTCAACTTGGTTATTACGAGAAAAATGGGGTCGACTGAATTTGCTCGTCATAAGCATTAGGTTGGGGTAGGTTAAGTTAGGTTGGGTTTGGTCTAAAAAGAAAATTATAAAAACTCATGCGGGCATCTGCGGCACATTGAAACAAAGAAATAACGGCACAAAGAATATGAAAATGATAAAATTGTTATATTAGTTGTCAACTTATAGGTGGTGAGTGATAAGTTGATTTACAATTATCATTTGATTGAAACAATGACTAAAGATACAACTTATCATGACGAGATAAATATAACAATTTAATATTGGTTTTAACATGCCAACCTCAATAAGTTATTGTGAAGCAGTCAATCAATGATTTTGCAAAAATGCTTACAGTATAAAAGGTGTGTTTTCTTTATTGTATGGAATTGCTACGCGCAATAGAGGATAATTCACATATCTCCTCTGTATTTTATTTCGCTTGAATATATTATTATTAGCAGAATGACGGCATTTTTATCTCGATTTGATAGCGATTTTCAAAATGATAATTCAGATAAACTCGAAATAGATTCCACCAAATAACGAATATCTCTAATTCAATCACACGATAAAATGATTGTATTAACTTTATTGTGACTTTTTTATATATATGTATAAAATGCACCATAGTGTATAAGGTGTTATGTCATACGGGCACAAAATGCTTTAAACAAAACTTAAACTTTATGTAAACAGTCTATGTGACTATCTTATCAGAATAGGACCAACTGTCTGCATGTGAAGCGGATGTAGTCTCTAGGGATCTCGAGAATGGTAAATGACCGGCAAAGCGTTTCCCCACAGAGAAAATCTCGAGTACCGAATATGATAAGCCCTTTAGAGACTGTGAATCGTGGTAGAGCCTATTCTAGCCAATATAGTGAAATGGGGAACTCTGATAATAAAAAATGCCTTTTCGGTGAAATGCTAATAATACATGGAATATCTGTTTTCAGGCAAGGTGTGACCACTAAAATGCACTCTAACGACCAAATAAGCTGACTATAATAGAGTTCCCATTATCACATAATAGAGGGTTGTGCAGACTTGAAACCGGTTAACCGACCGAATCGTTAGCAGGTATTTATACGAACAAATAAATAGAATTATGTAAAACGACACATCGACAACTGCGCGGCATGGACAACAAATACGACATTACATATTAAATTTGATTATTTTATATCATGGGCCTCCACATAGTGAACGTTTGTATTAACAGATTTTGTTTTTACGAGAAATGGATGTCAGACACTTGCTCAAACTATTAGGTCCATACTCTGACTCATACACAAATTGAAAAACAACATGTGTACTTGCCAGACCCAGGATTCGAATCCGGGACCCACGACGCTATAGGCCGACGCGTAATAAATACTAACATAATAATAATAGTGGTCTATTTTTTGTGTACAAGTAGGTATCTGTTTGAGTGATTATTTTACAGGCCCGTTTGATGATAGTTAGTTTGGGGTAATATTTTGCACTCAATTTGTGAGAAGTAAGCGTTTTTTAAGATTTTAGTTTAATTTAATAATTTTATTACTAATTGGAACTGTTGCGAGACCCCTTTTTAAATGTCTGATTGCATTATATGCGTCAAAGCATCACATATGGGAGCGATACGATTCGATACAAAAATAAATCAAATTGTTTTGTTTTCCGAATAAGCATAATACAAAATGTTAGTTTTACTTCTAACGGCAAACGAAAACTGTGGAATAGATGCATTGCTGCAAAATCTATGATCAATTGAATAGGCACACCAAATGACAGATGGCGCCACAATATTATAATAATATTCAGAATATTGAATATGGAATGAGTCGCGAAATTAAAACATACTCAACATAATATTATGGTAGAAATTTAATTTAGTTGCACAGTTTTATGTGTCTGAAGACTATTACACGAGAAGTCGTAAATCCACCGACTGTCTCATAAGCACCGCACCCCCGAAGAGAACGATATTGCGTAACAAACAGTCACATTTATTTAAGTCTGCAAAAATTGAAAAACTTTCCTACGGCGCGAGGCAGGGAAATTCCCACCGCAGCTAAATTATTAATGAATAATTTTTACGGGTATTGTTTACATTCTATTGTATCTGTTTGTATAACTTTCTACGATGAAACAAACAAGTATTTTTTTGTATTCATATCCAACTGAAACCATCGAGTTTTAGGTGCGTACTCTACGGAATACAATGAACAAAACTAAATTTACTTACAAAAACTTCGATCTAGTTAATGATGCTAATTCAGTTTTAACAGAATAATTATCTGTTTTGACATCCATAAAAGAGGCGATGGGAAATTTGACTTATCAACGTTATTCATCATCTACTATGGGCTGCAATTCAGAAAATAATTTTTAATTCTGTAATTTCGGGATTTGAATTAGGATTCCGAAATCGGCGAAAGAAGTTATTTAGAGATTTTTGCTCATTGATTAAAATATTAAATTTGCTAGATACGACAATCTATTGTCCGACAAGAAATTGGCGATAACAGGAAGTCGCTGTAATCGCATGTAGAAGACTTCTATTGACGAACCTGTCATGGCGGCAACGCGTGCTAGAGGCGTATTTCAATATTGTATCGGCTTTCTTTTTAGATGCTACTACTTTTCTTCATCGCAATACGCCAAAAGTTGACTAATAATAATTAATTCTAATATCATTCCTGGTAGCTCATAGACATATTTTTATTAAAATCTTCAAATTACGCAAATTGACAGATCCGTAAACCACAGAAGCGTAAATTGAAATAAATTTGGGGGCGTTCCTTATTTGAAAACTGAAGTGTGACTGCACTGGAGGGGATTGTTAGTTCACAGTTTTAACACGTAGACAAGAAGTTCTTGTTCGACTGTAGTGTCACGCTGTAGGTACTGTAAGCTATTAGTTCTCCAAACTGCCGCAACTAAGATTGTAGTTGTCGGTATCTATTGGATTTTTTTTATTATGTTTTAACGGGTAAAAGGTTTGATGCATTATTTAATTGTTTTTGATTCCTCGTTTTTTCTAATTTCACGCCAAATTACGTACAAATTAATTAATCATTCAATTAATCTTATTTTCATTCTTTCAAGACATTCTTAAATCTATAGATCCCATTATTAGGATGAAAAGCATGGTGTTTTTGAATACGATATTTTAATGTTGTTTATTTTTATATATAATTTAATGATATATATAATATGATAGATATAATTTAATAGATAAGGAAATTGATCACAATTCGCGTTTTAGTTTCATTTTACTTTATTGAGACTTTCGAATCATTTTCTATGTACGTCGAAGTACCTATATCTTGAGTTCGCAATATATTGTTAATTCATATGAAATTCGTATAAAAGCTAATCCTGATATCTCAGTATTCACGCATCTCCAATCCTCGTATTTCGGAATCTGTATATATAATATATAATAATATATATAATATATAATAATATATATAATATATAATAATATATATAGCAATAACCCGAGATTCGGTATCCAAACCTCTATGGACCGCACAGACAGATTTGCGGTCGATATAGACTTTACCAGAAAATATGTTGCTGTGACACGGCATTGATATAAAATGCTAAGAGTAAAAATCAAAATGTACATTAAAGGAAGGGGCATATTAGCTTACCTGAACTTTTCCTGTTCATTGTTGTCGTCTTCACTGTGAGTTGGCGCAGGATCCATGTTCCCGCACTGGCGGGATTCGAACTCGTTTTCGGCCACCTACTGAATCATGCCGACATCAACTCGTCAGTCACTCACCAACTCACTGACTCAATGATTCACTCGATGTAACTCAACACTATTCGATTTTGTATAAGTTGGTCGATTCACTAAAGAAAACCGTAGTGCAAAGGTGGATTTTTAAATATCTTTTTCGTATTTGGGTTACATAATACAGCATCCACTAAAAGCGTTGGTTTTTTAAGGATCATGCATTTTATACGTTGTTTTATGTGAGTTTTTTTGTGGAATCAACTCTGCATTGTTCACATTTCTAAGCTTATATAGACTTTACTATTTTTTTAATGATATACCTGCTTGATTTAAATTAGTAAGTTTGCACATTTTAATATAAATAGAAAGTAAACTATGAAATGTATTCAAAATGAGATGGGAAGTTTAATGTTTACGAAACTAGAATAAATTTAATTGTGTACATTTTTATGCAATTATATTAAAACAACGTTTACGAAGAAACTAAAAAATAATTATGTTGGATAAATGTTTAATCTATTTACTTATCTTATGTTTAATCTATTAAGTCTATTTTAGAAGATACAAATTCATAATATGTAATTCGCTGGAGGATGGTAGGTATTGTTATAAAAACTTTTTATAACTATATTCATGTATGTGAGTATAATATATTTTGAATTGTTTGTAGGTATATGCACACAACACAATATATTAAGAAGATCATGCAGATACAATCGTAATGTAATAATACGAGCCTCTAAAAGCATGCTGACAAAGAAATATAAAAAAATATGCTTTTCTGTTAAAGGGAAATACAAATTAAGAAATTTTTCATAGAATGAGGATAAATGATCTTTATAAATCTAGGCTTGGTGTTCATTGAGCTCAATAAGTATTATCGGTTACGTCTTAAAACAATGTTTTATAGTTCAACTTGAGTAGGCTGAAATGAAAGAGTAAAAAAATATGATAAAATTTATTCAATAATAATCACACAGTAAATTATTGTAATAGTCAAAGAAATGTTACCTATGTTTTTACTATATTTAATTTGGCTGTATTAAATAAAAAAAATATACTTATATATAAATATATATATATATCACAGGTTATATAAAATATTCTAAATGCGTTAATTTAATCACAATACTTTTGCATAACAAAAGTGAAGTTTTAATACGTCTACACGCCAAATATTTATAGACGAAGATACATATTAACATAAATGTATATATGAGAATATCATAGAAGTATATAAACCCTGATTCATATAGGAACTTTCAAAAAACCACATATTATTCAGAAAAATATATTAAAAACAACTTATATGTTAAAAATATCTCTACAATACCGTCTCGAACCCTTCCGAACACGACACTAAAGTTTTATAAAAGAAACCTCTCGATTTTCTACCAAAAAAAATACTAAAAAAATCATATAATATGATTTCACGAGCCCAATCTGACCGCTCTGATGGTTGAAGGTCTCAAAAGATTTTTTTTTTACTTTGATCTAAGAAAAAAAAATGACGTCGCCGAGTTCGTCATATTGATTTTATTGCGACACTACACACTGCGATTATAATCTTGTAAATGTACCTATTTATAAAATACAAAGTCTGCTATTCTGGTGACACTGTAACGTTGATTTTTTTAGATATAATTAATATTAAAGGAATATTTATTTCTATGTCTTTAAATTTCTCCTTGCAAACGAGAAATATTGGAAGTGGGCAGTGACAGACTGGCCGAACATCGATTTATACGAGTTGCGCTTTTCAGTCGTGAGAATCGAAAAGAAGACGTTAAACTAAATATTACATAATATATTGAAAATAAAATAATATACAGAATAATATTTTTGAAAGAGAACAAATTAATTAATTATATTTATGCGTTAACAGAATTTATGGAAACAATTATTATTTGGATACTGCGTTACTATACAATAAGATTTTTTTTATTAGTGTCCATGTCTTCAATAAATATTTTTTATCTTTAGATTGTTTGCACAAATAGCTTTAAAAATGTATTTTTTTTTAAATAAAGTAAGAATGTCATATTGAAGTAGAATTCAGTGGCTAGACAAAGGGTTTCTTTATCAAGTGCCAATCAGAGATGTTTGATTTTTAATTTCTTCATCAAAAAAATACAATATGCAAAGATTTCTCTTTTCTACGAAATCACCACATTAATTCCAGTGTCATCTATTACTACTTGGGAAATTAGTTATCATTACTCTTAATATATTTTTTTATATCCCATAAAATCCTTTATTCATATTTCCATTCCTTATTATATTCAGTATTTATAAAATAGTTCACTCTTTTTTTATATAAACAACCATGCTCTTGCTTTTTCGTATAAGGTGGTTGGGAGGGTTAGCTGCATTGATATGTAGTTAATTATGTTCCTCCATTTATATCTTTAATTTTCTTTATGGCCAGAATTAAATTTATTGTGTAGTATCCTTGTGTTGTTTAGTATTTCGTAAGGTTTTTGGAGGTCAATTTCATGGTTATGCTATCTACATAGGGTCCTGAAAGTCCATTGCTCCTTTTCTCCTATAGGGCAGTCGTTGATGACATGCTACACAGTTTAAGATGTGTTGCCGTCACATGGACAATAGTCTTCGTAACTCAATTTAAACTTTTTAACTCCTGGGCTCACTTTAACGGGGTTATATTGTCTGATATTTATTTTTAACTAATTACTTAAAAAAATATATAATTACTATAATCAGTTAATAGTCTTTCCTTGGTTCAATTTCCCATAACGCCCGGTCTGGATGGTTAGGTACTTTAGGACACGGACGACTTGTCGCGATGGTATTACCAAACCAAGTTCCCAGACTAAATACGACACGTTTTGTTTATCTTTATACAAAAAAATGTCACCTATAACACAAAATTACAAACTATAAAGCCATTTTTGTATTTACAAAATGTTTGATTTTATTCATCAGAATAAGAGCAATTTTGGTAAAATTCGTAACAGCAATGGCTATTTTTTTTTTTAAATTCTTTAAAGGATTAGAGTGCGTCAGAAAATTATGACTAGGGTTATTTGTGACCCTCTGGGCATACCCTTCGCATCGTTGAAGTAGACAAAATCGATCGTTATAATAACTATTATAAATTGTGTTATATTATATATATATATATATATATATATATATAAAATAATATAGTGTTCAAAATATTAACCGTCGGTCTTTAAATTTACAAGCCCAGCATCATAGCATCACCTCTTCTAGTGATCAGTGACGTCCCGTGGGGGTAGGCATATTGAGCGCCGCTTGGGGGCGGCAGTTACTCGAAGGACAAAAAATCGCGGAGAACCATTAGGTATATATAGAAATTTCTACCTAAACTAAGTAATAACGGAAATATCTTTCCATTAAAAAATCAGCTCACTGGTTGGAAAAAAATATATTAATTAACATAAAAGGTTTAACAGGATTGTATTTTTTTTCCGGGTTAGCGATGTCTAGTTTACTTCCGTTTACTTTGGACGTACCTTGGTAGGTACATACTTACCTAATTTAAAATTTATCCAAATATTTTTGCCAGCTACTCGTGAGTTTTGGAAGTTATCAGGTGTATTTTTAAATATTATCTGAAACCGTGGACTCCCAATAATGTCCATTGAAGCAGTTATGGCATTTAAATTAGATTTGGATGACATAGTTACTGACTTTGCAACAAAAAAGTTCAGGAAAGTTTTTTTGTTTTTAATGGTTGAGTGTTGAGACTATTAATTTATAGTGCATTTATGATTAAAGGTAAGATATTGGAGCCATGAAAGGATGATAAAAAATACTGTATAAAAAATAGGACGGCATTTTGTCTAGGGACGTCACTGACGCTAATGCATATTTATCTTAAGAAATAATAACGTATACACCTTGAAAAAATGCATTATTCCTATGAGAATGTGATTTAATATTAAGATACCGTTATGAAGTCTGATATAGCACTGTGTTCATCCAAGCTTATGGAATTGTAAACCATGTCACGACCACAGCGGCTGAATAATAATAATTAACATTAGTATGGAGAGTATTTGTGCAACTTGAAGTCAGCCGACAGGAGGCATCCGATGGATACTATTTCAATGAAGTTAGAAAGAGGCGGGAAAATACACCGCCATTTTGTCGGGCGTCCATTTTGAGTGACAGCACGCGAGCGGCAGATAACTTACAATGAAGAGATTTGTGGGAGTCGGCACCGCAGGGATTTTATAAACTGAAAATAAACGAAAAAAAAACAAATAAAAAAAGGGGAAAAAAAGAAAAAGTTCACAAAACAAAATAAATTAAATAGGCAAACATATAAAAAATAAAGTCATTTTACCCAACATTTGGGAATATATTTTTAATATTCAATATTAGAACCAATTTACCACTCGTAGTTATTTGCAGCCTGAAATCTATACATTGTCATTTAAAATAAATGTATTTAAATTTTGCTACTACATCGTGAAAAGATGAATTAGTACATTTTTTGAGTTATATTTAATGAAAAATTTCCACATTATCTCAAAACATTCATAACGTAGTATAATAATCTAGGTACGAGAGTGTAGGTATTATATTTCTTCAGCCGTACCAATAAATGAATTCCTATCACTGTTTAGTATGTTATTTGTTTATTTGGCCTTAAATATTTCCACACGAATAAAGGCGAATGCATCTTAAATGAGATAATTTAGTTTTTACGTGATTGAAAAAGTTATGTTTGTCATTTAAGACTTTTATAATTATTTATCACCTAAGATGGGTACCTACTATATACCAACTAGAAAAAAATCTTTTTTTGAAAAAATACGACACCCGACGGGAGTTGAACCTGTATAAACGACAATGTGATTTACCAACTAAGCTATGTAGCCAAAAAATTAGGGGTTGATTTGATAACTTCATGTAACAACTATAAGTTAATTTCGTCGTAATTAAATAGAACGCCCGTAGCTAAATTGGTAAATAACATTAGCGCGAAATCAGTCTATATAGTTTCAAGTCCCGTCGGGCGTCGTATTAAAGAAAAAGACTTTTTATAGTAGGTATATATCTGAGGTATTTTCAAATTGTGTATGTTCAATATAAAGACTATCACATTCTCAGATGTTGTGAATTATTTGTTGAATAAAACAAATAGTTTATTTAGACATTTATATTATCGGAATCAAATATTTTTTTTTCAATTATTAGTCTTTGTTGGACTTGAATTACAAAAAATTTCATATATTATTATATTATTATGTGAGAAATTCTGAGAAAATATCGTCACTGTTCTGGCAGAAGACACTAATTCGAAAAAATGACATATTGAGTTAGTTATACCAAAATGTTCCTTATTTCAAACTTTACCGTCTGGAAACCTTCTTAATAAATAAACAGTCTTTATTTTAAAGTCATCCTTTTTACAATTACTTAATAAACTCACATGATAGGCCATTTCAAACATTTTATCAACTTCAAAGTCAAATAATTACTCAAAACTAGTATTCTCCAGTTAGTGTGTTCTGCCAGAACAGAGACGATATATTATAACCAATAGAAAAAATATTTTTGAAAAAACGTAAAAAAGGAATCGAACCTGCATCTATTGGGTATCGCGCCCATGCACATAGACCACTATACTAAAGGCGTCATACTTAATTGCGACAAATTTTAAATAATGGCTTTCAATACTCTCTGAAGCGCTTTCCAAATTGAGCTACTATTGGCGATCGATTGTATTTTAAATCAAAATAGGTACATATTACTTAAATTAATACTAACCGACGTCACGGATCACACCAAGATTTTTTTGTAACTTACTTGAACTTGCTAATAATTTTTGATTAACTATTTTTTTATATTTATATTTTTAATGACTTTATATTTGACATAGTATATGATTTTATTTACAAAACACTAAAGTATTTATAAGTTTTAGTTTATTTTTATTTCATAAAAGCTGAATACGTAGTGGTTTTAAAATATACACAGTACGCGTTGAAATTACTAAAAAATACTACGCTATATAGAATTATTTTATCATCTCGAATGATTTAATTTAGAAGTGACATAAAAATAAATAAATATGCGTCGAGAAAAACCTGAAAAAGTAATGGAAAAAATCTGCATAACAAAATTAAAAAATGTCACATACGCATTGAAAATAAAAATATCGTAAACATTTTACGTTCAAACTATAAAAATACATTTTCTAGGTGAAATGTATCGTTTTCATGTCGGAAAAAGGAAAATCGAATTTTTGAAAGCACGTTAGAAGTCTTTCATACATCTTATAGAAAGAGAGAGAGAGAGAAAGCGATTTTGAGAGCCAGCCTCTCCATATAAATACGTGGAAAATATTTGAAAGGTGTTTGGTTTACATTATATTCCAAGATTGAGTATACGTGAACGTAATAGAGTGCCTTTGATGCCTTGCACACGAAGTATAAATTTGTTTCACATGTTATTTTACAACATTTTGACATGATAGAGTATTTTAAATTTACAACGAGATGTTAATGTTAAAAGAAAATGTGAAGAATTATGAATATCCGTGTGGTGGGGTGATGTATCGTGTTTAAGGGTGAAAATAAGGCTCGTACCGTTTAAAGGTCGAATACAAGGCAAAAACAGAACACAAAATGTTATAATGTCTCCTAAATTACGAGCCATTCACAAAGTTCAATGTAAAGTTTTGCGAAGATATTAGACTAAATAACGTTATTCATTGATAAAAATAAAGGTATAATGCGTTCCTATACTAAAAAAAAATGGTGATATAACCACAGACATCAATAACTTTATTATAAATTTAAAACGATGACGTTTGCGACAGAATATCCTTTTATACTTTTGATATTATTATCTTATACAATCATAAAATGTTGGTTTCTATGATTAAAAAAAATGTAGGACATAATTATGAGATATAAATCTTTCTTCCAAAGTCTACAGGTTGTTCAGAATTATTATGCCCAAAAGAAACCCAGATTTTACCCGGTAGGTCAGCCATTAATGATTTTTTTATGAAGATATTATGTTTCTTATTAAATAATCAAGAGGTTCATTATTTTTTAGTATTCAGGATGGGCATTGGGCAACCCCACGATGGCCGGCGTCGGCATATAACGTCGTGGGTCCCAGGTTCGAATCCTGGGTCTGGCTAGTGCACATATTGTTTTTCAATTTGTGTATGAGTCAGAGTATGGACCTAATAGGTTGAGCAAGCGGGTAACATCCATTTCTCGTAAAAATAAAATCTGTCAATACAAACCCCACTCTGTGACGGCCATATGATCCTATTAGGATCGGACATGGTCGGACTGAAAAAAATTAATGAATTGGGCAAACTACATATTTCGAAGAATAAGTTATCGGTGGATAAATATCATCCAGTGGTACCCAAAATATTAAAATACCTAAATGGTAACCAATACCACGCTGGATCGAAGAAACAATAAAGATCAGTTAAAGTTAATTGCAATGTAAGACTAAACGGTAGAGAAACGTATGGGCTTTAAAAAAATAATGAAAAAACATTCAGATTTTTTAAAATCGACTCTATTATCGTATGTGGATCACGAAAAGGTTTTACAAAATTTTTATAAAATATCGACTAGAAAAATCCTTAGGTCGAGAAACGTTCGAATACATACAGCTCTCTTACCTAACGAACGCTATAACTACTGAGCAATCGACGCCGAGTGAACTCCTTGTAGTTGTCCTTCAATACAGATCTAAATAATGCCACATTATTAAATGTTGTATAAAATATAATTATAATACAAATATATTAACGAAGATATATATTCTCTTTAGTACTTATATTAAAACGTTTAAAACAATATAAAGCATTAGCTATATTCCACTAACAAATTGTCTGCTTCTGAAACAGGGGGGTGTGTGAGTTCGAATTCCGTGGCCGGCAAATTCATATGCTGTTTTTAACAATGTTAAGGAATGGCTGAAAATCATTTCTATGATAAGAATTTTCTCCAGAGTACGGCCAAGTTATCTGTATATAAGTAATAATAGTCATGAAAAAAACAATAGAAAAAACGTATTAAATAGCAGTCACAAATAATCGACAAATCCAACACTTTACCCTACAAGTGCTAAACTAACTATCGACGTAACTGTGGCGTAGCAACTTGCTGCGTAGAGGACAAGCAATATAAGCTATGTAACTTATTAATCTGTAGAGCTTGGCGTAGAGCGAAACCGTAGCACTTCTACGAACCTCTTGAGTGCTACGGCGGAATACTGTATCGACCGGGTGAGGCAGAGCTGTTGCGCACTCAGATGTTCAAACACAACAAAAACGCAATGACTTTGCAATACTATTATTGCTCACGTGCACAAATGTGTGTGTTTATATTTTTAATTGGAAATTTTTAAAACTTTTTTTATGTTGACCATAACTAGTTTGGTCGCCAGTCCATACATACGTAGCATATCCTGGTAACGCCGCGGGATAATTTATTTTGACCAAATCCGATTCAGTTTTTTACTGCTGATTACAAATCGTCGCCATCTTGGATAAATAGCGGCCCAAAATGGTGTTTGGTTTATATTTTATTAACCGTTATCCTTATTTTTTCTGAAATGAAATAAAGATCGTTAAAGTCTACATAAAAATATATCTTGCATATATTTGTGTAATTTTAACGGTTTCATCACAATCCGAGAAATTAATGTTAGTATTTAAGTGTCCATGACAATGCAGAGACTGCGCTGGATCGGCCACGTACATAGAATGCCGGAGGATATACCAAAACGGGCTATGTACGCCAACCCAGAGGGTGTAGAAGTTTTACCTAACTCTATAACTGTCACGTCATTGTCTATGCTCATGTTTGGGCCATAGACAGCGACGAAGCAGAAATAAGATACTGATAGTTGTCTAGAGACCTTTTCCTGTGTAGAGGTTATAAGAACGCTCAAGTCCTTCGCTGAATTATCAAGTTAAACCTAAGCGATATAATAGTATAAAAGCATGTTATTTGTCATGTAATAACAAACAAGTTAATGTGCGCCATAATATAAACGATATAAAACACCAACTCGTGTATTATTCATCTCTGCCAGAACACATGTCACACACACGAGCAACCTTCAGATATCAATCGAATAACGGGTATAGTTGGAACAATGCAAGTAACGACTACATCCCTTATAAGGGCAATAGAAGACCTGGACGGCCGAAATTGAGATGACTAGAATGCGCGACAGGAGATTTAAGAATGCTCAGTCAAAGCAACTGGAGAATGTCGGCACTGGATCTTCCAGAATAGAAGGGAGTTTTTGAAGAAGACCATGACCAATCAGGGGTTGTAGTGCCATATATATAATGATGATGATGATTTAAGTTTTTCGACTTTCGATTGTTGTTAAAACAAAACAATCAGCCTGTTTCAATACACTGCTGAATGAGGCTATCCTCAAGCTCTATTCGCTCTTCTCAGTTTCTTGTTCTTCACTGCTACATAATTCCGCTGAATCTTAATATTTAGTCAATCAAGCGTACCTTGGGCCGGCCTTTCAGAACTCTTATGCCGTCGGTGCTACTGTATTTTCGCATTCGTCCAATGACAATTATAATACCATACTATTGCACGTATGCGATTTATTAACACGGGATTTTAGAACTGAAATATGTGTGCTAATGGAAAAGGGACACATTTGAAAATTTTAAAACTACGTTTACTATGCCAAACTATGCATAAAGGTGAAAGAATCATATTAAAATCCACACACAAAGTAGTAGCAAAATTCAATAATTTTGGCTCTCATGAAAAGTAATGTTTTAAAACATAATCTTCTTTGTTTTACATGTAGATAGATAGTAATATAAATATCACGCTATATTTTGTAAATGTGATAAGTGATTTCCAATTATGAAAATTTATTTTGCTAAGCTTTCTATGGGAACACAGTATGTCTCTGATGGGACCCACCGTGTATCGAGAAATTGCATTTTTAAAATATCTCTACAGACATAGTTTTGATGGTTCTACCAATTCGACCAATATAAGAAGAAAACACCCACCGCAATTTAATCCACATAAATATAGGTTTTCTCATATTTCTGTCTTTATATTTATCAACCATTGTTAGTAACATAAATTACTGCTTAGCGGCCATTGGGGGCGAAGTGCATGTCGTTGGTTAAAATCTTAATTCTGACAAATTCATATTGTTGTTTAATATGTGTTTGGATCCAGGGTATAGATCTAATAGTTTGAGCAAATGGGTAACATCCATTTTTCGTAAAACAAACAACTGATAATAGTACCTCTATTTTGTAGAAGCCCATATTATGATCCTGTCAAGATCGAATATGGTGATGAGTGAGTAACGTAAATGACAGAGGCATTTAAAATTTTATAGAATTGTAATTATTAATTAACAGAAATAAATTTAATTCCGAGGGTACTCATGAGAAATTAATATACCAGATATATACTTCAAAGGGTCTGATAATAATATGAGGATATCGCATATTTGTAAAGCCTTATTCAAACCTTTCAAAGCAAACTGTTGAACATATTATTACAATGGCTTATATGTAATACGTCGCTAATCCTTTTCGTAAGTAACTAGTCCTATGAACTTTGATGATAAATGTCAAAATGGAACAAATTACAATAATTATTACGAAATATCATTTATTAGGCTGGATGTAATAAAATAAGCCTGTGTGTTGGCCTTTCTAATGAAATTTGATTAAGTGGGGTGGCTGTAATGAACGCTAACTGAAAATTTTAAAAGCTCAGCCAATATACCTAAAGCCCCGGGATATATAATATTTACGGAAGCGAGAATTTTCTTTGAAAAATTGCTTGAAATTTTATGAAGACTGAATTCGGTGAGAATTTATCAAAAGTGAAAAGTTATGAAAATGAAAAAATGCTTGTTTTTGGGGATGATTTATTAGTTTTATTTTATTATGTCAAGAATAATTAAAAATGTAGCAATCATACCACTCAGCTTTAAATGAGTGCCACACTTTAATATATAATGTGTTTTGTTGTCAAGACAAAAAATACAGCGATAATGATCGACAGCATTTTCTCATTCATAACTAGATCATTAGGGTCTGTTATGACTTGTTAATTGTGACAATATCTTTTGTAATATATGGACTGCATTTGTAGAAATTGGAAGGGGAATGTATGAATCCTCACTCACTCATCGAGTGCGTCACGTGACGCACTACTATCGTCACGAGTCCTTCACTCGACATAGTCAATCGTCATTTTACTCGAATCAAGTCTCTCAGTTCATTGGTATAATCAATCTCTTGATCACATCGATCTCACCAGTACATCGGTATCTGCGATTATAATCTCACTAGTCATCTTTATATTTGTGTTTATTGTATTCTTGTATCGGTCAATAAACTTTCCTCCAAACTTCCACGCAACAACGAACTTCTATCTCCTCCACATTATTTACCGCCAAAAATTAAACACAATTAAGTGCATCAATTATATCATATCACTGCGAATAGAAGAAACAATTATGTTCGAAGGCAATGGAATGAATATAACTAAAACGGATCGAAAAGACTTGACAAGACCTTCGTCCGGCAAAAGCAGTTCCATAAACACATGTTGACGAATTTTCAACAATATTTTTATTACTCACAATGAAACTGAGTTTTTGTTTATTCCAAAATGTTGTCATTTGATTTCTATACATACTATTAGAAAAATCTTGAAAAAAATACGGTAGGTACTGGTAAAAAATATATTTTTTTAAAGATTTATTTCTGGCGTTTTTTCAATTATGTTCAATACAAAATATTGTATTCTTAAATCTTGTGAATTATTCGTTGAAAATAAAACATTTCAATAACATTATGTATTGGCAATAACTGCAGGTGCGATACGACTGTTTTTCATGTTTGTCATGTTTTATAAATTCTTAAAATATCGTCCACTTAGCACATTCGATGTGCTTTATAATTGTTGTAGGTACCTATTTAATTTTTATACTGTTTTTGTGATACCGCATATACCTATATCATTCTTCTTTACAGTATTTTAACACTATCGTTGCTTTTAAATGTCATATCGTGAACGTCTTAAATTTATAATTTGTAATGTTCACTGTAATATGCTAAAAATAAATAATTTTGAGTGACTAAAATTTGGAGAGGTCCTGATATCAGCTAAGAATCAAGGAATCTTGAATTTGACATATCTACATCTCTATCTTCTCTATATATATAAAAGTCTCGTGTCACGGTGTTTGTGGTCGCACTCCTCCGAAATGGCTCGACCGATTTTTATGATTTTTTTTATATAAGTATATATGTTAGGTATGAGAATAGGTCAACAAGTATATTTCATACCGCTAGGTGATTAGGATATCTCTATCCAGAAAAAAATATCTTTTATGTTTTCCACAATTTTTTTTATTATTTGGCATCAAAAAATACATATAACCTCAAATTTTCACCCTCCTACTCCCACCCTCCCATTTTTTAATCGCGATTTTATTATTTTTGTATGAACAAATTTAATCGTCGTTCGTATTTCAAACAGACCGAAATTATTTATGTTGTTGAATGACAGATGGCGCTACATCCGAGAAGAATTCAAGAGAAGCGTCGCGTCAGTTTGACATTTCATTCGGCATACCACAACGCCGTGCGTGCAAAATTTTGTACGAATTATTTTAATTTATCTATTTTTGTGTGCGTGTATTACAGTGCACAATGCCAGCAAGACGCAAGAGGGGCCATTTGGGCCGTCGAACGAATAAAGCAACAAACATGCAAAATAGTAGAGCAGAAAGAACAGACGAACAAATCTAACAAGATAACAAAAACGTGCGTGTGAGCATGCCGCGATTGCGTGCATTTCAATCACAAGAGGCACGAGCTGAACGAAATCAACAACGACAATTGGAACGGAGCCAAGCGCGCCGGTTCGTAGTTAACACACGCAGAGCAAATGACCGACAACGCCAACAAGTACATCGAGCATTTACATCCGCTTCGTTCCTTCGTCTCGCATTCGAGTACGAGCCAGATATTGAATCCGAAAGTGCTGATTGGTGCTATGGACAAAGAACGTCCCCATTGTCATGCGCTCAAATTCAAACATGAGTTAGCCGGGGTGTGTTGCGCATCAGGAAAAGTGCAACTACCAGAAATTGAGATACCACCAGAACCATTGAACGACTTGCTCATCGGCACGGTTCCAGATTCAAACCTGTTCCTGAAGTCCATTCGCACATTCAATTTATGCTTCCAAATGACTTCGTTCGGAGCAACAGAAATAGTTCACAATACTGCGGCAAATAGTCAACAATTCCATTCTACGTTCAAAATCAAAGGCCAAGTATACCACAAACTAGGTTCATTGCTGCCAATGCCGAACAAACCACATAATTTTTTACAAATCTACTTCATGGGCGGTGAGGACATCAATCGTGTGGATGCACGTTGCGGCTACAATAACCTCAATTCGCCTAATGCCAGGCGCATCATCGGCGAACTGGACGCCCTATTGAATGAACACAATGAATTATTGAAATTCATCAAAGCACACATGCACGAATTGCAAAGTGACAATCACGCTATTGTCATCAATCCTGATAAAACTCCAGCTGGAGAGCACGTGCGTCGATTCAATGCGCCTGTTGTTGACGACATTGCTGGAATCATGGTTGGCGACCGCACATCGAGGCGAGAAATTGTCATTCGAAGAAGAAACAATAATCTGGAGTTCATCGCTGACACACACCGTTCATACGACGCTCTCCAATATCCGCTAATTTTCTGGAAGGGACAAGACGGATATTGCATAAACATTAAACAACGAGATCTTTTCACAGGTAATTCATTCATTATGAACATCATTACTCATTCAGGCGGTCATCGTCTACAGCGCTCCATCCCTTTTTCTGTCATAGATCCCATCCCCACACACCTACGATACATTCGTTATTTTTTATTTAACAACCAAAATATTCACTAGAAATAATTTATATGGCAGAACGTTTGCCGGGTCAGCTAGTAATATATATTATCGGTATCTGAATTTGATTCAAACCACTCAAGTCGTCGCCAATAATAACGAAATTTGATAAACGTTTTATCATAATTAAATACGGTGAATTTGGCTAAATTGGTAAAACATATTTACCGGATTCCGATGGTTACTGGTTCGAGTCTTGTATATAATATGTTTTTGAAGTATTTCCGAATTAAATTATACTAACTTTGGCGTAAAATTTACGACGTCGTTCCAAATAATGTTGTGAGTAATTCATTAAATAATTTAAAATATTTTTATTAAAAAGACTTCAAGATAAGCATTATTGGTTAATACTTAGGAGTACAATTAACGCAAATTTTGAATTATTTAAAAATAATACTAACGTAATTACGTTGGGTGATATTTTCTCAATGTCTTTCTTTCTCACACCTCTGCTAACCAAAAACTTTGCCAATTTGTGTCCACTTTAAGCATGAATTTCGCGAAGCGGAATATTAGAGAATAATAAATGAGGTAAGTAGGTACGAGTAGCTACCTAATACTTTCACAAAGACTGCGCCCTTTCAGATAACTCTTCAAACGATGCCAATTTTGTAACTGAATACATAATAAAACATTTTCATTTCCTTTAATGAGAACACCATCTTCATAAGCCCTTAAGAATGTTTCATCTTTATTAATAAATTACATCATTAATTGAACTGTACTTAAATATCGACAGAAACATTAAATAAATAAACAAAATTAACATGCGGTTTTCCTCATTGAGATTTACCAATTAATAATTACTAGGTTAACTTAATTTAGGGCGCAGGAAATTACCCCAAGTGGGATAAAAATGAAAATCTTTGGGCAATGAACGCTTTAACAGTCAGTATGGTTGTGATTCCCGTCAACTGTGAAATTGTTTGTATGACAGAAGAATCTGAAGTATCGGCAGATGCACTTTTTGAACTTTGCTCCAAAAATGAAGTACGCATTGCGTTTCAGAACAATATATAAACGAGGAAGGGATAGAAATGCTGCTGTCGTTTACAACAATATGTATTTGCGAATAGCGATTTTCCACTATTATGAACATAAAATCAAATTCGGTTGACCACGAAGACAGTACTAAACGAAATTTCTCTAACATCAAAAAGCCTCATTTTTTATGTATCAAACAACCATTCCTCCAAAACCAAAAAAGTAAAAATGTTTCATTTCATTTTGTTTAATTTTGTTTACTTACTATCTTTTTGTTTCACGTAGTTTATTTTTATCATATAAAATACATCATTTTCAATTTTATAACTGTTTTCTCCATATATATAGGTTCAATAAACTATTGGTAATTAAAACTTCTCTTTGAGTTTACCGTATTCCGTAGAATTTAAGAAAAAAACATAATTATATGGCGATAGTAAAAAAGTAACTAAATAAAATAAAATTACAGAACTAGTCATATTATGACAGGTGACAGTGGAATCGGAAAGACCTCAATCCATGGAATAGCTTCCAGTTTGACCTGGTGTATGGTTGAAAATTCTCCGATAAAACATACACGTTACATGACTCCACGACGTGCTCAGTGGTCTGAATTTCATCACACTCGCAAAGTAGGGACTCTTTCAAACCCTACTTATGTATCATTCGAGCACACTTGGAATGCCCACACGGCTTTCCCTACTCTAAGGAAAAATACCATTGTAAACAGATGCGATTTTAGTGTATTGTAAAAAAAAAATGCCTGGCCCCTGATTAAACTACTAAAATAGAAAGTGTCGCAGCACATTATCATTAAAGTGTGTGTGCTGAATAAAAGTATCATAATAAAATTGATAAAAAAAAAACAACATAATTTTCCATTATAACGAGAAAAATATTTTCTCATATTTTACCGTTTTTACATTAAAATTTTAGAGCCCAAAAAACGACATAACAAAAATTTGTAGGTTTCGTGCTTCATTTCTAAGAAATACAAGCTGTTACTGTATATTTTCACATAATACTCGTAATACACGAATGTAGGTACTGTAGAGTGTAGAACAGCGGCGAAAGGTGGAGGTAGACTGTTAAGATCCCATATAAATAGTGCATACTAAACTTTATCAGTAAAAAAATATTTGTTTTCATTAGACTAGACTACAATATTAATTTGTTAGTTTTAAAAACTCAATTAAACTCTTGCAAATCTAAGTCATAATAGATAAAAGTAAAAAAATATTCGCTTACCCATATCTAATATTATGCCATTAAACCATACATAATATTAGATATTATAGAATATAGAATAGAGACAGAAGAATATTTTTTATCGACTATGGTTTGGTTCAGCAGGGCTTAATGAGTTTAAAAAAAACTAACCATCACCATATATTATGTAATAATAAGTATTATTAATTAAACGAAAATAAACTAGTATGACTGAAAGAGTTTGCATTATTTTTGTCAGATCGCTTAGGTGTGCTAACACCTAAACTATTATAGTTTGGATTAGGCAGGGTGTAATTGAAGTTAAAAAACTAATCTTCACTATATGCAAATTTTATTCTTAGTCCAATGAAAACCACTCTGTTTGACTGGCGAAGTTTATTATGCACTATTTATGATGAATGTTAACAGCCTACCTCCACCCCTCGCCACTAATATATCTTACTCACGCTGTTGAGTTTTTTGATTTGCATGAAAATCGTATAGCACCTACGATAAACAATCTAGGATAGTTAGAACGACGTTAATTTATTTAGGGGTTTATATCCAGCACTTTAATAAACACCCCTAAGTACTCAGAGTAAAACATAACAGTGTAGCATAAATTGAACACATGTCTGCCGACTACAGCTCACCAAGTCTGAAACGTGAAAGTAGGCAGCAAAAAATACGGTGATAAAACTGTATTAACTAATGACGTGCCCTAAACACCCGAATAATTAAGCACTTTAGATATATTAAGGGTCTAAACATGAATAATCCATGTATGATTATTCGAAGTTTCGCCGAAAATTAGTCTTCAATAACCCTATAACAACAAGAATAACAATCCAGAGGTAGTGCAGTCAATCAAATGTAATAATGATTATTATCATGATTCAATATCAAAATGGTGGCTATTGTATTTAATTCAATGTTTACCAATCATTATATTTTAATAAAATACGAGGGTGGGTCAATAAGTCCTTAGAAAAGCCGACAGGTGGCGCGACTAGTACTGCAAGCGGTTTGTTTTCATGCAGCGGCACTACCGATTCAGTATGCTGCGAAGTTTCAATCAGATTGGTCGGGTTGTTGTGTGTTTCTCGTACATTTAAAAAAAAATTTGCTTGTGGAAAATGGAAAAATGGAAAATGGAGAAAATTGAGTTTAGAAATGTTATTAAACATTTTAATATAAAAGTGTTAACAGCAAAGGAAATAAAAAATGAGTTGGATTTAGTTCACGGCATATCTGCTCCTTCACTTGCAACTATTTATAACTGGTTAAATGAATTTAAACGTGGTCGTACATCAACAAAGGATGAACCACGCTCAGGACGTCCTGTAGAGGTGACTACACCAGAAATAATCAATAAAATCCACGATATGGTGTTAAGTGACCGAAGATTAAAGTTGAGTGAGATAATTGAGGTTACAGGGATCTCAAAAGGTAGCGTCATTTCTATTTTACATGACAAATTGGACATGAAAAAAGTTTCTGCAAGATGGGTGCCGCGTTTGCTCACAGTCGACAAAAAACGCAATAGGGTGGTGGCCTCTAAAGCCCTGTTGTCGCTCATGCAACGCAATCCGTATGAATTTTTTCGTCGCTTTGTGACTGTAGATGAAACATGGATACACCACTATACTCCCGAGACGAAAGAACAGTCAAAGCAGTGGATTGCGAAGGCAAACCATGTCCAAAGAAGGCGAAAACCGTAAAATCAGCTGGTAAGGTTATGGCTACTGTATTTTGGGATGCACGTGAAATTATTTTCGTTGACTATTTGGAAAAAGGAAAAACAATAACAGGGGATTATTATGCATCTTTATTGGACCAGCTAAAAAACAAAATTGAAGAAAAACGGCCTCATTTAAACAGGAAAAAAATCCTCTTTCATCAGGACAATGCCCGTGTTCACACATGTTTACGATCAATGGCTAAAATTGAAGAATTGAAGTTCGAATTGGTCGACCACCCACCGTATTCGCCAGATTTAGCCCCCAGTGACTTTTTCCTTTTCCCAAACTTAAAAAAATGGCTAAGTGGACAACGTTTTTTTTCAAATGAAGAAGTCATCGATCGGACAAATGCTTATTTTGAGGACCTTCCGAAAACTTATTTTTCTGACGGTTTAAAAAAAATTGAGAAACGTCTAACCAAGTGTATTGAGCTCCAAGGAAATTATGTTGAGAAATAAAAAAAAAATACAAAAATAAAACCTGTTTTAATGCTTTTTTCTAAGGAATTATTGACCCACCCTCGTATATTCGGTAAAACTGTATATTAGAATTTGTAATTCAATTCACAATTCACAATTTTAAATAAACTGCAACATTTTACGACCTATATTTGCCATAATATTTACATTCTATGATTCAATGATTTAATATTACTATTTCAATGTACATTTTTTCAAACAACAAACAACATTCATACATACATCATGATAAAACAATTAAGTAGATAAAAAATATGATTTTTGTAATAGAACTGATATTTTTTTTATTCAACGAATAATCTCACATTTTTCATTGGACATACATAATTTGAAAACATCTTACAGAAATAAATAAAATCACTCGGTGTCATATTTTTTTCAAAATTATTTTTTCTAGCGGTTATATTGTATTTCTCTGGGGTGTTAAAATTATGTAAGCACTGATAAATATCAAATTTCCAATTATAAGTTCAGAAGACTATAATAATACCTAACGGTATTTGATATGCAATTTAAAACAATTATAATTGAATATACGTCAGAGACAGTAACGCTACGGCCCCCTTGGGCTAAGGATATTATAAAGATGCCATTTTGTTTTTCGCATCGAATGGCGGATTTATATGTGACAGAAGGGATCAATTGCGTCACAGATACTCGGGATATCGATATAAAGAATTCAATACCACCTAACCTCGAATTGGGTCTTTTCATAACACATTCCTACTTACGAAAGAGATTCTTTGAATATCGAATATCCGTGGCAGACTATTTTGTGTGTTCTATTTTTTTTACTAGCTATATATCAATATTACCTTAAATTGTATGCTATTTTTCGCATATTTTTAGAGTACCGAGAGACTTGAAATTCGATACAACGTTGCCAATGTGATCACAATTTACTGTATTTAAATTTGGGCAAGGTCAGGTGCTCCAAACTTAAAGTCTCCATACAACATTCTTAGAAAAACGGTTTTTTTTTTGACAATGCAATTTTGATTATATCGCCAATCAATTTTTCGTTTTCGGAGTTAACTAATGATATATACAAAATATATCAATAATATCAGTCTTTAAAAAGTGATATTAGTAAAACAAATATTCTTATATGCTACTTTTAAAATGACTCAAATGGAATAGTACAAAACTTAAATCCATTAGAATTGAAATTCAAATTCCATCAAGTACCCTAGGTCGATAGCATCTATTAATATTATGAATATAATATATTTCTTAAACATTGACACTGATACAACGAGCAAAGAAGCAGTGCCCAATTATGACCATAATGTATTTACGATTAATTTTTTATAGTTTTCCAGTTAAAATTTATTTTAATCTTGACGTAAATTGTGATAAAATCGAAATCGTAGCTTCATCGATTCAATAACCAAAACTATATTCTAGCTTAGAAACTTTTAATTTTCTTCGTGACTTCACAAAACTTGTTTTTTTAAGACTAGCCTTTTTATATTATCATAATACACCAAACAGTAAGTAATGCCACGGTCATCAACATACACCAACTGATAGACTATTCAAAATCTAGTATCTTAAAAGGTCACGGTTCAAAACCCCATACCCGTATTAATTTTACAGTAATATTCAGCATGAATCCGCGTATCGGACACAGATATAGATGACCCTGATAGTTCAATGTGTAAGACACAGGCTTCTCACACGGGGCTTCCGGATCAATTTCCGGTGAGGTAACTTTCTATATTTTTGATTTCTTCAAGCCTGACTATTTCTGTGATTGTTTCACTACTACTTATACTACTAATTTACTGTTACACTACTGTAATTTGACATTGTAAATATAAAAAACACAACATATTTATATATTCTATTAAACGGTGCATGCACCTGAGAATAATAATTTATAAAGTTTCATATATACAAATGAGAATGGCATAAATGTCATAAACATAAAAACAGTATAAAATAATGGTATTATTTAAAAAACCAAGTAGGTATACAAAAAAGTACATTAAAGGTATTACACATGTCAATAGACGAACTATTCCATAGAGACTGAATTCTTGTCATTGAAGAACGTATTGCGAAGTTTCATTTATAAAAATCAACGTGAAACGGGTCACCATTTTTGATAATTTTAATGGCGCGAATGAAATACATAACCATGTTTTATTTGAGGAAAAAAAATATACATACTTATAACTTTGACTTGCGTACATATAAACAATATTACATAGGTAGGTTGCGTATTTTAGGACTTCCGATTTAGTTGCAACATAAGCCGTAAATCCGACGCCGGATTTCGGCGCTTGTGCGTCGGAAAATGTGGGTCATGAAGGCAGTGGAGGGTTCCACAGAGAGTATGGATTTTGTAAAAAGTCCAATAAAATAATAATCATGTTTTATTCATTTCGGTTTTATTCATATGAGAAGTCGAATCAAAAACGTTCACACGGCGTAGAACATAATATATATTTATGATACTCGTACCTACCATTGTGTTATGTTGATAAATGACCAGGAACCGCAATGAATTCTAACAAATTACTTCCAACCGTGATTAATAGAAAAAATCTTGATAGTCTTGTTATAACCGAATCGAATAAAAATTTAAAACTAGGGAATTTAAAAAAAGTTTTATTTTCTTATAATTTCTCATAAATCTGTTCTATATTATGTAAATAAAAGTTTAGGTGAAACTTTTTTGAATATATTTCTTAATGTTATAAGAATTACTACTGCAAACAACCAAGTTTTAGATAACCGGGGCGAATTGTCCTAATATTAGACGTTTGACATAAATGACTAATATCGAGACAAAGCACACTAATGATTGCGCCAGTGAGTAGCCGAAATATCCAAGAAACCCCGAAAATTACAACAATATGCAATACGGTGAAAACAGCGCACGAAATGGAAGATTTTACGAACCGGAGCGCTCGATAATTTCCCAAAAATATTTACATATTTATGTAATAGCTGTATGTATTGGAAATATAGCTGCCAAGCTCAGATGGCATAATAGAGTAACTGTCTTTAAACATGTGGCATGCAAGTTTCGAGCATAATGTTTTCGTCCCGCAGACTAAAACTGAGGTTTACGTCACTTCCAAAATATATTTTTTTTATGTATAAACTAAATAATATTTCACGAACAGGAGCTGCGCTCCGGTGCATTCCGGCTCATTTCGAGCGCTGGATGAAAACCTACAGACATATTTGGATAATATTAAATTAACCAATATACATAAAACGCGCCCGTAATAGACAAGTGGCATTTTGTATCCTTACCAAGTCGCGGGTTCAAATCCCGCATCTGGCAAATTCTGTTATTTTTCAGTATTTTTGGAGCTAGGAACACGGACCATGGTAGGTTGAGCAAATGGCTAACATTTGTTTCTCGTAAAAAAAGTCTTTCGAGAGATTGCCAAAATCCACATCGGATAGTAGAATAATTTAAAAAAAAAACTAACTGTTTTATTAACGTCATGGCGTATCAGGCAGATGTTCCCATATTATAGTGTATGTATAGTATTCACATTTTATTACTTAAATTTCGGAAGTAATATTATTAGATTTTGGCCACCGAGAATAATCTTTGGAAACCACTAGATTATATAACACAATAGCCGACACGTATGACGTCACAGTTCGTGTTATATAACACCCGTGGCATCCGGCACTGGCGTAGTGTGAAGTGTCCTATCACTGAGGGAATAAATGGCGTGGCGCGCAATTCCCTGCCCATTCACGAAGTATCGGATTGTCAGCGAACCGTGCCTAAGCCGAACGACTGGCCCTGACCTGGTGACCTACACGCAGCGGCCCGCCAAATGCCGAAATTGCCATAAAGGGCCGCTCCAAGGGATGGATACAGTAACGCCCAAGAATGGGCCGATCTATCAATGAGAAAGTACAGTTAAGTGCTGTGAAATTGATTTTACTATTCCTTCTACTGTCTTTCAGGATATTTAGGCTCTACGTATGCTCACGTATAGTATATGTATTTATGAGAAAAATTAATTGAACTTGCTGTTATTCATAATTTAATTTAATTAAATAAATTAGCATTTTTGTTCATAAGCGGAGCATTTCTGATTATCCGTGAAGGTTATAATAACAACTTTTTTTACAGTTAGTGATTATAAACAATGTATTCAATGCAATGGGTTGTTGCTGGATGAAGGAATGAAACCCACATCCATGATTTCATAGGCTACCGACCAGGGAACTGAAATACCCAACGGGTAAGGAAAAGCAGGCAACCGATCTCGAGTAAGGAAGAATTCGGGATAGATTTAAACACGTATCAAGATTACGTCATACGTCGAATACTGACAATGGCTCTCGGTTTATGCATTGACGCTCATTTAATATTGGTGTGTTACACACACTATTGCACGTATATAATGCGTGGCTCATTTTCGTAGGACACTCACACATTCAAAACCCTGCGTCAAAATTTACTGTATTGGTATATAGCTTATCGGAATTCTATTTATTATTTATTTTGTTCTGTGCTACCGACTATGGCATGGGATCATAAAAATTACATTATTTACAAAGGAATAACACAGTAAGAACTCATACTCACAAGACCATAAATATTCGAAAGTTATTGATTTTTATCTATACTGATTTTTAAGTTTTGTTATTAAGAGTATGGGTTATTTATAACGTATTCAATTTCTTTGTAATAATTAGATAATTAATTAAAAAATTTATGGACATGAATGTTTATTTAATAAAATAATAAATAAAAGATTTTGGAGTCACTTGATTTATGATGATTCCGATTTCCGATTGGATTTAAACCTAAAGATAAATTCACGTTGTAGATATTTCACCACTAATACGTAGTAGTTATAATTTCAGTAGTCCTTCGCACATTTACAGATTGCAAAAAGAAGAAATAATATGATTTAAAGAATATTTCACCGATGCACCGATAATTTATTTTAGGCATAATAAATAATACATACTATATGCAATCATTTGAAAAACAACTATGACAATATTAGGTATTCAGACCGGTCATTTTAAAGTACCTATAAGTTTCATAGTATTGATTCTACCGGCAGTATTGCGAGCATCTCTACTGTCGTTGGTTGGGATAGTTCAAGGAATTTTACTGCCGTGAATGGATTGGCTAATAAGCTACCTTTGAAGGTGATTCATTTCGGGGAGGGGCTTGTCAGTATTGAAGGACAGGGTCCAAGAATTAGATTTCAATGTAACGTAGGTAAATTGAGGCTGGAAATTTCAAGAGTTGTAGAGGATTGGCATGTTTTTGAGGCAAGTGAAGTTATTATTTTTGATTTATAATCCAAAATGTTACCGTTTCAGGTAGGTACCTACCTGATTTATTCGAAACGTTTTGTATAGGCTTCAGCGTCGATATTTTTCAATATATATAAATATATATTAAGTATATTGAATTATTGTTTTAAATACGTTCTCTATATAAACGGAACCTACATATTATATGAAAGCGAAACTGTAAAAATATTAATAAGACAATACATAGAAAATCGATGAAATTTCAAACGTTAATTAACGGCATAAAATAGAGTGATGAATTTAGTTTTGAATTTCTTACAATATCTACTTTCATTCCGGTACTCTCGCTGTCAGACTTTCGCTTTCCCTAATTTTGTGGATATTGCTCCGCACCTACGTCGACTAAAGCAGTGAACGATACATCGTTTGAAAGGTAAAGATTATGTCTGCACGCTTAAACCTTTGCAAAATCTTGATAACTGCTAAATCACTTACAATTTTCATACTCTCACCACCTATAAAAATAATATCTCGTGAACCAGAGAGTCACATATTTGAATGGGAATGACTGAACGAACATTTGACTCGATGCGTATTGTCTGGGACTCATGACCGTACTTGATTTAATCCAAATGCAAATATTCTTGCATTCTGATGATGCCGCTTTAAGGAATCACAAATTGCGCCTCCCCGATTGTTCGCCAGATGGTGACGTTAATTTTAGTACAAAAAAATAATTCGACTTCATCCATCGATACTTGCATATTGCCACCGAATAAGATGTATATAGATTTTTCAGTGGCGAAAGGTGGAGGTAGGCTGCTAAGATCGTCCATAAATAGTGCACACTAAACTTTGTCAGTCATACGTATTTGTTTTCATTGAAAAATACAATTTACAAATGGTTTTTGTTAGTTTTTAAAATTCAATTAAACAATGCAAAAACCAAGCCATAGTAGATAATAGTCAAAAAATACTCGTCTATCTATAAAATATCTAAAATTATGCAATTAAATCATACATAACTTTGAATATTTAAAAGATAGAATAATATTTTGTATCTATTAATAATTATAGTTTGGTTTAGGCAAGGCTTAATAAATAATAAAAAAAAACCAACAATATGTGTAAAATGCATTCTTAATTCAACGAAAACAAATAGGTATGAATGAAGAAGTGTGCATAGTTTTGTCGTGTCGCCCAAAATATACCAAAACTATTATGGTTTGGTTTAAACAGGGTTTAATTGATTTTGAAATACTATTCAATACCATCTGGAAATTGTAGTCTTAGTTCAATAAAAATAAATACTATTAATACTATCGACTGAAGGTACTTGATGGAATTTGAATTTAAATTCTAATTGATTCAAGCTCTGGACTATTCCATTTAATTCGTTTTTAAAAAAAGTTAAATTCTCGTAAGCAAACGTACTATAATTGTTTAGCACTTAAGAATTATTCGGAATTCATGAAAGCGACGATGAAACCGTACAAACAAGGTTGTCGAAAAACTGAGGTACCTATAAGCTTCATGTTATATGAGTACTTTCACAATCCACTATTATCAAATATGTAAAAAAAAGATTAGGATGCTTTTAAGCTTTGGCGGTAAAAGCACTCATCCGAGGCATCCATTAATACTATGTGGCGGCAACACATTCATAAATTATTATTAGATATTTTAATAATTCGCCATTGTCTTCGTGATTAAATTAAAACAATGGCATTATCCTCAAATCGAGCTGACAATGTTATTTAGGGGATGAGAATACATGAATAAATTATTTTGGGGATAATTGAACAGGTTAGGTTAAGTACGGTTTTTTGTCAGGAAAAAAATATTTAAAAACAAAACGGTTAGAATTTACTTTTGACAGCGAAAAAAGACGAAAAAATGTATATTTTACGTGATATTATTGTAGTAATGTTTCATAGTATGATTTATTCACATAACAATATTGAAAACACTTATAACCAATAGAAAAAATCTTTGTTGTCGATGTAAGTGGGCGCGAAAACCGAGAGACGCAGGTTCGATCCTGCTGGGTGTCGTATTTTTTTCATAAAAAAAAGTTTTTCTCTATTGGTTATAACTGTTATAACTATATTTTCAAAATTATGTATGTCCAATAAAAAGAATGTAATATTCTAAAATCATGTGAATTATTAGTTGAATAAAAAAATAGTTGAGTGAAAGATATAATTGTAGACCCAATATAAATTAGTTAGCCTGAAATTCATTTATAACTAGATGACATTAGGGTAAATGATATTATTATGTAGATTGGGTTAGGCTAATTCCGCCCTGAAATTCCCTAAACGCGCATAAAGACGTACGTACTTACGATAACTTAGGGATTTTATAGTGTAATTATTAAATAATAATCCATTGTATATGCTATTCTCATTGAATCTCCATAAATATTTCCCTTTATGTAATAACAATCTTTTTTATGGATGTGTGTGTGATTATGATTAGTATAGCTTCGTGGCATGGAAAGGTGCATCTTGGGCATAACGCGCAAAGATTACAAAATAAACCAATGGATAATGAAGCTGACAAGAGTACGCGATGTGATATCAGGCTGGCATATCGCTCAGCGAGTGGACAACCGCTGGACAAATGCCGTCATACAAGGGGCGCTAAATGCCCACAGGGACGCCCTAACACCTGCTAGATAAACGAACTTACAAATTTCGGTGGATGAACTAGGGACCGAGAAGAGTAGATTGAGATGATGATGATAGTTTTTATTTTATTTATATTTGTACGAATTTCTTTTTTTAGAAAAAAAAATTCGATATCAATTACATAGATCAACATACTTCTACCAGAAAAATTCTACTGTCAACACTGTTACATCATACCTGTTACATTATAGGTGTAAGATATTGCCAAATATTTATATCAGTATACGAAGCTATTTTTTTCCTTAAGCGTACAGTTTTCGCGATTCGACGAGATTATATTTCTGTTTGCCTGAAAGCTTCTTTTTCCAATAAACAATTTTCATTTCGTATTTCCTTTTTTTTCGTCATTTCCCGAGAGTATAGGTACATACTAACCTTTTATATATATATATTTTTAAAGATTTAAACAATGAATGTTATTCGGGTTTCTCGGTATGAATTTGTATGAAAGAGACACGGCTGGATAGCCTAAAAGAATCCCACAGATCCGAGGAATTTCATAAATATTATGCCTGTGATGCAAATGGAAATAAATTTTCCACCGAATGCGTAGTTATTCGCTTTGAAAATTAATCAAACGTTAAATGGAAAATGATATTATTATTTTACCACTATCAACGACAGTTTCTATACATGCATGGCTATATAAATGCCTGGAAATCTGTGAAATTCCTACTCAGTGATTTTCAACCTTATTACTACCTGTGTTTTAAAAAATAACCGTAACAGAATCCTGTAATAATTTTGAATTATCAGAAAAATCTTTACTACAATTTTGTCGAAACACAATAACAACAGAATTATTAAGATTTTAATGCCATATAACTGGGTCTACGACAATTTAGACTGCCCACTGGAAGCCAGGATTACTGGACGACGGACATTTCAACTGTGTGAAAAAATACACGTAGGTACGCAGCGACCCATAAATCAAGAGGCAAGCATTCTAGCATCTACTCCATGCAATCACCATAATATTATTATTGCCAACTCAAATACGAGTATAACGAAAAACATGCCTGAGATTCAAACAACGTTGCCATTTTTTTTTTGTAAAATCACGTGATACACGTGCTGCAGGTAATCACGTATGAAGAGAACAACTGCTTTGCCTAAATATAAATGAAATTTTGATAATCATGACCACAAAGTGATCAACATTAAATTATGTATTGACAACCGCCATGGTACAAGGAAACATGGTGACAATTTTTCCTAGCCGACATCTTTGGCAGCTGGTTTGACGTTTCAGTATTATATACCTAATTACATATTACGCGATTGTTGTGAATATTCATCCAAATATTCTGAGAAAAGATGGTTCTATGCAACGAATAAAAAAGAAAGGAAGGAACATACTGATCATTGCAGTATATAAACGGTCAACCAAATTCGCCATTTTGGCGAGCGACGATTTTGCGTAAATAAATATCACGTGGTCTGCACGTGTGCGTAAACTTGTATGTGTTTGTAATTTTGTGTATTTTATGTTTTTGTATCACGCAATGTCGGCCATATTTGACGGCCTTTCTGATTGCCGTGATTTGTAGTGTTCGTAATATGCTCATTCCTTCTTTTTTTATTCGTTGGTTTTATGCATCCGGCTATCTATTTATGAAGATAAAATAATTGATGTAGTTTGTCACAGACTATTAATTATAACTATATTTTGTATTATAATGTGACTGTTTTGGTTTCAGTACCAGTCAACCATATTTCGTGTTCATAGTTCGTAATGTATGTTGTCCCTAATTAATAAAACACTATCTATTCGTAATAAAATGAAATTACAGGTTTTATCTTGGCAAAATATTTAAGAGTATATTATAATTTTAGTGAATCTAAAATAATTCAGGTTTTTGACAAATCTGAGCGGTAGCAGTGTAAAGTTTCCTAAAAAATATTAGTCTTTATTTATTCTATCATACTATCTGGGTGGTCCAACTATAATCGCATTCATCCTTTCTTCCCACCAACCTCAAATCCTCAATTATTGTCACAAGACCAGGCAAGTCAAAGGTTATGGGTCATGAGTCGACCGTGATTGAAAGTTAAGTCTAGTTACATCAAGACAACGGGCGCGTGTAGGCTTGTTACAGCTAAGCCGTCGTTAACCACAGAGTGACTTAGACAAAACACATCTGTTCGACCTTCGTTGGCCTAAATCTGATACGGTTTGAGCGAACGTCGCGTCTATCATCCACTCTGAACTTATTATCATTCATCCCAAAACCAAAGTGAAACCGTGAGAGTGACATTCCGAGCCGTCCGTTTACCAGTGCGCGAGTGCGTGAACACCGACTCTCAACCTAAAAGGTCAGTGCCTGGCATCCTGTTTAAACCCCCCTAGATCCGAAATCCACCAGCATCTTCAAATTACAGTCCACTGAAAATGCGCCACTACTATCTTTAGAGACGTCTATAGATAAGGTTTTTTCCACGAGTTTAGTCTCTGCTAATAAAGCATAACAATGAATTCAAAATAGTAATTTTGTCTGTGGAATAATATTTTCAGGTTAGCAGGAAACTCTATTATAATGTCAATACAACGTGAAGTGAGATGCGAATGAGTATTATTATTTATCGGCGCATTTGAAACGAGATTGTTCCAAACCTCACTACCCCCTCTCTCCCATTCACTCCCAAAAAACATCATTCCGTGTTTGTTTTGGAGCGGGATTCCATTTTGAATTTTTATTTGTTCTATTGATCTTTTAAATCCCGGAGGTTTGATACGTTTTCATTAATTCGAAATATTGGGTACGATTCAACTAAATTCAATATTTCATTGTTTGTAATAAATACGTTTCCCAATGTGTATATGGATTTATAATTTACGTCCAGTAAATAATTACATTGTCTGTTTTGCTATGTGTAACAGGACAATCAAAATGGTTCATTTATTCACTAAGCTAGTATTTGGCTGGTAAAACTACAATATAAATTCTCTGTAAATTTTGTTTTGATAATAGATTTGAAATGGGTGGATAATGGATTTATTGATAATCCTGAAAATGGTACTATAATATATATATATATATATCTAATGAAAAACTAAAATTAAGATACATATTACTTAATGCATAATGTTGTACATATTTAGAATTTTCAGCGAAAGTCTGGAGCAACATGTAGCACAAGTGGAATGTCTGGGATTCTAATCAAATGCCGCGTGTTCAACGACTGTATTTTAATTATTCTGTTGGCGGTAGGAAGTCGTGCCATCATACGAAGACTAAGGGCAACTGCATGTTGAGCTTTGAGAACAGGAACTGCTAGCGAATACTGGATGTGTGATGATATAACTTTGTCAGAAACGAAAACCTAAGAGAGTAGGTACACCAAGTCTAGTCCAAATATGTTGAAAACCTCCTTCTATCTGAATGGAGCATACATGTATGAAATTGAAGCAAAAAAAGAACCACTGGTCATGAAAATCGGAATAGCAACTGAACGATGTTCATGTTTGTGGAGTTTACCAACTTAACCATGCTTCACGACTTGCTAAACAATTTCAAATGTCATAACAGAAATAACGTACAAGGTTCCTTCTATTTATAGTCCAAACTATTCGCTCTCGTCACATCTAAGCTGCGTTTAATAATTTGCCGAAAATATTAACATAGTTATCTAATTTTATGTATATTTTATAAAAATAAGTGTGTTAGATTTTTTGCTTTATGGCTTATCTAGCTCAGATGGTGAAATTAATTTTTCCACGAGACAGCGATAATTTTGGGGATTTCGTTGAGTCGGAACGGCGCTCCGGTCCATTTCAACCCCTGTATCTAAGATGAAAATGAGACGCTGAGCCTGGCTCAGTTCCGTGCTACAGATTCCTTGAAAGAGTATTATGTTTTTATAGAAGGCCGTATAACATTCATAACATATATGCGACGGAGCATGGCTGGAAAATGCGACAATACTATCGAGTGACAGAGATGTTTAGAGGTGTCCATATGCACCACCCAAGGAACAGACTTAGTCAAAGAAAGAAGAGGGAGGCTTAAAAAAGGTAATCTCTGAAGTAATATTATATGACGGTTTTGAAATAGGACTATTTAATAATAATATTACATAAGATTCATTATATTTTGATTATATTAACATAAAGTAAATTTGATTGACGTTATCACATAAACGTGAATGTATATAATTGTTATAATAGAAGATATTTCAACATAAATCTAAAAAAATTTCAGCATTCATTTCTGCTTTTTTGTAAAAAATAAAATGGCCGCCAGTTTGAATTTGGAACCAGGAGATTTTTAATTAAAATTTATAATGAGATGCCTCGAGTTTCGGTCTTTTTTATTTATGCTATTTTTAACACACATTTTCGCCCCACAAAAGATGGAATTCCCCAAAAACCCGCGCACATAATACGCAATCATATCGTTGAATGCCGAAAAAATCGAAGTGACGTCATAAACTGTAAACCGCGCTGTGTGGGAGGACAATAAAATGGGGGAGGGGGTATTGGGGGATCTAATTAGGGGAAGTCATTAACTGTCACTCGATGTCAGCGATTTTGAATCAATGATATTTCAGCGTTTTACATGTACTTGAAATCAAGTTAATTCTTATGCTTTCAAGAGTGATTTTCAAGTAGCATATTGATTGATAAATGAAAATGAAGCTGTAACGGGCCGACTTAAGAAAATAATACGTATAGTAAGGTGTATGAATGCGAGCGTCGCTCTAAGTGTGTCGTAAGAGGATTTTTTAGCTAGTTTAAAGCAAACGGGGTGTTAAAAAGGGGGTGATAGTTTACTGTATCAGTTGTCACAAACATAAATACAAGATCGGTCATTTTGCTAAAAATTCCAGAAGCCATGATGTTTTTAAGGGTAGCCCATCGTTCATAAGAAGGAAGAACACACGGTGGCAATCCACAAACATTATAAAGTTTTAAAAAGATCAATATAACTAATGATTACCTATATTATTTGCAAGTCGTTTCCTATTTGAGATAACAAACTTCACACAAAAACTGCGAGCATTTCAACACAATGTTAGATTCAATCAGTCAATTCTATAAGTTAGAAAATATACAGACATTACAGAGATAAAGTCTGAAATTTGTATTTTTTTTTTTTTTTTTTTTGTGATTTTACCGAGGCTTTGACTGCGACTCGCTGTCATATCGCCTCTTCTCTTCTAGAAGGGGATCCGTCGATCAGGTCCTCACTCCTATTCTGTTAAATAACTTTACAATTTTGCCTAGCTCTTCCGTCTTACCCACCGCCAGGACACCCTTCAATTCGTCGACATTCTCATAGATATCTGCAATTCGCAGCTGTACTCTGTGAATTTCATATTTGGGGCATTGCAGTGCTATATGTACAATGTCCTCTAAAACATGACATTCATCGCAGAGCTGCGATTCGCTTCTTCCCATGAGGACATCAAATCTTTTGCCCATGGTGTGCCCTGTTCTTAGCCTCAGAATTAACTTAAGCTCATTCCTCGTCAAAGAAGACTCTACAAACCAGGGCACCTCTCGTGGTGATGGTAGAATTGACTTACTCCATTTCCCCTTTTCTAATGATGCCCTATGGTGAAAATCTATCCACATACTATGGCACATTTTTTTTATAGCCTCATTCCAGTCCAGGTTTTCTGGTATCCACTGATGTGGTACCCCTGAATGGCCGGCTTCCTTTGCCAGATCATCTGCCCTTTCATTTCCCTCAATGCCCATGTGCGATGGGATCCATTGAAGGCATAGATCTCCTCCTCTATTTTTCTTGGCGTCGATCTGGTCAAGGATGTGGTATGCTATGGTTTTACTGTTATGTGAGCGAGTTGCTGCGGCAAGATGTTGTAAAGCGCTTTTGGAGTCTGTTAAAATGACAGCGGATTGCGCCGAGAAATCATCGCTTAAAGTGTATTTAATTGCTTCGTTTATCGCGATGAGTTCCGCCGTCATTATTGGTATCGCTGGGTTTAGCTTCCAGCTCTTGTTTATACCTACTTCTGGTATCACAAGAGCTGCTCCTGCTCTATTCTGATCTTTGGATCCATCTGTATAAAGGTGGCTCCATCCTGCGTACCTCTCTGTCAGCATTTTTTCGACACGCTCTCTTGCTTTATCGGATACTATGCTCCGTTTTGGTTTGTCTATTCCTTTGACCTCTAGTTGGATAACAGAGCTGAGGTCGTAGGTACCAACTGGCCTCCTCAGCGAATACATACCTAGGCATTTTGTATTTAATACCTCCCAACTTTCTGTGGCTTTAAGGATTCCTACCAGTAGTGGGAGCTTTCTTTTCTCATAGTATGTATTGCTTTCAACGAGCTCGTATAGGAGTTTCACCTTTGCCAATATGGGGTTATCTATTATAGATTTCCACTTCATCCATGTCTTGGTAGCCAGTGCCCATCTCCTGACATTCAGTGGAGGTACGCTGAGTTCCGCTTGTAGCACGTGAATGGGCGTTGTCCTGATAAATCCTCCACATATTCTTAATGCTTTGGACTGGATGCGATCTAGCCTCACCGAATTAGTTTCTGCAGCGGAGTGGTAAAACATGCTCCCGTAATCTAATCGGCTTCTAATGAGTGCCGTGTATAACCTTCTCATATGAATGGGGTGTACGCCCCACCCACCTCCCGCCAGTACTTTGAGTATGTTCAGAGGTTGTGTCAGGCTATTCGCGCAATGACTAATATGATGCTTCCACGTTAGTCTATAGTCCAGGTTCATACCTAAAAATTTATAAGTGTCTACTCTTTCTATTATAGTGCCGTCGATTTTTAAGTTAAGCTGGTTTTGTCTCTTGCCTCTGGCAAAAAGTACCACCTTAGTTTTGCTGGGAGCTACTTTGAGGCCTCGCGTTTCCAATAATAATTTTATTTCGTCAAGACTCTTCTGCATTAACCTTTGACATTCATCTACTCTTTTTCCCGAACAAAAAAGTGCAAAATCATCTGCATATTGTACAATGTTGACCCTTGTTATTAACTTTAATATGTCAGTTGTAAGAATGTTGAATAGTAATGGGGATAGGGGGTCTCCTTGCGGAAGGCCTCTAGAGCATACCGTACTCTTCTTTTCATTATTAATGCACATGGTGATTTTTCTTTCATTTAAATACTGCTTAAGATATTTAGTGATCTTCCCACCGATTCCCCATTCATTCAACACCCTTGACACTTCTTTCACATGCACATTATTATACGCATCCTGGATGTCCAGGAATGTTGTCAGAGTTACTTCGTTTTTGACCTGTGCTGCATTGATGTCTAGTACTAGGTTGCCTATGTTCTCCAGAGTCGACTTTTGCCTTCTGAATCCCGTAGTATTGTGATGAAATAGTTGTTTTTTCTCTGCAAACCATTCGATTCTTCTTGCAATCATCTGGTTGAACGTTTTGCACATGCATGATATGAGTGCAATTGGTCTGACTGACGACACTAGGGTAGGGTCTCGCCCTGGTTTTAAGATTGGGATAATCATCGTTTCCTTCCATTGCCTAGGGACTTTTCCGGTTTCCATGATTAAGTTGAATATCTCCACTAGTTTATTTTTTCCGGTCTCTGGCAGCTGAGCGATCATGGAATATGAAACTTCGTCCATGCCGGGGGCAGTGTCTTTATTTTTGGTTACTGATCTTAGTTCCGCCACTGTAAGAATTTCATTCAATGTATCATTAGGATTATATGTTTCCTGTTCTGCAATTTCTTCCTTCGTTTCGTCACTTTTACTTGCTAGTTGTTCAAGGAGGAGTGACGCCATGCTTTCATCCAGTTGATTTTTGAATTTGTTTCCCGATTTGCCCTTCATCCAACTCATTTTTCTCCACATTTCTGAGTAGGAAGTCTCCGAGTTGACGGAGTCACAAAATGCTTTCCAACTTTCTCTTTTGGCTTTTAGGATTACTTTTCGAGTTGTGGCTTGCTTTTTCTTTAGTTCTAGGTAGTTTTCTGTTGAACTGATTTTTTTGAAGCGAGTATAGGCAAGCCTTCTCTCAGCGATTGCCTTTGATACTTCGGAGTTCCACCATGGTTTTGGTCTAAAGTTTGGGTGACTGCATACTTTGAGTCTCGGAATGCTTGAATTTGCCCCATTATTCAATATTGCCTCCAATTTATCATACTCTACTTGTACATCTCTGGTAGGTTCTGTAAGTCTGTCTATGTCATTTGAGATGATTTCTCGATATTGTTCCCAGTTTGCTTTAGGGTAATTTCTTCTTGGGATCATTTCTGTTTGGCATTGATTTTCCACAAACTCGATGATAATGGGTAAATGGTCACTGCCCATAGTATCGGAGTCTATTTTCCAATCGGTTTCCAGTACCAGCTCATTGGAGATAAATGTTATATCCGGTGCCGCTCCTCTCTGATTTGGAGGGGCGACCCTGGTACTTTGTCCATTGTTAATCGCTACTAAGTCAGAGTCAAGACATACGTCAGCGACATCCTCTCCTCTTGCGTCTCGAAGTATATGATCCCACATTGGGTGGTGTGCATTGAAATCCCCACCCATAATTGATCCTTCTCCCATTTGATCGAAGAGCCTGCTCCATGCGTTTTTCCGAATGGTAACATTGGGTTTACAATATATTGCTGTCACTGATTTTAGTTTTTGTGTCCCTCTGATTTCGACTTGACATGCCTCCAGTTCAGTTGGAAGGCCTTGTAGGGTCTTTTCTTTAGACGCCAGTGTTTTATGCACCAGTATCGCTATTCCTCCGTAACCATCCCCTCTGTCTTTTCTATACATCGTGTAATCATTGAATTTCAGATAGTCTAATTCAGACCTCAGCCAAGTCTCTGAGATTAATGCTATTGAAATTTTTTGTCTTATTAAGTAGAGTTCTATATCATCCTTCTTTTGCTTCATACTTCTGGCATTCCATTGTAAAATCCTAATTTGTTTTTTACTATCCATTTTGCTGCAGAACCTCCCCTAGAATTTCCCCTAAGTTTCCTTCTTTGAAGTGTTTGCATACCCAGTCCACTGCTTTAATTATTAGTTGTTTAATGATCTGCTGCCAATCTCCCCCTTTCAGCAAGACTTTCATAATTTCTCCCATCGCGTTAACCTCTGTCTTCCCTTTTGAATTTTTCTTATTTTTTGTAGGCTTTACGCTACTACCTGTAGCTATTATTGTTGAGCCTGAAGCTTCTACCACCGCTTCTTCTTTCTTTTTGATTTCCTTAGTTTTTTGAATTGTTTCGCTTTCATCTCTTCCTACGATTTTTTTTTGTTTTAATATGTCAGCATAGCTATTATTTAACATATTTTTTTTTTGCTTCCTTGAAAGGTATGTTCATTTTTTTCATTGCTTCTTTGCAATTCTTTTCCTCTTGCCACTTTGGGCATTTTTGGCTATTTGCCGCGTGGTTGCCTTTGCAATTGATGCACGTAATTTCCTCATTTTTTTCGCAGGTTTTGTGGTTTTCACCACACTTAGGGCACGTTTCTACTGTACGTCCGCAATTGTTCGCGATATGCCCATATCGCCAGCATTTGTAGCATTGCATAACCCTGAATACATACGGTTCTACAGCAAAAGAGACTCCATATATGTAAATTGTTCTCGGCAATATTTTCTCCCCAAATTTAATACTGACTGACGAGGTCTTTGTCAGCTCTCCTGTATCACCTTTTCTTGTCAACCTCTTAAGGTTGATTACTTTTGCATCACTTTTGATTTCCATTTGCAGTTCTTGGAGGTCCATATCAATATCGACTTTTCTTATTACTCCATAAGAGCAGGAGTCATTCTCTTTGGTCACAAAACCGAGATCTTTGAGTTCTCCAGCTTGTTTCACTTTATCTGCTTCTTTTTCGTCTTCTACTTGGATGTACGTCTTTAAATTTTTATTGTAAATTTTCTGTACTTTTACTCCTGCCTTATGCAGCATCTGCGCTATTTTCAGCTTTAATGGAATTTTACTTCCCGTCGCTATCATGACGATGTTTTGGTTTCCCTTTGGAGTGACCCCAGAGTCTCTTCTGGGTTTTTTTCCAGAGGTCACCGTCTGCCATTCTTCTTCTTTTTCTCCAACCACTTCCTCTTCATCATCGTTTCTTTTCTTCTTCGTTTTTTTCGTTTCATTCACTTCCATTGTGGTGTTTTCCATTTTATTGTTTTTGCCGTTCACGCGGTCTTGGAATTCGCGCAACAGTGTGAACAAAAAACAGTGTGGACAGCCCCTCGCTTCACAGCGTTTGACGCACTCCCCGCACAAAGTGCACTATCCGTGCAACAATAAATATTTTTCACTTTTTCTCAAGCACTGGCACTGATTGTCAAAATCACATGGGACCACACATGTTGAGTTTATTGTCAAATTCATTTACAAACAATATTATTTTTGTTGTATCACGTATTTATAAACGTTCGCGAGTAACCAGGCGAATGCGACACGAATACGCAAGCGAAGTTGTACAACCTCACTCCACCGCTGTTGGCTTCCGACTGGAAATTTGTATTTGTTATGAATGGATGATATTGCTTTATTCGTTTTAACACACTCAGTGTAGCCTTATTAGTGAGGCAGTAGTTTGCGGGTTCAATCCCGCGGCTGAAATATTATGTTAGTTGTGTTATATTTTTTTCTGTGTAAAATGTATGCGTGTTATACTATTTTTTGAAAATGTGTTTGGTCAGTGCAAGGAACCAATGGGTTGGGCGAAAGGCTAACAACCATTTGTCGTAAAAAAAACTCTATGTTAACATAACCTCTACACTGCGGAGGTTCATAATTTATGTATTTTTTATTTATTTATTTAAGAAAAGAAAACATTGTGGACATAACTAATCTAAATTCAAGACGTTCACAACATGAGATTTAAATTATGACAAATATTACCCTCACAAGAGAGACGAATAGAATATATATAAATAATAATAATAATATTTAAAAAAAACCTACTTAAGTACAATGTTCTACAGAAAAATAAATTTTCGAATAAAAGATGCATAGCACGTCATCGAAAGACGTCTTTGGGGAGCGCATTGACTAGTCTTGCACCCATCGCTAATGGTGCCTGATAGGCTTGATACGAAGAAACGGTTCCGATCCAGAATAAATCATGGCTGCGATCACGTAGGTAATTAACAGGCGCATGTAAATTAAAATTCATTAGGACACCAGGATTGGAAACCATTCCTCGCGATAACAGGCACAAGTGTTTCAAGAGCAGAAAAGACCTACGAGATTCAAGAGAGTGAAAGTAAGCATGCCTTGTAGAAAGACAGTCGGAAAATAATCATTTGACAAATTATCGAAAGGAAAATAGTTATATGTCTTAAAATAAAGACATCGAAGAAATTTCTTCTGGACGCGTTCTAAAATAACTTTATAGAAAACCTCACAAGGACACCAGATAATCGACCCATATCCAAGAATTCTACGCACTAATGAAACGTAGAGTGTACGTAGGCATTTGGATTGTCGCATGATGAATCCTAGAAGCTTACTCGCACGTAGAGCTGATTACACAAAAATCCATATAGTTATAATACAAAATCTTTATGTGTAAATACTTACTGAAAAATGTAAAGTGAATGCAAACATTTACCTAAGTACACTAATGCCATCGCTGCGAAAGACGCACACTAGTAATAAAAGTTATGATTATTTGCAAGTCTAAAATTTATGTCTAAGATCAACATTTTGAACAAAAGTTTATTATTGTAATAATTACATTGTCAATATTATCTCTTCACAGATTCTCGGAAAGCATTTCGATGTAACATGATTTTGTAGCAAGTATTCCCCGGAGGGTGAGTTGTTACGAGAACAACGCCATACGAAAGTAGACAAATAAGAAAACTTCGTTGTCACAGTGGAATAGCCCCAAACAACACACCCATCTAATCTAGCCTAACTTCATATTTGTTTGAAAAAACTTTTTTTTTATATGGCAATATCTTTTTTAAAATACGGAAACATTGTAAATAAGGTCGGATAGTTCGGACGGGTAACATGAAACACCGTTGGGTGATGACAGGGGAGGGAAACTATCCTATAGGGTAAAAACGATGTAAACACCCTCCTTCTTGCGGGCGGAAAAAAAATTATATTCAACCACTTTATATTTTCTGTGGTGTCACTATAACGCTGAAGATAAAATTAGTTACAATTAATTTGTAATTGCATATTCATTTGTAGCAAAATTCATACTTATAATCTGAGGTATCTTTCCCAGTTTCGGAGCGTGTCCGGAAACTTATACGTACGTACGTAACACTTCACCGTAAAATGTTGTATCGGACATATATGGCCGTATATTAAAGACCGTCCAACCTCTTTGGGTCGTATAGTGTCTAAATGTCTAAATAAAACACGGTTCTCGTCAGTTTACACTTTACAGGAAGCCAGCAGCAAACAAATTTTGAAAATAACCGATATGCTGGATTATTTGTTATGTTAGGTTAGGTTTTCATTCTTGAAATTTATCAAAACAGCTATGAAAATTGAATTAATGTTCATATTGAATCTAATAAAATTGGAGACCGTATGTACCTATACGGTCATCTCTTTCGGATAGAAACCTCAGGGCGAACTGTGTCACGGTGAAATGTTTTCGGATATTTTTGTTAGGTACATACAACGAATTACAATTGTTTAGTTGATGAATAATTTCGTCAAAGATCAGTAGGTAATTGAGTAGGCCTCTACTCTTTTTATTTAATGTATTCAATACCGACAATGCAAAAATATCTTAATCTGTCCGGTTACTAATTTATATACAGAACGATACAGTCGAACGACGAAAAGAAACGATCTGTAATTTGCTGTCAAATATTGTAATAAAAAAGTTTGCGAAGTTTCCTCTATCTAATTAAGATCACATGCTGTGGATAATGATCAGGTTACGACTACATCGAAGGCAGATTTTTAAATTTTGATTGATGCTTTACGTTCTTATTACGAGCGGATAATAACCAGATACTATAGACACTGCCATAAACGCTACATGTTCATTTATTAATTACTATAAACTTTGTATTGAAAAAGATAAAAAGCTATGAAAATAATCAAGGTTTCCGTAATTTGTACGGCGAGGGTTACGAACATTCTTTTGAAATATAAAAATGCTGATTAATGAATATGTCCACCCACGGTTGACATTCGAACCAGTGTGCGGCGTACATGGAAAAAAGCGATCAGCAACATGGAAAAAGTTTCATCATTAAGAGACACTTTAGAAAGTAACAAAGAGTGGTTTATAATTAAAAATCACGTCGCACAGTGGCCTCTTCAATTAATAACAAAAGAGCGACATAACATGACAGGGCGTCATATGATACTGTGGAGATGGTGGAAATTTATGATACCACGTAGGCTGCATAACAAGGGAAATTATTACCCACTATTGGAAGTAAAGGTACTTTACTGTTGGAGGTATTCTTACATTATTATATTATCAAAGACAATACATCAGTGATTCTCAACATTTTTATACGTCACGGCACACTTTTAAAATTATAAAATTTTCACGGCACACTGATGTTTGACGTAAAGATAGGTCTCCAACCACTCAGTTATGGTATCAATAGCGAAGGGTGGAGGTAGGCTGTTAAGATCCCCCATAAATAGTGCACTTTACACTTTGTTAGTCATACGTATTTGTTTTTATTGAACTAAGACTACAATTTACAGATGGTATTGGTTAGTTTTTGAAAATCAATTAAACCCTCCCTAAACCAAACCATAATAGTTTTGGTATATTTTGGGCAATACGACAAAATTGTGCACCCTCTTTCATTCATACTTATTTGTTTTCGTTGGATTAAGAATACATATTATTGGTTCATTTTTAATTCATTAAGCCCTGCCTAACCAAACTATAATAGATAAAAATATTATTCTATCTATAAAATATTCAATGGTAGATATGATTTAATTGCATAATTTTAGATTTTTTTATAGTAGACGAGTATTTTTTTACTTTTATCTATTATGGCTTGGTTTTCGCAGGGTTTACTTGAATTTTAAAAACTAACCAATGCCATCTATAAATTGTAGTCTTATTTCAATAAAAACGAATACGTATGACTGACAAAGTTTAGTATGCACCATTTATGGCGGATCTTAACAGCCTACCTTCACTCTTTGCCACTGGATGATATATATAGATCAAAATATGTTAGATTATAATAATTGCTAATAACTTTGAAGACATATACACAGCGAAACAAATATTATACCACTGAGTCTCCTAACGGTAAATATTCGGTTCAAACCGGTCGGATACTCAAAGTTGGCGAAATATGTAGAAGAAATTGGGCCTCGATAACTGCATTCTGGTGGACATTTTATGCGCATAACTATGTTAGATCGGGACGTTTATTTCAATAAACAAAATGCATTGTAAAAAAACATCTCATTCGCTAATTTCACCCACAGTGTTGTCACTGAAAACGTAGTTATACGTTCATAAACTCTCCGACTCACTTCTCTAGTGAACCACTGAAACTATTTTCAATTTTCAGATTATCATATTTTGCGTATTTCGCTTGACAGAATAATCAAATACAAATTGTTTGGACTATTACATATGAGTAGTTAATTATTGGGATTCCACAATATTTCCTTGTGGATGACTTGGTAGCCATTGAAAAAATATTATTCTATAGAATGCCACATTCAAAGATGGCGGCTATTAACTGTTGATTTCGATTTATGGAGAACGCTTAATCAACATAGTACTCGTATGTAGCTTACACTCCGGCAGTATACTGTGGTTACTAAATTAGGTTTATAGAATAATATCTCACAAAAGCGCCCGAATGGTAACATATCCGCGTGGTAAGGTCAATGATCTCGGGTACCAATTATTATGAGACTGGAGAAATCACATGTTGTTTTTCAATGTGTGTTTGAACCCAGAGGATTGACCCTATAAGTTGAGCAACACTAACATATAACCCTCCAAACTAATCCGCCCCGCACCATACTCGGTCTTAATCGAGCGTATCACGAGGCCTTACTTTTGAATGTGAAATATCAGCAGTTTTTTTCGCCTGGGAATGTCTCAGGAGCAGATACCCAAGACTAAGGTCGCCATGTGTTTTGACTGAGTTTACAGATACTTTCTAATAAAAGTGGCCATGGGAGAGAGGAGCAAGGTGAACTGACAAAAATAAATGATTCTAATTAATAAATATTATACTTTACAAATAAAAAAATAAAACAATACGGACATACAAAACCATGCGAAGATAAATTCACGTCCGCAATAAGCCGCAATTTTTTTAAACGCAACAAGTTGGCCTTTGTGGTGACCAGGTCGAACGGCCTGATGGACCCAACAGCAGGTTGGACCGACTTGAGCATCTCTACCCTTACGGTGCAGATTCTCGGGACATTCCCAGGGGATGTTGTTTGCATTATTAAGTTGAGCAAGTGCCCAACATCCATTTCTCGTTAAGAGCATACATAAGTGAAACGGGAAATAATTTTCAACAGTAGGTGGGACGAAATTTCGCACTCGTCGCAAATCGGAGACCGGCAGTCGAGGTGTGAGCACGTCAATTTGTTTTGTGATGGCGTCGGAGGAATATATTTTTATATCGTGTAAAGATGACTAAAAATGTTACGCATGTACTTGAAAAAGAAAACATGTCAATGAACATATTATTATTACTAATATAACAATAAACATAACATTCAATGGACGTATATTGAATTTTTACGATAAATTATATTTCGTTCAGCACGCTTCATTTTCACAATCCGCGCATCGCCTAATCACGATCTTTTTAGACCATGACTCAGCTGAAGAGTCTTAACAAAAATCTGCCACGAAACCTCTTCTTGAGGCATCCTAGATCCACACCGGATAGTAAAGCCAAATGAAGAAAACCTCACAAAATCGGTGAATTTTCAACATAAATGATAATAATTAATCATACAAAAAGTGCTAACGATAAACAATAATTTAAAATGAAAATAAAAAAAATATTCACCCTAAAGTTAATTAATAATAAATTCACGGCGACGTTCCAACTCCAATATTGAGAGTTATTATTATCCTACTTAATAAAATCATTTCTCTCGAGCAAGCTTAATAGGTCAGGCATGTAAAAAACTCTTTTGTTACCTTTAGACAATCTTATCGCATTGAATCTCCATGATATCGAAGCAGCTAAGCAACTTCAACAAGGTATCTCTCCTGAAACTTACACAATCTTTGTATGTATGAAAATAATACGCCACAGGGTAATTTTCAATACCTGAGTTCTGAAACATTATTTATTATATTTATATATTATAAGATATAAGATACTATATTGTATTATTTTTTCGGTTTACAAGGGGTAATAATTAGATGCATAAAATTGAAAATGATGTTTTCATATTATTCAATGGATCATTATTATTATTTTTACTTATATATTGTATTCTATTATTCTCTCTTTTTATGTCCACAATGTTTTGCTTTCTTAAATATATAAATTATCAACACGTGGTCGCAGCCATGAGCTATTTTAGGTCAGTACTGTCAAACCTATCAGGCACCATTAGCGATGGGTTCGAGACTAATAAATGCACTCCCTAAAGACATGGACATTTTCAAAGATGTACTTTGCATTTTGTTTTTGAAACTTTATTTTATTGTATAAAATTGCTTATGTTTTTTTTTTAAATTATTATTATTGTTGTCTTCTTCTCTCTTGCGAGATTAATATTATTTGTCATAATGTAAATTTCATGTTATGAACGTTCTGAATTTTGATTTGTTATGTCTACAATGTTTTGTTTTCTTAAATAAATAAATTATCAATAACTTATAATTTGACTTTCTTGTTGAAAAGTTACTAACTGAATCTAGCATTCCTACACGATTCCAGCATACCCTAACCTAACGTAACCTAAATATGACTAATAAGAAAAAAATGTATCCAAAAATAAGTTGACAATTTATGTTGGAATGATATTTATTTAAATGTGCAAAAAATTAAGTACTCACTTTTTAAATGTTGAAATATATTATCCCATCAGGCAATTATTGGAAATGTACACGTATTTACGTGTAGTTTGCGTGGTAAATGGATCCGTAATGATTCGTAGAAACGACAAAGCTTAAATAACTACCTATTATTGGTTTCGTATTCATCTAACGATTCCACAGTATGGCTTCATAAATCGAAATACTACGCGAGGTTATGGTATCAATTATCAGTGTTCAATAGCATTTTGCCAAGTAAGACGTAGAAACAGTATAAATATCATAGTATATGCCGTTAATGTATTAAACATACATATAATATTACGATATTAAAATGATAACATTGTTTTCTGTAGACGTAACTTTTGACTATAAACATTCAAAGTGGTGTAACATATTACTAAATACTGGTACGTATCAATTTAATAGGTAACGAGAATTTGCAAAAAAAATGGAAGAGGCGGATATATTATGTATGTTCATGATACTTTATTTACTGCCCGTGTAAGAAAAATACAGCAGTTTCCATTGCACTCTGGATGATGATTGGGATCTTATTATTAAACTTAAATGCCAAGTCAAGAAGACCAGCGCATCTATTCTATACACAAGACTGCTATCGGCAGCTATCGAATAGTGATATATAAATAACAACTTAATATATTATAAGTCCGTACACATTTACTTCGTGGAGAACCATATGTATTTAAAGGAACAATTGAGCGCAGACGAAAAACTACTTTACTAGTTTAATTGTTGGCTACTGTATTATTCAGTATTTGATTTGAATATCTACTGGTCTAATTCAATTAGTTATACACTCAAAATATTCAAACATATCTCGTAGGAACGATGCATGGATATGCATTGGTATTAAACGTGTAGTAGTGTAAAGTATAAAACAACTTGTTTTCATGCATGGCATGCCAACTAAATTGCACTCTCAACGATATTTTACATTGTGCGGAAAATGGCATTGCTTTAGTCAACTTCTGGAGCGATACACGTGGTAGCCACTGAAAACGCAATTCAACAAAGAACAATCACCAAGATGTACTATTAAACGTGGACTGTGGTGGAACAAAGTGGTGGAACAAAGTGGTCAATACGCAATTATTGTTTTGTGATCTAATTGTGATTATTAATAGTTTATATCGCAATGTGTACCTATATAGATAATAATTTTCGGCGCGTGTGATATTCAGAATGGTAATTTTTTCAGGAACGCCATTTGCGCCGCTTATGAACTAAATTGTAATTTACATATTTTACGTTTTGCGGATAATAAAAGAAATCAGCGTTAAAATGTCAGAATATCGATTTTTTTTAGAGTGTTAGGCCTGTCACTCAGTATATTTAACTAAAAAATGACAAAATTGAAAAATGTGAGTTATGACTCTAGGCGACTCATATATTCATGTTATTATCACTAAATTTACCGCAATTTTAGTAATCATGACAACACTGAGTGACTTTTGCTTTGACAGCTCATTACACAATGGAAGACAGCAAGAAATTAGCCAACAAAATTATTGATTTTAGATAGTATCAAATGCTAAATAATAATCGCCACCCAGATTACAATATTATGAACCAACATACATTCGTTGTCCATTTTTAAAACTTAACCACTATAAATAATTGTATGGAGTTTAATAGGCACTATTATGTATAAAATAATCTATTTAAAAAAATGCTATATTGTAACCTTTGATAGTCTAATAACGGCCTCAGTGATATTTGTAATGTTCAGCACTGGACCATTTTGCTATAGTAACAAAATGCTCCATAAATCCCGCGTATTTTTTTTTAAGTTTAAATTTGGATATCTCAAATTTTTGTTCTCTGTCCGCATACAAAATATTCATGACTAATCTGTTAAAACGTATTTTATAATTGATATCGAACACAAAAGTTTCGCAGTAAAGTTATAACATAATCAAAATGACGGAGAGCTCACGTTTAATACAATTCTCGTCCTTGGGAAAGGACACCTCGGGGCAGTATTGGGTGAGTAAGAAGGGGATGGAAATGAAAATAAAGGGAGGAAACGAAAGAGAAACGAATAGTGGAATATGTTGTGAGGTACGACGCTAGAGACCGCTTCATATAACCGTTCCATAATAATATTATTAATTGTAAAATGCTTCTAATTACCCAATGTTAATAATTTGGGTACAAGTCGGTTATGGGGAAGCCAGCGGCAAACACATTTTGAAAATAGCCGATATACTGGATTATTTGTTAGGTTGGATTAGTTTAGGTTATATTAGGTTAGGTTTTCATTCTTGAATTCATGAATTTTGCCAAAATCGGCTATGACAATTAGCGCGGTTCCCGCCTGGCTTCCCCATAACCGACTTGTATCATCATTTGAGTATATTCAGTCTCGGATTATAATTCTTAAAACATTAAAATATAATGTTAATACTATCGACCGAAGGTACTTGATGGAATTTGAATTTAAATTCTAATGGATTTAAGTATTGTACTATTCCATTTGAGTCGTTTTTGCGATCCGGATTTCGCCTTTCGGCCTCTTCAGGCTCTGTGTACAATCATCAAAAGGCATGATTGTACACAGAGCCTGAAGATGCCGAAAGGCGAAACCCGGGTCGCAAAAAACGACTCAAATGGAATAGTACAACACTTAAAAGTAACCATGTAATAGACAAAAAAAACTTACATAAATAATTGAAAACACCCTAGAAAAATATATAACCATTAGAAAAAAAATAAAAAAAGATCCTGACACCGGTTAATGATTAAGGAAATTATAATACTTTGATTTAAAATATAAAACATACCGATTGGGTAACAATAATGAAATTGGAAAGCCCTTCAGTGAGAATTGTAAAAACACTAGTTAACTTTGTCGCAATTAGATATGACACACATAGCTTAGTAGTTAGAGCACATGGGCGCGGGTTTGCAACCCGCTGGGAGTCGTATTTTTTTTCAAAAAGATTTTTGCTGGTAGTTATATATTTTTAAGACGTTTTCAAATTAAGTATGTTCAGTAAAGAAAGTTACATCATTAAATCTTGTGAATTATTCGTTGAATATAGAAATATTTTATTAAAAAAAGGTAAAATAATAAAAACGATTATAATATTTACGATACTTTATTTAAGACATGCTCGTCGAAGGTCAAAATTGAGTTTTTATTGTATTTTCAAACCATGATCCTGGACACTCCTTAAACGTTGTAGATAATCTATTTATATAATTTTGAAGCCTTATTATCCTTTATAGTTATTTTAAACATTTGATGACTGCATAAAGTATTTTTGTTACATAAAATAGTATTCTTTTAAACCTCTCGCTCTAATGTTTTAGAACATAGTCATATTTCGGTACATAACTGTGCAGTGGTGTTAAGATTTTTTACATTTATTAATTTTTAAACGCATTTATAAAACCATTAGTATAATTTATTACGAGATAATTTTTGTAAAATATTCACGATAAAAAATTATATTGATAATCTCTATGATCCCAAATTTGACAAGAATAAGGCATTTTATTATTCAAAAAATCGGCAAGATTAACACATTTGAAGATGATTCTAAAGATATTTATTATAAGTTATGTCTTTTACCATTCAAGTGTGATAAACATCTTATGAATAATGATTGCTTTATAATAATTATTGACCTAAGAATAAGGTAGTGTTTTTTTGAAATACGCCATTTCTTTTGTCATTCCCCAGTGGTTAAGCTACAACATACGGCCGTAGCCATAAATTGACAAACTATAATTGAAGCAGGGAGTAAAATGATATTGGCGCGCGTGTTTGAACATGTACCGTTTAAAAAAAATTTTAAAAAAAATCGGTTAGGTACATGTTCAATCACGCGCGTTAACATAATTTTACTCCCTACTTTAATTATAGTTTATCAATTTATAGCTACGGCCGTATGTTGTAGCTTAGCCACTGGGGAATGACAAAAGAAATGGCGTATTTCAAAAAAACACTACCTTATTCTTAGGTCAATAATTATTATAAAGCAATCATTATTCATAAGATGTTTATCACACTTGAATGGTAAAAGACATAACTTATAATAAATATCTTTAGAATCATCTTCAAATGTGTTAATCTTGCCGATTTTTTGAATAATAAAATGCCTAATTCTTGTCAAATTTGGGATCACAGAGATTATCAATATAATTTTTTATCGTGAATATTTTACAAAAATTATCTCGTAATAAATTAGACTAATGGTTTTATAAATGCGTTTAAAAATTAATAAATGTAAAAAATCTTAACACCACTGCACAGTTATGTACCGAAATATGACTATATTCTAAAACATTAGAGCGAGAAGTTTAAAAGAATACTATTTTATGTAACAAAAATACTTTATGCAGTCATCAAATGTTTAAAATAACTATAAAGGATAATAAAGCTTCAAAATTATATAAAAAGATTATCTACAACGTTTAAGGAGTGTCTAGGATCATGATTTGAAAATACAATAAAAACTCAATTGTGACCTACGACGAGCACGTGGGCCGTTAATACTTCCAAAAAAGTGGAATAATTAAAAAATATACATACTTATATCAACTTAAAACGTTAATCGTAAGATACACAGCATCATGAAACACCACATACGTCCTGCGATGTGGTACTCGTATCATGGAGAAAGCAGAGTTACGAGTGATATCGGTGGGAACACGAATACATAATGTAGGTACATTTGAATAATTTGTTCAGGAGCAGATTTATTAATATGTATCTTGGTTTGGAACCAGGCAAGACAAAGTTTGGCGGCGGACACTGGAATGGATTCACAGAACGAAGTGTACGCGTGGGCAAAATATCCCGGGATAGTCCCATTCAACCGGTGGAGCGTAATGGCGTCGCCATAAAGATACATTCGCGGTGATGGGTGATTTATTCGAAATCCCTGCTTAAATTTGACAAATGTAATCGCGATACCGTTTTATACAAACGGCCATTATGCTTACACTATTGCCAGCGTATTTTCCCGCTAAAATATGAACCGTTGAGAAGAATTATTGAAAGTGTGACAAGAGAGTCAACCCAAATTGAAAAGAAAGATAGTACCTACCAGGGGCGAAGAAAAAGAGCACACTTTTCATGTACACTTTCGGGAAATAAGAAGATGATACGATATTACTATTACTACTGATGACAACAATACATTAAATCGATGAAAGTTCACTGACGATGTAAAATTGAGCGATGAGTTTAAATTATGTATTTTCCTAAAAATTTATGCACATCAAAATTTTTATTTTTAAAAAACAATCTATATTAATTATATGTGATTGAATGCCAAATAAATATTTTTTTTAAATTATCTTATTATTAATTATTTTGATCAAAGTTACAGTAATAGACAATATTACTATGGGCATAGGTTTTAGGCTTCGCCTTTCGAGCCTACTGTATTACATACATTACGATAAACGGGACTGAGGTCCATACAAAAAATCTGACATTCATCGCATAATAATCCGATACAGACAATTTAGTTGAAGAGAGATGGCTTGGCGCTGAGGCAAAGTAAATTATTTTTGTAGAATATAAAATAATAATCAAGTTATATAATATGCAATTAAAAAATATTTTTTCTTAAAAAGGTAAGCTTTAAGCAATTGCCTAGTATGGAGTTTTCGCCATTGGTACCTGTGTACAATACTTCGTTGCTTAACTCCATATGGTTAGGAGATAATATTATGTGATCCATAAACGTCATACGATTTTTGATATTTTTGATCACCCTCGACCCCCATAACCTCACTTTTAAATTACGTCTTAATTACCTAAATTACCACCCCGTTAATTAAAAAGTAAATTCAATGAAAAGATCGATTTCAGAATAATATTTTCAGTTAGGTACATACCTACCCAATATTTTATTCTCATTTAAAGAGTTATTTTGTTGGTAATGTAACGTACATTTTATACAATTCCTTTCGTTGTATTATATACAAAACTACCTCCTCCCTTAGCGTGTGATATCATAATATATGCACGAACCCTCAATGGCTTTAAATTTTTAGATATAAAAATGCACATATTCTGCAAATATATTACATTAGCAGTATTAGTTTAAATGATGGAGTAAAATATAATTAAACTTCATACATTGAAATAAAACAATACTTTATGCACTTATTGTTTAAATGATGGAGTAAAATATAATTAAACTTCATACATTGAAATAAAACAATACTTTATGCACTTATTGTTTAAATGATGGAGTAAAATATAATTAAACTTCATACATTGAAATAAAACAATACTTTATGCACTTATTTTTTATATGATCAGAACCGGTTTCGTCAGTATATGCATATTGATAAAGAAAAGATAATATTTTGTATTTTATTTTATTAATCCAATTTTTCCGCCAAAAATTGACAGTTAATACAATAATTCAAGTAATTAATACTTTAAATGTTTGGTAAGCAAAATTAACTCCATTTAGAAAAGAGTGGATTAAGGCTTTTCATTCTATGAGTGTAGATTCCTTCCTTCATGTAACAGGTAACGGATCTTAGGTACAGTTCTAAAAGTCATTAGTCAATAGGGTGGAAATGATAAAAAACTGAATAACCAAAGAACGATCTATTCGCTGTGTGTTTGGCGTAGAAAGAGGCACGGGACGTAGCGCTGATCCGAGGGAGACGCTGTGCTTTTCCTATGCTATGTTGCCGTGACAGAGTAAAGTAAGTACATATAAATGACAAATACCACATGAAATATAAAGGTGTTGGACTAATGCTGCGATTACATTATGATCACGTCACGTGCTGTCACATGCTGGTACGGCGACAAATTTAGTATATGGTTTCGTCATTCTGCAGAATATTTTGGATGATCACTATCTCTATAAATTGAATTATGAAAAATAAAACAAGACTGTAATAATGTTAACCATATTGGAGATAGCGGTAAAACAATTGTTGTCAGTGCTGTCCCAAGAAAGTGCCAAAAATCCAAAAAAATGTCTGCTTATATAATTTAGTTTTATTTGTATGTCAATATTTATATGGGCTTACGCTAAATGTCATATTAACATCACAAAGTGATCGATTGTATCGGTTACGAGGTGGACTGCTAGAATATATATTTTTAAATTACATCAGTAGGCAGATGATATTTTCAGAATTTTCTCGAAAGAATTTGGCTACAAAAATATTACAAAAGCGGAGACGTCAAAGATCGCCCATTGTTAACATCGAAATTCTCCAGGCCCCAGGAGTCACGAAGTTATGTGAAACTTTCTTGTAAGATGTCACGAAAGAAAGTGATTTGGTAGCTCAGAGGGACCTTTCAAGGACTAAGTGATAAAGCGGTCCGCAAAGTTACATGCACATTTACATATATCATATATAGAATGACTGCTTAGAGTTCAGACTTTAGAGTCTACATAAAAGTTTCGAAGTAAATTTCAACTGTTTTTTGTAATCCAGACAGTTCATACGCATTAGTATTTTTTCTTGACTCATACATTATTTTTATATTTTATCTATATGTACCTACAAATATTAAAATCTGCCAATTATTATGTTTCAAATTAGACAACTGTCGGATCTAGGCACGCACCCTCTACCGACCCGTTCCATTCATATGAATCCAGTCACCTTCAGACACGTATATCATTATTATACTGTACTGAGAGATAAAGTGATTCCGCGCGATCTACAACGGTTGGATATAGGCACGTAAATTTCTAGCCTTATCTCACCTCACCACTCCATCGCTGCTATCTGATCATGTTACATGAGCTATCAAAATTAATACTTATTACGCGTCGCGTAAAGTACTGCATTATTACAACTGTTCTGTTGACGGTGAATCGGACATTTTATATAACCCCAAATAGCCTTCATCACAAATAATCACATCTTGGTTAACACGAATGGCCGATTTTCCACAGAATTTTATCATTTCCATTTAAGACCTAAAGTATGAATAAGCATTTGGACCTTTGTATACTTTGATGTCAGTGGTTTGGTTACATGTAAACTGTACGTAAAACATTTCACCGTGGCACAGTTCGCCGTGAGATTTCTTATCGGAAAGAGATGACCGTATACTATAAGGTCTCCAATTTTATTAGATTCAATATTAACATTAATTCAATTTTCATAGCTGATTTTGTCAAAATTCATGAATTCAAGAATGAAATCCTAACCTAACCTGATAAATAATCCAGCATATCGGCTACTTTAATATTTTTTTGCTGCTGGCTTCTTGTAAAGTGTAAACCGACAAGAACCGTGTTTTATTTAGACATTAATTTTATGTCAGTAAGTACTATACGAGTTATACGACCCAACGAATTTGGACGGTATTTAATATACGCCATACGGCCATATATTTCCGATACAACATTTCACGGTCACGTGAGATACAGCGAACTGCATACGTACAAGTTTCCGGACACGCAGTGGTTTCACCTGAAGAAAAAATCGCATTTAATTACGATTATCTGGAATTATTGAATCTGAATATTCCTGCGACAGCCGACGCACACTTAAAAATCTTTAACCAATCCATTGGGTTACAACCCTGGATCAAACACACATTGAAAAAATAAGTGTACGTTTTAGCACTCATAGGATTTGAAACATTGTACTGTCGTACAAGTATTAACAATTGTAATTTAAAAATATAATTACTAATACTGATTGCAAAACCATCCTTTCGCCGTTATTTTAATTGTGTTTCCCCCAGGGCGGTAGAGAGGGCCTTAAGTAGGAAAATTACGCCTACGCCATTCCGGCGAAGTAATTTTATAATTATACGGCATTTCCTCGGCACGAGAAGAGCCCGTGAGCTAATGCCGCAGCCTCGATAAATAAGGCTGCGAAGAAAGCCGGTAGCATGGGGTTCTTATATGGGGTCATTAATGAATACCCTTACTTTCCCAGGGGAGTTGGGAACATCAAAGGGTCTATTAATAATAGTGTAAACCCTGTATACTTTCGGAGATTCCCTTTGTATTATGATAATATTAATTAGATATTTATTATATTTAACTAAATAACATAATGTTGGGTTGTTTGTTAGTTTGTCTATGGTCTGTGACTTAATTTTGATAAAGTAGAACCAAATTCATCACGGTAGCATATCGACACCTCCTAGTATTAGTACCTATTGTAACTTCAAAATCGCAACTTTACAGGAGAGCGATTTAAAGATACAAAAGCTTGGTGTAAGTCGACCTTTTGAATGTTATGCACCAAATTTGGTCTATTATATATAATCTATTATCAATAATCTAGCTCTATAGGCATAATGCATCATTGAAAAACAACAGATGTCTTAGAAAAACTGATATAATCAGCTTTAAAATTATACCTACAAGTTACTGAGTAATGGTCTCACTGAAAATGGACACATTGAAACAAGATTTTTCACAACAGAAGTAAATCAAAATACAATAAACTTGAAGAAAAGCGATGCATGGTATATAGCCTTCCCAGATCAATAACGGAAATACGGTACTTTTAACATACATAAATGTTCGAAATATTTTCACGAGGTCATACCCCGCTACATAGCATTATTTTATTTGGTGGGGACTTTTAAATATAATGCATTTACGATAGATGTAGCCTTTTACTTTGTTGTCAGAATAGTTTCGTTCAGTGGCGGGGAATTTATTTTAAGTTTAGTAGTTGGTCAAATTGGGCTAGCGCAGTATATATTATCTTTAAAACGCGGTCCATTTCCATAAAAAGTGTATTTGATTATAAAGTTAATGACATAAAAAATTAAATACCTAGTAAATTAAAAAGTCTTACTTTGTGAAAAATGAAATTGACACCAAAATATATGGAAAATTCACTAAATATAAATTTAGTGGAGACCGCAATCGAATTCTAGTGGTTTTATACTAGGAGTTAGCATGGATTTAGTAATAATAATAATATTAAGATTAATTTGTATTTTATGTTTCCGTACAAATTTGATTAGCTTTAAGAATTATAAAATATAACCAAATACCTACTCAGTCGAATATTAGCGTACCAAAATTCTGAGAATGTCATTCGGAGCCTGATAGTGATTTATCCATACAAAAGAGAAAGCCATCGATGAGCGAGATGAACCCATGATTACATTTTGGCGTTACCTGAGAGTCACAGGTAACGTGTCGGACCCTGTCCTTTTTAGCAGGCCAGCATAGTGAACCAGCCACATTTCTAAATTTACATTCCAAATAAATTAATGTCCTACGCTGTAAACGTTCTTTTTGGTGGATATAGCCATCCAAGCAAGTTTTTATAGAGGTTTAAAACTTAAGCAAAGGCAAACGGCCTATCTGAATAGTCTTGATAATGGTGTTACAACCGAAATAGCTATCGACAAACCTTTTAAAAACCTGTAGAATTTAATATTTATTATATTTTCATTTCTTGTAAAATGGAATTCTACCAATTAAATGCTAACTCAATTAATAAATAAATACCTCTTTGTTATCAAGTTTTTGTTTATTAAGCACGAAATATATTATGGTGCATGTTGCGTACTATCACGTGACGTCACAGTAAGCTGCCGCTACGGGAAAAAAGTGTTTTTCTTGGTGTTTAAAATGTTATCAGACTGATGCTCCCATCCCGTAGCACATTTTGAATCTTTAAACGAACATTGTCAGTTAGCGAAATCTGCCGAAATCACCAGAACAACAATGAGGTCACCTCACGTTGTACTGCACTGCATCGACACCTGCATGACTCAATAAACGTTTTTTATCATTTTCTACATGCCTACACATTTTCGAATCGCGTGTTTTTTTGTTTTTTGCGGTTGGCATTATGTATTTTCTATAAGAATGTTGTCTATTATCTACGGTCTGCGGATCGGGTTCCGTTTAAAATATTATTGAATTTACAGAGACTCGTTACTAGGTTACTCCATCATTGAATTTACAGAGATTGTATTCATTCAAAATATTCTGCAAAATGACGAAACCATTGACTAAATTTTTCGCCGTGACAGCGTGACAGTACGCAGCATGCATCTCAATATAATCACAACTTTAGACTCGTTACCTTATCAGCTTTAAAATGATATATTATATACAATTTATTATATATTATATATTATATACAATTTATAAAAATATATCAGAAAAGGGTGCGACATATATGAAGATTTTTCAAAAACATATTATTTACTTAACTGAATTGCACACCTCGTAAAATAAAATGACGCAGTTGTTTAATTTACTAAATACTCGATGTCGCATTAACATAAACCTATTTCTTACAATTAGTACCACGCTGGTAGACGAATTTTATTGTTAATTTATGTCAATCGAAAGAATACACGAGTTTCCTTTCCTCTTTGCCGAGAATACCTACGTGGCGTCGTTAGCTCGCCGCCGATCACAATCTGAAACGAAAACTGTTCATAACGGCGACGAAACATAAGTCGCGATAACGTGGAAATGGCCTCCGGAAAACGGCCCAAATGAAAGTCTCCACTAAAAGCGATAAATAAACCGAAATGATGTTGTTGACTTTTTAATGTGTGCCTAACTATTTAATACGACATTATTTTTTACCAGTCGTAAAAATAAACACAATAATTATCACGATTAAGACATTGTTATAATGTTCATGCGACATGTAGTATAATCTTGACCATGGCCCTCATATCCTGAAGCGAGTCACCTACCTAACGCTAAGGTTAAGGGCACTGCGTTGCTCTACAGCAGCGTTTCCCAAATCGTATTCTGCGGGGCCCAATAGATTCGTCAGGTAAAATTAAGAGTATTTTTAGTGATTTATTGTATTATAAAATAAATTCACTTAAATAATTGAGCTGTCGACACTCATATGAATATGAAGCACTGATGGCGACCTCCTTTTGTGGTAGCCAAGTAAAATGCAACCTTTCACCATATCGGATATAATAGCCATTTTTATTAGGGTCAGGAAACACACTAAAAATAAATTCTACATGTAAATTACCATTTAAGTAAGTATATCAATCATTATAATATCACAATAAATTACATCGCACAACCACATATTTAAATATTAAAAAAGTAAATATCACATTGGCCGGACTCCCAGGCTAGAAATGTACTATACATACCTAAATATTACCCGTATTTTGCTATGATTACTGTGTTGCCAATATAGCTAAAATGAATATTATTTTTTTTAAATATCTATCCACATAAATATAGCAAATCCAAGTAATACGTATTTTTAAAACACTTATTTTGATGAGCATATCTCATCTCGAAAGTCATCGTACACTAAAGCAGTGGTTCTCATGTGCGGCCCCCAGAGGATTTTTCTGCGGCCACCAGCGCTTTACAGAATAATAAGTATTTATAAAATTATGAAATTGGTTGAATACACATGACTTGTCTTCAATTTCTTTCCAAAGGATCCATAATATGTTTTTGTGATGAGATCATGTGTGAAATAGTCCGTTACTGAGAATAAAGTCAATTCAAATAATTGGCAACAATTGCTTTATTAATGTTGTCGATATTTCCTACTACTGTATACTGTGAAAGATCATTCAGTGTAATGCAATTCATAAAAAACAAATATCGAAGCCAATTGACAGATGTAAACTTAGAAGTAGCCATGCGGCTCGCATTGGAAAAACGCAGTATTGAGGAATTTCCATTTGCATTATTTTTAAATAAATAGACAATGTACTAAAATATTCAAATGTCTTTTATTAAATGGACTTGTCTATAAATAAATTGATCCATTTTTTTAGTAAATAAAATTTAGCTTTAATATTTTTAATCATAACAAAAGTGAAAATTGGTACGGCCACCACACATTTCCACAGAACTGTCAATGTCTATTGTGCGGCCACAGTTAAATTTCACGTGAGAACCACTGCACTAGAGTATACGCTTCATAACTTTGCACTCCGGCTCTAGGATGAAAATGATGTAAAATACCTATTCTAAAAATGCTTTTTTTACATTTATTTATATATTGCTACATATATTAATATAAGTGAATATCGTTTGATCTAATTTTATGCGAGGTAATCAGACAAAGAGGAGTATCAGACTAGTAAAAAGTTTAAAAAAAGTGCAAAGTTATAAAACGTATACTGTGTCCAGTCCATTTTCATTAGAACTTTTTAGTAAACTTTTACAAAGAAAAGATTTGCTTCGATATTTCATTTAACGTTTACCCTTGAACTGACGAAATATTATTATAAAGATACTACTATCGAAAAGGTCAGATATTTTAAACCGCCCGCAAGTCAAATTTACGGCAGTCCCATTAGGTATTTGTTATTAATGACGACCGTCGACCGCGCCACCAAATTGCAAATTCCGCTAACCTTAATAATTTATTCCATTAATTTCCCAAAAAAAAAAAACATAAGAAAAGTATAGATAAAGCTTAACCTTTCGAACTTTTTCTTACAAAAATCGATGAATATATTTGCTGTCGACTTCAGATAATTACGGTATGAAGAAATAATAAATAATGTACATAATAATATGACCAATTTCGTCACATATATGGAAAAGTAAGTATTAGTTCATAAAATAATTTAGATGGGAAGGTAATAGAACATGTGACCTCATGTTATTGTATTGTATTTCATTGTTCGTTTTGGTGTGTAGAAAAATTGATAATTGATTTTAAATATAAGTAGGTCTTGTTTAAATAATGAAAAAGGTAAGTACTGTATCTGGGTCCACGTGCGCCGCGTTGGTAAAAATGGAGCTTTTATGGTATTTTCAGAGCATGATCCTGGACGTTCCTTAAACGTTGTAGATAATCTATTTATATAATTTTGAAGCCTTATTATCTTTTATATTTATTTTAATACTGCATAAATTATTTTTATTACATACTCGTAACATAGTATTCTTTTAAACCTTTCGATCTAATGTTTTAGAATATAGTTATATTTCAGTACATCCATGTGCAGTGGTTTAGATTTATTCATTTTTAAACGCATTTATAAAACCATAACTAAAATTTATGTTGACATTATTATAGTGCAAATATTTACGATAAAAAAATATATTGATAATCTCTGTGATCCCAAATTTGACAAGAATTAGGCATTTTTTTATTCAAAAAATGGGCAAGATTACCACATTTGAAGATGATTCTAAAGATACTGATCATAAGCTATGTCTTTGACCATTCAAATGTGATAATCCTACGAATCCTACGAATAATGTTTCTTTTATAATAATTATTGACCTAAAAATAAGGTAGTATTTTTTTGAAATACGCCATTTCTATTGGAATTTCCCATTGGTTAAACTACAACATACGGCCGTAGCCATAAGTTGACAAACGATAAATTAAGTAGGGAGTAAGATCATGTTAACGCGCGTGTTTGAACATGTGCCGTTTTAAAAAAAAGTTTTTTTTTAACACTCCTTAAAGTCAAAGTGTAGATGAGCTAAACAATGATCACCTAAGTTTGCCTAGATAGATGTAAATCTGTCGATTCTTGCCATGTATATGGGGTGTAAACAGTTTGATGGTTATAAAAAGCAGCATTATAGGTAACAATTGGCGACACAACAGTTAAACAACACCATTCTAACGCATATACCATGAATGCGCTATTTAAATCACATAATTCCTCCCAAGGAATCAGCGCTGTGCTCGAAGTTTCCTGGAATAGGAGTATGGTAGTGATTTGATTTGATCAGGATTCGGTGCGTTGTAACATCGGAAATGACAATCGAGCCTTAATGTTCGGTAGCAATATAGTTACAGCGACAAGCGAGCAGTATCTAGATATCTTGAAAATTGTTGTGTACCCTATAGTTATTAGTATGTAGAGAGCAAGCTTAAAACATGTTGGCATTAACATGGATAAATCAGCAATATATCCACAGACTAACAATGCATCTGCAATCATCTAAAATTCGGATAATTTCATTAAATTATGATTTCAATTGATTACTGGGTTCGGATAGCAACAGAGATTTTGCTATCAAGTTTCCTGAAGGATCGGGTGTATGTCAATAAGCCCCGGGCTAACCAAGAGTTTAAGGATAACACTCAAGAATTAAGCAATGAAAGAACCCATAATACAAAGCGATAAATGTAGATCATTTATGTGAAGTGATTATAGCACAATTAAAAAAATATATTTTTTGAAGGAACTTAATCATATTTTATAAATAAAAAAACAATTTATTCAAATTTAGATGGTAAAGCGACCACCTGTATATAATATATTCAATCTCAGGAAAGGAAATGAAAGTTATTTTATGATAAACTTTAATATTTCAGATATATGTATATAGGTACTGCACGGTTTTTCATATATAGTTATATTACTTACATATTTTTTTTCAATGATATTACTTATATTATATTATAATATCATTTTAACACGTGTATATGATATATTATTGCAATTTATAGAAATGAATTACTATTCATGATTATTCTAAAGATAAAAAAATAGAGAAAACCTTCTCGAAAATAAATTATTATATGTTTTATTAATTACTCTTTAAAGAAAATGAAATAATTTATTTTGTAAAGCTAGAATAATGAAAATCGAGTCGGAAAATGCAGACGCTATTATGTTGCGCAATTAAACGTGACGTATAATTTTCCGACAGAGGAAATTAATGAGTTTTATTTCAGTGGCTTGTAATTACGAATTACGCCATTCTACATGATTTTCTAAATACTGAAAGACATTTTATTACTTTTTATATCAGTTATATTTTCAAAATATCAAAGTACAACGGAAGAAAATAAAAATACTACATATTAAATAATTCATATTCCGTATAATTTTATGTAATAATTATAAATAATGATAACTTTCCAGTGATTGCAGTGATATAAAAATCGTTAAATTATTATTTAACGACCACTACGCATTTTTTTCAAATTTATTTTTTAAATAATTACAGTTGATACACAATTTAAAGATAAAGTAAATACCTAGAAAGAGATCTAAAATTAAACTATAATAACAGGCTTCGCTAAAACAAAACTATATGCATTCCAGTATATTTTTAAATGGATAAAAATAATAAATTACCTATTTACCTACCATTCCATCAAGTTTAATACTCTCATCTATGAAGTAACGATAGGTAATAAATAAACTATGAATGAAAATTATAATTAAAAATAAGATGCTAGAATTTGAAAAAAATCTAGAAAATTGACATACCTAAATCTACCACTTTCATTTTGTTATGACAATTATTTTAATGTGCAATTTTACCATATGTACAGAGTGGGGGAAACATCGAATCGTGGCGGGAAAGAAATAAATTTAATAATACAATGTCAGTCGACCATGTCGAACGATTTTTTTTTTACCACAAGAAAATCTGTTTTTTTCGTGCTGGCAACGCGACGGAGGTGCAAAATTTTACCGCGCGCGTAAATCGAACGTCAATATAAATAATCGAATTTAAAATTTTGATTTTGGAACTCGGATATTTCGGCGCGCGAGCGATACCTGTCGGTGAACCGCTGGGACTGACTAGAAATGACAGCCACCACACTTTGACAGGGGCGTCTTTTCAGGTCACTTCACAGCGTAGGAATTTTCATCATGTATTTTCATAACATAAGTACAACACCGTATAATAATTATTATATTACGCGAAAACATTATATGTACCCATTCGATTTTACAGAACAAAAAAAAGCTGATTTTAGTAAAATCAAAAAGCAATCTTACACTTTTCTTCAAATGAAAACTAAAATAAATAATATGTGTTTATGATAAAATATAATATGAGCATTTTGTGTGAAAATTGAACGCCCCGGACAATAATTGAGGACAGACATTAAACTAATCATAGTCAGAATGGTTTTGCGACCTGCTTGTTTACTTTATGGATGCTGCATTATTCAGGAATAAAAAAAAAAGAAAATACACTGGTGAAACTCACTCGAATTGCTGTAAGCCTGAATCATTAAAATTTTACAGAAGACACTACAATCCGTATTATACGAGGGTGGGTCAATAAGTCCTTAGAAAAGCCGACAGGTGGCGCGACTAGTACTGTAAGCGGTTTGTTTTCATGCAGCGACACTACCGATTCAGTATGCTGCGAAGTTTCAATCAGATTGGTCGGGTTGTTGTGTTTCTCGTACATTTAAAAAAAAAAAATTGCTTGTTTACAAAAATGGAGAAAATTGAGTTTAGAGCTGTTATTAAACATTTTAATATAAAAGGGTTAACAGCAAAGGAAATAAAAAATGAGTTGGCACGGCATATCTGCTCCTTCACTTGCAACTATTTATAACTGGTTAAATGAATTTAAACGTGGTCGTACATCAACAAAGGATGAACCACGCTCAGGACGTCCTGTAGAGGTGACTACACCAGAAATGATCAATAAAATCCACGATATGGTGTTAAGTGACCGAAGATTAAAGTTGAGTGAGATAATTGAGGTTACAGGGATCTCAAAAGGTAGCGTCATTTCTATTTTACATGACAAATTGGGCATGAAAAAAATTTCTGCAAGATGGGTGCCGCGTTTGCTCACAGTCGACAATAAACGCAATAGGGTGGTGGCCTCTAAAGCCCTGTTGTCGCTCATGCAACGCAATCCGGATGAATTTTTTCGTCGCTTTGTGACTGTAGATGAAACATGGATACACCACTATACTCCCGAGACGAAAGAACAGTCAAAGCAGTAGATTGCGAAAGGCGAACCATGTCCAAAGAAGGCGAAAACCGTAAAATCAGCTGGTAAGGTTATGGCTACTGTATTTTGGGATGCACGTGGAATTATTTTCGTTGACTATTTGGAAAAAGGAAAAACAATAACAGAGGATTATTATGCATCTTTATTGGACCAGCTAAAAAACAAAATTGAAGAAAAACGGCCTCATTTAAACAGGAAAAAAATCCTCTTTCATCAGGACAATGCCCGTGTTCACACATGTTTACGATCAATGGCTAAAATTGAAGAATTGAAGTTCGAATTGGTCGACCACCCACCGTATTCGCCAGATTTAGCCCCCAGTGACTATTTCCTTTTCCCAAACTTAAAAAAATGGCTAAGTGGACAACGTTTTTTTTCAAATGAAAAAGTCATCGATCGGACAAATACTTATTTTGAGGACCTTCCGAAAACTTATTTTTCTGGCGGTTTAAAAAAATTGAGAAACGTCTAACCAAGTGTATTGAGCTCCAAGGAGATTATGTTGAGAAATAAAAAAAAATACAAAAATAAAAACTGTTTTAATGCTTTTTTCTAAGGAATTATTGACCCACCCTCGTAGCAATTAATGGCGAAACAAACATTCAATATACAATAATTATTTTGCAATATGGATAGATAATATTTTTGCAATATGGATAGATAATATTTTTTTAATGAGCTTATGAATAATTGATAGATAAACGAAAACATCAAACAAAATTATGCAAACGGCCATCAAATATATATTTTTTTAATTTTCATCATGAAAGTATAGAATTATCGTACTTAAACCTAATTCATCTTCGTGATTTTCAACAAAATTAATAAGTACCTACCTAAGTACTACTTTTGTACAAATTAAAAGAAAACGGATTACTAACTACTTAGAGAGCATTCGCTATCCCAACGAATATTTAAACACTATTGAAAAATAAGTTATTCAAATAAATCAAAATATTTCTTACATATACGGTTCTGTTCTCTCGGTATGAAAGAGTAAATATATCGGGGTGTGAACGTAGTCATTCGGAGGCAATATGAATCAGAGGGTTGCGCAGGCGCAATGTTAAGGAAAATAAGTGATTGGTAAGAAAATCAGTACTGCCACAAATTCGACGAGGAAAACGTTTATTTTCACATTATTTTCTCACGGCAATATTATCGAATTTTATAGAATGGAGGTTTTTATTGGAACCAAACAATGCATCAATTTTGTGATGACATTTTCATTCCCGATAAAGCCTGGGAAATTTAAAAAAAGAATCTTATATAGATTTAAATTAATCTGCATACGTACATTAACGGCATATTTATGAAAGAATTTATAGTGAGTAAGTACTGGTAGAGAGACATTTATTGATTTTTTTAAAAAGATATTAGTAATAAATTAAAATATAAAGTAGGTAAGCCGTGAGACGGCTTTGAAACACCCAAAAATGGCACTCAGCAGGCTACAGTGTTGCCTAAATTAAAATTTACAAACAAGCGCGTCATTTCGTATAAGATAGTACCAAAATTAATTCTGTCTATTTGGCAGAAGCAGATATGTACGATTTTAGGTGTTTTGAGGTTTAAATGCAGATTTGTTCTTCTATGTGTATATTTTTATTTGCCACAATCAGATATGGCTTATCTCTTCTACTGACTTCATAATCAACGAAACAAGTTTCAGATATGTTTAAAATTAAGCAAGTCATATTTGCCAAAACTATATCTGGTACCATATCTGCTTCTGGCAAAATAATAAGTATTTAATATAATCAATGTATTCTACTTGCCAAAACAAGATATGGTTACCGTTTTGGTAGGTACTATATGGATTTTGGAATATTTTTTTTATTTATTCAGTAAAATTTTGCAAGAAGATGTTTCAGAGTGTTTTTGGCGTATCCTGAAATAAAATTTATTGACAAAACGCAGCTCGAAAACAGGAATCATAGACCGTGACTAAAGAGGACATTACGAACCATACAATAATAAAAACATTGGAAAAAAATGAAGTAATTAATCATATTAACAGGTTTCCGAAATACTAAAGTCGCTACTCCCGAAGCAATACACGCAAGCTTTATTTATATTCGCAACTTAATATTGCAAAAATGTATGATCTGTATAAAAACAACTAGACTTCTCAACAGAAAAAACCTTTTACATATTCTAAATATGCTTAAATTTTTCGTGAACTAGGCTACAAATTTAAAAGTCCTAGTATCGACACGTTAAAGTATGTGATAATCAGATTAAGTGTGCAAACGATTTAGAAAGGAAAGCTGAACTTGATGAAAAAAACGAACACTTGGCTAAGGCTGATGAATCATATAAGAAGAAAGTACATAACAAATTGTTATCTAAAACCAGTCAGTTCACTCGAAGGCTAGTTTTTGATTTGCAACAATGCCTGCCCACGCCTTCCCTGAATATCAACATAGTGTACTTACCAACTATAAAAAGCAAGTGTGGACTTATAATTTTACAATTAGAGATTGTAAAACAGATACCCCAAGCTGTTACATGTGGCATGAAGGGATTACTGGTTGGGATCTGATCAAATAGCATTGTGCTTCGTACAGCATTCGCAGAATCTTTCATAAACAGTAACTAATATAGCTATACCTAGCCTATTCAGACTCCTGTCCAAGGCAAAACAAAAACATAAACTTTTCTTCAGCATTGTCTTAGTATGTCAGTGAATCTGAACACGTGCATTCGATAGACCACAATTTTTCGGAAGTGGGACACACCAGAATGGAATATGACACGGATCATGCCTGCATCGAAAAAGCTAAAAAATCTATTGAACTTAACATCCCACAAGACCAATTTGTACGAACTGTACGAGGCAAAAATCCGTTTAACGCGGTGGAAATGTCAGCAGAAACTTTTCTCTCTTATTCGGAGTTACTGAAAACTACTTTCATTAAGAAGTCAAAGTGTGTTGAAGGGCAACTGATCAATTGGCACAGTATAAAGTGGCTACGGTATGAAAAACTATTCGGTGATATAAAATTCAAATACTCTCAGAATGATGAAGAGCCCTTCAGAACAATGAAGTTATTAAGGAATTCTAGAGGGCGTCTACATATTCCTAGAATACCGAGGACTCATATGGCACCTACCCGAATAAATCCTCAAAAAAAGAAGGACTTACTGAGCATGATGTATTTGATAGATCCCGCGTATCATACTTTCTATAATTCACTTGAAACCCAACCTTCTGTACCCAATAGTGGTGATGCTGAAACCAGCGAAGACAATTATGCATGGATAACATGTATATTGTTATTTTTAAGCCATCTATAATAATGTATAATAATATGTCTAACCTAGATATGTGTGAGTACATTATTTTTAATATTGAATTTGCCAAAACCTGATATGTTCTTTAATGTGATTTTAATGTGATGGCGTCGTGTTCTGATATATTCTAAAAGTTTCAAATGTCTAGCTAGTCGGGAAGTTAGTTAAAAATCGATTGCAAGATTTGTACCAGACAAACAGCCACCGGACAAACAACCACCGGACAAATAAGAATACGAGCTAATAAAAATCTTGTAAAATATCCCGGCAGATTGGAAAAATATTGTTGTCTGGTATTGTATTCGATATTCACATTCTCAGCCAAAGTAGGGGGGAAAAGTCTCGTAATACTGGCAATCCTTTCATAATTTGACGGCGGCCATGACACATCAAGTTATAATTTTCGCAGTCTAGGTAGCTTAAGGTACGTAGGTACCAATTTGTTTTAAGGATTCTTTGAAGATTCACATTTTCGTCAAGACAGTGAATAAATGAGAGCAATCTGCTTAAAAGGTTGTACCTACTTATGTATCTGTGTTATGCAAAATTGTGCTGAAAAATATTATCACATATTATACTATAAAAGTATAGAAATGTTTCCTAACCGCAAGTCACAAGGATATCTCAGATGTATCATGATTTTTTTTGAAAGTTATTTAACTTTTTAATTTAACAATTTCGATGTGTCCCAAATTCCTAATTAGTTTTAAAGTGTGTCGCTAAATCAGAAAGGTTGAAAAACACTGCTAGCCAACTGCTAACAACCCTAGTAGCATCTTAAAATGCTATCCTATTTCTTTTCAATTTTGAGATTCCAATATAAAAAGTCACATATTTTAAACTTACCATATAAATTTGTGCCATGTAGTAAAATAGTAAGTCATTCTTTTAAGTAAATTGTATGCATAAACATGAAAAAAAACTGTGCAACCGTGATATATGTTTTTAAGCTTTTAAATAAACAGGAAAAAAAAAATACTTACCTATATCATTTCATATTATGTGCTCTTGAAGATTTAACAATTTTACATTGCACCTTCATAGCAAAGAGGTTGCTGATCTCTAGTCTATAGAAGTCAATGAGGTTTGATTTTTCCGCTGCGCTCGTGGAGGCGTTCTTACAAATGAAAATCTTACATTGCCCATCTTCAATTTGGGCAAACCCGATATAAAATCTCATTGGCTGAAAACCACTCCATACTAATCAGGCGATTCCTTATTGGCTGCATACAGTTTAATACCAATACGCCGACCAATGCATGCTTAATTAAATTATCAAAAAATATGTATGCATCAAATAATCTATTTGAATTTAGCTAAAACCCTATCCTATATGGTAAATCAATGGTAGGAATTGTAATAATATGTCATACGTAAACATGACATTATATAGGTACACGTTAGGCATAATGATGAAGACAGTTCTAGAAAACAATTGGTAAAAAAACAGAGGAGTGAGTATACGATGTTATAAATTTATTCACAACATTGAGATAGAACATATTATTAGATGATGGGTATTTCCTGGACAAACTCAGACATTCTCTAATATCTTTAAGATATAAAAACAACCAGAAGAACTCTCTAAATTTAGCACTAAAGGTTTGTCAGAAATATATGATATTAATGAACAATAGACATGGAAGATGCATGGACGAGGAAACATTGATAATGATTTATAATAATGTTACATACCTGGAACTGTACAGCATGTATGGATCGATGTCGTCTCTTGCATTCTTGTACACGTGGCCGTCGCATGTGACAATTGTGCTTGAAGAGCTGGCAGGGCTGAGATGCGAGAGAGGGGAGAGGGAGGCAGCTCTGTCAGGCAGTGCCGGCGTAGACTGTGAAATCACCAAGTCTGGTGAATTGTCTCTGGAAACTCGAGGAGTATCATCCAACGAACTCAGAGCACCCGCATTCCCACCTGACACTATTGTATCACTGTCTGATTCTATAAATATAAAAAAACAATTAAGTTAATTCTACTATATCACTAATTATCGTGAAACGATTTTATATTATATGTAATTTTATATTAAACTAAAAATTGAAGTAAATAATGTGCAAGGGTTTTTTGCGCAGATCCAATTTTTAAATTAAAACTCGATGACAGATAAACCAAGATGGTGGACAAAATTATATTTTTTTTTATTATGAGTTAATAATTGATTTTATAGGATGGTTTTTATTTATTTATAACTGAGAAACACTTTGGGCCTACGTTGGTTGCCAGTTATAGTATGTTTTAGTTATAAAATAGAAACACTTCCAGTTTTAGTATTTATTCCGAGTTCATAGAGACCAACAATAACAGAGAATACTTCAAACGGTACACGAAAATAGATTAACAAGATAAGATGACTCGCTCAACCAAATAACCAGATGAACTTGCCAAAGGATTAGTTCAGTTCAGGTAGGTATCACATTTGTAAACTAGATACCACATTTATCACTAGAAACGAATCTCGAGAGTTTAAGGTGCTTAGTCTCAAAATAGAGGATCTGTATGATCAAAAGGGTCAGAGCTAATCAGACTAAGCTGACTGGCTGTGAGAGATCTGTGAAAGATCTGTGAGAGATACCAATTATGGAGTTAACATAGAGTTAAATCCTAATTCGTCTACATAGTGCTTGCGACGTCAAGTCAATGGGCAACGCCATCTATGGGTCTCTTTTCAAAGTTATGCCTGCTATAATTATCAGTTTAGATATGTATTTTATGGTGCAAATATGATTTCAAAGTTAAGTATATATTTTGCAATTAGAAGCCCATAAAATACCAAGATGGCGACCAATTATTGTAATATTTCAGAATCACACGACACAATCAGAACAATCAATGCATACCTAATAAATAAAGTATATAGTTACTAACGATCGTCCATGACTACATCCATGTAAAATATGGAAAGAAAAAAATACAAAGATTAAAATACATTTGAATTCCAAAATATTTCAATCATTACCTACGTCGCTATGAACTATCAATAATTTCTTATCATATTCTGAAATGTGCTGGAAATTTCAGTTACTTGACAAAAATGACAATATGAATAATATAATATGTGGTGTCCATTTACAAAAACTGACAAGTTCCAAATTCAATATTTGTGGTAACCGGTGTTTGAAGTCCTGAATTTTATATATATAGTGAATTGGGGTTGTAGTCCGAGTCAGTATACAAGTGGACGTTGAATTTTAGGACAGAGTGTATTTTTTATTCCATCATTAATATTTTTCATTGAATATTCCAATTAAGTATAAATTGAAAGTTTCGTTTCAATTTTTTTTTTTATTTGGCATAATAATAATTATAGGTAGGTACCTACCTGGATCAAAAGCATCATAGAATTCTTCATCAGAGTTATCGTAAAATCTTGACGGTCTCTTCTTCTTACTCGAGCTCTAAAAAACAAAACCGAATTCATTATAAGTGGTCGTCCATTAGTGGTGAAAGGTGGGGGTAGGCTGTTAACATCTGACATAAATACAGCACACTAAACTTTGTCAATAAAGGCTCAAGTATATTATGATCACATTATGTGCTGTCACATGTTACCGCTACGGGAAAAAAGTGTGTAACGTCATTTTTCTTGGTATTTAAAATGTTATCAGACTGATGCTCCCATCACATAGCACATTTAAACGAACATTGTCAGTTAGCAAAATCTGTCGAAATCACCAGAACATCAATGAGGTCACCTCACGTGTATTGTGCTTCATCATGAACCGCAGTAGTCAGTGAACGTTTTTTACTATTATCTGCAGGCCTACACATTTTTGACTTGCGTCACTCTTTGTTTTTAGTGGTTTTCTTATGAATTTTCTATTAAACGTCTATTATCTATGGATTCAATATCGCAAGTTATTATAACATACACACACATAGAAACTGTTAAAATTAATTGAAATTAGCATGAATAATGAATAATAATTCAAATATTTTGCCACTCTCCTTCATTGAATATATAGAGATAGTGATCATTCAAAATATTCTGTGGAATGACGAAACCTAAATTTATCGCTGTGACAGCACATAACGTGATCATAATGAATTTGAACCTTAATACGTATTTGTTTTCATTGCACTAAGACTACAAATTACAGATACTTTTAGTTAGTTTTAAATCTTCAATTAAATACTGCGTAAACGTAACGTAAACGTAGATGACCCAAAAAATATCTGTTACCTATGTATGATTTAATGGCATAAATTTAGATATTTTATAGATACGAGGGTGGGTCAATAAGTCCTTAGAAAAGCCGACAGGTGGCGCGACTAGTACTGTAAGCGGTTTGTTTTCATGCAGCGGCACTACCGATTCAGTATGCTGCGAAGTTTCAATCAGATTGGTCGGGTTGTTGTTTTTTATTTTCGTACATTTAAAAAAAAAATTTGCTTGTTTACAAAAATGGAGAAAATTGAGTTTAGAGCTGTTATTAAACATTTTAATATAAAAGGGTTAACAGCAAAGGAAATAAAAAATGAGTTGGATTTAGTTCACGGCATATCTGCTCCTTCACTTGCAACTATTTATAACTGGTTAAATGAATTTAAACGTGGTCATACATCAACAAAGGATGAACCACGCTCAGGACGTCCTGTAGAGGTGACTACACCAGAAATGATCAATAAAATCCACGATATGGTGTTAAGTGACCGAAGATTAAAGTTGAGTGAGATAATTGAGGTTACAGGGATCTCAAAAGGTAGCGTCATTTCTATTTTACATGACAAATTGGGCATGAAAAAAGTTTCTGCAAGATGGGTGCCGCGTTTGCTCACAGTCGACAATAAACGCAATAGGGTGGTGGCCTCTAAAGCCCTGTTGTCGCTCATGCAACGCAATCCGGATGAATTTTTTCATCGCTTTGTGACTGTAGATGAAACATGGATACACCACTATACTCCCGAGACGAAAGAACAGTCAAAGCAGTGGATTGCGAAAGGCGAACCATGTCCAAAGAAGGCGAAAACCGTAAAATCAGCTGGTAAGGTTATGGCTACTGTATTTTGGGATGCACGTGGAATTATTTTCGTTGACTATTTGGAAAAAGGAAAAACAATAACAGGGGATTATTATGCATCTTTATTGGACCAGCTAAAAAACGAAATTGAAGAAAAACGGCCTCATTTAAACAGGAAAAAAATCCTCTTTCATCAGGACAATGCCCGTGTTCACACATGTTTACGATCAATGGCTAAAATTGAAGAATTGAAGTTCGAATTGGTCGACCACCCACCGTATTCGCCAGATTTAGCCCCCAGTGACTTTTTCCTTTTCCCAAACTTAAAAAAATGGCTAAGTGGACAACGTTTTTTTCAAATGAAGAAGTCATCGATCGGACAAATGCTTATTTTGAGGACCTTCCGAAAACTTATTTTTCTGACGGTTTAAAAAAAATTGAGAAACGTCTAACCAAGTGTATTGAGCTCCAAGGAGATTATGTTGAGAAATAAAAAAAAAATACAAAAATAAAAACTGTTTTAATGCTTTTTTCTAAGGAATTATTGACCCACCCTCGTATATGAATATTTTTTATCTATTATGGTTTGATTTAGGTAGGCCTTAATAAATTTAATAAAACCCACCAACACCATTTGTATTAATTTCTTAATTCCTACTTAGTTCCGACCTAAATTTATTTGTGGTTTGGTTTAGGCAAGGTTTAATTGAATTTTAAAAACTAACCAGCACAATCTACAAATTGTATTCATAGTTCAATGAAAACAAATAAGTATGACTGACAAAGTTTAGTGTGCACTATTTTTGTCAAATATTAACAGCTTACCTTTCAACACTGGTGTGTATAATAGTGTGAAGTTTGCTACAAATTATTATACAGTGCAAAATGACTAATTCAATTATTAGTAGTCGTAGTCTTTTTCAGTTCTCTTTCAAATATTTAGGCCCTGTCTTCTAGTGAAGGTTATCTTCAAAGACTTTGCTACCAACATACCTTATGTTCTGATAATTGTTCAACAAAAGATTGCTCTAGGTCATGATGCTCAGCAGCTAGAACTGCTAAGGCTTCTTCCAATATACGGCAGCGCTCTTTTTCAGCTTTTAATTTGGCACCTCTGCTTTCGTCAGCCTGCCTCACAAGTGCTGCGCAATGTTTTAAAGTGCTGAGTAAACGCTGGCCGGTTGACGTTGCATGTTGAAACCGCTGTTTATTAGAAAACACATATTTACTGTAAAACAGAAATTAATACATTCAGTCATTTCAAAATTTCAATTGCCACACTGGTATTACTATAAATCATAGCATCATTATTGTTTAAGATATTAAACTTTAGTCCGAAGTTAAGAATCGCCTGATTCTATTTTTTGAAATATAGAAATATTATATCTATGTCGCTGCCAGAACTGTAAGCGTAAGGCCTCAGTGAAAGCGTTTTGCGGGGCGTGACAAGTTGTGTAGTGGGCGTCAGTGCACAGTGAGCGTGCGAATAGGCAGGTGTGTTTTAATTATATAAGTTATAATAATACAGTCGTACCAATGGATTTTCAGGTATCAGATGAAACAGCAGTTCCTCTATGGTAGTGAAAGATATAAGAAGGCAATTTTCAAACTATTTTTGGGAAAACAGAAAAAGCCCTGCATGTAGAGATTTTAGTAATAAATAATGCAAAAAAAATGTACAAACTTTATTACGAAATAATAATAAAAATCATTATTTACCTCCAATTCCGACTTTACTGCTAATTCCCTGTACATTTTTTCCTTAATTACTCTATTTTCGTAAAGAGGATGAGAAGACAAGCATGTTTCAGGCATAGATTGTATTTCAGAAATAATTTCTTCAGACGACATAACGAAAAGAATATGCACGGCTGATTAAAACGCTGTTAAATTTGTACTGATTTGAAATGAGCGTGCACACTCTCCTACCCAGGATACTTGCATTCGTTTAGCACGTATTTGACATGCACGCTGCACATCACGCCCCGCAAAACGTTTCCACTGAGGCCTTCCACTAAGTATGCTGACTATAGAAATTGTTACTCTGTCAGTAGACCTGTGTATCGTCTGTGAACCTAACCAGTGGAAATTTCAATAGTGTTAGTGGAGATATTGAAAAGTATTGTACGTACCATGTAAGTAGATTGATGCAACGTGGTGCCCATTTGCACACTCTTCTCCAATGCAGAGACGAGCGCTCCGCATTCCCCCAACTGAGACTCCAGCAGAGCGAGATGGTTAGCGGCAGACGTCAACGAATCTTGCATGGTACCCAATGGCCGACCTTCCGCCGCTTCTGCCACTTCGCAATCATCGTCTTCCTCCTGTTCCTCTTTGTCAGGTCCTGAACCATCTTCACAGCCCCACAGGTAATACGCCGAATACGCTATATGTTCTTTTAAGGCTGTTATCCATTCCTGAAATAATTAAATTACCAAAATACATATTATGTACTGGGAATTTTGTAGCTATTTATACTGATTCCAAATAGCACAATAAATACCTAAATCCCCCATCAATAATTCTGCAATTGACAGAATTAGGAAGAAAAATATTATATCTCACTCGTGTGTTGTTTGTTAGTATAGTTGTAATTTTTAAATAAACTTAGGGTTTCAAGAAATATATAAAAATAAAACAATAAAAATTTACCTAGGAAAAGCGGCGCCAAATTGATGCCAATTGTCCAGAATGACTTGGTAGACAGCGGCGTCAAATTGGCACCGATTGTCTTATATGGGGTAAAGCTCAATTAGCATATTTTGATAGATGTATTTCTTACATTGTCAGATCCTTTCTGTGAATATTTCAAAGTTATCTTCTACACCCTGCTACCGTACGATTAAATGAATGAATAACTAACCTGTCTGACAACTGGTGCTGTAGGTGATGAAGATGACGGCACCCTTAATCGATGCGCTGTTCCATCTGAGAAATGTAGCAAAAGTAGTGATAGATCTGTGAGACTCGGCACAACACGGGCACTGTCCAAATACTTCCAATCTCGCCGATTGGATGTGTTTCCAGTACTTGCATCAGCTCTACATCCATAATATGATAGGACCCCTCTCTGGAGAACAGCCTGAAACAACCAACGGCAGATAAATTTTAGAATAATTAGAAAAAATTACCAGGTGGCAATGCCACTTGTCAACATTCTTGGATATGGCTCGAACTCGTTTATTTGTCAAGCGGCAACGCTTAGCTGATGTCTCTTCTTCATCCATAATGTTTCTATTTTTTGATTGATTGTGTATTCAATTTATTATCTAAATGCCACCGATATATCATTTTTAAAATCATGTTTCCTATCCGACACCATACTTCTTTATATCTATCCGTCAATCTGTCACAAATTAATTATAATGTCGTTTAATACATTCCATAATATACTTGATATGCTAGTACCACACTGTATGCACCTGTCAAGCTATTATGAAAATATCCAATCATTTGTTTTCTTTCTCAACCCGATTAAAATAAACGATTATTTTATTCCATGTAAGTTTATTCAATATCCAATCAAGAAATTGCGTTTACGAGTATGTTTTCTCTCACCTTATTCCTTATAATAAATCTTTTTCCTGTCTCGCTCGTACTTACACATTTCTCTCATGCATTACAGGCAGACAAATATATAAGTCAAGACAAATTTAATATATAGTGAAATTATTAGATTTTCATATATTTTTTATTTTCATAAGTTTTCATCATAATTAATAATATTACATATTTAAATTAAAAATTACCCAGACTGATTTCCATCCTAGAAACCGGGATCTCTTGATTAATTGACCTTCAAATCTGGTAGCGGTTCGTTGTATCTGTCTAAGGGGGCGCACATTCAGAACTTGTCTAATTTGACTATCTTTTGCCAAATCTACAGCCAATTGACCTGAAAAGAAGTATGTATGTAATAATAAAACAGTTATTTTTCATGTGCATTGATTATTTATAATAACAGAAAAACCTCTATCTTACGTAAACAGAGCTTTAAAATATTATGAAAATGAATCTGATAATAGGGTTACCAAGGCTAAAAATTTCATTTACTGAAAGCCATATCTCATTGCATGTTAATCTGCAGCAAACTTCATAATAATAATTATTGTGCTCTATATTTAACAGGACCACAATGGGACAAAAACGTGTTGCATAGAAGCCTAATATATAGACATTTTAAAAAGCCACAACCACAGGATATAGCAGTCTATATACAGGATATAACATTTCAGAGACGGTTTGGACTTGGTATTATTATACAAGGGGGTGCGGGAGAAGTCGCACGCTCATCAATCCGAGGAAAGATGATGTAGTTTCAGAGACATAGTTAGTTCGAAATGGTCAATGTATATATTACATTCATACCAAATTTAAGTTTTTGGGTCTATATTGGCAATACCTGCACATTTAAGGTGAAGCCTTTACTGAGCCGTTTTTAAAGAGGCACCTAGCGGAAAAATACGAAGCTTGCAATTTGAGATTTTTTTTGATAATTTACAATTTCAAGTGTATTAATTAATAAGTATGTTTTTGAAAACATAAAAAGAAAAATATTTTTTTTTAAGTCAAAGATAAACTTACGATTGTAAAAAATGTAATAAAATGTGAATTTGTTGAATCGGACATATTGTAATTGTAATATTATTTATTTATTATTAAAATTTAGTTTATTAAGTTTTCTAAGCATCGGTTAAGAGATTTTTGACTAATTCATAGTTTTAATAATTTTTATATCTATTTTAAAAAACATCGATTTTTATAAAAAATATAAATGTGTATAACATCAAATTCTTTTTATTTACTTATATCAAATCAAGCTTCAATATTGGGACCATACATAAATAAAATTTGATATAAATAAAAAGGATTTCAAGTTATACAGATTTATATTTTTTATAAAAATCGATGTTTTTTAAAATAGATATAATGAATTAGTCAAAAATCTCTTAGGTGATGCTTAAAAAACTTAATAAACTGAAATTGTAAATTATCAAAAAAATCTCAAATTGCAAGCTTCGTATTTTTCCGCTAGGTGTCTCTTTAAAAACGCCTCAGTAAAGACTTCACCTTAATAACAAATGAAAATGACTATATGAGTGAATTGAAATGATTGCAGCTTTTGACAGGTGCTTGTGGATAAATCTGAAATGCAAAATGATTTCTAGCCTAAATTAATCATCAATCTTAGTAGTAACGCAGTAATTAATTTTTTTCTAATATAACATTATCAAACACAACAGTGAAATAAATAGCAAATCGCTGCATGTTCATTTGTAATATTGTCGAGAAGTATTTTTTTGATTATCTAAATATTTTTGAGACAATATATTCCACTAATTTATTGAATTTGCTGGACTCAATTCTCTGTTTTATGTAATTATACCAATATATTAATATGTCAGTAATATAAAAGTCTATACATTGAAAAATGAGCTTGTTTAGTTTCACTTTCATAAAAGAAATTAAAACCTTTGATAAAAACATTGTTTAATTATGTAACTGCTGACTCACCATTTATATTTCTAATTGTTGAGTCTATTCCATTCTGTAATAGTATGACAGCCACTTGTGTGTGCCCTCGGTAGGCTGAGCAGTGTAAACAACTATTTCCTTGTGCGTCTATGCAATTTATATTTGGAGGTTGTGGAGCTCTTAACTAAAATATTAAAACCGGTATCTTTAAACTTTTGAAGAGATTCAGTATTTAGTATAAAATAGTTATGAGTTTATCACTATTTATCATACCAATATGAGAATTTTAAAAACATGTCCTAACCCAATAAACCAATTTAAGGCAGTGGGTGTGCTGTCAATGAGGTTTTATATCACAATTATGCAGTTAAATTGATGGTAGTCAAAACTGACAGTGGGCTCTATATAATTAAATAACAGCTACCAAATCCAAACCTCTTTGGGCAAACCTGTCGATTGTTACACTTAAAAAAAGTTAATTATTAATTATTTACCAATCGCCCTCTATGGGTGTGACACGTGGAGCTAAACGTACAAACAAGCGAAGGCTGTCCAAGTATTTGAAAACGAAATCCTCTGAACAATATTTGGACCGGATAAACAAAACCAGGGTTTAATCGATCTTTAGAAACTAACCAGTACAACCTGCAATTTGTAGTAGTCTTAGTTCAATGAAAACAATTAAATATGATTGATAAATTTACACAATTTATGTCAGAACTCCATTATGGTAAATAACACGTTAAACATTAACGTGTTATTTAAATGTGGTAATTAAAAGGTCAGCAGTGATTGCGTTAAGTAAGTAATTAATAAATAAGTAAATTATTTACCAAATTGTCAAATATTACATTTAGAAAATGTAAATCATTTACCAAATTGTTAATAGTGTCAATGTTTCCTTCCCGAGCTGCAGTTATCAAACTGAGCTCTCGTTCTCTGACTTCATTTTGTTCGGCAGCAAGCAGCAATCGGTGAATGTGCTGTGTCTTGGAAACATCGCGAGGAACCTTTCCTTCGCCATTCATCACAGATATTTCCGCACCATGCCGAAGAAGGAGGATTACAAGCTCCTATAATAAAGATTTATCGTTAGTCCGATAGCAACAAGATTGTATTTTAATAAAATAAAATATGGACGAGTATAACCTCGTGTCCGATAAATGCCGCTTTATGTAAAGGTGTATCTCCTGCGTCATTGGAAGCGTTTCCATCAGCGCCATTGGCCAGCAAGACTTCCGCTGTCTCCAAATGTCCAAAGTATGTGGCTAAATGAAGAGGTGTCCAGCCAAGATTGCTTTTTGCTTTACCTAAAAAAATATTTTACATTAGCAGGCAGGCTAAATATTTATAGAGATCGCACGAATAGTCGAGACACGTGGGCTATTTTCGGAAGGAATGTTTGGTAATTTTTGGCTTTTGCGGGTGAACCAAAAGAGTGTGAGGGGAAAGAAGATTAGATAGAAGAGAAAACGCACGGACTATATTTAAATTATATATTCATCTTTAGTAATTAAAATAAAAGACAATTAATTATATAGTATGTTATCCATTAAACATCAAATCATTCAAAAATAGTATTATCGTTTTATTCAATACCTTCCCCGGAGAAGTTACAGGCATAAACCAGGCCAAACCGGAGGCTGTTGCGTGGATTGATGCCTTGCTGATCCCAATATGACTTGTTATATGACTAGTTCTATGATTTTATTTTCTAATGCCTTTTTTTTCTTTTTTGTCCAAACGAAATGTTTTCTTTTAGTTCTATCAATTAAGTATGTGGGAATAGATTTAGTTTCTAAGTAAGATAATTTTGTTAATAAGCGGTTTTTGACACACAATAGTATTTTAAACAGACTTTTTAATTATACTATACTTAATACTGTTTATTATTTTAATTAATATAATGTCGCTCCACCGGTAATAGACAGTTTACACCATTAAAGTGATATACATCCTTTTCAATTGTTATGCATCGAAGGGAGCGATTCCATCTGGCGAGCTGTCACTATCAGATGTATTAATTCAATTTAATTCAATTCAATTCAATTTATTTATTTTTTAACATATTGTGGACATTACAAATAAGTTTAAGACATTCACAGCATGACATGAAACATTATTATAAAGAAGGAAAAAAAATAATAAAAGCGATAAAAATAAAAATATAAAAAGGGAACATAAATAATATAAACATAAAAAAACGGTGAAATTACAATTATACATCCATAGAAGTTCAAAGAAGTACACAGAGTTTGCTAAGGAGGCCCTATTTTAACAATTTATAAAATAGCATCCACCTCAACTCACTTTCACGCAAGTGGAATATATCAACACCCGAAGCAATTCGGTTGAACATAGTTATCGCCCTTCCAATTGGCATTACCAGTGGAATGTCGGTTCTGCACCTTAGGAGAATAAACAACTGATGCTCTCTATTTCTAAGATAGTTATCAGGGACACACAAGTCAACACTGCCCAGAATGGCGGAGTTCTCATTTGTACCTCATATAAGTAGAAAAAATAAAGATCTCTTCTAAATTGCAGACTGCAGTATGTAAGCATACCTTAGAGAAAGTCAGTTGGATAAAGCCACGGATAGTATCCATACAACCTCAAGTAAAGAAGTCTCAAGAATTTCTTCTAAGCCCTCTGAACCATAAGGCCATATTTCAACCGATGCGGTGCTCAAACAATAGATCCACTCTCAAGCCTGCTTCTTCGAACTAAAGAATTAAACAAAAGTTTTAATACCGCAACATCCGAAAAGACCCAGGAAGTACGCATGACGAAACCCAACATCTTAAGCGCCTTGTTACAAATGGTAACTATATGGCTAATAAATGTCAGTTTACTCTCAAATGCAATGCCGAGGTCCCTTACAGATGATATCCGTGACAGAACTCTGCCATGCATCGAGTATTAGACACTATACTATGGGTGTACCATGTTGCAGCCATCGGGCTCCGCTTACCCACCCACCCGCCTGTCAATCACAAACATACGTCTCAACTAAACAATTCCACTCTACCAATATGTAAATGAAATGTTTATTTATTTGAGTTAGCAATGAGTGCGTTTCAATTTAATATAAATGTGCCGCAGATGCTGTCATGAGATTTTATACCTTTCTTTTTCGAACAAACCAAAGCTAACCTAACCTGACACAACCTACCCCAACCTAATATTACCTAATATAATCTTAGTTTGTGATAATGATACATCAAAATGCATGAAAATTTTAAATTTAACAAATTAAACAATTACTGGATCGAAAAGCCTATGCGCCGACAGAAAAAGGTATTTATTATAATTGTCTACACGGAATAAACTGTTTTCGTAAAAAAAAAATATAAAAGCTCATGACTGCATCTGCGGCATAATTACCCGATTTAAAATTGGGCTATTTATTTCATATTACGTTTATAAAAGCAAAATAATATTAAGGTACCTTTGCAGCTAATATCCAGCTGAATTTTACCATTCTGCACATCTTCTAATATCTTACGGACAGTTGACACTTCACCATTTCGAGCGGAGTAAAGCAGAGCTTCCTGAGGGTCTAGCTGCTCCTCGTCTTCGCTTTCACTGGTCATTTTGATATTTATTTGAGAAAAAAACAACCCTAATCTTTGTGTTCGTAAACTACAAGTTTTTTAATCAAAACTTTATGATTTCTTATCATATGCATACTATTAAATTAATTAACCTCCTAGATTTTTGTAAGTTTATAATTAAATAGATTGAAATCAATTTAAGAATGGGCGTGAAACTATTTCAGTAATGTTATTTATTTGAAATCTGACAGATTCAACAATGCAAAGTCAAACGCCCCAAATGTCATTTCTATTCTGTCAAACTTATAGTGTGCACACCTGAGAAATTTGTCAAAATATTTCACGATCAGCTGTTCAATACTTTATAAAAGGTTAAAAATATTAAATTTGTGGATTGTGAAAGTTTTAACAATATTTTGATGTATAATATTAGGTTCATTTTAATACCTTTGGCTATTTATCAAAAAAGAATATTTTATTCACAGTTGGTGTCAAAAGGATGGCCTTGAATCAAAAATTTAACTTAGGACAGGGGCGTTAGAATACCGTCGTGGTTTAATAAAAATTTGTATTTCGACTAAACTCTAATCTTGGCCGTGGTCAGGTGGTCAGTATCAAATATTACCATGGTTCATGATAAAAAAAACTATTTAATTATTGGTACTGGCAAACTTAAACGTCACATGCGTAAACTCAAACTGTCAAAAAAGGATACCAATTAGTGCAAGTTACGTACTGTTTTTATTGTGTAGGTACTAATAAACAACTTAATGTTTTTTGTATTCCCATGTATTTTTCTAATTAGCAAATTTCCGTAAATTTAATCAACTAATATTTATATACTCTTTTTTCAAATGGAACAGACTAAATAAAACCTTTAAAACTACTTACCGATTACCTCGCATAATGGAAGAGTTCAATACTTATTGCAGATTATGCCTAGTTCAATCTGAGAATCTCGTATCCATTTTTGAAAATGTCAATAATATACCACTGGAACTGTCGACATGCTTATCCATCGAGATAACGTCAGAAGATTTACTGCCAAAGAATATTTGCAATAAATGTGCAGAGCTTTTACACAGCTACTACAACTTTTATATAAATTCTAAATGTTGTGAACAATGGTTACTAGCCGGCCTGATGAACGAATCGACATCTTTTGACGTGATCGAGAGCAACTGGCCGGCCGAAAGTGAGCAGCGTGTGGTCGAAAAAACATTGGACATGGGCAATTTGAGCACGAAATCTGGAAGTGAGGATGAATTTCTAGCAGAATTTCTCGACAGCAGCAATAACTCTTTTGATTTAGAACTACTGGCTAATTCAAACGCTTTAGAGTGTTTATCAGTTGAAAATCCTGCGCCCATTGATGTAACTAAAAAACTTCTACAAAGTGGAGTCAAGCTTACAAAAATCAATAACGTCGTAAGTGATAATGTGCCTTGTATTCAAGATGATTCTTATGAAATACATATGGAAATTGACGTTTTGGATTCAGATTTAGATATTGTAAACAAAATTTTAGCCAAACAAGGACAACGTACACCTATTTCTAATGGCCTAACCTCAAATAGTCCTGATAAATACGCTGAAAATTATTCATGCATGTCATGTAAAGCGGTATTCAATCATTTTGACTCCCTTGCAAATCACATGGGAAACTGTGAGGCATTGAAGAGGACGTGTGTGGATTGCGGTGTAGTTTACGAAACAAAAGAAAAAATGCTACGGCATCGAACTGTACACAACCAACCGCAATCTTACGAGTGTGAGAAGTGTAATAAGAAATTCATCGGAGCCGATCGACTGAATCAGCATTATGAAAAGTGTCACTCTGACTTTGTCGCTGAAAGTGGATGCTTGTATAGGTGCAAAGAGTGTAGTAAATTATTTAAATCGAAAGACGAACTATATGTACATGCGAAAACACATATTAAATTGAAATACAAAGCTCAACAAGATAAATTTGTTTGTGAAGATTGCGGGAACGGTTACTCGAATAAAGCCAGCCTACTAAATCACAGGCGCGTCAAACATAAGACAGCTGAAAATGAATCTGGAACTTGTGTCTATCGATGTAAGGTTTGCTTGACGTTATTCGTTGACAGGAATGAATTATACTCTCATATAAAGCAACACACTGGAATTTTCGAGGGCACTCAACATCTCTGCGATACATGTGGTAAAAGTTTTAACTCCTACAATGCCTTATCTCGTCACGCCATTATACACGTCGGTAAGAAATATCAGTGCGATATCTGTACCAGACCGTTCATGAATGCGGAATTGCTGGAAAAACATTTAGTGAATCATAAACTCAACACTAAAGTATGTGAGGTGTGCGGCTTAATGTTCTCAAATGAGATTTTGTTAAATAAACATCAAAGTACTCATAAATGACGAACTTGTCACAATATTGATTAATAATAAATTTTTTACATAAAATCTTTTTTCTTGTATTATTTCTGAGCCTTAAGACTATCTTTTTTTTTTTTCGATCATGTCCGATCCTAATAGGATCATATGGGCCTCCACAGAGTAGAGGTTTGTATTAACAGATTTTGTTTTTTTTTTTGGATGAAAACGAGAAATGGATGTCAGCCACTTGCTCAACCTATTAGGTCCATACCCTGACTCACACACAAATTGAAAAACAATATGTGTACTTGCCAGACCCAGGATTCGAACCTGGGATCCACGGCGTGATAGTCCAACCCTTAAGCCGCGCGGCTACTGTGGGCTGTTCTCCCTCGCAGATGCTTTTTTTATTCAAATGAATAAGTCAGAAAATTTTAAAATGTAGCATTTATTATTTTGGAACACCTCAGAAATATACATATTCATCTTCTATGGAAGGTTGACGACCAGCTTGCAGTACACCTCACTATCCTGGCCCAGTCGTATCAAATCCCCAGCGCCTTGGACATTAAGACACTTCTGTAGGGTGGTGTCCTTTTACCTACGCTTCTGCTGTCCCTTTCCCAAGCATTATGAGTAGGAATAAATCATACTTTTCATTGCGGATTATTATTTAACTATGTGGAATAAGTAGGTACTATAAATGAATATATATATATTATTAATTATTATTATAATATAATAGTTCATAATTATATTAGCTTATATAGAAGGTTTGTATGGATACAAATTCGGCACGTCCTACATATAACTCCATAACTGCAAAATGGTACTTTTCAGTAGTACGATTTTAATGACACCAGAACGTTAATTTTTAAAGCTGAAATCATAATTTTTTAGTTAATAGATATATTAATTGAATTTTTGTTTTTTTTTGGAACTTTCAAAATCCTTGTAGACGCGTAAAATCGGAAAATCACATATTAAATATATTAAGTCACGTATTATCTAGGGCAGTGGTCTCCAAACTCAGTAAGGATGTGAGCTACTTTCAGAAATTGAAATTGTCTAGTGAGTTACTTATACATATCCCTTCTTTATAATTTTTTATCATCATCCTTTATCGTGCCATAGGTACATAATATTATTATATTACTTAAAATAAATTAGGACATCGAACTTCCTATGAAACATAAAATGCGTATGTACATACTTTAATTATTTATTTATAAACTAAATAATAATTGAAAAATATCTTGAAATAATTGTGAGTAAAAGTAAAAATAATTAGTGAAGAGAATGGCATTCACTTTCCTCCATATTTTTTTCAATTCTCGGTGAGTACCTTGTCACTTCCGTCTGAATGCAATTATCAAGATGTACATCTGTGAGTCTGTTTCTATATTTACTTTTAACCACCTTCATAGTGGAAAACGTTGATTCACATAAGTAGATAGAACAAAACAATGCCTTCATTTTGAGCGCAAATCAAACTAAAATTGGATACTTTTATGTTGGGACGAAATGCCATACAGATTATACAGTTTAGGGAACACTCTTAAGTGATAAATCACATTGAAATTCTATCAATTCCATTTCGAAGGGCCAAATTTATAAATATGATAAAATATTCTACGCCAGCTACCGAAGATGCTGCCGCAAGCTACCGGTAGCTCACGCGCGACCGTTTGGCGATCACTGATCTAGGGTATTATCAGCTATGATGAAAAGTTACATTTTAATACACATCTAATTTATTCTATGAACAGTAAAAAAAATCTGCCACAGTAGGTACTAATTCATTTCATGTGTGTTAAAATTTTAATGTAGCTGCGCGATATACCAGTAGCGAAGACTCCATAATAGGCGATTATTTAAAGCTACCTATATATTTTTAATTGCATATTGACATATTTGAATAATAACTTGATTTTTTATTCTATAAAAGTAATTTAATTTGCCAGCGACATCTGTCATATAATATGTATAATATTATATGTATTATAAATACATACAGAACCATCTGTCAAATGTCAAAAAAATATAATAATGCTGCTTTGTCCAACATAATAAAAAAATAATTAAAAAAAAATAATTTCTATGGCATTCAATGAAATATAAATATAGAATGTTTTTAAAAATAAATATTATTAATTTTATTTAATGATTTTTGATGTGTTAAGAAAATACATAATTCAAACTCATCGCTCAATAGTTGTTGGTGATCTATTGAAACTTCATCGAACTAGTGTGTCATCAGTAAGTATCTTCTTATTTTCTATAAGTATACCTGACAAGTGAGCTATTTTTCTCTGGTCTCCATAGCCTACCTCTTTCCAAAAGTCACCCTTCGCCACTGCGACGTACACTATAATTATATCCTTCAATATTTAATAAATAGTGGATTATTCTGCCCTGCTTAGTAAAAAGACAAAATTTTGGTTTTAGTGAAATGAGAACACAAGTTTTAAACTAAGGTCAGTCGGGGCAAGATCGGCATACAAATTGAAGAGTGTGACTTTAAATTAATTTTACGGAATTAGTAATTGAGATTTTTAATATATTTTAGATTTGTTGAATGAAACATAGTATTTAATATAAGTAGTGTTTGTTACAAAAGTAGGCTTAAATGGCATTATTTTGACAAAAAACGTAAAAATGACCCTTATTACGATCTTACCCCTTCACCAGGAGTTAGTTCGTCAGGAAGAATTATTTTCATTATAACACGCTTGAGAACCACACAGGTTTAGACTGTCAAAATATGGTTATTAGTAGAGAAAAGTATCATACCAGCGGGTCTATTCTATACAAAAGGCTGCTTTCGTCCGCTAAAACCGCTAACTAGGGTATGTTTTTATCAAATTATTAAAACGTATTGTAACAATTACAATTAGCTGGTTTTAATTGTTGCAATAAATGCTATATTTTAACGGCATGCCCCCTGCCTGTGCTAAAATTTAGAGAGAGAGCGAGAGAGAGACTGTTTCGACTGATTAACTGATCACAATACAATTATAATATTTCAATATAAAATGTATGTAATAAATACTAACACGTTAGCGGTCGATAGTCGCCTTTTGTATAGAATAGACCCGCAGAAGTATAAATACATGGAATAAAATATCATTTATGATCATATTTCACAACCATGGGGTTATTTCGGCATATTAAATGTATGCCGATGTAACCCCATCACAAATGCTTAGGCATAGTAAACGGATCTAGTATTAAAAGATTGTTTAAAATACAATGTTTATTATTCTCATCATATACTACGTAGAAAATTAATTAAGAAAGTAAAGTACATACCTATATATAAAAATAATATTTTCAATAAATGAATAAGTAAATGGAATTTTTATTGAATATTGAATTGTTGAAGATTAAAATTAAACATAATTTCACCTCTCCTTAAAATTAAAGGTTGCGGAAGAGTACAAATTATGTCTTCACTGAGAACATCAGAAATGTCGTCAATAACTGGAAATATAAAAACTGTTTGCTTTTTTGAGATCATATTTTTTAATAAAATCTTTCTCCTGGTAAACTTAACCACGGGTTTGTCTTCTTTGTTGAAACTCAAAATTTTACCAGCAAAGTGTTTGATGGTCTTTTTGGTTACTTGACTAAAATCCAGTCTTCAATATTTTTTTTTTCTTGAGAATCATTTACAACTTGTACTACAATTGCATCCTAAAGGGGTAAAGCAGTTGGTTTGCCCATCGATGAGGATTTATGCCCATGTGTTCCATTGACGTGGTCCATGAGTGTCATTCATGGAATTTTAAATAGTTTGGGTGCTTGATATCCACTCATTTTTTTTGATAACACTTCATCAACAGCATGATTCAATAGCTCTTTTGTGTAAGACGTGGCTCTGTTAGACTTTCTTTTGTAGATTCGAGGCATTATCACGGTTTTTTTTATCTGTAACAAACAAGACATTGTTATTAGGTTTTTAAAACTGAGTTTTTATTGGTAAAAATAAATATATTTCATCTAAGTAGGTATACTCGTACGAACTAACCCCATATTAAAAAAATACGGGTATAGATCGTCATACATGTGACGAACTTATCTGCTGTTAACCAAGCTAGTGGGGTTAGTCCGTCAGCAGTCAAAAATAATTGAAGGCACATGTGAAAATAAAAGTTAAAATAGAAAGCGGTATAGGAAAATTAGGTACATACCAAAAATCAGTTGATTTGGGCATTGGATTATCAAGATATTTTACGATTTGACGATCTAACCCCATTTACAATATAGAAGCTAAATCACGACAAAACTTCTCTCCTTTGCCACGTAAGCTAGACTGAAGCTAACTTCATTGCAAATGTGGAGGACGTTGAGTATGAATGTTGGTAACACGGATACGAATCGGCACTCATCTACATCGCTGCAATAAGAAAATAAAGGCACTGGACGAACTAGACCCGTTGACGATCTTGCCCCGACTTACCTTACTTTTTTTCTTATATTATGTAAAATTATTGGATTATTCTGACATGCTATAAAATATCACACTGCCCAATTGGTATGGTGGTATGCCAAACATTCTGGACTGTGGTTCCGTGTCAGGATGTGTGGCCCATAATTTTCATACAAACTCTGAAGAGTCAGAAGTATATTCATATAAAACTCGCTTCAATGATTTTTATAGGGAAACCACAGAAGACTTCATCTGACAGAAGAAGGGTTTCATCAATATCCGTCTATGTTGGAATATATTGCAGTGGCAAAGGGTGGAGGTAGGCTATTAAGATCATATTTAAATAGTGGACACTTAACTTAGTCAGTCATACATATTTGTTTTCATTGATCTAAGACTACAAATTTCAGATAGTGTTGGTTAGTTTTTAAAATTAAATTAAACCCTGTGTAAACCAAGCCATAATATATAATAAAATAATATTTGTCTATCTATAAAATATTTTTTATGTATTATGGTTTGGTTTATGCAGGGCATAATGAATTTAAATAAAACTCACGTACACCATCAGTATTAATTTCTTAATTCCTACCTAAATTCATACATAAACTATTATGGTTTGGTTAAGCAGGATTTAATTGGTTTTTAAAAACTAACCAGCACCATCTGCAATTTGTATTATTTGTTAATTAAAAACAAATAAGTGTGACTCACAAAGTTAATTGTGCACTATTTATGTCGGATCTTAACAGCCTACCTCCACCCCTTGACACTGATATATTGTAGGTAGTAGGAAAAAAAATTGTGCATCTTACATAAAAATATAGTTTATTATTTCTTAACAATTATTCGTAAAACAATTAATTTTCACACTTCTAGTCTAGTTGTACATCTTTTGAAAAAGCCAATACAACAAAAAAAAACTTGGAAAATACAAGGTAGATAGTTGAATAATTAATGACAAAGTTACTTGTTATGAAGTATATTCTTTTTGGTTCATATTATTAAGCAAAAATAATGCTTAAAATTATTATGTTTTTAAAATCTTCATTTTCGAAATTTCTTTTTTATTTGGCGATGGTTGGACTGTATGTTGTGGAATATTTCCTTAAAATAATATTTATATCAATGGTAACTATTTGCTGAAATATTTTTTCTTACAAAATATGAAAGGCATAGCTTTAATACACATTCCAATGTCCATTGCGAAGACTTACAATGCAAGTTTCATTAAAATGGGACAATCCCTGTCCCTGAAACCCAATTTATTTTGGTAAAAATCTTAATTCTAAATGTTTGTGTTAATAACATAAACACATGATTATTATTGTCAGAGCACAACACAGAACCATACTTAGAAGCATAAGTAGGAAAGATAAACCATTTGTCACAACAAATTGCATGTTTTATCTCATTTCCACTAAGGCATTCTAATAAGACTATTAAGGTTTTTAAACTAGCTCGCCAATTTCGACATCGTAAGTTAGACCTTTTGGTTCTGCATTGCGCTCTTAGATTACAATTATTATCAGCACATACATACTCACAACCACTACAGATATAATGCTATAAACACGCAGAAGATTGATCTTGACTTTCAAATCAGTTCAATATTTTGGTAACAATTCTACATCTCTAGTGAAGACCCACACAATTAATATCTATCTATTTTAATTTTGTTTCTAAATGCAGTTCACTCTCAATTTACCCGGTGATGGTTTTAGGCTCGAGGCACTTGGAGGCACCCTTACGAAAACTATACATATAAATGTAATAAACCACCATTAAGTTTTATATATATATATATGCAGCCATAGTTAAAAGTTTCCAAGAATTTTTATGTTTTGATTATGAAAAATATGAAACTTCAAAGATGAAGGGAAAAAGTGACCACCTCATCTGCTTCATAGGAAACCATTTACTGGCGGATTAACCATGATGAAAAAGACTTTTATTATAATCATTGTTCATCACAGTTGTATGTATTTGAATTAAATTTTGTATTTGTGGTAGCCCTACTGAGAAGTGCTAAGTGACCCAGTATTATTATTATATTTACACTGATGGCTCATTTTCTGTTGGCACATTTACATTATAGTCTGTAAACCTTCAACACATGCCATGAAATTGGATAAGAATATTATGTATGCATATTATAATAAAATTGTATAGTTTTGATGATTTTCATTAATGTTGTGGGTTAAGGTGATGTCGTTACCTACCAGAGGCACCTAGCGGAAAAATACACAGCTTGCAATTTGAGACATTTTTTGATAATTTACAATGTCAACTGTGTTAATTAATAAATATGTATCATCGCTTTAACTGTGGAATCATTTATCCTGGAAATAGATTTTGCAACTAGTTTGGTAAATTGAGAGTGAACCATAGAATATCATAAATATATCTCACTGAAATAATAAAAATCACCTAGATCCGCGGTGGGCAAACCAGTTGAAAAAACTGTAGAAAATTTTAACTCTTCCCATTATGTGAGTACAAGAAGTGACATTAAAAAAAAATTTAAAAGCAGTTTTCACATCACCTTTTATATTAATTGGATAATTAACAGGATACAACATGACGTGTAACTGCTTTGTTAACATTTTATTCCCAAAATGGAGTATAAATTGTAGTTATTATTTTCACAGCAATCGTACATAATTTGAATATTTTGGATTGACTTGTCCACTAAAACATAAAGAAATTTGAATATTTTTTCATGAAAACGTAAAAATATATCATTTGAGAACAAGACCTCATTTTTTATATCATATTGAAAACGGGTGTGCAAAATTTACAATTGCATAATAATTAACTTTGAAGTTGATTTACTCAACAACAAGACCTAAGTAATATTCTTATTTGCCATATGTCAAGCAGATATTAAAATAACAAAGGTTGGCCCACCTTGGGAACTACATACCTATTATTAACATAAATGTATCAACGATGTACTTGTAATTTTGTCCCAATTAATATTATAATTTTGTTTTAAGTCTCCACTTTCAATAGGAATGGTAAATAATCATACGATAACGTGCATACGCATAGTAATCTTAAGTACCCACCCTTGTATTCCTTTATTTAAATTTATGTTTATTTTACTATATCACTCAAATACTTGTAAGTAAATTTAAACAGTTCATTTGAGCAATGCGGGACATCCCTGCATAATACAATAATATATGAATACGTGTATTAATTAAGGCGCTAAGTACCAAAATAATAAAAACTGACATTTTTATAGAAAAATATTCTATATACTAACGCCAATAACTTCAACTATAGTCTAAGTGCCTCAAGCAAGTCAAAAAAACACAGCAAAATAATTAAACCTGTCGACGTTGTAAGTCCGTTGGCGTGTTTTATTTATAATGGTGTAAGTAGCAGTGCAGTGGTCAACTGCATTCAATATAAAATAGCTGACGATGGTGTGTTGACACTTGCGAGTTCTTAATACCTAAAATTATAGAAGCTGCCGTGATTGCTTCACACTGTAAAACTACATTTTTCAAAAGATCTGCTTCATGAAATTTTACTGCAATGACTCGGTATGTTGTAACTACAGGCAATACTACTTTTTGGTACGTAGAGCCTTATTTAATACACGTATTCATATTGGGTAAATCCAGTATATTATATTTCAAAAATATATCATAGTGTGAAAATAACAATACATATTATATTGTCAAGTATTAATTATAAATCATACAGTTTAATTTTAGGGTTTCATAGGAATTACAAACCCAGGTAGAAAGAAATAATATTGTTGATTGTCACTTCACTTCTTTGTCATCATTATTATCTGGTTTACTCTAACACGGGTTGTTTCCAAAATTCCGATGTCAAATCATTCCTCAAACATTTTAAACTCAAGAAATGAGCGATTCTATTGAAATAGGTATATAATGAGCTCATGCATTCTATAAAACTTAAAATTCAACAAACGATACTGTAACACCGCATATTTGGCAAAAAAATTAGTATTTCAATTGTGCGATTCAACGCCACTGTCTAAGAAGTCTTTAAGGTGCATGCCGATCTTGACAGGGAGGGCTCTGCAGATGTTGTTTATTTTAATAAGCGATGACGGAATTGACACTTCTACCATATCTCGCCTCATGGCTGTGATGATATTTTTAGCAGCTTCTTTAGGAGACACGATGCTCATCATGCTAGGGAATCGGATCCTAGGTTTCTTGCATAATCCGGTGTCTACGATATATGGGAATATGGTGGTGAAATTGATCTGCAAATTAAAAAAAACATAAATTAATATAACAATAAAATTAATTAGCAAATCCAGTTCTTTTTTCTGGGAATATGTGGTGATACCAGTGGCGAAACGTGGCGGTTGTTTGTTATAATTTTATATTGAACATACATAATTTGAAAACGCTCAAATTTATACCTAGTACTACTAAAAATCTTTTTGAAAAAATTCATTCTGGACAAATTTACACATAAAAAATAGAAAAACTGTCTGATCAAGGGGGTTTTGGGAAAGTCAGTTTTTTTCAGGTGAATCAAACTCCAATACAAAATATTTTTGTATTAATACTGGCAGTTTCAAAGGGATCTATCAGCAAAAAATATGGACTTCTCTAAAACCCACTAGTGTGTTTCTCAATGGATCAGAGGCATAAGCGGATGATATGTGGCTCCACAGGGTGTAAGTTATGTTAACATATTATTCTTCTTAGACAGAATGGTTGTTGGCTGTTCGCCAGCATTAAAAAAAATTAAGCAAATTTGCCAGATGTAGTACAAAGTTGTGATAATATTGAGATGCATGTCGTGTACTGTCACGGTGATAAATTTAGTCTATGGTTTCGTCATTTTGCAGATTATTTTGAACGACAATAATGTAGAGTGCTAATTCTTATGTATTAGTATTTTGAATTATTATTCATTATTCATGCTAATTTCAATTAATTTGAACAGTTTCTACATATGTGATTAATTATTAAATTAAAAATTACTTGCGATATTGCATCCATAGATAATATTTTGAACAGAATCCAACCTGCAGACCATAGATAATAGACAACATTCTTATAAAAAATACATAGTGCCAACCGCTAAAAACAAAAAACACGTGATTTTGACACGAGTCGAAAATGTGTAGGCATGTAGAGAATAATAAAAAACGTTCATTGAGTCATGCTGGTGTCGATGCAGTGCGGTACGCATGAGGTGACCTCATTGTTGTTCTGGCGATTTCGGCAGATTTTGCTAACTGACAACGTTCATTAAAATATTCAAAATGTGCTACGGGATGGGAGCATCAGTCTGATAACATTTTAAATACAAAGAAAAACGACATTACACGCATTTTTCCTGTAGCAGCAGCATACTGTGACTTCAAATGATAATGCGCGACGTGCATCATTATAGAATCACAGCTTAAAACCCAGGGTTTAGAGCAGTGATCGCCAAATGGTCGCGTAGGATATTAATTTTATCATTTATAAATTTGCCTCTCAAATTTTATTATTGGACTACTAAATGAAAAACTATCCAGCTGTATCGTAGAAAATTTTCAAGAAGACGGCCCTTCATCAGAAATGGAATTGATAGAATTTCAATTTGATTTGTCGCTTGAAGAGTGTTGTCTCAACTGTAGAATCCGTGTATCCATGTATCCAATTTTAGTTTGAATTGCGCTCAAAATGAAGGCGTTGTTTTGTTCTACCTACTTATGTGAATCACGTTCTCCACTATGAAGGTGGTGAAAAGTAAATATAGAAATATACTCACAGATGTACATTTTGATAATTGGGTTTGGATAGGAGTGATCAAAGTATTCACCGAGAATTGAAAAAAATGTGGACGAAAGTGAATGCCATTCTTTTCAATAATTATTTTTACTTTTCCTCACAGTTATTTCAAGATATTTGTTCAATTATTATTTAGTTTATAAATAAATAATTAAAGTATGTAAGTACTCATTTTATGTTTTATTGGAAGTTCGATGTCCTAATTTATTTTAAGTACCTAATATAATAATATTATGTATGGTAACATAAAGGACGATGATAAAAAAATATAAAGGAAGAATATGTATAAGTATCTCGCCAGACAATTTCAATATCTGAGAGTAGCTTACATCCTTATTGAGTTTGGAGACCACTGGTTTAGAGACTCTGCCACAACTCCACGGGGGTCAATAATATTATATATACAGTGTTTATTATGGGTTTGTCTATATTATGACGTTACGGGTGCAGGGGATTTGGTATAATGTGATGATTTGTGACGAAGAGGATAGGGAGAAAATGTGATATCCAATTTTATGAGAATAAAATATTCCATAGGAACATTATACTGAATTTGATAATTTTCAATGAATTTTTATCTTAACGAATATTGGGGGGGTTCAAAATATTTGTGATAATCAGGGGAGGGGAAGTCAAAAATCCTGTGACATCATTTATGGGTGACCCCTACCGTTCGATTAAATTATTGTAATCATTCTCAGAATAAAATATCTATATAATTCTCTACTTACATTAATCTTACGGATGTCTTCTCTAAGTTCTTCGTATAAAGACTCCATGATGCCACGCACAGCATATTTAGTTCCACAGTACGGCACCAAGTTGGTTAGACCCATAGCACCAGCCATTGATGATAAAGCCACGATGTGTCCGTGGTTTCTGTTGATCATACTCGGGATAAACGCTTGCAGCATCTGAAAATTAAAATCCATTTCAACACTGATTATTGAATGACCCATAATATGAACTTTGATTATCTGTAGTATGTCTATATTTACATTAGAGTTTATATAAGTAATGATAATAGAGACGTTTATATTGTGTAATAAATTAAGTTGATAAAATAATTATCTTACAGACAGTTCAGAATATGCTACATATAAATTGTGTTAATCAAAGTATCGCAATGTATTTGTTTATTTGTGATATAATAAATAAATAGTCATGAGGATTTGTGTATTGAATACTACCTACTTTATTTATTTTATAAGATGTGTTATTATTGTTTGTAAATTTGTCTATGGAAAGAACTCAATCATCGAAATTAGTTACCATCGACAAAACAAAAAAGTGTGTTTGGCAGTTATGTGTAAAAATAAATAATGACCATCAAACAAATAATTAACAATTTGAAACATACAATGAAAATGTTAAAGGTTAAAAGTACCTATCAATTTAAGTCTTATGTATTTTATGGACTAAAAAATCATTTTCTCACTCCAAAGATACATTTACATAGGAACCTAATAAAAATATGAGCATTTGTGTTATATTCGAATAATTGAGCTGACAAGAATATTTATATATTAAAAATTTGTTTTTAAATATTATGTCACTTCAAGAAGGTTCCTTAGATCTGTCATGTGGAGGGAATGCAAACCCATAATAAATGCATTAAGATCATGTTCAGTCTACATTTATATATTTTGACCATGTCCGATCCTAAGAAGATCATATTATGGGCCTCTACAGAGAAGAGGTTTGTATTAACAGATTTTTTTTGTTTTTATTAGAAATGTTAGCCACTTGCTCATTCTATTAGGTCCATACTCTGACTCCAAACACAAACTGAAAAACAATATGTGTATTTGCCAGACTCAGGATTCGAACCTGGAACCCATGACATCATAAGCCAACGTGATTGCCGCTCGGTCATCGTGTTACCTGTATAACAACACTTATAATACTGTGTTCTGAATATTTTACTCGGTGGTTTATCCATTTCATAACAATAATGTGATGATTTAGTAAATAAATATATAACGGACAATGCTGGCCAGCTCCACCCACTGACGTACACCAAAATCCAGCAGAATCTATGTATCTGTCGTCATTTACTCAACATCAACTTTTATATTCCATCATTTTTTTATTGCCATCCTCAAAGAAATCATTTCATTAGATAATATTTAAATTGTTTTGAGAGGAGGTTAATTTTTTGTCTGGTGGTTACGTTAATTATCCCTCATATTATTACGTTAAACATATTAGTAAAGTTATAATATGAGTTAGTAAGCGATTTTATGACTTCTTCAATTGTCACTAGAAAATAAGCCAGTAAGAGATTAAGATTTATAAAAAAGCAAGTGTGGAATTCGTGAAAATAATCCCTGTTTTCATTGGTTACATGTAAATTGTACGTAAAACATTTCACTGTGGCATAGTTCAACGTGAGCTTTCTTATCTAAAAGAGATGACAGTATACTATACGGTCTCCAATTTTATCACATTCAATATGAACATTAATTCAATTTTCATAGTTGATTTTGGCAAAATTCATGCTATTTTAAAAAATTTGTTTGCTGCTGGCTTCCTGTAAAGTGTAAACCGACAAGAACCGTGTTTTATTGACATGAATTTTATGTCAGTACTATACGACCCAAAGAGGCGGGACGGTCTTATATAAGGTAATATACGGCCATATATTTCCGATACAATATTTGTATCGGAAATTTTCATTCACATTTCTGTGAAGTGTGATACAGCGAACTGCGTATGTACAAGTTTCCGGACACGGTTTTCATTAATTTTGGACATAATAGACGATTCAATATACAATCATAATGATAATAATATTATGTGAAATGTTCACTAAGGTTGGTTTCTTTAACACTCCTGTTACCATGGAGACAAATCAGTTTCTTGAGGGTCATTAATAATAGATATCTCCCACATTATTATGTATATGAACGTCTGATTTTAGCTATTTGTAGATAAAATACTTATGCGTGAAAATAAAAACCTATATATAGTTTAATTGAATGTTTTCTATATAAAATAAATAATTTTTCGAAAGTCTAATCGATATTTTAATACAAAATGATTCAGTTTATTATGAAAGGGACGGTGATATTTAAAAAGATATACGTTAGAGAAATGCACATCATAGTTTCGTAAAGATGAGACAATATTATAAAATTTTATTTGTTAGAGAGAGTAATATTGTGTGTTTTCGTTCGACTATTATATCATGGACGCAATAGGCTACAAGTTTGAACAAAATAATATCGGAATCTAAAGTGGGCACTTCGAGAATTTGACAATTGCATCTGACAGTAACAGCCAAAATGACTCTTATTTCAATATTGTTAGGGTTTATTTTTGTGATTTTAACTTTGCATTATACACCCTGGTATAAAACAATATTGAGCGTCCAGCGCGGTGACATAAAAAAAATAAACCAGATTTTGAATTATGACTCTTGTAGCAGCGATTTAACAGCTACCCTTGGCAAAGATCCTTTGCTAGCCAAACACGGGAAGCACCGGAAATCTGAACCCAGATTCCTTAAAGGCGGCCAGTGTTACGTTACCTACCCACGTCAATGAATACATTTAAAATATATTATTATTATGTTTATGCAACTCAGAATCGATATAATATTTTATATTATTATTTTTGAATATTGTAATAAATATACACCGTTAAGCGTCAATTACATTGAGCTTTTTTACGAGCTGCTTATTGGCAAATTTATAATCTGCCTGTAAATTCGCCCAGTGTAATCATCGAATAAGCTAATAAGCAGGTTGTAAACACTCCACCTAGAAAAGTTGAAAGCCGGTCAACTTTTCACACTACACGCCGGCGTGTGGGCTTACTGCGTCTGCGCAGTAGAGCGATGGTGGTGGAAAAACGAACTACTCATTTTGAAATTTACATTTTTGACGTTTAATGGAAACATTGTTATGGAGCGTAGCAACCTCCCGGTAAAAAAACGAACTACGTTCCGTCAAAATCGCTCGCTGGCTTGTGGCTTATCAGCGAATGGAAAGTTTTGTGTGTAATCATGAAATCGCAGTAGCTGAACCGCCCGCTTTTAAATTCGCCGATAAGCAGCTCGTAAAAAAGCTCAATGTAATTGACGCTTTAGTTATAAAAATCAGCTTTAACCACCCGTAACTATAATTTTACAATTTAATATTTATTAAATTAGAAAACGTAGATACTTACATCATTTCACGTGCCCACCTAATTGTAATTTCTAATTCTATTTAGCATTCAAACCTAATCTTATTTCCTTTAGTCACCCTCTTTTTCGCATTTATATTATATAAATTATAACAATATTTTACTACGTAAGTAATACTACTTTGGTTGTTTATTCAATTACATTGAATGTGGAATTATTTGATGCGGTGAATATACGTACGCAAAAACCATATGGTCCTTTTTAGGTGACCACCGCACCCCTTCGATATTCGACTTCGCCCATTGATGACATGTGGCGGTTGTATCGCCGAAGTCAGACTGAGACAAGCCGGAATGGGATTATGACGTGTATTTCTTGATGTCCGATTATTTTATATGATTACGTGTTAATTACATGTGATATACACAGAATAAAATATTAAACGATGACTAAACAGTATTTAAAAACATACTTTACCTTTTGAAGCAATCAATTAGCTTTTAAAATGCCTTAAAATGCCAAATTTCTACACGTGTGACTGAGTGGACAGCATGGGAACTCACGTATTTTTTTTACGATGGTAAGGAAAAGGTTGACACCTGACAGACATACTCCTTCAACGTCAGACGTTAGCATCGGTCAGTGACAGGTTATAATATACGCGATTAATAACAAAATATTTTTCAACTATGACTATGGTTGTTACTATTTTTAATTGTTTGAAATCATTTTTTTTAGATCTGCTTACCCAAAAGTGTGCATAAACATTGATTTCATAGAGTTTCTTGATTTCACTCTCAGTATGAGTGAGAAATGAATGGCAGGGCATGATTCCGGCATTGTTGACTAGAACTGACACTTCTCCGACCTCTTTTTGAATTTTACTTGCTAACCCGAAGACTGCCTCCCGGTTTGATACATCACATCTAGAAGATAAACATAGACAATAGGTAATTAAGTTAATCACAGAGCACTATAATAAAGGGAGTATGGCCTAACGTAGATCCAACCACTTGTAGCCGAGTGTACCCACCATAGGAGTCTAATATACCCACCAACGGATGCCTCAGATCACAGAGCATGTATGTAGCTACTTGCAGCTGTGCTTGCGTCACAGTGACGAGTACATATATAAGCTTCTGCGGGGCGAGGCAGTCTTGGCGTCGAGTAACAGACTAAATAAATGCCATAGTATTTAATATGTTCAACGCAAGGAAGTTGTGAGTACGAACATTCCGTACAAACTGTGAGATATGCAATGTTTAAGCACATTTCCTCATGCTAATATTATAATACATTATAACTTAATAATATAACACTATTTTTTTTCTGACCATGTCCGATCACAATAAGATTATATGGGCCTCCCTCCACAGAGTGGAGATTTGTATTAACAGATTTTTGTTTTTACGAGAAACGGATGTCAGCCTCTGGCTCAACCTATTAGGTCCATACGCTGACTCATGGACAAATTGAAAAACAATATATTGTGTACTTGTTAGACCCTGGATTCGAACCTGGGACCCACGATGCTATAGACCGAGGCTTAAGCCGCGCGGCCATCGTGGGTGGGGTAAACTTGATAGCAATCCCAGTACGATGTACAATTATTGAATTGTGAGCAAAAGACAAATTTGTATTCTCCACGTTGGCGGCCATCGAGTGTATTGTTTGTAAATAAAAAAATGGATACTTGTTTTGACGACTTGTGGCAGTTACTTTCTTACATACTGCTATTTTTTATTTTAGGCAATTAATTGTTCATCTAAATAACGTTGTTGCTTTCAGTTTATTATTTTTATTGACTCACGTATATGCATGTGCTTTTCCTCCTTGTGATTTCACCATCTTTAATGTTTCTGCATTTCCTTCACTATTGATATCTACACAGACCACCGTGCTGCCCAATGCTGAATATTGTAATGACAGTTCCCGTCCGATTCCATGTCCAGATCCAGTAATCTTTAAAAAATATATCAAAATCCTAATAATTTATGATTTCATGAAAAGCAGTATGTTTTATTTATTGAACTGTAGTGTGAGGGAACATTTGATTTGATTTTGATTTTAGGAGAACAAGATGTGTCTATAGATGGGTGTATATTTGATGAAATTGTTCACAGAGTAAAGCTAGTCTGGAGTGCTTTTGGCCGACTGAATAATGTCTTCAAAAGTGACATCCCACTGTGCCTAAAGCGCAAACCAGTGTGTGCTTCTTGTAATCACATATGTGTGTGAAACATGGACCCTAAGTAAAAGAGAGATCCAGAAACTTAGAGTAGCACAACGTGTTATGAAACAGACAAGGGTTTGCGATGTAATAGAGTTCGCTAAAGGCCTCAAATTGAAATGGGCTGGAGACAGCTCGAAGAAGGGACAATCATTGGACAAATCTAGTCATCCAGTGGTACCCAAGAGGTACAAAACGTCAGCAAGTTAGACCTAGAGGCCGCTGGATAAATGACATGATAAAGATCTGCGGAAGTACGTGGCAACGGAATGCACAGGACCGAGATAAGTGGGATCAGCTTGGAGAGGCCTTCATCCAGCAGTGGATAGATTCAGGCTGATGATGAGATACAGAAATAAAAAATTGAATATTTGTTATAAGTAAGTGCCAACAATGATATTGACAGTTATAAACAATAAATTAATATAAAAATTATTTCAATACTAAAATTGTAATTATGTAGGTACCTAATTGATTAAATTTATTCTACTTATTTTCGCTGTGTGATTTTCTTTAATTCAGAATGTTATAATATATCAGGTAAAATTTTGATATGACAACAATTAAATAATTTTGATTTTGTGGAAGGGCAACAATTTTGGGTTAACACCATGGCAGCAACCTCCCTAGGCGCAGCCCTGAATTTAAGGTTGATACATCATGAACCCTGTGCTAAACTTAAAAAAGCTGATGGTGTTTGAACACAGGAGTATTCAGACAGATAACACTACCATGGAAAACATATTAAAAATTGTCTCAAAACATATTTTCAGGCAACTAAAAATAGCTAAATATTTGTGATTGCCTGAGACACAAATAGCCTTGCAAATTTTGTATATTTAACTAATTGTTACTCAAGAAACCTGGAATTTTCATTTTGAAGAAAATATTAGGTAACTAGTTGCTAGTTGACAAAATGGCAAGAAAAGTATAATATTAATTAGGTTAGTAGTTTTCTTATATTATGAAATGCCTATTAAATTAATATAAAACTTTTGTTTTGAGATGGTATATAATATTAGCATCCCATACCGAGGTACAGAAGCGGATTTACAACTTCTACGAGGCCCCCAAATTGTTGGCAACAATGTCTGAAAACATGAAGACACTATTCTTTAAGAATTATGTAAACGTGTATGTTGGTGACTGAACGCAGTAAGTAATTGGGACGGCCGCCGTAGTCCAGTGCGTAAGACGCTGGTTTTTTTATCCGGGGGCTCCGGGTGCAACCTGGTAAGGTCACAATATATTTATGTGATTATTTCAAAGTCTGGGTGTTTGTGATTGTTTCACTTCTAATACTAATTTCACTATTGTTAAGAATATAATTCGTGGTGTTACTGGCAAAAGTTGGTAAGTCTCAAAAGCATGTTATGGAGTATTAATGCAATTTCTAATTGCTAATTTCTTTGTGTTTTATGCGCATATTCTATAATATCGGATGACCTTGAAATTTTTTACTATCATACATATTTATATAATATAGACACATAATCAGTTGTTAACTCTAAATACCTAAATTATTGACTTACCAACTTTTGGCAGTAATAGGTATATGTATTATAACATATTATAAAGAATGTATGTACATGTATTTATTAATGGCTGTAAAATTAATATCATTAATTTCTTAAAACATACTTTTTTGTCTGCGGTATTGACACACAAATCTCCTCGGCAAATCTTCAGTACCTAGGTCCCGTCAAAATAATGGGGAAATAGTACAACAAAATAAAATATAATAACTAACAAAAATGTACTGTTTGTTATATTATAATAATATTCTATTACTAACCAGTATAATTTCGCCTTTCACATCTTTTTCTTCTCTAGGTATAATCAGTCTATATAGGGACTCTGCATAAACCATCCCCATTTGGAAAAGAAGAACTAGAATGTCCATAACAACCACAGCTACATTGTAAACCTTCATCGCGATGCCTCGCTCATCTTTCCTGAAAACAAGAAAAACATATAATTAAATCATTTTTTATTCAATGAATAATATACCTACTCATAATGTAACATTCGTATAGAATATGCATACACGTTGAAAACCCTTGCCTGAATTCAGACATTTTTTTCGTTCGCTAGATGAACGCGTCGTAGTGCATGCGTAGCGCGCGTATTACTCGTACCTGCCACATGGCGCGAGTGCCAAAAATGCGTTGCGCCCAGATGACGCGTATTACGCGCGAGTAGCAAAAATGCTTTGCGCTCAGTATTCAACATGGAAACCGAGGAAGCGGTAGTTATAGGTGGCGGAGTTGTATCGGAAATTTTGCTTGATATCGGAGAGCGGATTAAAACTACCCGACAAATCACTTCCGCGCGTGCTGGCGATCGCAGTGTTACTGGGCACAACACGCGCGAGGTCGAGAGTCTGGCGTATGCCCGGCGCACTCCGCGCGAGAGTCGTCACGCGCGAGCGCTTGTGGACAGCTGCATTGGGTCACATGTACCTGGAGAACGCGCGATTTGTCACTCGCGCGTAAAAACGCGGCATGTGGACAGGCTCTAAACCAGTTTAAAAATGGCCGTTTTTCATGATGAAAGTGGAAGCGCACGTACAGTCCTACAAACTTATCTGAAGAATGGTCAAAAATGGAACTACTAATTTTATCATATGGACGCCATATTGAAAACATCATTCGAATGTCAGATTCTGTCCAGTTGCGAGTCTTGATTGGGTAATTTTCGACTGTGGCTCCCCTATCAATTCTTCAGATTAGTTTGTAGGTCTGCACATCCATCACGTCAGTGTTACCAACCAAATTTCGCGAATGTTTAATAATAAATTATACTACAATTTTACGCCGCTTAAGCCAAAAATACAATAATTTTGAAGGATTCAAAACGAAAAAACTTTTTCAAAATACTATATTTTTTACATCTTGTATACACCACGTTGTAACAGCCACGATGGCCGTGCGGCATAAACGTCGGCCTCTAGCGTCGTGGGTCTCAAGTTCGAATCCCGGGTCTGGCAAGTACACATATTGTTTTTCAATTTGTGTATGAGTCAGAGTATGGACCTAATAGGTTGAGCAAGTGGCTGACATCCATTTCTCGTAAAAACAAAATCTGTTGATACAAACCTCCATTCTGTGGGGCCCTATTAGGATCGGACATGGTCGAAAGAAAAAGAAGAAAAGAAGAATTAAAATCAGTATTATAAAATGATGACAACACTGCTTCCCGTGAAAAATTGATTAATGTACTGTGGACCAGTGTTTTTGAACCTTTTTACACCTGGGGACAACTGAATACAGGAGAAACGTTTTGCGGACCATTAACGCAGAAATATAAACTATTATTCGAGCCCATAAAATTCGGTGGGTGTACGTGACAGCGAAGAACTAGTGACCGATAAGAGTGGGGAGATTTAGGGGCGGCCTTCATCCAGCAGTGGATCGACCCCGGCTGATGATGATGTGCTATTAATAATGACTTTATAAGCGGAAGAAACCAGTACGGGCCTGAACATGAATACATTTATTATGTGACTTAGGCACTATATACGACACGTTTAATTATGTCTTGGTCCTCTCCTTTACTATATTATTATTATATAGTAGGCATAGCAATGTGTGTATTGTTTTGTATAAAAAAATCAGGGTCATATTAAACACCTAATATGGAAATAAAGTTATTATTTTAATTTTAAGTACAACATTATATTTATAGGTAATTTAAGTGTCAAATAGTATAACATTTGTCTAATACTAATTATCTAGGCAAATTTGCACAATCAATTAAGCGAGTTGATCTTTTACATTTTTTCAATATACTTACACAAGGTTTACAAATACATTGCGTTGATATTTACTATCAAAATTTCTTTGAATGTCATTAACGTTGGCATTCGCAAAATAGGCTAATTGGAATGTCAACATACTCGTAATACATTTTACACATTTAATACAGGTAAGTACATTGTATTTGTAGAACGATAGTGGCTAACCTGCCGGCAAAAAAACAAACTATACAGTGGAAAGACTCATTTTGGGGTTAACCGATTTTTACGACCTGTCAAATAGTACCATAAAAATGACAACATCGCGTCTCGCTCACTCTTGAAGAATGAGATGTAGACAGTCGGCACTTTTACGTGTAAACAGTTATTGTCACGATAGTTATTATAATTTCCATAAAATAGTTTGCAGAACCCATTCAGTCATAATTTGTGTAGCGAACAATTTTAAAAAAATACACCAGACAAAAATAAGCTAATAGGCAGAAAAAAATATTAGACTTTTGCGTAAAAAATGTGTAAAACCAGCAACAAAAATAACATAATATTATGAATATGGTTTTCTCGAAAACAACACTTTTATTTGGCAATTAAAAAATGTATACCTATATATAGGTGTAAAACTAGTTTTATCATAGTTTTAAGCTGTTTGCGATGCGGTGCCATGATTAAAATTCAAACTCATACGTGAGATACGTATTTTGCAAAACAAAATGTGTATTAAACTATTAATGCTTTTATAACAAGAGTACCATTATGTACACGTGCATGGATTTACTGGCAGCAAAAGTGTATATTACTATCGCAATAATAACTGTTTACACGTAAAAGTTCTGACTGTCTCTCCAATCTCATTCTTCAAGCGTAAACAAGACGAGATGTTGTCATTGTATGTTACTATTTGACAAGTTCGTAGATAATCGGTAAACGTCAAAATGTTCTGTATGGTGTAGTTCGTATTTCTTCCGGCGGGTTCGCCACTATCGCTCTACTGAGCATGCGCATCCGCCATGCAAGTACCAATAATTATTACGTGAAAATTCAGAAGCTTCTGAACTTTTTTGATCCATGCATGCAATCTTACAGGATAATACGCGTTTACACGTGCATTTTCTTGCTATGTCCGCGATAATACGTACTGTCAGCAGTAAACCCACGCACGTGTATACGGGGTATTACGTTGGTAACACTGCATTTAAATCAAAATTAGAATACTGAATATTATTTAGATAAGTGTCTCATTTTAAAGAACATCGGCATTGATAAGACCGTTAGCTGATTACCACATAAGTAAATAATGCTGATGGAATGCATGCTAAAATAATGCTGATTAAACTAAAGAAACACACGTAATCTTACAGCGGTTACAGATTATCTTTATTAATTCTATTATTATATAATGAGATAATTTATTTCAATAAGAACTGTTTTCTCTATTTGACGTTAAAAAGTTTTAATGTTTTCGTCGGATTACGATAAAAATAATTGTTTTACTGCACACGCCGTATTATACCGCTCTGTTTTAATAAAAATGGGTTTGATCTTCTTTATAACAAAACAGATTCGAAATCCAATTTAAAATGATTATAGAAATAATGTTTTTTCATAGGAAGATGACTACCCAGTATCGGTATCATATAGGCAGAGGATTGGGGATGCCAATGTGTTGATTTGGGCTCTATAATTAATTAATATCTGTTGCCAACGGCATAAGTATTATAATATTTTTTGTGTTTTGGCTTATTTTTATATCGAGCAAATAGGTATGTAACAAAAAGACCTAGTGAATTATCGTGTCTTACCATATTATATCTATAAACTTGCATTATTTAAAATTGAAACTATTTATAAGTAAATCGAAGATGTTAAAGAAAATCAAAAAACCTAGGTACTGAAACCGAGACTAGATAATATTATGATACTGAAAAGTAAAAGATTACTCAGGCTATTGATTGGATTGTGTCAGGTCACTTCATAAAATGTAGATTCAGTTGTGATAATGCTACAACGAACTTATATTTTGACGTAGGTGTGCACTCAAGGCCCACTTTATTCAGACCCGGTACTAAAATGTAAATTTCGATTACGAACACTTCGTACATGCAGATTTTCGATTGCATTTTCCGCTCATATTAATTAAAGTATTGAGTACCATTTATTTCAACATTCAAAAGTCATCATTTTCTACAAATACTCTCGAAGTATAAATGATAACTAGCACTACCATCAACGTTTACAGTTTTGTGTCACCGTTCGACTATAGTGGGCCTTGCTATAAGTCATGGAAAAGGATTGGGAGTAGGGAATCCAATCCCAAGCCAAAATTTTGATCCCGGGATTTCGTGAATACACTTTGACGATCCCGGGACTGGTCCCGAGATTGGCATTTTTCGATTAGTATTTATACAAATAGTATTGATAAAATCGGTCAAAAATGTCTAGTATAATCTATACTATAAAAGACATTTAATGTTAATATTGTGTACGTTCAATCTTGGAAATACAAGGGTTTAATGGAGTAAATTGTAAAATAGACCATTATGTGAAAGTAAAACTTTTTTTTATTTATTTAAGAAAAACTAACATACATAAAATTCGGCGTAGAAATAAGTTTCGTTCGCGTGCCAGAACGTCAATGGCGACTAGCTGGTTAAATGAACGAATTTATTACTTTTCTGATGTTCTTGCGATTGCGTATGACGACAAAAAATCATTATTTGTTATCCGTGAGCATCCGGCGATTCCAACTGTGACATGTGCAAGTACATACACTTCACTAACATAATTATTATGTACACATACTAATAATAATTGACTGTGATTGATAAAAAAAAAATCCCGAAGGTTTCGGGATTATATTTACTAATCCCGGGATTTATAGGTATCGAAAATTGTCTGGGTTGCCGGTATCTCTGGATTCGGGATCGGATTGGATTCCCTAATTGGGAGTACAAAACAGCGAGCCATACGCATCCTTAGTTCTATTTTGAGGTTTAAATTGCTAAAAAGGAGTCTTATTTTGAGAAAGCACTTCTTGCTATCTGAATTCTTGTTTATACTTTTTGATACTTTATTATTATATATATTTCCTATTTCTCAAAATCTATTTTGGGTCATGCATTCAATTGGTTCTCTGTTAATAATTACACAATTTGTGTTTGGTAGTGCTATTTTCGTTCCTATTAATAATTTCGTTTTTTTAGATTACCTAATTTTTCAACCATAATATGTGTTGCTATGCGTTGATATAATAATTATTATGTCATATTATTTAATTTAATTTTCATTTAATGCCTTTTAATCAGTGCCGTCCATATACAGCCTCAGTGGTTATATTATAATAATTTAAAATACGCCTAGTCGAGATATTTCTCCCACTGAATGTAAAAATAAGCAAGCGACATTGAAAAATGCCAGCACCAACAAACAGCCTCACCTTGCATAAAAAATCGCGATCTCTTCGCTAAAATCATTATTGAACGCAAGGACTTATATCATATTTTTGATGGTCATTCATTGATGTAGATGTAGATATTAAAAATGATGTAATATCAATGTTACACTCATGCGACCCTGTGTAATTTAAAAATAATTGAATAATATTACGTAGGTACTTACAGGATATATCGAAAAATAATATAGCCAACATTCACGACACGTAATATAAGACAATGAAAATAGTGGACAGTGCCAAACATGAATTTTATGTTATCATGTGGTGTTTGATCTAATCAGGGAACATATTTTTTTAAACACTTTTGAGTACCTAGTACAGCGGTGAACTTAAGACTTCTAAGAATTCGGTATAAAATAATGAAAACCGTTCAAACACCAGAAAAAATGTGTGACCCCCTGTTCATCGCTAGACTTAAAATACGAGGTGTCTGAGTATGGAGTAAAGTGCGTGTTGAAGTCAGTGGCACCTGTTAAATTAATTTAACTCCTCCTAATATCGCCGCATTAAAAAATCAATAATAAACTATTTTGGATTTTTTTTTTGAAATGGACCTTCCCGCACCTTTTTTCCGTGTTCTCTTCTGCACCCTTTTATATTTGAAATTTGTCTTTATTTTTACAATTATTGCATTTACTTTAGAATCAAAGATTAAGCTCACGTAGTATCATATTGCTATGATTTAGTCTAATATTCTTATCTTTTAGATGATTTTACGCCAACGCGAATGAGTAGATATTTAAGAATATATGCAATTATTGCAATTATGTAATATTTAAAATCATATTGGCCGTGATAATAAAGAAAAAAATACAAGAATAACATTAATATTGGGGCTACCATTTTTGATATCACGTTCACTATTTGCTCATTTAAACACAATTAACATACCTACAACTTTGCAAATATGAATAGAATCAAAAAATTATGACAAACTTATGGTGACCATATTTTTTGGAAACAATAATGGATAAATCTGAAAAACGTTCATAAGATAAAAGATAGTTTGCCCATATTATAAATAATTTATGTGTAATATGTCCATCCGTGAGGTTACTGCCAAAAGTTGGTAAGTCTCGAAATCATGTTATGAAGTAATTGCAATTTGAAGTTTGACATGCCCTCTAAAAGTCTAAAATCATGCACAATACTATTTTCTCTGTGCTTTATGTGCATGTTTGATATATCGGATGACCTTGTAATTTTTTCTAGCATACATCTTATTTACTTATATAAAACACATAATCCGTTGTTAACTCTAAATACCTACATTATCGACTTACCAATTTTTGGCAGCACCCCACGATACATAATGCGGAGTTTGGCTACTTGTAAACCTATAAAATGGCTTATACTGGTGAAGAAACAATGATATGAGATGTACCTATGTTGATACACAACCATAATTAAGGCATTTCCATTCAATATCTACGTATTAAATGGACAAATTAAATTACAACTACTCGCTACTAAAATCCCATGCAAATGCAGTGTATGCCGACATACAACAAAAAGAAACACATACATTTTATTATTCATACATAAAATTCATTTAAAAAGTGATGTTCTTACATAATCAAAACATGTTGAATTATGTTTTAGTCTGTTTTTTGTGTTCATTTTGGGATTTACTGCCAATTAAATAGCTAAACAAAAAATAAAAGATAAAAATGTATTTTTCAAGGACAACCCAGTAAATAACGATTGTCCAGTATCATGAAGTATGGTTTTCGTATTTATAATAGCAGACATGTTAGTTGTTACCCAAAATAGATGCCTTAATTTATTATCATCAGTTCTATTCATGTTTAAAAAATAAATTCAATTTAGATATTAATTTTCGCGATGTAAAAATCAAATTTCCGTAAATAATGGCATAATAATAAATGTATGTATTGTATGGCAGTAGATATTTAATGCAATATGAGGCTTTTATTTCTAAATACCGACAAGTGGTCCACAATGCTATACGTATTTGCGGCGAATGACTTTTTGTGTGTCAAGCGTAAATGGACGAACGGTTGGATTTAACGTTACTTTCTTTTTCCCCCATCCTACTGTATTTTGTTAATTAAAATACATTATTGGCCAATAAATCCTTTATTGCATTTTGTAATACATACGTCATAAAAATAATATTGAACATAATCCGCACTTATTTGTATAATTTTAATCTGATAACCGGATTCTGCAGGTCATTAAGTTTTTAAACATTTTTTTAAAGTATGCATTCGTATGCTGGAGGCACAGAACAGATAATAAATAGTATACCGATAGGCTATATTATTCAATATGACGCATCTTGATGCAGGGTTTTGAATGTGTCAGTGTCCTACGAAAATGAAGCACGCATTATGCACGTGCAATAGTGTGTGTAATACACCAACATTATAAAATAAACAAATAAAATAAAATAAAAAAGCCTTTTTATTTCTTACAACCAAAAGTAAATGACAGTTAATTTACTATATCTAATGAATATATATATATAACCTATGGATATATCTATAATGTACCTATATATATCTATCTATGATTGTATTATCTACTTATTTTCTAGTTTATATAATATTACTTATTATTATTTTTTTATATTTTTGTGTGATACATATATATCGCACCCCCAGTAAAATAGTGTCGTAAGTCTGAAATGGGCGTTTTCGAGTTATGGATGTGGTTGGATTCGTATTTTTTTTTGCTATTTTAATAAAATACTATCGTATCTCAAACTCAAATAGTGTCGGAGAGAAAGCACTTAATACAGTACATTACTTTCTGAAAACTGTTGAATAGATAATAAAATAGTGTTGTAACTAAGTTACGACAGTATTTTACAAGAAGCTTTCTAAAAAACTAAAACAATACTTTTCAAAAAAATACTGTTGTAACTCCGTTACTACAAGAAAATCTTGAGATACAGCGTAATTTTCTCACTAATTGCATGGATATTATTGTTCCAAAGTATTCAAACAAAAAAAAAACTGGAAGCAGCAGAGGCAACAATTTTTGTTATCAACAATTAAATGGAAGTAAAATACAAGAAGTATGCAAAAAATACTTTATCAACACATTTGGGGTGAGTGAAAGGTACTGCTCCACTGCATGGAAAACAAGAGATCTTCTTTCCGGAACGCCAATTCCAGAACAAAGAGATCACAAAAATCACAAAAAAATTAGTGATGTTTAAAAAAATGATATAAGAGCTCACATTAAGTCTTTCCCAGTGATCGAGTAACATTATTTGCGTGCACATACGTCCAAATTGTATTTATATGGTAAATTAACAATTGCTGAAATGTATCGGTTATACAAAAAACAACAAGCTGACAGCAATATGCCATTTGGAAAAGAACACTATTATACGCATCTATATTTAATGACGAATTTAATATTGGCTTCTTTAAGCCTAAAAAAAGATTTGTGCGTTGAATGCGACCTATACAATAATTCTTCACCACCAAATGAAAAAAAACAACTTCAAGAAAAATATGAGACACATCAACCTGGAAAAAAGAGGCAAGGGATGAAAAGATCAAAGACGTAGCAGAGTCCCGAACTAATGGCCAAAATAGCGTCATTAATGTAGCTGTATATGATTTGCAGGCTGTTTTACCGCTTCCTTGCGGAAATGTGTCAACTTTCTATTATAAACGAAAGTTTGGCAATGTACAATCGTACAGTCTATAATATCACTGAAAATATTGCAAACTGATACATGTAGGACGAGAGTCAAGCTGCATGAGGATCCAATAAAATTGGTAGCTGTGTACTCGATTACAATGCATGTAAAAAATATCACCACAATTAGCATTTTATTTTTTACAGTGACAATTGTGCCGGGCAGAATAAAAATAAATACATTGCTGCAATGTATTTATATGCCACCGGGAATTCACAAAAGAATATAACGATCTCTCATAAGTTTTTGGTCACCGGGCATAAACAAAATGAAGGCGATATCGTCCATTCTACAATTGAGCAGCAGAAGACCAGGGCTCTAAAAAGTGGACCAATATTTGTGCCCAGCCAAATGATTACCATTGTACAAACAAGTAAGAAAACAGGACAACCATACATAGTTAAACCCATGACGACAAATAATTTTCTCAACATGAAAAAACTAGCAGATGAAATCGGTAAAAATTAGAAAAAGGATGAAAATGGAGAAAAAGTTTTGTGGCAGAAGATTAAAGTTATAAAAGTAGACAGAGACTATCCATACATTATTTTTTTTAAAACCAGTTATCATGAAGAATGTAGGAAATTGAATGTTCGACAACAGCAAATAGGCAAACCGTTACCAATGGATGGTCTCAATATATCCAAAGCATATCAAGAGTGGCCAAAAATAACGACAATTAAAAAGAAGGATTTGCTTTCCTCTGCACCGCTAAACATCGTGAATTTTATTAATTATGATTTTTTGCTTCTCTTCCAAGTGATGTTTAAAAATTAAAAATCGTATGTAAAAAATTAATTTTCCCATTAAATTAAATATTTAAGTATTTTTTTGTTGTTTTGAACTAATAATTGTATTTTTCTTTTTTTTTCAATAAATCTTTAAAGATTGTACCATAACTTAATATTTTGAAAACCTTCCTTTACAGTGCCCAACAAATTAGTTGAAATTATTAGAGTGATGGTAGGGAAATTTACATAGAAAGTATTGAGTTGATTCAAATTTTACCATGAAATTATCAAATATCCTAATAAAATACAGTCGTAACTCAGAAATATTCAAATATCTCCGTTTGTATATGTTTTAGAGAAAAATGATGAATACAGTTGAAAATAGATCATGTTTTTCCATAAAAATGAGTAATAATTTTTACATTCAGACTTTTCCTGTATTTACAAAGAATATTTGAAACTTCAAATGGCTCTCCTGCAAAATGCCAATTTTTGACTTACTACAGTATTTTACTGGGGGTGCGATATATTAGAATTTTTTATTTTGTATGTAATACTATTAGATAATGTTTATAAATTAAACAGTGGTATGTAATTAGTTTGTTTGGTTTGTAAGAACCCCTCTTCGGGTGAAGGCCTCCTCCAAAGAGTCAGTGTCCTACGAAAATGAAGCACGCATTGTGCACGTGCAATAGTGTGTGTAATACACCAACATTAAATTACGACAAAAATACGTATTTAAATTTAATATTACGTTATGTTAAAAGTGTCTTATTAAATATCGGTTTTTAAAAATAGGCGCCTCATAATATTATGTAAAATTCTGTAAACATTAAACTAAGTCGCAATGTTTCGGGATGACAAGGTCTAGTAATTAGACACAGACATTTTATTAAATTAGATAAAATACTTTGGGCGTTTTAAACAGGAGGGAAGCGGCTTCCAACAAATCTGAATAGAGACTAGAATAGAGAATGGTTGCAGCACCAGGGTGAAAAAGGTTGTATTACATTATAATTATTTTAAATCAAATCAATTTCAACTATTCAAACAATAAATTCAAAGTAAATATAAAAAATTAAGCTGACAGATGATAATAAACACAGGCTTGATTCGTCCATTAAAAATTGCATCGTAAAACCTTTAGTCTATTCTATTCTATCTATGCTTTCCTGGCGCCACAGTCCAGGCCATAGCTGTCAAGTAGACTCCCCCAAATCGTCTGGTGTTTTCCAGTAGATTATCATATTGCTCCTAGTCTCTCTGTATACCAGCAAGTCACCGAAGTAGTGGCCTTCCCGCATTCTGTTTTCCTTCTGGTACACTAGACGTGAGGTGGTTTATCGTCACTTGACCATACATACGTTTCACACCGTCTGCATATCGCCGACATAGGTTTTGCTGAATCTGGCCACGCTAAGCTCATTGTACCGAGTTGTACCGAGATCATTAAGTGCCGTCCTAGCAGATGGGATCGAAAGTCTTTCGTAGCAAAAGAAACATGTGTAGCTTCTCGTCAGGGAATCACTGACAGTCAATGTTTACGTCTTTGTACCATGGCACTGGACTCGGCGATGTTTAAAAAATTGATATATTTTACTCCCAAACTTACTATAAGAGCCACCACAGAACGGAAGTTATGTGAAAAGATTTATTTTTGTTACGAGGTATGGTTTTCAGCCATTTTCCCAACCAATTGCGTGCTATAAAATAAGAAGTGTGCATTTTACAAGCTATGATTGGCGTCTGCCATCCTAGACACTGTATATTTATCAAGGTTCTTTCGGTAATATGTATAATATGTTCAGGCAGTCAAGTAATACCGTCAATGAAGTTTGTGTTATTATTGTTTATTTACCTGATTATTGTAGCTAATTGTAATATTATTATTATAATTCAGTCACGGGTTAACTACTAAATTTATTTACATGGACAATATTTACAAACTATAGAATATTTTATTGTAAACGTTTCAATCATCATCATTTAAAGTTTGAGAAATAATAAATTAGTAATAATTTGATAGGAATGATGTTATTCTGTCAAAAACGTTTTATTCATACTAACGACACTGTTATTCGTCAGTAATTAACAACTAATTACCAACAGAGAATATATAAATTAGATAGCATTGAAAACATCATTAAATTACATAAATAATTATATTCACTGTAACAAATGATGAACTTGTATTTAGGGGAAAAAGTATTTATTGTTTTCTACAGCAGCAGAATATAGTACGAGGGTGGGTCAATAATTCCTTAGAAAAAAGCATTAAAACAGTTTTTATTTTTGTATTTTTTTTTATTTCTCAACATAATCTCCTTGGAGCTCAATACACTTGGTTAGACGTTTCTCAATTTTTTTTAAACCGTCAGAAAAATAAGTTTTCGGAAGGTCCTCAAAATAAGCATTTGTCCGATCGATGACTTCTTCATTTGAAAAAAAACGTTGTCCACTTAGCCATTTTTTTAAGTTTGGGAAAAGGAAAAAGTCACTGGGGGCTAAATCTGGCGAATACGGTGGGTGGTCGACCAATTCAAACTTCAATTCTTCAATTTTAGCCATTGATCGTAAACATGTGTGAACACGGGCATTGTCCTGATGAAAGAGGATTTTTTTCCTGCTTAAATGAGGCCGTTTTTCTTCAATTTTGTTTTTTAGCTGGTCCAATAAAGATGCATAATAATCCCCTGTTATTGTTTTTCCTTTTTCCAAATAGTCAACGAAAATAATTTCACGTGCATCCCAAAATACAGTAGCCATAACCTTACCAGCTGATTTTACGGTTTTCGCCTTCTTTGGACATGGTTTGCCTTCGCAATCCACTGCTTTGACTGTTCTTTCGTCTCGGGAGTATAGTGGTGTATCCATGTTTCATCTACGAGGGCTCGCACATCAGAACTCGCCGCATGCGTCTTACGACGAATTCGTCGATGTGACGTCATCGTAAACCAAGAAACAAACGTTATCAAATGGACCTTCGCAGATTGGCCGATGCAACTGCAACTCTGCGACCCTGCGACATTCGTCTAGTTGCAATGGCCAAAGCGTGCATGTCGATCTCGGGAATGTCGCCTCCGCGCAAGCGCACAGCCTGCGGCCATCGGCCATTTCTGTTTCTGTCTCTGTCTACACTGTCATTGCTCGCTCATCGCGGTGAGCGTTTGACGTTTGTTCATACAATCAACACAATAAAAATGGCAGACGAGAGACTTCTCTTTTTTCGTGTTTGACTTTTGCCGCTGGGCAGATGTGCGAGGATGTACGATGCAACATTCGTCGAAAGTCTTAGAACTTTTGATTTATGGCCGTTAGGCACACAAGGCGCATTGTGATGTGCGAGCCGGCTACAGTCACAAAGCGACGAAAAAATTCATCCGGATTGCGTTGCATGTGCGACAACAGGGCTTTAGAGGCCACCACCCTATTGCGTTTATTGTCGACTGTGAGCAAACGCGGCACCCATCTTGCAGAAATATTTTTCATGCCCAATTTGTCATGTAAAATAGAAATGAGCTACCTTTTGAGATCCCTGTAACCTCAATTATCTCACTCAACTTTAATCTTCGGTCACTTAACACCATATCGTGGATTTTATTGATCATTTCTGGTGTAGTCACCTCTACAGGACGTCCTGAGCGTGGTTCATCCTTTGTTGATGTACGACCACGTTTAAATTCATTTAACCAGTTATAAATAGTTGCAAGTGAAGGAGCAGATATGCCGTGAACTAAATCCAACTCATTTTTTATTTCCTTTGCTGTTAACCCTTTTATATTAAAATGTTTAATAACAGCTCTAAACTCAATTTTCTCCATTTTCCATTTTTCCATTTTCCACAAGCAAATTTTTTTTTTAAATGTACAAGAAACACACAACAACCCGACCAATCTGATTGAAATTTCGCAGCATACTGAATCGGTAGTGCCGCTGCATGAAAACAAACCGCTTACAGTACTAGTCGCGCCACCTGTCGGCTTTTCTAAGGACTTATTGACCCACCCTCGTATATCACTGTTGTATAATTTTGTTCGGTGATGATGAAAAACTACATATATTAATATAATAATACGCCGACTAACGCGGGGCGCCCTACGAACCCTTCAATATTCATCAATACGATTTAGTCATTTCAATGTTAACACACTCGCATACTGTCGTATCAAAGCAGACATTTCAGTATAACATTTAGCTATAATAATATGTAGAAGATATTCACTGATTAATAATTACGTAGGCAGCCAAAAGCAATACATTGAGTATTATTTTTAAAAAGAGTAGTCACGTAAAACACCGATATATGCATACGTAGGTAGGTTGCGTAAATAAAGAATCAGGCTTCAAGCCAGAAAGTGAGCCGCCATTTTATTTTTGAGGCTGCCAATATAACAAGATAACAATAATTAACTAATACCAATATAACCACACGTACAATTTATTATTGTTCGATTTGAAAATCGAACTGCCTTCAAAATTCCTAATACAAAATGCGTATAAAACTCTACATATACTATAGACTATAGAGTCTAAATTCCGATACAGGCCATTTAATACACAATTATTATTGATATCTACTTTTAAAAAAATCTACCTACATTACTACTTTGGAAAACGTAGATAATTGACATTACTGACGTATCTTGAGATGGTGTATCTTGGACCCTGGTGCCTGGTATACCTATCAATGTTTCCCACAGAGTATCATAGATTGTTCCGTCGTGTAGGTACTCAAATGCTTATAACTTATAATATATGTCATTATTCGTACGTTGTATTCAAATTAAATTAATTTTATCGTTCGTGCACAGTAATCTATGTTTTTATCTCCACTCAGATTTATCTCACTAGCGTATTGCAGTCGACTGTGCCCAACTATTATTACAAATTCAGTGTTGCCAAGTCAAAATTTAAAATTTCAGTAGACTTTGACAAAAAAATCAGTAAATTTCATAAATTATGAGTCGATTTTGGAAAATGCAATATAATTTATTAGATATGAGATAACTCACCTTGTGCAGATGACGACCTTGATGCACTTCAGAATATTATGGTCTTATAATATAATATGAAATATAATAGACAGGAGCCCTTAGTAAGCCTGATTGAAATTTTTGAATAATGCCTTTTCTTCTTATTCGATTTCCTGATACTACTCACAAAAACGCAATCTTAGAGCTGTTCGCACGGGACACCTGTGTCCAGCCACCGGTGTGTCGAGATGCCGTATTTACATATAAATGAACGCGACACTCGTGTGTCTCCGTCTGAACGCGTCTGAACACACCGGTGGCTGGACACAGGTTTCCCGTGTGAAACGGCTCTTAGGCCTGACACCGGTGTCGCGCTCGATATAATATAGAAGGCCTTTGTATTCGAATAAAGGGGTTTTTGTATTATGATTATGAATGCCCTAGAGCTAATGAGTCAACGAATAATTTTGCGTTATAAATTAAAACATAAAACTGGCTGCGGTAATAAAAACAAGTGTATCGGGGGCTTGAGAATGTAGCGGCCGACGGAAAAGTGTACCAGACACGCGTTGACTCATTAGCTCTGAGGCGTCCATAAACATAATACAAAGGCCTCTTTATTCGAATACAAAGGCCGCTATATTATGTCGAGCGCGACGCCGGTGTCCCTTCTGAAACGGACCTTATTGTTCAACCTAATTAAATTTGATTTGCTGGTTACACACAGCACAGCATATATTATGTTATATCTCACTTATATGTAATAAGCAATAACAATAACTGATGATGATGAAACAATGATGTCAGTGGGTAAAATGCCTTTCTTGGGTAACGTTACAATGCTTTCACAATTTAGAAGCGTTATATTTAATGCACATCAAAAAAGGCGTGCGTGATAAGTTTATTATTAAACTAATCATCAGTTAACTTGCAAATATGGAAAATACATACCCAAATATCAGTAGATTTCTTTAATTTCAAAAAAAAATCAAAAATTTTGTATATTGCCAATAAATATCAGTAGACATGGCAACGCTAACACATTGCAACCATGCTAGTCAAGCCATTCATAAATATATTTTATATTATTTATATAATAGACAAATTCAATATTTGGCATTCCATTCTGAAGCATATTGACATAGAGCAGTGCCCAGTGTGCAAATAATCACATGGCATCAATCAAGGTTGAAAATTTAAATACACGAGTAGGTAAGTAATATGAATGCACCTACCTATTCAATGTTATTCATTATGGAGTGGGAGACAATTAAAAAAATATGGCCTTGGCCTCCATGCGCGGCAGAAGTAAAAAATGGTTAAGACCACTCGCCCGGAAAGTAAAAGAGATGTGAAAACACAGCCAAAGATTTTTTCCAGAAATTTTCGGATATGTTTCAGAGGCTTTTCAAAAATTATGATACATTGTGTAATCAAGCTTATCTGATACACATAACAAAGATATGCCTACGAAGATTTCAATTTCCGAAAAATTATTGATACACATCTTTAAGTAAAAAATAAGCTTCCAATTAAAAATTTCCCAGATCCAATTCCCAGAAGATCCCATCGTATAATTACATATTATTTTAATATACATAATATTATAATAACGTACATTAAAATTTAGTTTATTAAGTTTTCTCTTATGACGCAAAATATTTTTGACGTAGGTATTTTATATTTATTTAAAAAAATGTGTATACTTATCTAAAAATCTCTTTTAACTTTAAATCTTGTGTATTTTCATTCATTCATTTGTTTTTTTAATGAAACGAAGATTCTTATTGATAAATGTCTTTAGGAAAAGAAAGTACCAGGGTTACGTATGAAACAGACAAACCAAGTGAAATTATATCCCAAAAATATTTCTATGGTGTCTGGTACCCGCGAAATAATATTATGAATATACTTTCCGTATTGATGTTGTTTCCAGTGTGTGTTTGGACCCAGAGTATGGACATAATATGTTGAGTAAGTGGCTTACATACATTTATCGTAAAAACAATAATCTTTTAATACAACATTCTCTCTGTGGAGGCCCGTATGATCTACTTAGGATCGAACATGGTAAAAAAATTATATTTGACTTTGTATTTATAAATAGGTACGTTGTCGATCCAGTGAATCTTTGAATGTTGAGAAATGTCATATCCAATCTTATGATTTCAATGTTTCATTTATAAATTAATAATATTTTTGTCAAAAACCACATACCTAAAACTGATATGTCGATCGTGTCAATTCTGGTATAATTATTATACCTTTATATAAATCAAATGGAATACCAGAATTGCAAACACTAATAAATGCAGTCACAGACTGAAGAATTAAATGTCTGATGGCCCATCAGACATGATGGGCAATGCTAATTCGATAATATACGTCTATGTACTTAGGATTTTTTTATAATTCGTATGGCAAATAGTAAAACTTATTACGTCGTAATGATAACATTGATATAAGCAGTTACGTCATGGATTAAGGTCAATATTCAATGTTTAACTGCAAATTTATTTAATATTGGCCTAGATTTTGTCGCCGAGCAATACAGATCGCGCATAACTATAGGTACATTACTATTACTAATATTATTATAATGAATACATTATTGAAATCAATTACTAAGTAATATTTTTTATTATTTTTCAAGAGTTTCAGCGATTACTTAGTGATAATAATAAAAAAAACTTATCTGTCACTTAGTATTTACCATTTAAAACTTAATTAATACGGTGTCACTCAGTACGCTTTATCAAGTTAGTAATAAAATAACATTGTATAGTTCAATTTTATGTTATAAAAACTATTGTCAATATTCGGAGGTGGGTGAAGGAGAGAAAAACCTAGTAACTAACCAGTACCTTCATAAGCACTTTTGTAGTTTGAATAAAGATTTATCTAAGATTCTAAACAATGAATACTAGTTCCGGTGAATTATTTTTTTTTATATTGTGGGGCGAAGCGACCAACACTATCGTTTTCTACTAACCTTGAAATATTAATTTTACTTGAATATAATTAAAATACCACAACCTCATATTATTGTGTTAAGCCGTCACAGTTGCAGTACGCAAAGAAAATCCCTCATCTACGACGATACGATTTATTTATTCAATGTTTTATTTACGTTCCAACCAATTAATTCTATGATCAATGGTTACTATTGCTCATATGGGGATAAACAACTCAATCCGTGTCAGCATATTGATCGGCGATATTAAATAACTGACGGCAATTACAAATTCTTTAATATCTATCTCCCGTAGTGTCGAATTATGGCAAACTCACTTAATAGTTTACTGCAATTATAATTTCCGCAATATCCATTTTTCCAAATAGTCAGCCATATCCAATGACATCCATCGGAGTAACCACCAAATCTCGCATTCTTCATCCACCATACATGACTCAGACAGCGGTGAATCCGACGTTCCACGCAACATTCTACCGGCAAGTTCAGCAAGGTGCAAAGGGGATACGAGACCCTATCACAAACATATTATTTACATTAGATTTGTTGACGTTTTTGTTTCTTCACAACGTTCGAGTAGTGATGAATTCATTGATTATATATTTTCTTTTCATTTTATATAATGTAAATATCTTTATTGTAAATAAACGCAGCATGCATAAGATTAGTCACAGTGTGGCATTAAAAATGACCCTGGTAGGTCATTTATTGTTGATTCAGGTCACGTTTTCATTGATTTTTATTAACAGAATTCTCCTCCATAAAAACTGTCACAAATGATTATTATATTATTCAGTCGTTTAAAGTCTCATAATCAGTGATGGTTGTCTATGAAGCAAATAAAACGATTGAATCATCACTAAGTACCAAAATCTTAAAAGATTGTAATTTTCACCAACGAAGATGTAAAAAATCCTAACACAAAATCAATCGAAGTGTATAAAAAAATGGGAATACAACGATTGCTGTATTTTTACATTTTTATGCCCGGTCACCCTAAGCCGGCTAGCACATCAAAATTTGTCTCGTCTCCAACGTGTCGAATACGTCGATGTGACGTCATCGTTATTCACAAAACACACGTTGCCAAATGGAACTCCTCAGATTGGTCGAATGCGACTTTTTATTTTGAAAAAAAACATCTAGTGCTGCTATCAACAAATCGCATGCATCTCGGGCTGCGAGTTGAAGACGGCAGAACGTATACACACACATACGAATTGGTCATTCCTGTATCGGATCGCCGGTTGCAGCATCCAAATATCTATACGTTTCGAGAGGATACGTGCGACTGTCTCAAGTTAGATGTACGCGGTCTTCATATGCAACATCGGATCGACGTTTATGGAAAGTGTGATTTATGGCTGTGTGGAAGACGAGACGAGACGAAAATAGTCTCGACTGGGATATGGTCCTAATCAAAACCGGGGACAATGTTGCAACTCTCTTTCGTGCGCTCGTGTGAGACCATAGATTAATAATCAATTCTATCTATATTTCTATGTGCGGCAGTACATTAGGTTACATGGGTTTTGTGAATGACAACAAAATCACACTGACATATTCGACGTGTTGCAGTCGAGACGAGTTTCTATGTGCGACAGGGCCAACCAACATTCATTTACAATTTATCGCGGAAGCAATATTTATGCAGGGTAGCTTCCAACCCTGTCATGGCATGAAATAGATACGTACATAACAGTGGCGTACGGTACATACATGCTGTAGATATTGTGCATCCAAAGAAATACTCGAATAAGTAGGTACTACGTAATTATTAATAGGTAGGTACTTTGTATCTATTGTGAATTTGACGATGATAACATTATACGTCCTATAATATCATGTGAATATTGTTAGAATGTCGCAGAGCTACCAGTCATTTTTTATCAACATCCCTACAAGCAAAATTGACCACACACCTCTAGAATATACGTATCTACGGAAAACGCCAACATCTACGATATTTTGTCATTTTAAAGTTAAAAAAATGTCAGTGGAATTTAAAGATTTAACTATTTTTGTCAATCATAGGTAGGTTCTATGAAAAATAACGTATTATTTTACTTTCTTTTGCTTTCCAAATCTGTTTTTAATGTTCAAGAATGTTATAATATACAGATATCGTGGGGTTGCTGCCAGAAGTTTGTAAGTCGATAATTTACGTATTTAGAGTTAACAACGAATTATGTGTCTATATTATATAAATATGTATGCTAGAAAAAAAAATCTAGGTCATATATATAGAACATGCACAAAGCACAACGAAATTAGAATTAAATCTGATGTCAGAGGGAATATCAAACTTAAAATTGCAATTACTCCATAAGATGATTTCGATTTGGCAGTAACTTTACGATATATACTTTTCTTCAATTGTAATATTCCTCTGTAGCGAAGGGTGAAGGTAGGCTGTTAAGAGCCGCCATAAATAGTGCATTTTAAACTTTTTAAGTCATACGTATTTGTTTTTATTGAACTAAGACTACAATTATTTACAGACGCTGTTTGTTGGTTTTTAAAAATCAATTAAACCTTGCCTAAACTAAACCATGATAGTTTTGGTATACTTTGGGCGATACGACAAAATTGTGCACACTTTTTCATTCACACTTATTTGTTTTCGTTGGATTAAGAATACAATATTACACGTCATGACATATTGTTAGTTCATTTTTAAAATACATTATGCCCTGCTAAAACCAAACTATAATAGATAAAAAATATTATTTTATCTATAAAATATCCAAAGTTATGTATGATTTAATTGCATAATTATAAATATTTTATAGATGGGCGAATATTTTATGACTATTATTTTTTATTATGGGTTGGTTTCGCATGGTTTCACTAAATTTTAGAAACTAACTAGGTATGCAAATTGTAACCTTATTTAAATGAAAACAAATACGTATGAATGACAAAGTTTAGCGTCCAATATTTATGTCTGATTTTAACAGCCTACCTCCACCCTTCGCCACTGATATACCTATCTGTCTTCATGTATTTTAATTTTATAAAACACAATAAAACGATCAATGTTTCAAAAAAGATTGTTTTAAATAAATTCCCTCATAATTATTCAGCGCCTCAGGCCGCCGCGTGCCTAAAATCGCCACTGTTTCAATCGTAAAGTTAATAAAATAAAATAATTATAAAACTGCCGCTGTAATGCTTCCGTAAAACTTGTGAATTATGTATTTTGATAGGTACTTTTTACTTTCACAAAAGGTATGCAAACTTTGCTTCTATTTTGTTACTAATGAATATTTATTGAGCAGTGGCAAAATCTGCCCGTTGGATACAGAATCAGCGCTAGAAATTGAAAATTTAACGAACCGGAGCGCCCGGTAATTAAAAAAAAACTATTAACATAGTTTAATATCTAATTTTATGTATATTATAATATACAAATGCCAGTGGCGAAGGGTGTAGTTAGGCTGTTAAGATCCTGTATACATAGTGCACATTAAACTTTGTCAGTAATACATATTTGTTTTCATTGATCTAATACTATAATACGCATATAGTATTGGTTCGTTTTTAAATTTGATTAAACCGTGCGTAAACCAAGCCATAGTTAAATAATAGTCAAAAAATAGATTGGTATAGGCACGGTTTAATTAATTTTTAAAAACTAACCAACACTATCTGAAAATTGTTTTCTTAGGTCAATGAAAACAAATAAGTATGACTGACAAAGTTTAGTGTGTACTATTTATGTCGGATATTAAAAGCCTACCTCCACCCTTCGCCACTGATAAATGGGTAGTTTAGATTTTTGTGTTATATAACTACCTACCTCAGACGGTCAAATGGAATAACAGTCTTCAAACTTGTAGCATGAAAATGTTGTCAGCGCCGTAGGCGAAGAACGGTGCTTACGATAACATGTCATAATTATGATTTTTTACCATAAGTCCAACCACAAGTTTCAAATTAAACTTGTAATATGAATTTAATTGCTTTTTTAATAATTCACAAACCGGTGTGTAATGTTTGATTTGTTCACGAGACGGAGCTATAATTTCGGAGATTTCACGAACCGGAGCTGGGATCCGATTTGCGGGATGGAGGTATACCATTATAAAAAAAACGTAAAAAGAAATATAGAATAATATATATTTAGACAATAATCAATATGTTAAAAAATTGCTACAAGATTAAGACATAAGTATTATTAATGTACAATGTACACTAGTGTAGGTACATAATCCTCTGGATCTTTCTTATGTGACCGTGTAGCTCTAGTTATTTTTTTTAATTTGGTACTATTATTTAGGTACTATTATTTAATTAGGTACATTACAGGCCAATGATTTTACACTACATATTTAAAAATTATACTGATTTCACTCGTTGTAATCTCATAAAATACATCGATTCATCATCGTCTTTAAATGTGTTTTTAATTGCGCAAATTTCATAATAAAAATATATTCTCTACGTATCGGGGATAGGTACATAGATAAACACCAAGAATAACAAAGCTTTCATTTATACGCATGTGCGAATGTCAAACGTCATTAACATAACTTACTATTACGAGTTGTATGTTGTATATATTATACAATCGTAGACGAGACGCGGGAAAGCAGCTTAGATAAACTACTGCAACAGCTTGCAGTTTTAACTTCCGTGCCGGCCACCTGTGCGAGAGGAGGAGATTCAAGGTATACCATTTTCCAGCACGCGACAAACAAAATGAAATTCAATCTTATATTGCCTGACATATTCTGACATACTTAATACATTTATAAATCATATCGGTACATCAATCCATTAAATACTCTAACGTGATTAAAATCATGTAAGTCATTTATTATACAATACTATTAGGAAAGAATAATATGATATACAACATAGACATTGAATCATTGAAAAATATAATAATACCTATATGAAAATGAAGCTGGAAAAAATGATGAGGTAGGTACTAGAACAAAATATGTCGAAAATAATCTTCTATAGAATTACCTACTGCCTAAATACATACAATTGAAGCAAAAAAGGAGCTCTGGTCTACTGATTAAGTTAGCAACAAGTGAATTCGTATTACAGGTTAATTTTAAGAGAATATTACACTTTCACTATGACATTCCACAATAATTTCAGTTTTACCAAATTAATGAATCACATGCGTGATTTTATGTGCAGATATTTATAAAATAAACCTTGAATAGATCAAATAGGATTTGATAGTGACGATACATTATATAGTATAATTAAATTCGATTGCAATTTAACACACATGTGTGACATGTGTAACATATTGCCGAATCAAAGCAGTCATTTGAATGTAAAATTTAGCTGTGGAATACTCCCTATCCAATTATAGGTATTGAGCTAAAAGCTATACATTAAGCATTATTTATTTATTTTTAATGTGAATAATGACGTAAAACACAGGTATATGCATACGTAGGTTACATAAACATAGAGACAGACTTCTAATCAAAACGCGAGCCGCTATTTTGTTTTCAGGGCTACCAATAGAAGAAGAAAAACAATGAAGTAGTTACCAATACAACCACATGTAAAATAGTTCGATTCGAACAATCCTTCTATTTAGGTTAAAACACAATTTTAAGCCTCATTGGTTAAAACAATACACCTATTATCTACTAGTATACTACATAATATACCGTTATACAATCTGTAAAATGGCACAGCGGTAAATTCTTAATCATAGATATTCACCTAAATAAACAGAACAATCATTATTTAAACACAAAAATGCACATGAATTTAAAACAAACGAAACGTCTATCATAGATAATAATATATACGTCAATATAGCTACAAAAGATGGCGGCATGTTTTATTACACCGATAATTTAATGCAACGTACATTTTTTCCGTGCCCACCAATTTATCCACATTAATAATGTCTCAGAATCGCTATCAAATACCGTAATACGAAAAGTATTATAGTCTAAACCAGTGGTTCTCACGTAAAATTTAACTGTGGCCGCACAATTGACATTGACAGTTCTATGGATACGTCTGGTGGCCGCACCAAATTTCACTTTTGTTGTGATTTAAAAAAATAAAGCTAAATTTAATTTACTAAAACAATGGATCAATTTATTTATAGACAAGTCCAGGGAACTCAGAAATTATTTTGTTAATAATTGTCCTGTGGATAAGTCCTTTTAATAAAAGGCATTTGAACATTTTAGTATAATATATATATTTATTTAAAAATAATGCAAATGGAAATTCCTCAATACTCCCTTTTCCAATACGAGCCGCATGACTGCTTCTAAGTTTACATCTGTCAACTGGCTTCGATATTTGTTTTTTATGAAGTGCATTACACTGAATGATCTTTCACAATATACAATAGTAGGAAAAATCGACAATATTAATATGTAAAGCAATGATTGTTGCCAAGTCTCTTCTCTTCAATTGAATTGACTTTATTCTCAGAAACAGACTATTTCACACATGATATCATCACAAAAACACATTGATCATTTGAGCGTGGAAAGAAATTTAAGCCAAGTCATGTGTATTCAACCTATTTCATAATTTTATGAATAAATTTTTTAAATACTATTTTGTAAAGCGCTGGTGGCCGCAGCAAAATTCTCTGGTGGCCCCGCATATGAGAAACCCTGGTCTAAACTTTTTGATTTACTTATAAAAGTTTTGGAGTTAAAACGACATCATTAAAAAAATATTCCTGTAGGCAAAGTTCCTTTGAGATGTTAAAATTATTAAACAGCGTATGTCTTTTGAATTATTGATTATACCTACTAGCAGGTTTTCTTCAGCAAACATTTTAATAGGGTTTTTTATTGGTTAAAATCTGTGGAAAATTTTGAATTTCATTTGTTTAAGTTTTTAAGTTTTGTAGTTAAGTTTTTAAGTGTTTAAGTTTTGTGTAAGTTGTGACTGAACATCTTCGTATGCACCTACACACAAAATACTTCGAATGTTTTTTGATGTTATGAAAAACTATGAATCGAGACAGCAGAGCATAGAAACCCATGCACACAACGATGACTGATTTAAACATAGTAACTTCTCAATATTATTATTCTTGTTTATCAATTATCATTTTTTTGTACAATCGTCTAATACAGAATTTTTGGATGTATTAGTATTTTAAACTTAATTTTAAACATCAATATAATTTTTATGAGCATGTCATTTTTATTAAGAGCATGTCATCACAAACGCGGGTTCGAATACTGCTGGGTGTCGTATTTTTTCAAAAATATATTTTCTAGACGTTAAATACTATATTTCTCAAAAGTGTTTTCAAATTATGTATGTTCAATAAAAGATTGTTAGATTCTTAAATCTTGTGAATTATTCGTTGAATAGAAAAAAATAGTTTATTAAATTATTAGCAAGTGCAAGTACGGAATAACTTAATTTGGAGAGATCCTGACACCGGTTACTTATAAAGGTAATATTAATACTTTGGTTTAAATCATAAAAGCTGATTGCCAAAAAGTAACGTAATTTAAAAAGCGAATCGGGGAGTATTTTATTACTGTAATGTAATTACATAGGACACACATAGCACGACTTTCAAAGAGCGCAGTTTCGAATCCTGCTGGGTGTTACATTCTTAAATCTTGTACTTAAATTATTCATTTAAAAAAAAGTAGTTTAATCAATTACTATTATGTGACTACAAGTAGTTACAAATTTTTACAAATAATAACACACTAATCATCGTATTCGTACACATATATATTTTATTAAGTATGTCAACAGATTATTGGATTATGCCATCAGAGTTATTTTTTTTCTTTTGCAGATTTACAAACTACGTAACACACGCCAATGTTACGTGAGATTGAAAGCTTTTAAAATTTACTATTTTTTATTAAGATTACTATCTAGATTCTAGATTCTAGATTCTAGATTATACAACAGCAATCAAAATTACATTATAAACACTCTGTCGTAGTAGGTATGGATACACATAAATATTGCTAAATTCTGTATTCGTTCTCCAAATCATTTTAACAGAAGAATTGTTATTTCGATAGATGTTTTGGCCATGACTCACGAAGAATAATCACAAAAATATTTTCTGATTGATATAAAACCAGGAGATCTCAAGATGAAATCTCAAGGGCAAGATTTTTTTACGTAATTATAGTAGTAACCGCCAGCGGCGTACGGCGACCTCGTCGCAAGAGTACGCCCTTGGGGCATAAACATACAAAAAAACCTAAATTGCAGTCCCATATTTGTTTTCAATGAATTAGATTATTATGCCGTGAAAGTGTGCCGTTTAAAAAGGATTGTGTAGATTTTAAATTAAAAATAATTTACCATACGATATTTTTAATAACTTGAAAACTGGTAATAAAATACCGTGTTCGGAAATTTGTACGTATGCAGTTCGCCGCATCACACTTCACTGTGAAATTTTGTGTCGGAGATATATGGTTGTACATTAAAGACCGTCCGACCTCTTTGGGTATATACATAGTAGGTACTAAGATAAAATTCATGTCTAAATAAAACACGGTTCTTGTCGCTTTACAGGAAGTCAGTGGCGAGGAAATTTGAAAATAGCCGATATACTGGATTATTTATTAGGTTAGGTTAGGTTTTCATTCTAGAAATCATGAATTTTGCCAAAATTGGCTATTAAAATTTAATTAATGTTCATATTGAATTTAATAAACTTGGAGACCGTTTAGTATACGCTCATCTCTTTCTGACGGCGAACAGTGCCACGGTGAAATGTTTTACGTGCAATTTACATGTAACCGTAATACATATTTCATCAATTATTTGAATGGTTTGTTGATTTAATTTAGACTTTTATGTTGCCATTAATCCCGTACGTACTTAGGTACATCTCTGTGGAAATAAAATAATGTCAACAACTTTATCTTTTTGTTGCATTCCATGTTACTAACAATTTTATGCTCTTATGAGCAACGATGGGAAAGTTTATGATCCCCATGTGCGAGTTTTTCAGAGTCCCAGAATTTTCAGCTACGCCAATGATACATAACTACTTTAAGTACTAGATATTTTGTTTTGTCACACTTTTTTCACAACAAACGTTTTTGCGACTAAAATAATATGTATCTAAAATACATTAAGTTGTCAACTTCCCATATTTAACCAACACAGCAAAAATATTCTGTTCAAAAATACTTGAAGGCTATTTTTATTTCAAATAACTATTTTGTAACTATGTTTTACAATAATTATTCAAGGCATAACTACGAGTATATTGTTATGTTTAATTAAAACTTCACAGAAATCGAGTAAATAAGTCCACAATAAATAATATTAGTAGCAACCAATTGAGGTCAACTGTTAAAATTCGACACAAATAGTGGACACTAAGCTTTGTCGGTCATACTTATTTGTTTTCATTGAACAAAGAATACAATTAGTTTGCAGATGGTGCTGGTTAGTTTTTCAAATTCAATTAAACCCTGCCTAAATCTATTTTGCCTAAATCAAACCATAATAGTTTAGGTATGCTATGGTGATCCGACAAAAACAGTACAAACTTTATTAGTTTTACTTATTTGTTTTCGTTGAATTAAGAACACATATTACAGATGGTGTTGGTTAGTTTTTTTTAATTCACTAATATTCTTCTCTCTGTAAGATATGTAAAATTATGTATGGTTTAGTGGCATAATTTTAAATACTTTATAGATAAACGAATATATTTTGACATTTTTTATCTAACACTATCTACATATTGCAGTCTTAGTTCAATAAAATCAAATACGTTTGACTACCAAAGATTAGTGTGCACTATTTATGTTGGATCTTTTCAGCCTACCTCCATCTTTCGCCACTGGTAGCTATCAGCGGCGGCTGGTCTAACATCATGCAAGTGCACTGCACTGCTTGCATTGATGTGAAACATCGTTCAACATCGTAAATCATATTTTCTCTTCATATGTTTTTAATATTATCGCTCACTTATTGTAATGCAAACCATAAACCGATGTGCCCATATTGCCAATCGGCGATAATACAGGAACTATGCACCGTATACGTCATCCTCACTGAAATCGTTTGCGCCCCGGCAATATATTTTGTTTACTTAAAAAGAACCCAACGCTCAGTATAAACGAAAGCCATTATAAAACAACTTAAACCGTGCTAATAGTTTTCGCCATGCGTAAGTTCCAGAATATCGTGCGCCGACCGTGTAAAATGACATCATATTGTTCTGAGTAGAGAGCAATTACATATTTGAATTATGGTTTGTTATTATAGACGCTGCGACGTACTGTTCACGCTCAAATTATGTTTAGTATCATATTTAGCAATCTCATATGTAAAATGCCTGTTAAACTAAATTCAATAGAATTCATTATTTTCTAAATTTAAAATGGGTAAGAAATGTAATACAATGTCGGTAAGATTATTTTGATTTATGTGTACTGCAAATTAAATCAGTGAAGATAAAAATAATTTTAGTACCTACCGCATTTCAGGAAAATTAATATTTCATTATCCTGTGTGTTTTCTAAACGCGAAATGATGTCGGTTATTTATAATAGGTATAGAAAAAAATATTAATTCATGAATTCTAGTGTTAACATAATAAATCTTAATACTATTTCACAAAGTGGAGTTTCATAATAATCATTATTCATACAGTGTACAAATTGCTAAAGATAATGTACTTATATAGAATAAGATGGCTTACGTTAAAAGTAAGAGGTATTTATCTACTATGACAGATGCAATCGTTTCTTAAAACTAATTCAATAAAGATTTAAGTAACTCGCAACATGTTTTATTAAAAATATAAAATATACAGGTAATTTCCCAAATGTCAATAACGTTTTGTCAAATCAAAAATAACGCCGAATTGATTTCATTTTTCAGTAAGGTAAGTTTTCAGCGCACACTCAAAAATTACAATCCAAAAAATCACCGGCCGCCACTGGTAGCTTTATACATAATCATATACAAGCTTCCCCTGTACTACACTTTTGGGAATATGTATGCCAACGTTTAAAGACCCTGCGAGTACCAGCGTGTACAGGGTATTTTTTAATAAACAATATAAAATTAATATAATATAGGATCATATATCTGCAGTCTTTTAATTTTGTCAATGGTGACGTACGGGCTGACAAAAAAGTTTAAGTTTCAGAAGAAAACTAAATACGTACGCGCAAGTACAATCATAATAGGTACCAGAGTAAAGGTCGGACAAATATTTTCCATCATTTTTGTTGATAATATTATAATAATAGTAAAATAAAATTAGATTTTTTACAATTTATTTTAATAATACGAAATATTTCACATTTTACCCGCTAGCAGTAAAAAAACTGATTTATTTATTGTGACTATTTCATAATACCATAATTGAGGAACTGGTTAGAAGAGGGACATAAGAACTAAATAATAGTTTTGAGATAAACGTATTTTAATAATATCTTGATGCTGTTTCTTAAAACTAATTCAATAAAGATTTAAGTAACTCGCAACATGTTTTATTAAAAATATAAAATATACAGGTAATTTCCCAAATGTCAATAACGTTTTCTCAAATCAAAAATAACGCCGAATTGATTTCATTTTTCAGTAAGGTAAGTTTCCAGCGCACACTCAAAAATTACAATCCAAAAAATCACCGGCCGCCACTGGTAGCTTTATACATAATCATATACAAGCTTCCCCTGTACTACACTTTTGGGAATATGTATGCCAACGTTTAAAGACCCTGCGAGTACCAGCGTGTACAGGGTATTTTTTAATAAACAATATAAAATTAATATAATATAGGATCATATATCTGCAGTCTTTTAATTTTGTCAATGGTGACGTACGGGCTGACAAAAAAGTTTAAGTTTCAGAAGAAAACTAAATACGTACGCGCAAGTACAATCATAATAGGTACCAGAGTAAAGGTCGGACAAATATTTTCCATCATTTTTGTTGATAATATTATAATAATAGTAAAATAAAATTAGATTTTTTACAATTTATTTTAATAATACGAAATATTTCACATTTTACCCGCTAGCAGTAAAAAAACTGATTTATTTATTGTGACTATTTCATAATACCATAATTGAGGAACTGGTTAGAAGAGGGACATAAGAACTAAATAATAGTTTTGAGATAAACGTATTTTAATAATATCTTGATGCTGTTTCTTAAAACTAATTCAATAAAGATTTAAGTAACTCGCAACATGTTTTATTAAAAATATAAAATATACAGGTAATTTCCCAAATGTCAATAACGTTTTGTCAAATCAAAAATAACGCCGAATTGATTTCATTTTTCAGTAAGGTAAGTTTCCAGCGCACACTCAAAAATTACAATCCAAAAAATCACCGGCCGCCACTGGTAGCTTTATACATAATCATATACAAGCTTCCCCTGTACTACACTTTTGGGAATATGTATGCCAACGTTTAAAGACCCTGCGAGTACCAGCGTGTACAGGGTATTTTTTAATAAACAATATAAAATTAATATAATATAGGATCATATATCTGCAGTCTTTTAATTTTGTCAATGGTGACGTACGGGCTGACAAAAAAGTTTAAGTTTCAGAAGAAAACTAAATACGTACGCGCAAGTACAATCATAATAGGTACCAGAGTAAAGGTCGGACAAATATTTTCCATCATTTTTGTTGATAATATTATAATAATAGTAAAATAAAATTAGATTTTTTACAATTTATTTTAATAATACGAAATATTTCACATTTTACCCGCTAGCAGTAAAAAAACTGATTTATTTATTGTGACTAGTTCATAATACCATAATTGAGGAACTGGTTAGAAGAGGGGCATAAGAACTAAATAATAGTTTTGAGATAAACGTATTTTAATAATATCTTGATGCTGTTTCTTATATAATTTGTAATAATAATCCTGTATGTAAGTAGGTATATGACGTGTTTCAGTATGTTTACATTTTAACTAATATCGCCACATATAGTGGGCAGATAGAAATGGATTTAGGTGATTTTAAAGACTAGAGCTTCCAAACCGGTTGAAACCGAAACAGGCTAACCGGGTAACCGCAGGTTTCTAAACTAACCGAAAACTGGGTAATTTTACGCAGTTAACCGGCTAAATTTTTGGTAAGTATTTGTACGAAGAAAAAAATAGAATTTTGTAAAAACCACTACTCAGCGCGGCATGACAAACATGAGATTTAATATTACCTACTAATTTTGTTTACTGTGGTATGTGACTTGCTATTTTTGGTAGTATCTTTTAGCAATATTACATTAATTTATTTTCAAAATGTATCATCTCAAATATTATGTGAATATATTTATAGATAACTATAATATGCTATTTAATGGAATAGTTTCATAGATATTAACATTAGTTACAACTGGAATTGTTATAATTAGGGAGCCGACGATTGGAGGATTGAAATAATCAACTTCAAAATTGAATATGAAATTATAAATTCTACATAATTGTTTTCAACAACCTGTAATTGAGAATGATTCTCAGATGAAAAAATAATGATTGCTTCGTGTTTTTAACGTACTTACTATATTTATAAAACAACTATTATAATAATATACAGTGGCAATGAAAATAATAACGACATCTTATACGTATATAATGTACATATAACTTTTCATATCAAGTAGTTACTTGTTTGAATTCTGTTACGCGCAAAAATATGTACTTATAGTTATGTAAACTCGAACACGCATTATTTAATTATTATATGTCACTTGCATCTACTCGTTTCTCAGCATCTCAATTATAGTTAGAATTTGACACACAGGTCAATAATTGCATTATCACTGTTATCAATAAAAAATCACTAACATAGAAATATTGTAGTACTCAGAAAATAGAGACATGGATCAAACATAAATTTATTAAACTATACACACCAGCTGTTTTGTAAGCAAGTTACGTAATTTTAAATATTAATCATTCATTAATTGAGTTTAATTTTTAATCATCCATATTTTTAGTCACTGTTTTCAAAAACATAACGACTGCTTAATCTGCAAGCCAGCTAACTGCAATTTTGACCGACAATGACATTTTGATCGTATTTTATTACACGTTTTGCATGTTTTCGATGTTCCTATTCCTATTCCTAAATAAATAAATAAATAAATGCGTTATCGTTCTTCACACAAAACAGCCAAGTGCAGGTGCTAAATTTCCAATATCATAAATGGAACAACTCCTTTCTTTATATTAATTTTAAATGCTAAAATAATGTATTAATTCATAGTGTAACTTATTTGCTAAAAAAATCCAAATGTATTTTTGGAATCGTTAAATTCTACTCGATAGTTAAATTATTAAGTTTTTTTCTGTTTTTTCTCCTTCCCGACCAATTTAATTTGCCCAATTAAGCAATCGATAAATTAATAATTGTTTATTAATTTAAAAATACTCGTAGTCTATTACACAATATATTAAGCTATTTTGGAAGATCTGATACCAGTAGGTACCTAATTATTATTCTTCGCACAAACTGCGTATTTAAAACCAGTTTTTTTATTGCTTCTTTTAAATTGTTTTCTTTAAACTAAAGTGCTGAAGTTTTGTCACTGCTAGATGCCTAGATACCATACCATACGTTTTGGTTAAACATTATTTTCTACAACCACTTCGCGATAAAACGTTTCGAAAATTGACACTTACAACTTACTATATTCAAGAATTAATTAATAAAGTATCACCATTATCAGTGATATACCGTAGGTAGGTACATATTGTAATATACTTTTTTGCAAAACGTATTATACGAGTGTATTCTGATAGTCAACATAATTAATAGACAAAATTACAGAAATGAAAACAATTGAATGTCGGTGTAACTAAATACAAATTTTAAATTAAGAAAAAAATCAATTATAGTTTTAATATGAACCATCTCTACAATATAATATTATTCACTATCAACACACTTACACTGAAAATCTTCCTATATCAAAATCCTTTGAGGAATGGTTTTCCGTCGGGCTTCCTTTGGTCACTGATTCATTCACCATTTTGTTATTTTTATAATTAAAACTGTTCCAAATTAACTTTTAATTACGATTACACGCGCTGTTGATAACGTGTTATATCATTTGCGATTGATACTATGCGAGATAGCATGCACTGTGAATCAACGTCTCGCCAACCCGGCAGCCGGTTGAACACTGAAACCGACAGTGTTTGTTATACTATTATAAACCACAAGGTATAATGCACATGGAGATTGCTTTCACCTGATGGATCAAACCAGGTAAAGCAGGACCGTTTCGAATGTTGATCATATGACAGCGATGAAGAAAATTACTTAAGACTTATTTTGGAAAATAAATTTTAATTATGACCATAATACCATATACTTACCACATTAGTGCGATTTTTTTTTAAATCAACAATAAATTATGGTCATCGTGATAAAAATAACTAGCGACACCTATATCGAATACCTATCACATTATAAATGTCACTATTAGACAAGTAACGAAGGATCAGTCTTATAAATCATTCCTTCGTGAACATCCTGAGCCATATGCTTGGAGGTTATCCAAAACCGCTAGTCTCGCAATATTATCCAGTCTACGACGAACAATTTGTCCGAATAACTGCATCTCTTACATATTATCGACAGCAATTCCTATATTATCTATATTTCTCACGATGATTGATGAAAGATAATCGAAGCTGTATTTTGTATGGAAATTGACGACACCATCCAGCGGATAATTTCCAAAGAAGTACGAGTTAAATGATTATAATATTATTACAGTTAAAAAAAAAATTATGAATTTTAAATAAATATTACTTAGCAATAATTAGTAATTTGGACAATAAACAATATTAAACTATAGGGTCTATTTTACTTAATATGCAGTATTTCACACCACCAGTTTAAAATTTACTTTTGACTTACGTACTTTTGACCAAAGGTAAAGTGTAAAAATGCTATCAAATGGGTTTTTACGTGATATTTGACAAAAATCGACATTTGTCCAGTTGTGGATTTAAATTTAATTGGTCATAAAAATCGAGGCAGCGTGAGAATACAATAATTATTGCCTACGGGCCACGAAAATGTAAAAACGGCCCTGAAACTGCATTTTGCCGAGGAGTCGCGATTCGCTAGCTTGCTGGACAAGGCCAGCACCGCGAATACGATGTTCATCTGGATTAAATAGTAGGTATTATGCGTTTAATGTAATATGCTAGAAACCCGTTGTACGATTATATTGACTATTTATATATATACATTATATTGATTATTAATCAACGAATTTACGAAAGTATGTTTAATCGTAATAATAAATAATAAGTAAGTATATCATTTTTGAATATAATATAATAATTTCTATAATATACGACTAAATATCAAAAACGCTCAAATGGTTTAATACCATAATTAATATTTTATTACACGTATATGCAGTATTTTCGAAATATGTTTATATAGAACCATTCCAAAATCAAAAAGCCTTATTTTGATATCCACTCATTTTATAGAAGATTTTTAAATCGTATTTTTATTTAATGATTGCTACATAATATTATAACATAATATATCGGAATAACTCAGGCGCCGTGAGAATTTGAAAAAATGTATTTTTTCTTCCTATATAATATGATAAATTTTCATTCAGTTTTTTTTCGAGCTTCGTTAGATCTAATAATTCCAAGGAATTGGAATGGGCAAGGTAAACAACCTGCTTCAAAAAATTTAAATGCAATACATCAGCATTATATCGAAGGGATTGGACCAACTTGCTGTCATGTGATGGTATTATTGGTTCAGCAGAATAACTTGGGTGCACTCAGAAATTTTTAACTGTTGACTTATGAAACATTTTGTATTTAGTTTTTTGGCCTCTAAGGCTATACCTCAGCTGAGGCAAGGTCTAAAAAGATCGTGACTAGGCGATGCGCGGATTGCGGGTCGCGGGTGCAAATGACGCATGCCGAACGAAATATAATTTGTCATAAAAGTTCAACATGTGTCCTTTTTATGTTATATTTATTATTATATTCGTAATAATAATAGTATATTCATTGACATGTTTTCTTTTGTAAGTACATACGTAAAGTTTTTTAGTCATCTTTACACGATTTAAGAATATTTTCATCTGACACCATGACAAAACGAATCGACGTGCAGACATTTCGACTATCGCTCTGCGAATGGCAACGCGGCCGTAATTTCGTTCCACATACAGTTGAAAATTATTTGCCGTTTCACTTATGTATGCTCTTAAGACTTGCCACCGAACAAACATGCTTGGGAAGTGGGCACGATAAATACAGAAATATTCCACTACACATATTATACCAAATTTATTTTTAATAAGCAAATAGAAAATCTCACACCACCCAGCATTTCCATATCAGAATCTGAATTTTAAATTCAAGACCGTCCGAAAAACAAATATCATAATAGGTATTTCTATCACCTAATTGTATTTGAAGTAAAAAATATAATTATAGATTTTTCAAAACACAAACGACTGCGATAGTCTGACAACGTGATAAGTAAGGGTGAAAAGAAAAACAAAGTCTGCTTGAGGCATTTAATGTCCACCAATAGCTGTAGTGGCTGAAAAGAAGAAGAAACTATATTTTATCTTCTTCTGTTTTCTATAATGATGCTGTTAAGAGTTATCATTGATGATGAATGGAAAAAAAGACGATACGTTGTCTTCTTTGTTGATTATAACCGAGGAATGTCGGCATATTTCTATTTGGATCCTACATTAGCTGATACCACTTACCTCTTGCTTCAGTGTTCATACTAAATTACTTACTGTTAGCTTTATTATCAGATGTTACGGTGTTCATATGGCCTGTTTTTTAAACACTTTTTATTCGAAAACTAAAAAAAGTGGTAGATGAGTGGCGGATTATATTTTTGGCGGTGTCAGTTTATAAAATACCTAGTATAAGTATACGATAATGACATAAAATTACAGCATAATTCAGTGCTTTTCAAACTTTTCCATTGTTTTAAAGTATTTTATTCCGTTAGTATGTAAACGCATTAAAAACAACACTTAGTAGGGTGAATGAAGTCTCGAAAATCTTCGAATCAAACTAGCTACCCTCATTTACTATTGATCGTTAAAAATTCCGCAAAACCAACTTTGAACATACTAATATTTTATGGAAGTGGTAGTAAAGGGAACGGATTCGCTGAGTTATATAATGAAGCAAAGGATATTCATTCTTTCCTCTAATCCAAAACTTAATCACTACCATATTATTACTGACAAAATTTGTTATTCTTGTGTTCGGTTTCAGACTAGATAGAGTCTTCTCTGCCGATGTAAAGTTAAATGGAGAATGGGTCTTGGATCCATGTTAACTTTTCTACGAGTAATATTACTTCTTGAAAGTATTTTTATAAACACTTGCTAATCTAATATTGAAAACAAAATCAGTGGAGAGATAAAAATTTGTCGCGGTGTACGACAGGGGTGTATATTGTCACCTCTGGTATTTAGCCTGTACGCGGAAACTATTTTCAAGGAAGCGTCACAAGTAGAATCGACAGGTACCTATGATGGTTAATGGGAAACCCATTAACAATATCAATATACGATATGCCGATGAAAACTATCAACGGTAAGCATGGCTGAGTTCAAAAACACTTTTACAATAAAATGAAAATATATCGATTGGTGTTTGGCCAAACAGAGGAAGGGAGGTGAAGTCATTTCCGACTTAGTAGTGCCTGCGATAAAGGAGTAGCATTATACGTTGAAAATATATTTCAGTATAAATAAAACAACCACTGACGCATACAATTCAGTAGTTTATATAAGTGCATTAAATTGAATATCCTGTGGCGCCCTTGGGATACAATCGGGCTCCCCATAACGATGAGACGCACACTTTGAAAATCTTTGGTAAAATGTGAAACCACTTTAGAGCTGTCAATCAAACCTTTTAATATCGATAAAATGATTTACATAATAGTGTTGACCTTGAAATAAAGCCTTCCGGGATGAAGTATAATAAACTGATAATATAGTACCTATATATGTAATAATCGACTAAAACTTCTTGTTTTGGTGGCTAACTTCACAAAGTTACGACGTATTAATTTTAATTGTAAATACATGTGCATGTATAATCAATTGTCTATATAATTTACATTATATAATATAATATAATATAATATAATATAATATAATATAATATGTTGAACACTATTTATATTTAACCAATCTTTTTCTTCATTTTTCATTGTGTGTTACCATTTTCAGAAACTAGTGTATTAATGTACATATGCAAAATTTAATACAAAACTAATTAAATTAAACACTAGGTACATAATATTATATAAAGTGATACTTGTCATCAACTTAATAGTTTAATTCACCAACGTCAATAATTATAAACCGATTTATGACCTTTAAAACTATTCATCGTGTTTTGTTTACTTTTACTAACATTATACTCGTATTATTATTGACTTGAATGAGTTGATGAATTGATACATACAGTACAAACATAGATACTATTGGCCATATCAATTGGTCATTATCAATTCAAGTGGTCGAAATGGAAGATTTTACGAATCGGATCTCTCGATAATTTTCCGACAATATTTACATATTTACGTATTATATAGAAATACACCTGCCAACCTCAGACCGTTAAATGACGAAAATCGAGGTTTACGTCACGTCATAAATGTATATTTTTACAGTGGTTCTGATAAGTTTCGTATTTTATTACTTTTGAATAATTCACGGACAGCAAAAATCTTGAAGATTTCACGAACAGGAGCTGCGCTCCAGTGCGTTTCCGTCAATTTCGAGCGCTGTAATAAATCAATTTTATTAGAAGGACGATAGACTCGTTACTGATATTGATATTTAGGTACATATTTACACACATGTGAGAATTTATGACTTTTTATACTGATATTTCGCCTATGTCCCATATACCAATATACTTGAAATTCCACACACAGATGCTAGTATCGTGACGGTATATTTTATCAAAAATTAGCTACGTTGTCCAAATATGAAGTCCCCATATAATAATGATAACTTCATTATAAAGGCCCGTCCTGACCAGAAACTTGTGTTGTCAACCTCATAAAATTTAACGATAATTATCATATTTTATTGGACCATAAATTACATTAATCGTTTGTTGAACTGAGTTGACAAATGTTGGGGTTGACAACATCGTCCTCACTGAAAGAAACTTGTGGCGACATTATAAAATGAGGTCAGCCATCATAAAAATAATCACTTTAGTCCGTAAGTTTTAATTGCTTTTATCGTATTGAGGATCGAATTTCTGTCGCTCGACACGAGTCACCACTTGTTTCGAGGCTGGCGGTAAAACTCAAAAGATTTAGCAACACACTTTAATGAAGGATCATTAATAATTTATTGTTAATAAAATTCGCATACCAGTTGATTTTAATACGAAGAGCTACGTAAGTAGGTAGGTACAGGAATTTATGTTTATGTATTTTTTACTCTTTATTCTCCCGTGTAGGTAGCGATTGCCAATCAATTGGAGCATGTCTAGCACTTATTTTGATTATTATTTATTACGCATTTTGTGACATTTTTTACAGAATCAAAATAAAAGTATTTTCGGACTCTCCGAAATCTCGAAAAAAAAATCTGAGAAACAACGCGTACGTATTATAAAGCAGTGGTTTCCAAACTTCATATTACTACGCCTCCCTTTAAAAAAAATCCAATCTTGGCGCCCCAGCCTTTATTTCATTAAATAATACAGACACTTTTTTAAATATTCAACAATGTACCAATACAAAAATGAAAAAAAAATATAACAATAAACAATGTTTTAGGTACTACTACTTAGGTATATTATATTCATTTTTAAATTAATTTGTTTTTCACGCGATGAATGTGCTACACACACAACAGCACAATCAATTTCAATAGTAGTCAATCCGAATTCATCACCGTTCATTGACAAATGGATTCTATCATGGGCCGCACATCCTGAAGCGGGCCTTCAGGCCAGGATCTTTGGCGGGCCCAACTACCTATCGCTGAGGTTTATGGTAGTATGGTGCTCCAATGTAGTGTTTAATAAATTATACACGGGAGTTATCATTTAAGTATATCTATCATCATATAGGTATCACATGAAATTGCAACGCATAAGCAAATATTTAAAATATGTATTAGCCCTGAAACAAAGCACTACTTATAGCAATACAAAGCACACTTAACTATAAATAAAATAATGTGAAACATGCATTTGCAAACTAACCAAGAAATAGATTTTTGTTGATTCAATATATCTGGCGCAGAAATCATTTAAAAGTGTTTCCACATGACGAACTTATTTTTTTTTTAAATTTTGATTTCTAAAGCTCCAATTTTTTATGAATGCCTTTACTTTGTCTTTTTAAATCAGTGAATGCATTAGTGGTCCTTGCATTTATTTATTCACTCATTTTTTTTTATTATCTTCCGTTATTCCTAAAAAATTGCCTCATTATGATTTGATCCTTTTATTTTATTTTTTCACGAGATAGCTAGCGCGCTTCACAATAGTATGGAAGTGAGGTATTATAAAATTAGTCTCCATATTTTCAGACAGGTTTGCAAACAACCTTTTATGGGACTGTTTTTTATGTAGTTGATAACTAGCGGCTGATTTATAAACTATGCATTTGCAAACTGCAAACCTGTGGCTACATTGTGTTAAACTTTTCGCGCCTCCTTTTGCAACACTCCGCGCCTCCCAGTTTGAAAATCGGTGCTATAAAGGTTCAAATTAATCCATTATGATCACGTACTGTATCTGCTGATTCTACTGATCACAGCAAACTGCCGCTACGGGAAAAAAGTATGTAATGATGTTGTTTTTATTGGTATTTAAAATGTTATCAGACTGATAACATCCCATCCCGTAGCCATATGCCCATACCGGCAATATATCGATATCGGTACACAAAGTAGGTATCTATATTTTTTGGACGGATTTAGTTTTATTGTAGTGTCATTCATTTTATATATTTCATTGCGTGCACACGTGAAACAGCGGCGGTGGTTCTTTTGTTTTTTTGTTATTACATATTAGTCATATTACATACCTACACACTGGTAAATCATGGCACATTGGGACAATGATAAAATTATCACAGCTATTGAACATTACAGAGAAGAAAGGTGTGTATGGGTTCCCAAAACACCCCAATCACAAGTGCCGCAATTACAACCACGACGAATACTGATTTGTTACAATGTTGCCAGATTCTAAACTCAGTAGATATTTCGATATTTTAAAAAAATATCAGTAGGTACCTAAGTATATTGACAAAAATGGGTACAAGTTAGTTATGGGGAATACAGCGGCAAACACATTTAGAAAATAGCCGATATAATGAATTATTTGATAAGTACCATATGATTTTATAAAAAAATGTTTGACGCATTACGAAATATATTTTAATAATAATAACAATAACTTATGCTTTAACATCTTTAAATAAATTATTAATGATAATCATCATATTCTCGTTCGTAAAATATGAGTGGAATGAAATCTTAAATTGTATGTGTACACGCGGTGCTTCGAAATCAATTGCATCTAGGGATTACCGAATGAATATATCAATACCGGTATTTCAGAATTTCTTATTGAATACCGGTATTCGTCAAAACATATTATAGAATAAAGAAGTACTTACCTATCAATAAATATAACATTAACATCTATTTAAAACACTATTGTATAGCAACCTAAAGAACCTAACTACATTTTTTTATTATGATGACCTTTGTAATAATGTATAGATCATTAGTATAGATATTTTAGAACTGCTAATTTTTACAAATACCATAAGTCCGGGTACAGAAAACCTTGCTGAAATTCAACGTTTGCTGGATGTACTATCAACGTTGCATCAATAGAGTTATAGAATAATTTGAAATATTTACCATGAATATTTTCTTTTTTGAAATATGTTAATTCATCGCGACAATTATATAAGTATATTAATTGTGGGATTTTATTTTAATATTATTTAACTAAATTGTCGTCCTATACATTAAATTTAATATAGTATGCAGTAGTAAGTAATGACAAAATAATATTACATTCATTTTCGAAAAACATAAACGTGTACTTACCGTTTCTTAATACCGAAAATACCGGTATATTGGATTTTTGAAACTGGTATTTCGGTATCGATAAATAATTGAATACCGGTTATGAAATATGTACCGGTATTGAAATCCCTAATTGCATCATTATTATAACACGCGACACGCGAGCAATAAAAAATATAACGATAATTCTTTGATAGGTAAGTACAATGGCATTGGGTAAGAATCATGTTACATGTACCTACCTACATCTGCATCGAGGTTTGATTTAAAATAATATGTCATGATTAAGACAATGATATCGATTATTATCGTATTGGTATGGTTTATCTTTTTATTAAGAATTTATAGTAAAGTAAAATAATAATTTGGATGTCGTTTTTTTCTCTAAGGTTTATATCGACCAAATTGAAGTAGGTACTAACCTACATCTACCTATTTTGGGTTAGCCGTGTTAGATCACCAACGCCTTTGAGATTGCAATATAGGTAGCTATAAGTACCTATAATATTTATTTCACTGTAATAGGTACCTACATTAATTTTAAAGAGTGCATGAGTCCCAGCCGCAAATATCGAGCGCGTTTTGATAGGTAGGTATAGCAGGTGTCCCGCACTCGCGACAAATGCGAAAACATAATAATTATCTGGCGAACGTTCCGTGGCTTACCAGAAAAAATGACGTTGCCGCGACACGTTGCCTCTCTGTGTGGACAAACGAGCAACGTCAACAAGTAGCAACACCTTCGATTTTATTACCCTATTCCGAGACATAGTCGTTAAATTTTATGAGGTTGGCGACAAAAGTTTCCGGTGTAGTTCCACTTTCACCCTATTCCGAGACATAGTCGTTAAATTTTATGAGGTTGGCGACAAAAGTTTCCGGTGTAGTTCCACTTTAATATCACAACAGTTAATTCTGATATAATGAACGAGTAAAGAAGTATCCTCGTATATAACGTATTTACGATTGGTTTGCAATAATTTTTTTACGTTTAAAATATTGAAATATCTTTTGATTTAATTATTCTGTGATAAAATATCGACCCATGTAATGTGCAAATATTTCTCATGGCGTCTTTTCCCATAGAAGGTTAGATTTTTATAACGATAGTAACGAAGTATAATATTACAAGCGATATAAAAAAAAATATAATGTAGAACTTGTTATAATATTAAATATGTCAACTTGGTGGTTTGATATAAAAACTTTGAGGCTTTTGATAAAAAAGTTACCGGTGTTATTTACGTTTGGTTTAATTTAAGGTCATCTTTTTATACCATTACCGCAACAATTCTGGGCAAAAAGTTGAAGTCAATCATTTAATATGTTGTGAACATGACAAATAAAAATTTAGAACGTTCACAACATAAGATTTAAAAATGGAAAAGAAACTGGTTTTAATCAAACAAGATAAATAGAAATACATACTTGTCTAATATATAACATTATATTATTAACTTCACGTGAAGAAGAAAAACATTAACAATAAAATTTCAAAAACAAAACACCCCTCACTAATGGTATCTGATAAGCTTGACACGAGGAAACGGTTCTGACATACACAAGTGTCTGTTCTCAAATCTCAGAATGTGGTTGCTATCAGCCTTCGTAAGATTACGTAAGTTGCACCGTAAGAATGCAGCCATCGAACAGGACCAATTTGGTTTTGATATAATGTAACTAGGCGACACAGGCATTCCACATTGAGTTGAAGGTTGGTCCAGTCACTCCTATTAGAATTGCAACGTGATCTATGTCCGAAGTCCATCTCATGCGGCATTTTAACTTTTTCAATGACAACAAGAAAATAATATTATGCACTTGAATAAACCTGTTTAGTTTTTTTCTCGTCAATAAGAAACACATGATTTATATGAGCTGTCATATATAAATAATAATTATAACACTGATTTTTTGTTTTTGTGGCCGGTTTTATATCGAACAATATGGTTATTTATATTTTTTAAACACAAACTATTTATAATATATTTGCAATAAAAAACAATGAAGATGCATTAATAAAACGGGTTTGGCTGCGAATAAAAGGCTTTCTACATTGTTTACAACAATTATTTTTATTGTAAGTTATTGGTAAATTCAAAGGTGATTTATAATTAATAATAAAGGGGTAATATTACATTTGTACAATAACGATTGCAGCCTACGTAATATGTCTGTATATTTTATTTTCTGCATTGGCAGCATATAAATGAAAAATCACATACATCAGTGATGGCGAACCGATGGCAGGCGAGATGATTTTGCATGGCACACGAATTTTAAGTTGAAGAGAAAAAAATAGATATCAATAATAAAGTTTTACAAATAAAATATATTTTTTTTTTATTTTGTTAACTGTCAATTCATGGTGGAACTGCATTGTATTGTTGTTTTTATTTAATAAAACGCTTTTTATTAAATAAAAACAACAAAAAATAAAATATAAGTAAGTACCTATATTATATAATATTGAAAAGTAATGACGATCTAGCCATGCGCATTTTCTTCGGTTTTTATTAATAAATTTACTAATCGATGCGCAAACGGAAACGACGGAATTCATAAGTACATAAATGACACATCGCATTGTATAAAAGATAATATCTGTATCTCAGAGGCAGACGGATGCAAATCCAAATACCCAATTGTTCAGAAGAGCCAAAAAACAATTTTTATTTTAAACGAATACTCATAACTAGGGAATCCAATCCCGAGCCAAAATTCTGATCCCGGGATTTCGGGATTACAATTTGACAATCCCGGGATCCCGGGACTGGTCCTGGGATTGGCATGTTTTGCCATTGTTAATATGTTTTTTTATATTTACAAATAACATTGATAAAATCGGTCAAAAATAAATCTAGTATAATTTATACTATTTAAGACATTTATTGTTAATATTGTATATCTACGTTCAATCTTGGAAATACATAAGTTTAATGGAGTAAATATTATTGTAATATAAATAATAATGTGAATTTAATATGAGATTGCTGTTTCTGATAGTAAAGACTTAATGAATGGATTAGCGAGATTTTAAATAGTAAAGCAAATAATCATGGCGTACTTATGGCCTTTCCACTTCATAAATCTAATTAGTCAGCCAAATATGAAACTGCCGTAAAACGTATGAGATCATGGTGGAATTACTTTGTTAAAAGTGCAAAGCATTGTTTTTTTTTCAATCTTTCTCATTTTTAATAATTTACGTGAAAAAATAAAATGAATCGGCAACTTACACATGGGTAAAAATCAAACTTCATTCAAACTCAGTTTATTTCTAAAGTAGTTATTTTTTATTAAAAGTATTTTTTCTGTTATATTTTCGCTTTTATTTTATTTTCTATAAAAATTGATAAAAAAATCAATCCCGAAATCCCGGGATTATGTTTATCAATCCCGGGATTCATAGGTATCGAAAATACCTCAGGATTCGGGATCCCGGGATTGGAATCCCTACTCATAACTTCTAACAAAATATACATAGAATGATCATTATTTTTTTTATTCTAATTCAATTAAAGTACTTCTGGAATATGTAAGAAAGAAATAAATATAATACAATTTTATATCTTAAAAAAATAAAATAAAAAACGTAGTGTGGATTTGCATCCTTCTGCCTCTAAAGATATTTTGTTAATGTGGATTTGTATCTTATTTACCTAGCCAAAATAAAACAATTTGTAAGTTAAAAAAATTTATAGGTATAAATATAACAAAGCAAAACACATTTTTTTTTATTATGTCATCATCATCATCACCAGCCTGAATCTATTCACTGCTGGATGAAGGCCTCGCTAATCTCCAAGCTGATTCCACTTCTCTCGTTCCTGTGCGTTGCGTTGCCAAGTTTTTCCGCAGAACTTTATCATTTCATCGATCCAGCGGCCTCTAGGTCTACCTTGCGGATGTTTTTTACCTATTGGATACCACTGGATGACTAAATTTGTCCAACGATTGTCCTTTCTTCGAGCCATGTTCCAGCCCATTTCCATTTGAGGTATTTAGCAAACTCTATCTCATCATTAATCCTTGTCTGTTCCCTTATCCACTCATTCCTTTTTGTGTCCTTTTGCGTTATGCCCAGCATGCACCTTTCCATACCACGTTGTGCTACTCTAATTTTCTGGATCTCTCTTTTACTTAGGCTCAATGTTTCACACGCATGTGGTTACGGGAAGTACACAATGGTTGAACACTTTGCACTTTAGGCATTTTCGAATAAATTATACAGGCGGCCAAAAGCACTCCAGCCTAGCTTTACTCTGCGAACAATTTCATCAAATATACATCCATCTATAGACACTTATTGTGCCAGATAGATGTAGTTTTTCACCTGTTCGAGCTGAATGCCATTGATGAGGATCTTTTTTTGGCCCGCAAAGCAGTTGAACATGACTTTATTCTTTGATACATTTATTTTCAAACCTACTTTATTGCTTACTCCAGCGAGTTACTGCATTCTGCTTTGGAGGCCTTCTGAGTCTTGCAAACTACTATTTATTGTTATCGGCAAAGCATAGATGACTCATGTATACTCCATTTATGGGGACCCGTGTCATTCCAGTCAAGTTGTCCAAATTAATCTTCAAGTGTAGCTGTAAATAGTTTAGGTGAGATTGTATCACCTTGTCGGACTCCTTTGCTGATAGGAAATGCGCGATGGTTTATGGAGATGTTGTTGCGCTACTGTATATATTATTGAAAATATTTATATAGCGCCCGGGGATTCCTTGATTTCTGAGTGCATCGAGTATTGAAAATTTCTTTACGGAATCGAACGCTTTCTCATAGTCTATAAAACCCATGGATAGCGGCAGCTTGTATTCCTATTACCGCTCTGATTTCTCTGATGACTTGGATATGGTCCATAGTGCTGTATCCTCCTCTAAAGCTTGTTCTCCTGGCTGGTTCTCGTCTAGTACATATTGCAGACGGTTTGAGAGAATTTTATCTTAGTGGATTATTGGATTTGCATCCTTCTGCTTCTAAGGTAGGTATGGCATTTGCATCTTTATGCTATGAATATCTTGGACTAGGACTTTCATCTCTCTGCCACTAATAGATAAAGCCTTTAGCATGACGATTCTTAAAAAAACTCATTTTCCACAAAAACGGAGTTGCATTCGTCTGCCTCTGAGGTACAGATATAGTTATATAAGATAAGCATTACGATTAATTTAAATTGCATAAGTCGGTCCTTAGGCTTTATGCGTCACAGATAATATTATCGCACTGACCTCATCAGGCAGCGGTGTAAGCCGCGCCGCGAACCTCTGACATTGATCGATGTATAATTATTTACAATGATTGAAACCACTGTAGCGAAAGAATTCCTCATCTGATCTGAGCAATTTTGGCATCAATTTGTGTCTAATGAAACAACCTAAGTAATATATTCATGCTCAAGAATTCAATTCAAATTCAAACTTTTTTAGTAAGTATAACTATTTTTTTCATTCTTTCCTTATGAAATACTGCTCAGCACGTTAGACAGTTAAAAAATAATATTTGGGAAATTTGGCACGCGTACGTAAAAAGGTTTGCCAACCCTGACATACATCATATGATTCATCACAAGTAACAATAGGTAAGTAGTAACAAAAACAACACACTAACAGCAACTCCTTGCATGTAACTAATAAAGAAACTCAGTGATGCCCTAATCCTATTCCATTGTTAGCGTCGAGACGATTGAACCACTATATGTAATTAAATTTCATTACATCGGCTATCAAAAACGGTTAAATGGTCACTACATTTCTACTATGTTTATCTACCGACGTTCATAGTCAGCCAGTACAGGTATTATGTCACTACCGCAGGAGAAAATATCTAATTTTCATGAAACTGTCAAATATTGTATTGTTTATTTCCTGTCCGCTATTTTCCGTCGTTTATAATGTGCCACTCCTTACGAGTGCATGACCTACCTACCCCCATAAGATGTCATTGAAAAAAGGGTCTTATTACAATTATAGCGCCTGTATAGCTGTATGGATTTACTGGCAGCAATAGCGCGTATTTTAAACTATCGTGACAACTAATGTGTCAACTAATGACAAATAATAACTAATTACATGTAAAAGTGCTGACTGTCTCTCCAATCTCATTCTTTAAGAGTGAGCGAGACGCGATGTATTCATTTTATGGTACTATTTGAAAAGTAGTGAAAATTGTCAACCTGAAAATTCGTTCGTATTTAATTTTTTTGCCGGCAGGTTCCCCACTATCGTTCTACTGAGCAGGCGCAAATCGAAAAAATCCTACTGTCGCATAAAAATTCAGAAGCTTCCAAACTTTTTTGATTCATGCATGCAATCTTGCCAACTGCAGGATAATACATGTTTACTCATACATTTCCTTACTGTGGACAGTAAATCCATGCACGTGTAAACGGGGTATTCTTTTATTAGTTAAATGTCATATATTATTATATTACTTCTACGTCCTGTCGACAAATATACAAAATATCCGTATAAAACGAGTATTTTAGTTTCCCAAATGGTAATTTTGTAAGTCATTATATATATATATATATATATATATATATATATATATATAAATAAATTTCATAATACCTATGCACGTTTGAATTTATCTGTAATACTCATCTGTTTGTATATATTTCTCATACACTTCCTGTTTCCGTTGACCACTAAAAATATTGTGATTTATTAAATGCAATTCAAATTATAATTACGAAACAAAAGCAGAATTGGATGCTTGCTGTATAAATTTATTTTTATTATGGAAAAGAATACACCGAATGTTGAATTAATAATATTTTAAACACAAAGATATACATATTTAATATCTGGTAATAAATACCAACTATAAATACGTAGGAACCCATCGCTGTGTTATTATTATTAAAAGAAAAAATTGAGTCTTGCTATTAAAAGTTCGAAAGGTTAAAATGATCGTCTGATATTTAATTCCTCGTTGGCGCCAATTACTGACGAAAGGACCATACACTACAAGATCAATTCCATCGACACCTTTCTGTAAAACACATATCGATTTAAGTATTGTACCTATAATGATTAATGAATCACCTATGTATTATTTCCGATTGATATTGAAAGTAATTAATATTTCCCCGGCTTCTCCAAAGATGTCGAAAGGTTCTGTTGTCACAACAGATTTTCAGATCACATTTTAAAAAAATGGCAACTATTAGTGGCGAGTTACGGGACGTGGAAGTCCGGCGTACTAACGGCTCGTCTTAGGTAAGCGCGTTCGGTGGAGCGTTGAGCGGCACGCGCAACTCAAAAGTATAACCATATAACCAAAAAGAGACTTTGTCTCTGAACATTTTCACACACGGTTATACGATTGAGTTGCGCGCGCCGCCCAACGCTTCGCCGACTTCGCCCACGTAAGACGCCCAGTAACTGTGATTAATCTTGAGCCCCACCCAATAAAAAAAATGAAAGCCATATTCAGTCTATTATTTTCAATGTATAAAATTTTGTTAAATTGCATTAAGAACGTACTTCAGTGAACCGGCAAATAATTTTCAGCAATAGGTTGACCGTAATTTTGTATGCGTTGCCAGTCGGAGAGCGGTAGTCGACCTGTGAGCACGTCAATTTGTTTTGTGATGGTGTCGGAGGAATTAATTCTTAAATCGTGTAAAGATGACTAAAAAATGTTTACTCGAACCTATTTACTCGAAAAATAAAACATGTCAATGAATATATTATTATTATTACTTAAATAACAATAAACATAACATTAACTGGACGCATGTTTAATTTTTATGACAAATTATGTTTTGTTCGTCACGCGTCGTTTGCACAATCTGTGCGTCGCGTAGTCACGATCGTTTTAGACCGTGCCTCAGCTGAAGTAAAGCCTTAAGAATTGAATGCCTGGTTTAAACTGTATCGAGGTCCCCTTTTAAATATTCTGACGAAACGATTGTCTCTTTTGCGTTGAAGAAAATCAGCGCTGGTACCATACCAAAGCTCGATACGATATAAACAGAAACGATTTCAAGCTTTTCATAATTTATGTAGATAATATTATTATCAAAATTTTGCCGAATTTCTCAGTCCTTTCCCATTCGTCCAGAACGTTAATAATTATTGTCACCTGGTAAGTTGAAAGGGATTATGAGGATACGTCTATATAGCCACATCTCAAAAGCCTCAACTCTACGTGACATCTAGTATAGCGCCCATAGTCCATAATATTAGTAAGTATCTAGGTATATTATTTGATGTTTCCATAGCATATGAAAAGTTTTTAAAATATATTATAATACGAATAGTATCTATTTACAATTTAGTTAGGTACTTATTGTAATTATTAAATTAATATCGAGACTAGACTATGCCTGCGTTTTATACGTGTTTTCCAATTAAATACAATGTGACAGTTGCTAACGGAATCCAAGACACCTAATAATTGAATAATAGCCAATTCAGCATGCCGTTGATGACCATGTCATTATCTACATTATACAGTTTCACATTTTATTGCATGGATGGATATCTACATTTGAATACACAATAGCCTTTATGGCAATGGCAAATTACCATCTAATAAATAATTGAGGGGTCTATAAAACAAAAACGGCAGTTTATTCAAATTTGGGCAAAATCTTTCATTCAATTCCAGCTCGAGAATACTATTTCCGTAATCCCGTACTTATAAATTCTGTTCGACATTACAATATACACTATGAATATATTGTATATATGGATTAAAAAACCGGTATTCAATTATTTATCGATACCGAAATACCGGTTTCAAAAATCCAAAATATCGTTATAACGTTTATGTTTTTCGAAAATGTTATTTTTTCATTACTACTGCTACATTTTATATTCAGTTTAATGCTGTCAAAACGGAAATGTCTTGACTGTTACCAACCATGTTATAAACCAACAATAGTTAAATTAAACATTTCGAAAAAGAAAACATTCATGGCAACTATTTCCAATTATTCTATAACTACTATTGATCCAACGTTGATAGTAGATCCAACAAATTTTGAATTTGAGAGAGATTTTCCTGTACCTACCCGGACTTATTTGTAAAAATTAGCAGGTCTAAAATATTACGATCTATACATATAAAGATTAACATAATAAATGTAGGTAGGTACTTTAGGTTGCTATAATAATAGTGTTTTAATTATATTTTAATCGTTATAATTATAGATATTTTGACGAATATCGGTATTGATATATTAATTCAGTATTGCAATCCCTAATTGTATACTTTTCTTATATAAAATAAAAGATCATATCGCAACCTATGTTATATTCCACTTCCAGGGAACTCAGAAATAATGAACTGAAATACCTAACGGGTAAGAAGAAGCAGACAACCGATCTCGAGTATGGAAGAATATGGGATAAATTAAACACGTGTCAAGAATACGCCATACATCGAATACTGACAACTGCTCTCGGTTTATGCATTGATGTATTGATGTATTACACACACTATCGCACGTCTATAATGCGTGGTTCATTTGCGTAGGACACTCACACATTCAAAACCTGCGTCAAAATTTACTGTATTGGTATCATAGCCTATCAGAATTCTATTTACATTCAATGTGACAAAATTTTCCGTAAAAAGAACACTAACCAATTAAATATTGATATATATAAATACATACGTACCGAAAGATGTCAATAATAATAATTATTTATCTCCTTTCTTCAAATATCTAGCTTAAAAAATGTTGCAGACATTAATGATTATAATAATAAAGGTACCTACTTTTTAAACATATTGGCCTTCACAACATAAAACATGTCCACTTTTCGGAATGATTTATTAATTATGGATATACCTAGGTTTTACGTGTTTTTATTTTGGCATTGAAGAAAATTAATAAAACAATAACAGAACATGATTATTTAGAATCTAACAAACTTGCAAAACAACATATCTACTTAATATTTTATACTTCTCATGTTAATTGAGGAAAAGGTATACATTTTTTTTAAATTTCAGTTTTGTTTGTGTACTTTTAGTAAAACGTTAAATCTATGGGTACATAGTGCAGCGTTAAATTTATTTAAGTTATGACACAATACCGGTAATGTGACTAAAGGCCTTGAAAATCACGACAATAGATCCACATACGACTTCTGGTTTCGGACAGCGAACATGATACCTGACATAACATAACATTCTAGCCGAGGACACTTTTCTATAACATTAATAAAATAGGGCATGTTTTTAACTTAAAGTGGAAACACTGGAGGAAACTAGTAAGTTGTAACGAATTTAATCTTGAGTTTCATTATCCAGGACGCGCCAAGGGTGGGTGCCGCCAGGAAGCCAGCCCAAAATTGTCACCCCTCTCAAATAAATTAGTAGAAACATGATAGATGTCATGTTGAAAAGATTTTATTGTCGTTATCAACAAAAAATATAACATACTTTACCTATTAGAATTAGATAATAAGTATTATTTATAACATTCTGAATTAGGTATAATATTATAAAACCTCTTAAATCGATAGATATTCGATATATAATATCTTTTTATCACAATTCACAATGTACAAAAAAAATATTAATTAACGACTGGACGAAAATTGCCCATTTTTTTTTCATTATACCTACAATTTAATATACTTACCTAAGTAATTAAATAATATATATATAAATATTTATCTATATTTTGACTTTTGCCGCCCCCTGAATTCTGCCGCCTGGGTGTTTGCACCCCTAACACCCCAGCTTGACGTACCCCTGGGACTATCCGTTTGAATGGTGGATATAATAATATTATAATATATTATATTATGACCGTGATTACTAGATACAATATTCAATAATATTAACATAACAATCGTATATTTACATTTAGCGGGTTTTGAAAGTTATAATGTCAGTATTTCATTTTGTGTGATTACACACTATGTGAAATTGCACAATGTAGAATAATATGTAGGTCTTTTTTGTTAGATTTTGACCAAGTATATAACATTGACTCATTGGATGCTCCTCAATCATAATGTACACACGCCCCTAGTCACTATCTAAACCCCGTTTCACACGCAGCGAATAATATCGTGCGATATAAAGTCACGCGATAATCTGCGCTGCGTGTGAAATGTGTCCATGTGCGCGGTTATTCTTATCGTTTATCTCTGCCCAAAAGTTTGCCTTCACCACTAAAGTCCTATTCCATATTCTATAATATACTCGTACATCTATAGATAATAGAAAATACAATATTCCATTTCGAGATTCCGAAGTAAATATTATTAAAACAAGTAAGATTATTATTTTATTGCTATGGCAATAATCTCGTGGTTACTTCGATTTTATTATCTTCTTTTTTAATGTAAGTAGGAGGACATTTAATTAAAAAAAACACGTTTATTTACAAACAGAAAAGATGTCATTGCGGGTAAAGTCTATTCTATACTTACCTAATCGACGACTATTTATAAGAATGTAAGTCGTTTAAGTGTGTCAAAGTAATTTATGATATATTTTAATATATATCTTCAATCAATCATGTTATTATGCTATACAATTTAAAAACATCCATGTTTGTTGTGTTTTTCACGTTTTCACTTCGATTTATTCACGTATGTCAGGGGTTTCGATCCTAAGGCGAACCCCAGGCGAGGATCTTCGGCGTGCCCCCTACGTGTTACTAAGGTTGCGGGCAGCGTAGTGATCTACAGCAGCGTTACCGAATGGTGTTCCACGGAATCCCAGGGTGGTGTGAATTAAATTAAGAGCATTTCGAATGTTTTTTGGCGATTTATTGTATTAAAAAAAAAAAAACACTTTGGATCATACATTGGCTCCCAACCCTCCTTGATCGCGAGCTTATTTTGTAGTAGCTTTCTAATTCGTGATGGTTCCATATTCCACATACATAACACGCATTATTGAAATATTCTTCTTCTCCTTCTTTGACCATGTCCAATCCTGATAGGATCATATGGGCCTCCACAGAGTGGAGGTTTGTAATGACAGATTTTGTTTTTACGAAAAATGGATGTCAGTCACTTGCTCAACCTATTAGGTTTATATTCTGACTCATACACAAATTGGAAAACAATATGTGTACTTGCCAGACCCAGGATTCGAACTAAATACGACTGTTATAATGTTTTCTGAAAATCTAGGTAAATTAAATGGATTTATTTTTGAACAGAGAATTTTATTTAATATTGATCAAGAAATGTATGTTGTTCGTTTTTTTGGTATTTATGGAACAAATCTGTAAAAAAAAACGCATGTAAATTTAAACATCTCGATATATTATGAATATACATTTAAACCAATAAGAAAACGGCGAAATATATCACATTTTAAAATAAAGTTTTATATGCAGCTTATGATCCGTCTATTAAAAGTCACAATTATAACGTTTTATTGCCTCGTATTTGCAAACTATTTGAAATGATAATAATTAAAACATCTCAGCACCAAACACTAGCGTGCAATATTTTTGGTGGCTGGCAAAGTTACAAAAATACATAATAATTATTGCTTATTTTACTATCCATAAATTATTAATTATCTTAAATGGCTGATGAAATTTCGTGGATTGCATTGGTGTGATTGCAGCAATTGTTCCGGGTAGTAAATAACAAAGGGAAAATCGTCCTTATGGTGGCTAACGTCATATGGCATAGCACGAAAAGAAAAAGAATTAATAGTTATAATTTCAATAAATCTCCATCTAATTTAGACCATCGTCATAAACAATTAAATTAGGTACTATATTTACATCCATGTAATCCAGCTCTAGTAATAGAAGGCTAGATACATAATATGAAAAATTAAAAGCTTAATCCGAAAATATTAAATTTGGAAAAGTGAAAACATTTATCTACATGCCTGCCTATCGTGTCTAGATTTTATATGTTATCAGTTATCAATAATGAATTATTGTTTATCGGTTTAAAGTTTAAAGTGCAGTTATAAAATTATTTTGATAAGATGGTCCAAATATCTCAGATTAGCCATACTACGCCGTCCAATAATATTGAATTTATTAATATCATTTCGCTAACTCTATTACATCAAATAATTTTGATAGTTTTCTTTTATTATTTCGTTTTCTATAACGGACATGACACATCCCTCGAAGAATAAAATACAATGCATTTCCACTGTGAATTAACAGTTACAAGTTAACAAAATATTGCCAATATTTGAAGAGATTCAGGGGTCATCGTATTCAATGGCTTTCTCCTCATTAAAACCGAAACTGTCATCAAAGTCTTGGTCTATACTCTATAGCGACTGGTTTTCGTATAGGTATCTGTCGTATGAATCAGTTGTATGAATTATCAAATATGAATCATCTAAACTCATTTAGTGCTAACAACGCGACTGGCGCGTTTGCATTAGTTGGCCATTAGATATAATTAACATGATATTTAAATGTGGTAATTAAATATTAATTAACAGTTCAGCAGTGATTGTGTTAATACGTGAATAATACGGTTTGTAACAACAAAGTAAATGGTTTAAAAAACATTGGCATTAATCCAGCGCTAATTTTTTCGATATAAATGCAATATAATTAACTGAGTTACGTCAAAGCATTATTTTTTTAACCATTCCTGAAAAAATTAACAACCGTAAATTAAATATTAAAATGGAAGACAATCTTGTGATTAGAATGTGTTTTTGATATTCTGAAAAAATAACGTACCTATCTAGGCGTGACTCGCTTCAACTCTCCAGAATTTATTTTTACATTATGTCTCCCATGAAGAATCTATTATTACGCCTATTCCGGCCAGACCACGATAATATAAGTTCTGTGAATATTATATACAAATTACTGATCGAAAATTGTATCAAAATTATTATTTTCAAACATTTAGGCCTAGTCAAGACCGATAACATCTGTTTTATGTTCAATGTTTCCAAACCAATGTTTTGAAACAAAAATTCTATGACAATAATTTATTACACTTATCAGAAAATATTAATAAACATACATAATTTGAAATGATTATATTCAACATATCCTGAGACAAAATGATCTAGGATGGAAAACAAAGAATAGGTATATTCAAAAATGATCTTAGTCTGGCTGGACTAGGCTTAATATATTTCTATGTTCAATCAAAACAATTGGATCGAAAGTGTTTTAGATCTTCCCAAGACGAAAGTATCGATTCTTGGAATTATTTTCGGAAAGGAAAATAAGTGACGATACCGGTATCGTATCGATAAAATAATATCGGCCAAAAACTACTCCAAAGTAGGTATCGATATTTATTGGTACGGTCTTAGGTACATGACGATATAATTAATGTTAAGTTAGTTTATTGATAAATTTCTCTCTACATAAAGTTACTTGTAAACTATTTTAGACTACACAATTCTGAAAACACTCATGAGAAAATATAGCCAATAGAAAAAAAAATCGAAAAAAGTAAGACACCCGGCAGGAATCGAGCCTACGTCTATTATGAGCATGTATTATAAGGCCATTGTCCAACAAGAAGATAGGCACAAGCCGAAAGGCGTTGTCGTCGACTAAATGGGAGGAGCTTGTTAGTTCACAGTTTTAACACGTAGCCAAGAAGATGTTGTTCGACAGTAGTTAAAATTAAGCATGGCAGTCGTAGCATAGTGGTAATGCACAGGGCGCGAAACCCAAGAGACGTAGGTTCGATTCCTGCCGGGTGACTTACTTTTTTCGAAAAAGATTTTTTCCATTGGTTATATTTTCTCATGAGTGGTTTTAGAATTATGTATGTCCAATAATTAGAATAGTACATTCTTAAATCTTGTGAATTATTCGTTGAATAAAAAAAAAATAGTTAATTATATTAGACTAAATGACATTCACTGTACCCAAAATTTAATAAACACCTACTTCTTTTTTCCAGTGTTGTGACAGATGGATTGTTACATAATTACGTGGAATATTTTTATAAGAATAAAGAAATGTGTCTTATGTTTTCGATTGCAGTAGCAGGTAACTATTGGTACCAATACACAATATCTATATAATAAATCACGGGCATTGTTTATTAAATGTGTGTTTGAACCCAGATCTAACAGTTTGAGCACGTGGCTAACATCAATTTTTCGTAAAATCAAAATCTGTTCGTGGGGCGGCCAATATCCATATCGGAATGCCAGGCCAATTTAAAAATATATTATTTTATAATAAATAGCTTATAGATAAATAAATACATTTTGTCGATTCGTGGACATTGTTGCACACAAATTGTACACGTGGACGGATTCACAAGATAACACACGTTATCTTACACAAATAAGATAATATACTACTTTGTTGCACTTCCAATAATGTTTAATAAAACGGATTTCTACAATAAAGTAAACTAAGAAATTGTTTTGAAAATCTGGAATTAACCCTGGAATCAATAATAATTGTGTGCGACATGATATATTATTTATTATTATGGAAAGTACATAAAGTAACTACTTTAGGTATTTTAATAATTGGAGTGCATAGCCTCTACCTACGAGTTACACTAACGGAGATTATCATGTCTATAATACGGCAACCTTAGATTATAGAAAAATAACGGCAGCCGTAAGATTACAAAGAAATGGTAGGGATTAAAAATATATCGTTTTGTTTCTTTTGCGGTCAATTCCCGCGACTTTCGTTTTTTCGTGAATTGGAAATTATAATGATTTGTTTAACTTGAAATTTGATCAAACTAATAAACACCTTCCTTTGTTGTCTTCAGTAAAAACTAGTTTCTATTACAAATCACAGTACCCAATTATTGTAAAATTCATTTAATTTTGCTAAAAAGTTACGAAGAAACTTATTTAAAAAAATAAAACATGGTAATTGTGCGGCAGAGGTGGACATGAGCTCTTATTTTTTACGAAAACTGTTTATTACATGTAGAAAATTATAATAAATACTTTTTTCTGTCGGCGCATCGGCTTTTCGATCCAATAATCGTTAATTGAAATTTTTAAATTTTCATACATTTTGATCCACCATTATCACAAACAAAGATTATATGAGGTAATATTATATCGGGGTAGGTTAGATTAGGTTAGGTTAGGTTTGGTTTGGTCTAAAAAGAAAGTTGTAAAATCTCATGTCCACCTCTGCGGCACATTTACCTAAAACATTTTTTCTTGTAATAAAAACAATTTTGCAGTCATGTCTGTTTTTAAAAACAGAATTTTCTTTTAGTCAATGAAACCACGTTGTAAATTATACAGCTCATTGATCCTACTAATTAGCTTGATAAACGAACGATAAAAAAACACTGAAATAATATGCCGGTCGCTATACGCAACACGCGACATTTAGTTTTTCCACTAAAAAGCAATTTATCCTTACCATGGGGTTGTCAGTGGCTTTGCGTTAGCTTCCATGTTGTTTGTTTATTATTTTAGCGGTGTGGTTTCTTCGAGTATTCTGAAGTTACACTAAACTTGACACTCCGATATTTGTAGAAATACTACCGAACCGCGCGAGAGCCACGCCGCGTGTCTGTTTACTGAATGAATACTACAAAAATAAAATTAGTTCGCGTGTGAACTCACTCAATATGTATAAATAATATTACCACGCTACCGACAGCGTTGCTAATTTGGCATTTTTCTAGCAAGGTCTAACGTTTTCTTGCTTGAATAATACGCATATGGCGCATGGCGTTATATCTATCACGTTTCGATACCGCAGCTTAAAATATCTCTTATAATTTAGAATGTTACATCCTATAATGAAATAAATATAATACGTACCAATCAATATATAATTTTATTTGTATGACTTCTTTGTTAGTGTTATGAAACAATGAATAAAATTATTCTTCAATATTTCATCGAGTTAAAATGTGCAAATATTAAAAATGCCAGTTTCAACATTTGCGAATTTTGACTTTTTTTAGTTTTGATAAAATACACCATGTTTTTTTGACAATTAACTTACATATTTTTTTTATCTTCCTTTCGTACAGCGTCACCAGCTTTGGTTGGCTTGCAAAAACATCTGCATCTGGCATGTAGCGTTAAATCTAACGTTTTAATATCGAAACCATGTTTCATATTTTTTTATATATGTATTAGTTATATGTAAAATGGAAAATTAAGTACCCATTTGTCAATGGCTCCTAAAAGAATTTCCAGACATGGGCGCTACTAGTAATTTTTAAAGTAGATACAATGTAGATAGTCCTGTATAAGAAAATATATTTATTTTTCGGGCAAAACTCACAGTTTTTCTTAAGTAATGAGAGTAACGTTTTTAGCAAAAACTTCAATTTAATAAATTCTACAGATAACTTGGTAATATAATGTGGTGATTTATAACAAATTGGTTGTACACAATGTGAAAATCACAAAATCAACAAAACATAGACTTCGAATAAAATATTCCGAGAGAACAGTATAGGTACCTACTTAAATCTATCATTTTCAAACAATTTGTTTTTTAAAGTCATTAAAAGTGTGAAGTAATTAAGACGAATGTCTAAAAGATTTTGTATCGAAGTGTAACGTAAGGGGGAGTATGTGAATGCTTACAAGCAGACCTGTGAATAATGGGTAAAGTTGAGAGCTACATTCAACGCATTCGCAAAAACCGTGTAGTGTCAAAGCGACTACTCCCATTTGGTAACATTGTAGTGTAACTTGTATTTCCTGGTTATTTAAATAATTGCCGATTTTCCGCATTTACAGTGGCACACTCTAATATTACGCGCAAACACACACAACAATACGTTAGCGCCGCCTTTGATAGAGGGCTCACCAACATGCAATCTGTGAATTTAAAATGATTAAAAGATTATTTTTGTTTTTGAGTTATAGTTTGACACTGAAGAGTAATATGGTCAACGCGTTACAAAAAATCAATAAAACATAATGCACGTCGTGTTCAATGGACACAAAATGTCATACTGCATAATATCAAAGTTTCATTACCTATTCATATTTCTGATATAAATAATATATAACTATTTTAAATGGTTTACTTGTAGTTAAAAATAAGCGTACTTATCAGTGGCGAATAGATAATAGGTTTAGATCCGTCACAAATAGTGCACACTTTTCCAATCATACTCATTTTATTTTCGTTGAATTAAGAATACTTATTACAGATAGCGTTATTTAGTTTATAAAAATTCATTAACGACCCTGCCTCAACCAAACCATCGTCGAAAATATATTCTTCTACCTATAAAATAATATCTAACATTATGAATGGTTTAGTGGCATAATTTTATATATGATAAACGAATATATTTTGACATTTATCTATTATGGTTTGGATTAGGCAGGGTTTAAAAACTAACAAACATTATCTACACCATAGACTATAGATACATCATCTACACATTGTAGTCTTAGTTCAATGCAAACAAATACGGTTGGCTGACAAAGTTTAGTGGGCACTATTTATGTCGGATCTCGACAGCATACCTCCACCCTTCGCTACTGATACCTTTATATTATATGTATACACAAATAAAAAAAACGTATATTTTTCATTGGACTTTAACTACGTTAACCATTTATTATATCCTTTATTTCAGAAGACAGTCCTTTATTTGAGCATGGTGGTGGTGATCTTAAGACTTATTTACCGAAGCTTCGTATGTCACAAGCACGTCGCAAGCAACTTTGGCAAACATCTGCAAAACTATATTAAGTAATATTTATGTCAATTTTATTATTCATATAAAACGTAAATTACCTTAGACTATAGCCAATAGCCAATTACCAATTTCGTTTTCTGTTCATTTGTTTTCAACACAATTTTTTGTGTCAAATTAATGATGTTGTGCTAAAAAGTTAACAATGTTTGTCACAGAATAAGAATATAATTATTAATTATAGTACTCGTAGTGTGTTTAATTTTACTCTCTTTGATATCAATATTATATTATTATCTAGTTTTTTTTTATATTCTATCAACGGGCTTACGCTATCATTGTGTAGGTACTTTGTAACCTATATTTTATTCGTACATATTCCAAAATTATTTTTGAATAATAATTCTTACATTTTTTTTTTGTTTCGTGCTCACTTAATTATTCTTGTATCTTACAGAATCTAAACTTTAAACTATCAAAACTGTCTATCTCGTCCTAAAAGTTAATACAGCCAAGAGAAGGGCTGGTAAAACATAGCACTTTTTGACAGTTTAGACTTAAGACCAATATTTCTCAACCTTTTTTTGGCATGTGGCCCCCTTTTAAACCAAAAAATAATAACTATACGAGACTAGAAGGAGTCTTATACATTATTTCTGTTATTGACAGAAATTATTTTGCAAACACATGTTAAGTTCGTTAACTCTACGTAACACTTTCAACAGGAAAACTGTAATTTTGAAACCGGTTTGAGGCAGGCAATGCGAATGCTACACATGCACTGTGATGCGTTCATCTAGCGAACGTAGACAAGGCGATTATATGATGGAAGTTGTGTTAACTAAGCGAAAACTAAGCCATAATAGATAATAGTAAAAAAAAATACTCGTAAGTAGGTATATCTATAAAATATTTTAAATTATCCAATTAATTCATACATAACCTTGGATATTTTATAGATATTCATAATAATATTTTTATCTATTATAGTTTGGTTTAGGCAAGGCTCAATGAATTAGAAAAAATAAACAAACACCATGTGGAATAATATGTAATATTCTTAATTCAACGAAAACAAATAAGTATGAACGAAAAAGTGTGCACAATTTTGTTGTATCGCCCAACATATAACTAAACTATTACGGTTTGGTTTAGGCAGGATTTAATTGATTTTTAAAAACTAACTAACACAATCTGTAAATTCTAGTCTTATGTTCAATGAAAACAAATACGTATGACTAATGAAGTTTAGTGTGTACTATTTATGTCGGAGCTTAGCAGCCTACCTCCACCCTCCGCTACTGCTATGTTGTCGGTCGTGTTAGGCAGAAAACAAAATGCTAGTTCGATGATAATGATTTGGCAACATAATGCGATTAGTGTCATTATCTTAGAACGATAACGCGAGTAAATTGATATGTGGGTATCTAAGTTAACTAATATCAACATAATATTATAGTAAAGTTGTCTGCTTATTCTATTACAAGGGTCATAATGACGCTATGTTTTTATCGACCTTGGTTTGGCATCCGCAATATTAGTATCAAGACTAGCTGAGCCAGCTGGCTCTCGCCAGTCTGTCTCGCTAGGTCTTGCAGATGGCTTGGCGGTGTTGGATTTTAATATAATTGTGAAGTATGCATAGATATTTCCCTTAGGAATGGATTTTCATTCACCTCAGACAGTTTGACATTTCGCTGATTTGTCAGTTTTACGATTTGCAAGTCGTCACTGCCAATGTAAATTTGCGGTCATATGCGTAGTCTATTCTGGAGTCTGGCCTTCACAATATCGTCTGACACCACCTCAGGCTGATAGGCTAAGTAGAAGAGCTGGCAATCGCAGATTGCTACCACTGACATTTTAATAGAATATAATATGTGTAGTCATATAAATGTTTCGTTAAAACACGTGCATTTAAATATGATAAATAATTATACATCTCAAAATTCGAATATAAAGCAATGTATGTGATTATTATAAATAGCGATCCAATATAACATGAATATTAATCTGCAAAGGGACCCATTTAGATAATAAAAGGTTAGCAGTCTATAAAAAATAAATGCTTGCAGCCGTTGAATAATATTTAAAAAAAAATCAAATTTTGAATTAAAATTTAACCTTAAATAACATAGTCTTCCGATGCAGGACATTCATGACGAAAAAAATGTTGATAAATAATGGTCATATTATATCTGGGAGGAATTGACCAATTCTGATAAGAATAGGAATTTAAAAGACCCAAAGGTGTGGAATCAGCTTATAGAGGCCTCCATCCAGCAGTGGATTGATACAGGTTGATGACGATAAGTAATGACGATATAAATGGGTAGGTATATAAAATCACAAATTTAAAAAAATATAGCAATTTATATTATGTTTTCTTGGTTCAACGAAAACAAATAAGAAGTATGAATGAAAAAGGGCAATATATAAACATATTATGTATGTTCTATTAAAATGTCAGTGGTAGCAATCGGCGATTTCCAGCTGTTCTGCTAGGCCTACCAGTCTGAAGTGGTGTCAGACGATATTGTGAAGGCCAGACTCCAGAATAGACTACGCATATGATCCCAAATTTATATTGACAGTGACGACTTGCAAATCGACAAAAGCAAGCTGACAAATCAGCGAAATGTCAAACTTTTTTGAAGTTAACCGCCCTCTACCGAAACCCGCCCCGCACCATACTCGGTCTTAATCGAGCGTATCGCGGGACCCTACAATTGGTGATGTGAAGCATCTGAAACAATTGGACTGGGAGTGTCCTGTGAGAAGATGCCCAAGACTTAGGTCGCTAACTCGCTACGCTCAAAGTGAGCTGTGACTGAGTTTATTTTAATGCAAAGTGCCAGGAAGAGAAAAACACATGGAAATTACGAAAAGAAAATGTCTGAGGTGAATGAAAATCCATCCCGAAGGGAAAACTATGGCGCCGTTTATGCATACTTCACAATTATATTAATATCCAACATCTCCAAGCCGTCTGCAAGACCTAGCGAGACAGACTGGCGACCGCCAGCTGGCTCTGCTAGTCTCCTATATATTATTATCCTAAGAGATTTTAGAAAACGCACCGACAGCTCATTTAAGCGACATTTTATTGTTATTTTTACATCTTCACTTCGATATGTGCGCTACCGAATTATCTACCGATTGAATTGACCAAACTTGAGAAATATCCGATGATTTTTCAGTAACGGGACGTTTATAATATCCGATATTTTCGTAGATACGTATACGATTCGCCATATTTATTTTAATACCCAACAGAATGTCGTCTTCGTCGCTTAAGACCTTCTAATCCTTTATTGACGAACGGAGTCGATTATTTTTATTCAAATATCGTAATGCAGGCAATGGCGCAATTTTTTCCGATGAGAAAACCATTAATTTTGGTACAATTCACTACGTAAATTATCTTCTGACAGCCGCATCCGCCACTGCTATAACTGCTATTTTCATAGATAACGTGATATTCCAAATTTGATTTTTTTTAAATACTTTTTTATGGCTGTCACATTTATTATTTTTATTACATTATTATTACCTACACACTTTTTTTATTGAATAATTACCTTTCCATAGATTTAATATAACCAAAATTTATGCCAAATTTGAATCTACTGAAGACAAAATTGCCATTGTAATGAATGAAACAGATAATTTAAATCTTTATTTCAGACAATCTGACTTTAGTGAAAGACTAATCATATTATAATAAAGGGTGATTTATATGTATCCACTACGGGATGAAGGGTTCCGCAACCGATGCATCGGTTATACGAATTTGTGATATTATACCTATTTCTATCGTCTTTATCATCATCGACCTGGACCAATCCACTGCTGGATAAAGGCCTCCCATAATTATTAATTCTACTCCGTTTTGTCATATAAATTGATATATTTATCAAAATCGGTGATATTATAAAACTATCTATTTTATAATGCTATTATTATCATGAGTCTGAATCTATCCACTGCTGGATGAAGGCCTCTACCAGTTGTTTGTATTTTTGTCGGTCATATGAATTGGTATATTTATCAAAATTGCTGATATTATATTTACCCATTCATAACATCGTCATTATCATCATCAACCAGGATCAATCCACTTCTGGATGAAGGTTATCCCAAACTAATTCTACTCTACTTGGTCATATATTACACATGTTGTTGGTTAGTTTTTTTTATAATTCGTTAAACCCTGCCTCAACCAAACAATAGTAGAAAACAATATTATTCTATCTATTAAATATACAAAATGATGTATGAAATAATGGCATAATTTTAAATATTTTATAGACAGATGCGTATTATGGCTTAGTTTTCCCAGGGTTTAATTGAATTTTAAAAACTAACCAACACCATCTGTAAATTGTAGTCGTCTAGTCTGTACTATCTATGGTGGATCCACCCTACCTTCACACATCGCTACTACAGGATAGTTTAATTTTTCATACATTTAGATTATTGCGTTATGATAAGTATTATTTATTCAATGGGGGAAGATCCCATTAGATTGAAAAACTGTAAAAACTATTTCTTATAATGTCTTTTAAGATACTTGTAATTACCACGGTGGCCGCTCGGCTTAAGCGTTGGACTATCACGCCGTGGGTCCCAGGTTCGAATCCTGGGTCTGGCAAGTAGACATATTGTTTTTCAATTTGTGTGTGAGTCAGGGTATGGACCTAATTGGTTGAGTAAGTGGCTGACATCCATTTCTCGTAAAACATAAAATCTGTTGATACACATCTCTACTATGTGGAGGCTCATGTGATCCTATTAGGATCGGACATGGTCGGAAATCGGAATTACCATCCTGAAGGGGTGTGTCCATATGCTTTGCATAGAAGAAAAATTGGTATTTTATTTTAAAATTCGTAAGTACTTAATATACTAATGAATAAATTCCAACATGTTAAATTTATTATATAACATATTATCTGGGTGAGGAAATAAAAAAAATATTATTTTTATCATTTACAAAAATGGAAAAAGTAGCAGGTATTTTTATTATATTGCTTATTATATTACTTTATTATATTACTTATTGTACATAATTGTGTCGTAAAAAAGTCATAATTGACTATATTTGACTATAAGTATATTATTTTTCACTTTGAAGTGATCAAAAATAAAATTGCAAACAACGTGCATAATTGCAATACCATAAAGAAACATTATTACAATTTATTTTTTATTGGGTATTTGGGTATTAATAGTTACTAATGACATAAAAGAAGAAGGAAGGTTACTGTAATTTTATATATAATTATTATTATAAAATATACAAACATCATTCATTTTTAATTACTTGTATTTCGTCACATGACACGTCAAATGAACTTGTTATAGGCGGTTCGAAAGGGAACAAATGACAATTATTAGTCTATTAGTTTGACAGATAAGTGACAGTGACGTGGTTTTAGATTATATTTTCATAGCAATTAGTGAGGAAAGATGCATTTATTTCTTGTTAAAACTCATAGTACGCCAATGTGCCTCTTACAGATTTGAATAGTTTTGTGGAATAATAATTGTGATTTGTGAAATATCGATTATATAGAAAGTATTAAGCGACATTATAATTAATTTGCAGTAGATGGACAGCAAAACGCAAAAATGGATGGTGACGGATATAAAACGCAATTTAAAAATGATTTTATCTGTGATTGTGTCGAGTTTTATCAGATTATGCCGGATTCAAATGGAAGTAGATTCGGGACTCTAAAAAATGAATTGAAATAGTTTAAAAATCAACAAAATGGTATTTAACTAAAAAAAATTGGTGTGTTTTCCAAAATCTCTTAGGATAATACCTAATATATAGGAGATACTTATAGGTTTTTTTATACTTGTTCAATTAAGTAGGTACAGTCCTTACATCATGCTAGATAAGTAGCTTAGTACTAATAAGTACCTACTTACCTCATATCCCCATAATACAGCAATCGACATAATCATTATTATATTAAATTTTTTTGTAATCAATATGTAACTGTTTGTTTCCTTAATAAATAAAAAACGCCGCTCCATTAATTTTTGAAGTTATACTTCCTTATGCGCGTTTGAAAAATCAGATCAAAGTGTATTTTTGGCGTATACACACATAATTTATTTTTTCACACGAAAACAATCGCACTCGATTGGATTCGAACCACGATTGTTCGGTTATTAGCCGAACGAACTGCCTTTACGCCACAGTATGATAATGTTTTCATGACGATTATACAGTATAATATTAAAGTTTTGAATTGTTCCGTTGCCTAGGCAGCGAATTTATTATTGTATGTACGAAGAATTATTCCGTTGCCTAGGAAACGAATTTATTATTGTCGGCCATTTGCAATTCCTTACGTAAACAAACTATTAAACGTCATAGTGGCAGTTGTTACTTTAAAAATAAAAACAACGATAAATAATTATATAATTTAGTAATATAAGTTAAAGTGTAAGGCGTATCAATAAGCGGTCCTTTTTCTTGAGTGTGTAATTTAACAAGATAATTAAGAGCTAGTCGAAGAATCTATGTTATCACAAGTTTTGTTTTTGTTTTGTAACTCCAAAGAAGTATAACATCTAACACGTGTACACACAACGATTTTTTTTGTAAACCATTTTCATTATGCCTAACTGAATAACCTACCAGTACAGGGATGACGAAACTCTGGCACGTGTGCCAGAGGTAGCATATACGAAAATTTAGCTGGCACCTGAAAGATTTACAAATTCATTTTTTTAATCATAGTATTTCCGGACTCCACATTTGTATTTCATCTTTCCGTACACCTATATATTTTTAACCTTCAACACTGGAAACACTGGAAAACCGTTTAGTGATGGGGGATATAATATTATGAAAAAACCATGCTTAAAATACTCCCACGATCTCTTTAAAAAATTAAAACAAGGAAAATATTATTCAAAGATAATAAGATATGCCTTTGGCTAGAAACACGGTGAAAGACAAGATCAAGAACTCAATTGTAATATTTGAACTTGTTCATTATTCTACTTTCATTTTTTTCCCATGAAAAACTGCTCGGCACATCACAGTCGAAAAATAATATTTGTGAAATTTTGGCACGCGCACGTAAAAAGTATCCACGTATTAGTATTATACTTTTTATTTGCAGCTGTTTTAAACAGATAAATGCAATCAAAATCTTTAAACTTCTAATATGCACGTTTACTAATATTTAGAAGAGGAATACCAGGGAACACAGGATTAATTGGAACTGAAATACCTAACAGGTGTGGAGAAATAGGCAACCGATCTCGAATGTGGAATAATATGGGATAAACTTAAACAGATACCGTCATTTTAAGCCATTCCTTCGTTCTGAAAACTGCTTTCGGTTTATACACTGACGCTCATTCTATATTGTTGTATTTGAAGGTTACAACACACACTAATGCACGTATATAATGTGTGTTTCATTTTCGTAGGACACTCACACATTCAAAGCCCTTTTTCAAAATGTAGTGTATTGAGGTATAGGCTATCTGAATTATATTTATTAATTTGTTCTGTGAGAAATACTTTGTCAGTGCAGTGGGCAAAAGAATTCTCCTTTCCATGAAACCTACTCACAAAAGAAAATATTCATTCTCTCCTTTACGTTCCAGGTCTTAGAATGTATATGATTTATCCCTATGGAACGTCAATGTTTGCAGACAATCAAAAGAAATTAATGGTTTTCATAACAAGCATTGAAAATAATTTATATGTAGGTATAGATCTGAGTTAAGAACACAGAAAACATTTTTGTTGTACAAACTGTAGTTTGCGCATAATCAAAACTATGTAAATATTTAATACACTAATTAGGTAAATCACAAACATGTAAACGGCCATGTACACTGTTGTCTCATATGAGAAAGTCGAATGACTACGTTAGTCTCAACGTTGGAAGACACCTTACCAGCCAAGACTTCTTCTTCTTCCACCCTGTCACGTCCCAACATTGGGGCATAGGGCAAGCACAAGTTCGCCCCACTTCCCTCGGTCCATCGCCAACTCTTGCGCTTCTCGCTATGTCAGACCTGCAGCACGTAGGTCGCTCTTGTAGCACCGCTGCAGGGTGAGGGAGGGCCGACCACGACGACGGAACCCTTGAGGCTGTGCCACAAGGGTACGAAGTGTCGCAGTCTTGGGCGGCATCCGGAATACGTGTCCCAGCCACGTAAAGCGTCTCTTCGTGATAACCTCAATCACCGAAAGCTGCTGTCTCTGCTCACGAACTCGGGTGTTTGTAACGCGGTCTAACCAATGTACCCCCAAGATTCCGCGGAGACATCGATTCTCAAAGCTCAAAAGACGAGACTCTTGAAGCTTAGTAAGATGCCATGTCTCACAGCCATACAGGAGCACAGGTAGTACGCACGCGTTAAACAAACGACATTTGGTCTTCACAGAATACAGCCTTGACCTCCATGCGACTCCAAGTTGGTTGAATGCAACCCCGCCATACCCATGCGGATTCCAAGCTCACTAGAAATACCACCATCGTCGGCAACCGTGGCACTCAAGTATTTGAGCCTGGACACCAGCTCGACGGGCAGACCGGAAACCCGCAGAGGAGTGTCAGATAAGGACCCACCAAGACACTTCGCTTTAATAGATCTGAAGGGGAAAAGAGGGACGGGAGACATAGCTTAGATTAAGGTACGGTATCTGAACTGTGTAAAAAGAGACACAACGTCCCTAAGGTTGATGAAGAAAATGAGATTTGCGTCATACATAGTGTATACTGTATATTATTATATATGTGTCTTTTGAAGGGGGCCAAGAGCCTTATTAAGTTGTAGTGTCGATGACAAAAGAATGAAATCATAAACATGCCTTTGTAGAATTTGTATAATTATTAATCCATCATATATGATGATAACTGTTCTATATCGTCATTTAAATGAACAAAAAAATGAATCATTCTAATGGTTTCATAATCCAACATTTTGCGTGACCTGAGGCTATAGACATTTAAGCCTAATGAACTCTCCGGTCCATACAACGATGTATTTATACATTCATTGCGCCACGCTCGTCGTCTAAACGCCTGACAGCATAATTTTTTAGCCCGAGTTCGAATAGCGGTTAGGTATTACTTTTCTTTATTATCCATTTTAGTGTATGTTGTATTTTTTCATGTAATATCTATTATATAAAGGTAAAATAATATAATATTCTTTGTTTAGTATGATAGGTAGAGGTACTGAAAATTAAAAAAAATCAAGTGCTGTAAATATTGCTGACCTAGAACTTTTCTACCACAGCCTATCTACCTTCGAAGACACCATTTGCCCCTGACATAATACACATACACTGAATATTGCGAAAACTCTTAGTCTTATGTCATCGAAGAAATCAGTTTGAAAACTTCAAAAGTCTTGTATACTACAGTTTAATGCATTATATTTTCAAGGAGGGCCACTGAATAGTACATACATTTGACGTGTACCTATCGCTAGTTGTAAAATTATTGTTCGTAGTTGAACTGGCTTTGAATAATTTAGTGATAAACTATCGATTTTCTCCAAACGATAACGTAGTATATACAAGGAATTGCTACTTAATGCTTGTCTGATTGAAGTTTTATTTAATAATAGTGATGACCTGTGACTTCATCAATACGGAAATAAAAGGGAGAATAGGTAGTAAGTAAATTAGTAAAATACAGATTTTTTGAAAATTGATGTGTCTGACTTTAGCAACTCTTTCATTTCCGTGCAGATATTATGACATTCCCAGAGGATGCGGTTTGTATTTTGTAATTCCCTTTCCAGTGAAGCCAAAAAATAAACCAATCTATAAGGAGGCAGACAAGAATAGGTACGCGATGTGATATAATTCATCAATCAGATGTAATGGCAAAGAGAGTGAACAGCCACTGGACAAATGCAGTCATAATGGTACCCAAGAATCCCGCTGGATCAACGGACTTTCCAAGTTTGGCGGGTCTCTGTTGCAGTGAAGGACTAGGAACCGAGAAAGAGTAAGAGGAGCTAGAGGAGGCCTGCATACAGCAGTGGATTGACCTCGGCTGATTATGATGGTTTTATGATGTTTTAATTAAGTATATTTGAAACACAATGATTTATCTGCAGCTGCCTTATCGATTTATCGTTAATACACAGCAAGTTGTGAATGGTGAATATGCATAATTTCTCATAATACTTACATAGGTACACTTAAAGTTCGTCTACATTAGGGAATCCAATCCCGAGCCAAAATTCTGATCCCGGGATTTCGGGATTATAATTTGACAATCCCGGGATCCCGGGACTGGTCCCGGGATCCCGGGACTGGTCCCGGGATTGGCATTTTTTTCCATTGTTTATATAAAATTTTTATATTTACAAATAACACTGATAAAATCGACCAAAAATAAATCTAGTATAATTCATTCTATTTAAGAAATTTATTGTTAATATTGTATACGTTCAATCTTGGAAATACACAAGTTTAATGGAGTAAATAATATTGTAATATAAATAATAATGTGAATTTAATATGAGATTGCTGTTTCTGATAGTAAAGACATAATGAATGGATTAGCGAGATTTAAAATAGTAAAGCAAATAATCATGGCGTACTTATGGCCTTTCCGCTTCATAAATCTAATTAGTCAGCCAAATATGAAATTGCCGTAAAACGTATGATATCATGGTGGAATTACTTTGTTAAAAGTGCGAAGCATTGTTTTTTTCCAATCTTTCTCATTTTTAATAATTTATGTGAAAAAATAAAATGAATCGGCTACCTACACATGGGTATAAATCAAACTTCATTCAAACTCAGTTTATTTCTAATGTAGTTATTTTTTATTAAAAGTTTTATTTCCGTTATATTTTCGTTTTTATTTTATTTTCCATACAAATTGATAAAAAAAATTAATCCTGAAATCCCGGGATTATGTTTATCAATCCCGGGATTCATAGGTATCGAAAATAGCTCGGGATCCCGGGATCCCGGGATTCGGGATCCCGGGATTGGAATCCCTAGTCTACATTACTCCTCCTGTCCTGACGTTTCGAGTTGATATGAAAGTTGTCGTTTTTTGGGAGAAAACTGCCTTACCACCAGACAATATAAGGATGTACCGTGATAACTTCAATTATATTCATATTTTTTTATTAATCTATGAAGTCTCAGATAAGCTCAACACTGTTATACATAATAATTTTTCTAGTGGCTACTTATATATTTCTCAGAAATGTTTTCAAATTAATATGTATATTATGATTTATACTTCCAGGTTACATTCTTTCAGAAACATTTGGTTACACAAAAACGCTTTGATGTTCGGTTGAGCTGTAAACATTTCAAGATTAAGTGGTAATGATTAATAATAGTGCCTGACGCCCTCGATGGCCGAGCGGGTTACGCGTCGGCTTATAACGTCGTGGGTTCCAGGTTCGAATCCTGTATCTGACAAATACACATGTTGTTTTTTTAAATTTGTGTTTGGAGTTGAACTACCTATAGACATGTGGCTAACATCCATTTCTCGTAAAAACAAAAAACTATCAATACAAACCTTCACTATGTACCATGTGGAGGCCCATGTTATAAGATTATTAGGATCGGACATGGTCAATAGAATAGATAATGTTGACTTCTTAAATTTTCAAGGTGCCTTCGTATTTGACAATCATTAAGCGGATATTGCCAAACAGTGTGATTTATATCTTCATTGTTGCTTCCGCATTAACCTTTAGGATCATTTATTATCCCTAAGCGAGCTAAGAATGCTGCAAGATTGTAGTGATTAGCTCTGCAGCGATTAATAATTGTAACATTATTTTCTCAAGCATATCAAGCATTTTATTGGCGTACCAGAGTTTAGTTTACTTATGTAATACAATTATTGAACATAATGTTTGTATTTTGATATAATACCATGTTCTTTTAACGTATTTTCTGTTTTAGTTTTAGCTGTTTTCTTAATACTAAAAGCTTGCTGATAACCTGTGTTTTACACAAGTGCTTGCTTTAATTTCGTGCAAAAAACACCACGATTTCTTCGTAAAATTAACAGTCTGCGATGCATTCAGATCAAAAGACTATAGTGTCGCGGAAACTGGTTATTGCACGTCAACTGGTTATTCTAGACATTCTTGTTATACGTCCATTCCCAAGTATCTACTTACGTACAATTAATTACGTTTTTCAAAAGGACTTATTCAACATTTAATATTATACGTCTGGTTTCAATTCACGTTCCCCAACCGTCCTAGCTTCGCGCCTTAACCAACTATTGCAACATAATAAACGATGTGGAAAACGTTTGACACGTTTTCCACGTAATTTTTATACGTTAAAAGAACATGGTATTATAAATCAAATACAGTAAATACCCCGAAGTTACGCGATAGGTGGATCCGACGAAAATCGCTTAAGTCGAATTCGCTTAAGTCAGGATACAACTTTGTATATATATTGTTTAATTGTGACCAAAGACTAACAAAAATCTAGCTTAGAAAAAATATATTTAATAAAATTTCAGTTCTTTGTGGATATTAATAATATCTATAATCTATATTATAAAATAAATGAGTTATGTAAAAAAGCTATTTCGTTATCCATGGCTTCATAAAATCTAACAAATTCGTCTACTCGACATTGCCTTCTATTTTACGGTTACATGTAAATTGTACGTAATACGTAAAACATTTCACCGTGGCACAGTTCGCCGTGAGATTTCTTTTCGGAAAGAAACGACCGTATACTATACGGTCTCTAATTTGATTAGATTCAATATGAACATTAATTCAATTTTCATAGTTGATTTTAGCAAAATTCATGGATTCTACAATCATAGTACAATCTACTATCACAATTTTTTCTTGAAATCATTCGGTTGACAACACTGACGTGACGTTGAACAGTAATCCAATTCAGGTAGAACTACGTGCGCCAGCACTTTCATCACGAAAAACCGCCATCTTGAAACTGATTTGATGCATACCCTGCGATGGATTCCTCTAATGAACGAAAAATTGTACGAATATAGACATAGTTATATACGTATTGTATTCCTTTTTCAAACACTACTCGTCATATCTGACATTCATCTATATATACCGCATGTTACACTCACTGTTTGAATTTAAGGTCAATGTTACACACATCTCAATAATATATGAACGAATAATAGAAGTTGGGATTGGAAAAATTCGTAGCTGTTTCTAGGGCGCATATCACAGGTACGATCAACTTAATAAAATTTACCTTTGTAGGTGAATAGTTTGTCAAATTACATTACCTGACATAACTTACAAATATTATTATTTATTCTTGTTGCGGAAATGGTAAATTAACTTTTGGTTCGACATGCTTTTCGTAGAGAATAAATAATACCTACCATTTACTGGTAATTTTGTAGTCGACACTCAAGGTTTTGCTAAATTCATTATCACAATAATATGAAACAGGAACTCATTTAATAATGACAATACTTGAAATGTCGTGGTATCTTTTGTACCAATACAAAGAATGTGAACTGCGCTGTGATAATTAATTAATTAATGTGTTATACTATATCAGTGAGGATACACCCTAGGAAATCTTTTGTTTCGGATGTTCACCGTGACTGTCCCCGTGTGTAATGTTCTTAGACAGATCATTTCAATGTAGTTCCTTATCGGGTAAGGATCACCTCAAATATTTATTTTTACGCTGAACACATTGTCATATTTTAAAATTAAATCGCTAATTATTATGGAACTTAATTATTTGTATTCAAATATAAAGAAATATGATGTGCTGAGGATCAAATCCTATACACGTGATATGATAAGAATGGTTTCATAAATAAACAAAACATGATTTTAACAGAACAGTATATAACGGAACGTGAATATTATGAAGAAACAGAACGGTGACAAAACAGAACAGCGATAAACAGAACTATGACATTTCAGGAAAAATATAATGTTTAATATTGAAATTGTCGTATTTCTATAGTATGTTGTATAGATTTTAATGATATTCTGTTAGGTATTCGAAAACAAGCAAGAATAGTATAATCTATTCTAATGCATTATTTTTACTTGCGTGGGCTAATTTTTTATTGATTCCTACTTACCTGGTTGTATCTTGATACTGTTAAAAATACGTACCATTATATAATGAAATATTTACCTTTGTGCATAAATAAGTAAAATGGTCCTAAGCATTTTAGTACTTATTTGAATAAAACCTAAACTGACAGTCGCTGTGAAATAATTGCATTTTGTAAACAGGACGATATAAACTTCCAGTAAAGATTGTATTGCCTACATCTTCAAAACCTGCAACCAAAAAGTAATGAATAATTTGCAAGCATTTAATCGATTAATGGATGGAGAATTTAAAAAATAACATGAATGAACCTGTACAACGTGTTTTTCACTTCATTGTCATTTCAATAATAAACCAAGATAACTGATAGAATATGTAACGATTATTACAATAATTAATGCATAATTATTCAACGTAGTTGTAATGGTGTAAGTATGACTTAAAACCTATTTTAATAATTTACGGAAAATCGTAACATAAAAAATTACAACAGTGAGTTCTAATTAGGGGAAGCACCGCTGTCATGTTAAGTAATCACTGTTTTGCTTATCGTTCATTTCGCTTTTCTCTATGCATAGCGTTATAAACTAGTCAGTCTTACATAACGTCGATACACTATGCACCAGGTTCACTTGATAGCGAACACATCTGGATTAGCCAATGATTTGTCAATAATTTCTTTAATAAAACATACATTACCATTTCACAGTAGTACCCGTCTGTGAATCCGTGGGTGCGGGTTGGAATCCCGTGTTTGACAAAATCACATTGAAATTTTTAATTTATACCTACAGTCTAAGACTATAAAGATATTCTAAAGAAAATCGACGAAGGAATAAGAAAATATATTTAATAAATATTTATCTATATTAGTACTTTATATAAAAAAATAAGATAAATAATACTAATATGTACATAAATAAAATAGATTACGTATTATATTATAATCCATTTATGTGTCTCCGTCTCCAAACGAAAATTAATTACATCAACATTTTGAAAAATATATAATTCTTTCTTAATTACTTTTTACATTATCTCCATGTTATCTAAAATACATTTTATCACAACAAGTACTTAACTTAAAAGTAGAAATTATTATTAACACTTGAAGCACAAGCCTAATCATAAAGCCCAGTACAGATCGACATTTAGGATTTACAAACATTTGCATAAACACATTTGAAATATTTTGATAAAAAATGCCTGTTTTTTTTTATATTCCACCGCTGATTTAATACATGTGCGCACTGACAAATAATCGAATCTGAAAAAAGTTTGCGGAATTAATTTTATCTTTCATTGGAAGTAGCGCAGGGCTCGAAATGGACCGGAGCGCCGTTCCGGGTCGTAAAAACGACAACATTGTCGTTCCGACTCGTGGAAAAAATAATTTTACCATTTGAGCTAGAATGGCCATATAACAGAAAATCAAACACACTTATTTTTATAAAACACACATAAAATTAGAACTATGTATATTAATATTTTCAGAAAATTAATGAGCGCTCCGGTTGGTAAGATTTTCCATTTCGAGTACTGAAGTAGAGACGTGTTGAGTGCTGTTTTCGTTAGTCCACACTGCCAGAATTTAATTTGACAGAAACGTTTACATAATAATATATGGACCTACGCTGAGTTTATATAAGTATACCTACGTACATTTGTGTATCGGGAAACAACTATCGTTCTATAATTATTTATTTGTTATGACGGTCTGTATTAGACTTAAGAATAAGTAATCAGTAATGACTCATATCTAACTAAACCAAAGTCTATCTGACCTGAGATATCATCAATTATTATTAATTATTACATTACATTCGTTACAGCTTATTGTATGTATTTACATAATTAGTATGCAATTTCAATCGATACCAACAATAATATTAAACTCGATTTTATCTTTTTGCTTATCAATGCAAACAAATGCTTCATTACATTAGTCTATTGTAATCTCGAAATAAATAAGAATATAAATCGTTCAATGTTCATAGCAATGTTCAAAATAATAATATAATGATTGATTTCTAAAAGACTATAACTAATGATATCATAAAAGTATTAAACGGATACCAGGCATCGATATGTTATTTCGATAGTACTAAACCGATAGCAAGTAGTGCCCTTACTTTTTATTTCAATTTAACATCCCTAAATTATTGCAGACGTTGGTGCTAGTATCAAATTAGATATACATACTAATAAGTTACTGACAGGGCAAACATAATTTTAAATCAATCAATATTCTGAGATTTTTAATATTTCTTTTTTGCCGTTTATCTCTTTGACTAATATAATATGTATTATCTTTCATTTTCACTCAGTTTATATATTATGAAATGTTTATATTACCTGTTTATAAATCCAAAAATATGTATTCTACAAAGTAATTTTATTTTCTATGTCATATTTACGGTATGATTGTTAATATATTTTTTATAATATTCGTATAATATTATTTTTATTATTATTTTATTATATCTATTATATATCTTCTATTAACTCGAAAAGACATACATACATATCTGCCCAAAAACAAATAATATATAAAAGTGTTGTATATAATTATTTACAAATATTTGTATCAAATCAATGCCGCCGCAATGATAAAAAACAAAGTGTTCTTTCACCTGAAGAGTGTTGTTTTGATTAAAAGTTCTACATTTTATGTAAACTGTTCTAACTACATTTAATTTGATAGCAATGTTTGCAAGTGTGTATAGGAATTTTTGTAGATACAAAAGTTTCCAACCTATTTTATAATCTGTTTACAGGTGTATGTATATCTCTCCTAGGCTTAAAACAGGGCTAAAAAAACTAATTTTATTTTATTAATATATATTAATTTTTTCACCAACTCGGAAGTATTGCAAACGAAATTGCAATACCAATTATCAGATTTATTATTTTGTATAATAATGGATTTTACCAAAGATTGTCTGTTGAACCACACTTATGTTGAAGAAATAAATGATATATCCGTCATCATTATCGTTAAGGTTGTAAGGTTTCCAAGAAAGCGACGCATTCAGCGTGGGCTGGAAGACACTGTCCAAAAGCCTCCATCAGAAGAGGTTCTTTAGTAACGGCTTTACGATAATCTTCATATGACACTCGGCCATCTTGATCGATATCCAGTTTCCTTAGAGCCAATTCCACCAATTCACGTACTCCTTCATCTGGATCCTCATCGCCGGGCTGTTTCATGAGACTGTTTCTATAAGTGGACAGATATTCGATTAGTTGAGTTTGGTTTCATGACAGCAGACTCCACAGTCAATAGACTTGCCGAGTTTTATTAACAAAATAAGTTCATACATAATTATTATACATTATTTGTTTATTCAGAAAAAAAGTATTATGGCATTACAGATATCGACCAATATGCCATCATCATCATCAGCCGGGGTCAATCCACTGCTGGATGAAGGCCTCCCCAAGCTTCTTCCAACTCTCTCGGTCCTGTGTCATTCGCTGCCACATATTTCCGCCGAATGTTACCAGTTCGTCAATCCAGCGGCTTTTAGAGCGACCCTGTGGTCGTTTCGTGCCCCTTGCGTACCACTGGATGACAGCATTTGTCCAGCGGCTGTTCTTTCGGCGAGCAATATGCCCCGCCCATCTTCGTTTCAGCTGTTTGGCAACGTCTATTACAATTATCAATACGCCATAATACATAATAAATAGAAAAAATAGAATAATTACAAATAACAACCAATATAACAATAAAGTAGAAGAGAAAGTGTGTTGTAAATATTAAAGTAAAATCATAAAAATAATTACAAATTTAACCTATTTAACACATCCTTGAATATTATATAGGTAATTAATTAGAAAAATCAACCTTTATGGCGCCATTATACCTACACATACGAGTTAAATACATAAACAAGGAAATAAAAGGTAGACGGATATAAATATAATAAAGACATATTTCGTTTCAATTTGATTTTCTACCGTAAACTCACCTCACCAATCCACCGCTGTTATCTGAATACTTTCCTACTCGATATGAATTATTCCAAGAACCTTTTGAGATATTAAAATGAAACTGCTCTAAATTGGTACCGATAATCGATATTGACGCAGTAGTTCTGAGTTTAACAGACAGATAGACAAACGTATCATCAAAATAGTCAAAACGTTTATCAAAAGGCAAGAAATTTGAAATTACACTTCATTTTTATTATGATCCAGCTGATTTAATCGTCTTCTCAAGAGGTTGCTTTATTGATATTAGTCGATATTATACAATAATAATAACATTTTTCAATATTAAAATATCTGTATTTAGACATATAACATGTCAATAAAACATGGAAATAATTCTACTACACTACACCATCACTACACTACGATAGAAATAGAATTCAAAATTTATGCAAACTTTATCTGTCGTGAAAATTCAAAATTGGAATTAGCCATAAAAGATAATTATTTGAACAAACACATTTTGTATTTTTTTTATTAGGGGCCATGCAGAAATAAATAAATCAAACAAACGTAATTATATTGATCTAAATCTTTATAAAAACTACCAAATTATAAGTCATGTATGCATCTGTCAGATAAAATAGAAATAAATAATGTGCGTGTGACATGTTTAAAAAACAATGTAGGTACCCATTATTGGAAAAAAATTGTGCAAATAATTTAAACAAAAAAATTCTCTTTAAAGAAGAATTTATTAATCGATTAAAGTACCTATTTAATTAAATTTTTAGCAGTGGCATTACTTGGTATTTTCTTACTTGAGCAACTGAAACATTTCATCCTTGGTGATGTAGCCATCAGAGTTTAAGTCATACACCCTGAAACACAGCGCCATTTTTTCGGTGAAGGTGCCCCTGAGAAAGACGCTTAGTCCGGCCAGCCAGGCTTCTAGTCGCAGGGTTCCGCCGGTTGTTCCACCGGACGCTGCTCCTCCTTCCCACGCGCCCCATACTCTTTCTGCCAGAGTTTCTTCAGCCACCATGTCGAAAGTGCCATGCAGAATCTCGCGAAACATTGTGCGATCTATACCCTGATAAACATGAAATTTACGATTATTTATACATTGGATGAATATAAACCTTTTATTATCTTAGGCTGCCCGCACGTCGGCTAGACGTTATCGCAGATAGCAGGAAGTTGAAGAATTGGTGTTTAATGCAAGGATTTATCGTGTGGGGAAATGTACATGGTACGAGGGTGTAACAGACCGAGTGTAGCTACACGCAACTATCACAGCATGACGTGGCTCCGCCGGCCTGACGGGCGTGCACCTCTTTATAAGATCAGTGTATAAACAAGAAAAGAAGTTTTCCAAGACGAGTACGTAGTATTTGTTTTTAATCATCCATTATGGCTGTTGGACAGGTTGCTTTAAATTCAAATACCTACATTTTTTTAATATCATGCATTATGTGAGTATGAATGTCATGAATGACATTATACATTTTTGCAATAGACAGCGTAAAGCTGCATAAGCTGTCTTGCAGGTTTCCTATTAGCGAGGTTGTCCGACAAGGCAAAACGATCTCCCCAAGTTATTAACTGCTGCTTTGGAAGATCTATTCAGTCGACTTGACTGTGAAAACAGTGGATTCGTTATTATACCACAGTCACATGTGAATGATCCGGAATACCATCAAAACAGGATGCAGGAGATTGCAAATTAAACCCGTAAATAATAGGTTCTCTCAGACAAATGTATTAATAAACTGCTTTACTGAACCAAAAGTGTTTCAAATAACACACGAATCGAGTGAGTCTACAACTAGGTTCGTCTATCTTGGACAACAAATGTCAATAATTGACATTTATCTAGATTCTAGAGTGATTTATTGACGGTGGTAGATTGCTCGCAGAACCAAACTGACATAGAGTACATTTGGGCGCCAGAATAGTATCTTAAAAAGTGACCTTTCATTGTATATTAAGGGGCCGCTGAAGAGCCGACATTCAAATATAATTTAGTATAAAAAGGACCTCGGCGTCGTAAGTACGTTAATTTAAATCGACCTTTCCGCAAAAATCACTAATCATCGGAGATTTTATTTAAAGAAACATTATTATTATTTTTGGTATTGTCTGCCGCTGAACATTATTATTATTTTATAAACACCTGCAAGATATACGCCGATCAGAAAACAGGGCTGTCAAAATAATATTATGTAATATAATATTTTTAAAATGTTAATTTCATCATAGTTTTTAATCAAACCTGTGCAAGTACGTACTGATAACTTGGGTGGATTTTGTAGCAAACATACTATTGATATATATACGGGTATATTATTATTATAACCCAATTCAAATTGAACATAGGTTGATACTCAAATACTATTATAGTATGTTTATGATTTCAAGAAAATAAGACGATGGTATAATTAATCCATATCAATTATTTGAAAACATTACATTCGCACTTTGCAAGATAACATCAAAATGTGTATATACTTATCTAAATGACGAATGACATTCATGAGTGAGCACGGCTGAAAGCTTGGAAATGTGTTTTTTTCTATTTCAAAATCTTTTAATTGTGTATTATTTTATTACAGATTCAAGGCCAACTTCATATAACTAATAAAAAATAGACAGGAAGGAAGATGTGTACAAATCACGGCAATCAGAAAGGCCGGCAAATATGGCCGACAATGCGTGATACACAAACATAAAATACACAAAATTACAAACACATTCTAAGTTTGCCGCACACGTACAGACCACGTGATATTTGTTTACGCAAAATCGTCGCTTTTCAAAATGGCGAATTTGACTGCCAGATTTTACTGCGATGAATCAGTATGTTCCTTCTTGTCTTTTTTTATTCGTAGGTTTGTTTACTATGTACACCAAGAAATTTCCATTTATAAAATCGGAAACGATTTTTACAGAAGAGTTTTGGAATATAATGCAACCAAAACTGGAAAAAAATCTATCATGTGTGTTGACTTCCTGAATTAGTTAACCCCAGGTCCATGCCACTACGTGAACCACAGTGGACATTAAGCCATTTCCACACTGGCAACCTCATTAAATTTTACGATACTTACCATAATTGCTTAAGAAATTTTACGATAATTATCATAATTATCGTAAAATCTAACGAGGTTGCCAGCAACATGTTGCCAGTGTGGACCCGGCATTAGATGCACAAAACTTAAATAATATATAATATAAATAAAATTTTTAAATTATGACAGACAGCCCTGAAGAAATAAATATGAAATATGAGTCGATCGAGTCGTCGAGCAAGTTTGATGACACAAACAACTTGGACGCGACCTTTTTATATTAACTAGTAGACCAGATATTATGGACCACACGTTAAAAAAATCATATTTTCAATTCTCAAGGCCAATTCTGTAGAACGTCCCCTTAAGCGTAAAGTGTAAATAAATCTAATAATGTTACCAGTGCTCGCGCATGCGTATAAAACATGGACCCTTAATGTAAGAAAAATCAAAGAAATACGAGTAACGCAACGTGAAATAGAAAGATGCATGACGAGGAAAGACCAGAAAAGAAACTAATTGATAAAGAAGCAGACATGAGTAGGTGCGCGATGTGATAGAGGTTACTAAGTCTGCTGCCAGTGCTCGCGTGTGAAGAGATATTGTATAATTTGTACATAAATTGATTTATTATGCACAAAACGAACAATATTGTACATTCAAATTGGATATTTGAGAATATTGTGTTTGATTCAAAAACGTCATGGTAATATATCCATTTCGAATCTTTCAAATTTGGTTTTCTAAAAACAAACTAAACTGGACATACATATTATCATCTTTGTACTAACTACCCCATATGTATGTGAAGAAGATGATTTTTTAAAAATAATTATATAAATCTGAGTAAGATTCAAAAGGGAACTTTGGGAAAATATGTTTTTTTGTAGCAAATGCTTCTGCGGTAAAGTTGCGTTACCTTATTTATGCAGGCATTTACTTATGTATGATTAATTTATCCTAAGTTATTTTTGTAAGCAATTTTATCACGCGGAACCAAATATAATAGGTACAGCATTAGTTAAACCGGCCATTAATTATTAATTGTCATTTATGCAATGTGCATTTTCTAAATTCGTGTATAATGATTAAAATATTTTAATTACGCACTGCATTGGAAGGAAGCTAGTATGGGAAAATATGTTTTTTTGTAGCAAATGCTTCTGCGGTAAAGTTGCGTTACCTTATTTATGCAGGCATTTACTTATGTATGATTAATTTATCCTAAATTATTTTTGTAAGCAATTTTATCACGCGGAACCAAATATAATAGGTACAGCATTAGTTAAACCGGCCATTAATTATTAATTGTCATTTATGCAATGTGCATTTTCTAAATTCGTGTATAATGATTAAAATATTTTAATTACGCACTGCATTGGAAGGAAGCTAGTATGGAAAATCAATTATCAAGCAATTGGTTAGCCGACAATAATTATTAAGCTAATTTACGGGTTATAGACTAACGGCTTCTTTTAACGGCCAACTCGACTATTCATTTTTAAAATAATACATGGAAAATACTAAAAGAAACAGGTAAATGTGAAAGAATATTTTATTATTTTATAAAGTTTATGTAGATAATATTATAAGCATGTAACATATTAATAAAATTATATCTTCGGTTAACCGGTTATTTAAAAAAATACCTGGTAATAAACTGATAATAATATCTCGAATGTTAAAAAACTGGCTTCGAATTACATGGTGAAGAAGTATATTGACTATTTAAGGTTTTTATATTTGTTGAAAATAATCGTTTTTTTCTTTACACACTTAGAAATTCCCAATGAGAATTTTTATATTTACGAAGATTTGTCTATTATTATTAGTGTTTGCTTAGTGCAGAAAATTACATGAAAAATATTATTGTTACCGAATGCATGTCGTTTTGTCACATCGACAATATTGTTGTAATTTTTCTAACCAGTGCTGTATCATATATTGATATTATTGTACTGTACATTTTTAAATATAATTATACACAATGTCTCCCTTTTTATTAATAATTAGCTTATTCACGTGTGTTTAGAACATCACTATTCTGGCAACATTATAATAATAAAATTAAAATCGCTGTTAATACCTACGAAATGTTATTGAATAAAAACTTAATTACACAATAGCCATAAATAAATGATTTATTTTGACGTTCATTCATTGATATTAATAAAGGAGCAACATTAGGCTAGGTACCAATGTAAATTTTCGAGATTGCACAACCTTTTCTCGTATTTTCATGTAGCGAGTGCTGTCCGCACAGAATCAGAATGGCGCAAGTATGCCGATACTTTCGCACTCATTTCAGTAGGGCCGAACCAAAACGTTGTCAAGTTGTCTATGCCAAACATCTATTTACAAATGTAATTTTATTGTTGTAATCAATGTAATCAGTCCAAGTAGGAAGTATATAACGGCAATACGTAAATAAATGACAGTGAGGGAATGTTATTAAAGAAAATAAACAAATTAAATAATAAATTAGTGCAACAGATCAATGGTGTTGAGTGTTGACGAAACACATATTTTGATCTGTCATTACGCGTGTTCCAAATTGAATAGTTTTATTGCGGTGTCAGTTTTAAACTTTTTCGCGGTTTGTAAGTCAAGTGAAATTTAGAGTGACATTTATACAACAACGATGTCGTGGATCTTTGGTTATGGTAAAAATAATACTAAGTCTGGTGTTAATGCAGAAAATCTACCGAATAATAGTGCCCCGGAGAATTCTAAAGGAAAATCCACTCAAGATGAAAAAACATCAATGGACGCTTACAGATTTGACTCTTCTGCATTGGAAAGAGCAGCACAAGCCGCAAAAGAATTGGAAAAATCGCGACACTCGAAGGAGGCGCTGGAGCTTAGTAAACTACAGGAAATAACACGCCAGCATGAGCACCAGGTCAAGATTAAAGATCTAGAAGCCAGCATCGAACAAGCAAAAATCGAACAAAAACGGATTGATTACGACGAGAAGCGTAAAACATTATTGGAGGAAACCAAACAACACCACGCCCGTGCGAATTATCAAGATCAACTGTCGAAGAAAAGGTACGAAGAGCAATTGGCACATCAGCAACGATCACAAGATGAAATGCTTAAGAAAAAAGAAGAATCTGTAGCAAAACAAGAAGCATTACGAAAATCAACGATACAATATGAAATAGAAATGAAAGAAAAAAATAAAATGAAACTTATACACACAAAAGAAGCTGCTCGGGCTAAAGCAGAGCGTGACAATCGAGACGTTGTCTTGGAACAGATCAGGATCAAAGCGCAAGAAAACAGGGTCACCGTACTGGAAGGAATTAAAACTGTCGGAAACGTCATGGGATCCGGTCTAAATACAATGCTCACCGATTGGCACAAATCTCTGGCGGCCGCAGGAGGTATTTCTCTGCTGGCGCTGGGCATTTATGCTGCCAAGAATGCAACAACCGTTGCCGGACGCTACATCGAAGCACGTATTGGAAAACCGACACTAATTGGAGAGACATCTAAAACGTCTCTGCTGGAAACTGTGAAACATCCAGTGTTGACTGCGAAATCATTGGTTAATCGTTTTAATCGCAATAAAGACGCTTTAGCTGGAGTCGTACTAAAGCCCAGGCTGGAAGAAAAATTGAGGGACATCGCTATAGCCACGAAAAATACTCGATTGAATAGAGGAATGTATCGTAACATTTTGATGCACGGACCTCCTGGAACCGGTAAAACCTTATTCGCTAAAAGACTGGCTGAACATTCAGGCATGAACTATGCCATTATGACAGGAGGTGACGTGGCACCTATGGGAAGAGAAGCAGTGTCTGCTATACATAAAGTTTTCGATTGGGCCAACGCTAGTAACAAAGGCGTACTTTTATTCATTGATGAAGCAGATGCATTTCTCAGGAAACGGTCGTCTGAGAAAATATCTGAAGATCTAAGAGCCGCGTTGAATGCTTTTCTATATCGGACATCAGAACAGAGCGACCGTTTTATGCTCGTCTTAGCTTCTAACACTCCTCGTCAGTTCGACTCCGCTATAAATGATCGTCTTGATCAGTTAGTTGAATTTTATTTGCCAGGGTTTGAAGAGAGAGAAAGGCTGTTGCGACTATACTTCGACAAGTTCGTATTAGAACCAGCTGCTACTGGACATCGCCGTCTGAAAGTTGAATCTTTTGACTACGGTGCTTTGTGTCATCGTATGGCAGGTGTTACGTCTGGAATGTCTGGAAGAGCCATCAGTAAACTTGGGGTGGCCTGGCAAGCTGCCGCCTATTCTTCAGAACGAGGAGTCCTCACTGAGAAGATGGTCATTGACATTTGTGAAGAAGCGGTGAAAGAGCATCAACTTAAAATGGAGTGGCTGTCAGAAGAAGAGAGGTACCCAAGTATGACATTATTGTCTGACCCTAGCATTAATTAGTAAATACATAAGTAATTAAGTTTTCCGCATAAACTACTTAATATATACGTAGATATTTAAATAAGATGCTTAGGTATATCACGTACCTACTATATTTTTCGCATAAAACATTTGGGTAGGTATCAATATCATTGTAAAGTATTTTAATTTTTGGGTTTTAATTATTACCAATTGATTATAATTTTGTATTTTTGACATTCTAGACACATTTATATAATATAATATAATCTAATTCTAGTAGAGAGTTATTTTTCCAGTTCAAGCTTTAGTCTAGATATTATTACTAACTAAATACCAATGATACAATTTATTGTCTACTATTTTTATGTTCCTATTATTTATAGAATAAATTTTAATTATTCTGAGATTTATAATAATTGACGCATTTGATTTCAACCCCAGGTAGTGTATACCGAATGATGTAATAATATTGTCAGGTCAGACACGCCAATTTCATGCAACAGGATCATTGCTAGTGGCAGCTAAATTTGGAAGAAGTGACATTCGTATTTATTAAAAGTATTTAATTATTCTGCCAACTGCTTTGCAAAAATCAGCAACAATACTACAGCCCTCTTAAAATATGATATTCAATAAAGTCTAAATAATGTTAAGGGAGGACATGCTCAACGTAGGTCAAAATGGAGCTTTTGTTCTATTTTCAAAGCATGATCCTGGACATACCTTAAACGTTGTACATAATCTATTTATATAATTTTGAAGCCTTATTATCCTTTATATTTATTTTAAACATTTGATGTCTGCATAAAGTATTTTTATTACATAAAATAGTATTTTTTTAAACCTCTCGCTCTAATGTTTTAGAATATAGTCATATACTTCAGTACATAACTGTGCAGTGGTGTTAAGATTTTTTACATTTATTAATTTTTAAACGCATTTATAAAACCATTAGTATAATTTATGATGAAATAACTTTAGTAAAATATTTACGATAAAAAATTATATTGATAATCTCTGTGATCCCAAATTTTACAAGAATTAGGCATTTTATTATTCAAAAAATGGGCAAGATTAACACATTTAAAGATAATTCTACAGATACTAATTATAAGCTAAGTTTTTGACCATTCAAGTGTGATAAACATCTTACGAATAATGATTGCTTTATAATAATTATTGACCTATGAATAAGGTAGTGTTTTTTTGAAATACACCATTTCTTTTGTCATCCCCCAGTGGTTAAGCTACAACATACGGCCATAGCCATAAATTGACAAACTAAAATTGAAGTAGCGAGTAAAATGATGTTAACGCGCGTGTTTAAACATGTACCTAACCGAAAAAAAAATCTTTTATTTTAAACAGTTAAACAGAGAGGTTTAAAAATATTCTATTTTATGTAATAAAAATACTTTATGCAGTCATCAAATGTTTAAAATAAATATAAAGGATAATAAGGCTTCAAAATTATATAAATAGATTATCTACAACGTTTAAGGTATGTCCAGGATCATGCTTTGAAAATAGAAAAAAATGCTCCATTTTGACCCACGCTGAGCACGTCCGCCCTTAATGTAGGTACGAAGTATTTTTATTTTGCATCTACACCTTACAATACAGTGTATAATATATTTTTATCCGTACTAAAGTCTTCCAATTACAAAAAAGGCCTGTGAAAATTCTTTGTAGTACATTGGGATAGATTCTGGTGAATATTTTGTCGTATTCATTCATTGGGAAATGAGAACTGCGATTTATATCTCCATTTTTTTGTAGTTTTCCCGTGGAAAAATAAATTTTACAAGGGACTAAACTGAGCACACAATGCTGCAGAATTAAGGTTTAATATAATTATTTTCTTAACTTATATGACTACAATTACTGGATCTGAAAGGCATGTATCATTGTTATTTGTTATCATTTATTATTTTGATTTCTTTTGGGGAGGAGGTATCCACTATTATAATCATAGGCCCAATGGCCAGAATCTTTAGCGTGCCCCCTGCCAATTTCTAGAGGCAGTGTGATGTTCTGCAGCAGCGTTTCCCAACTGTTATTCCGCGAAGCCGTAGATAATACACTCAAAATGGAAGAATAATATAGTACCTACGCGTCGCGTGGTTACACGCATTTAAATATACGTGAATTACATGAAATAAAAGTAGTATTGTATAAAAATATTACTTTTCATCATAATTTAAGACTAGTTGATGGACCCGTTAGTAATCACGCGACCCATGGGTTGAGGAACGATGATTTCAATTTATAAATAGTAATAATTATTTTTTTTCGTTTTTTTTCTTTCGGAAAACGATTTCCGTATACCTAATGATAAAACTCATTATCAGAATATAGGAACAGGTACTTCGATATTTAGATATATACTTGTTTCTGATACCGGGAATAGGTATATTACAATTTTGTTACTTATTAAATTCGATCAACATCAGGATCAGGCAGCAATCATTCCAAATATTAATTGAACATGTGTCTCTACTATTATTTTTGCTTTGATTGATTCAGTAAGGTCAGACTCATTATCATCGGTATGTATATCTACCCGACACCTGATATATGAATGAAAAGAGGCTCAACAAAAATCAATTAAACTGTACACGCCAAAGATTTGTGTAAAATTGTCGAATAAAAATTTGTATGGATACGTAAGAAAAGATAATCATCATACCGAAGCAATAAATATCTGCGAATACAGGTAGGAGTAGACTCTTGATTTACCTTGAATCGCATTAAACTAAGAGCCAAGAAGATTAACCATGACGAGAGCGTGTCCGTAAACTTGTACGTATGCAGTTCGCCGTATCACACTTCACCTATATCGAAAATATATGGCCGTATATTAAAGACTGTTCAACATCTTTCGGTCGTTAATTATAGTATTGATATAAAATTCATGTCTAAATAAAACATGGTTCTTGTCGGTTTACGTTTGCACTTTATAAGAAGCCAGCAGCAAACAACTTTCTGGTATATAACCGATATACTGGATTATTTGTTAGGTTAGATTAGGTTTTCATTATTGAATTTTGCCAAAATCAGCTATCAAAATTGAATTAATGTTTATATTGATTCTAATAAAATTGGAGACCGTATAGTATACGGTCATCTCTTTCCGATAAGAAAGCTCACGGCGAACTGTGCCACGGTGAAATGTTTTACTTACAATTTACATGTAACCGACGACGAGGCAGTAAATGAAAATAAAACACATAAGATAACCAGTTAAATTTAGATTACATCTTTATAAACTGAGTGCCTACTGTTCCTTGTGGTAGCAAATGTGGCGCGATGTAGGACTTTTTATTTTGTTCGAGAGCCTAAGAAGATCATAATATACCTCCACGGAGTGGAGGTTTTATGACCAGTCTTTTACTTGGCCAATCTATCAGGTCCACACTATGTGACCAAACACACCTACTACAACACAATATGAGAATTTTCCAGATCCAAGACTGGAACCCGGAACCCTCGACTCCCCCCGATTACCATCGATTGTGAAATGTCATTTTAGATCGTTCCCTGAAGTAGTGGTCAATAAAATATTTAATATTTTTCGACATTTCACGATGCGGGGCGGGGCGGGGCGATGATCGTAAAATGATGATCGACGTGAGAGTCTCTCAGTGTAATTTGAACTTTATCAAAACCTAATGCGTAGGTTTTTATTCCGAAGTAAGGTTGTATTATCTATGTTTTGTTTTTAGTCATATATACCGGTTTACATCGAGATACGCCAGCCTATTTGACAAGTGCCTAAAAGTGTTAAATATTTTTATACGAGTACCTATACCAAATGTCATTACTTTTACGAATTACTATGGGAAGTATAAAATTAGCTTACTTTCAACTTACAATTAATCATAAAATATATGTGTGTGCTTACCTCAATAGTTGCGTTTGGCTTGGTACCTGCTGCAGCGACGGCCATCGGGCGCCTGGCAGGTTGCGCACTCGTCACTAATTTTCGATAAATTTGATATAGGGCTTCTAGTTCGACCCTGTTAATAAAAAATAATTACAAGATAAAAATAACTATTTATATACAACGTTTTTAAATTTTCTGTTGAATCATATAAACTTGACTTGACTAGCTTAAACGATCAAAAAAAAAATTGTACTTGATAGAAATAATACTGAAATGTCATTTTGACATTCATATTGATTTCCATAGTAACACACAAATATATTAATAATTTAGTTGCTATGACCCCAGACCCCTAGCAACCAATAATAGTGGATTGGATTACGGATTTTTTCCGAAATAACTTTTCATACAAAACAGAATTAACTGAAAATGAATTCAATTTTATTTAAAGTTGGCTATAAAAAATGCATTAGCATCGTGTTCTGATATATTCTAAAAGTTTCAAATGTCTAGCTAGTCGGGTTAAGTTTTAAGTTAGTTAAAAATCGATTGCAAGATTTGTACCGGATAAGCAACCACCAGACAAATAAGAATACGATCTACTAAAAACGTTGTAATAAAAGACGTTAAGAAGTATGCATATTCAAATGACTCAGTTATTTCTGATATCTTCTGATTTTGATGTTTTCATTAAAAACATCTTTTCAGATAATATACTTTATATGTGTACTTAATGCCAAGATTAGACCAAGATAAACTATGTTTTCCATCCGTGGCGAAATACAAAAACAGGTTTAATATAATTTTCAAACCTTTGTTATACCATATTCAATTGTTTTCGAACATATTATTATGTATCTTGACAGTAGAATCGATAGGTATTACAATCCATTTTAAATCTAAAACAATTGTAAATTTGTCATTGTCCTATAAGAGCGTTTTATTTGCTCAGAATAGTCTTGATTTAAAAAAAATTAATACTTTATATTTCTCCTACTAATTTTCCTAGGAATAGATAATTAAATTGATTCCTGTAAATGCGGCAAAGGTCACAATTGAAACACAATTCCTATGAGATGTTAGTTAGATTGTTGAACGTAATATTAAGTCATTGAGATATTATGTAGCAAAACTAAGCAAACATAAAATTAATAGTTCGCATTGCTTCATTATCTTTCTACGAGTTACTTTAAAATTACAGCACAATGCCACAGTAGTTAAACGCGTTTTGACATGCGATATTACTTGCATTGAACAAGACGTTAACATGCAGTTCATATAAATATATGAATAAACGACGTATACGATAACTTTACTGTTTTATGTCAATTTATGATCAGCATAATATATTCTCATATGGATACTGTAATACTGCGAATAAAATGGAAACCTATCGATTTGGTCGTTCAATAAAATAAGTAACATTGCATATTGTGACAAATATTTCGATAGGCTCGCAAATGTATATGCAATAGCTTTTTCAAATACAGAAAATATCTCAAAAACGATAAAGGAATTACATTTTCAGAAATACAATATTAAAATAACTACAAATGTCACTAAATATTTCATAAAGACAGCATGAGTTTTACTGAAAATATGAAGCCAGAATCTAAATCAGAATCGATATTTTGACCTATTATGAACATTAAAAAATGATCAAAAGACAAAAAAGACGTAAAATATAGTGTTATAAAATAAGAGAACGAGCTTTAATTTTGGCACATAAGGTGTGTACTAACCAGTAACCGCACTACCAAAAAAAGTTATAGCTTTATCACGGAATACTTTTTGCTAACTTACCTTTGGGACGCTGATAATGATATTCTAAAGAATCTGACACCGTGTTCGTCAAAAGGACCTTTACACCGTTTTTGCTTAGCAACGCTGATGTTGTATAATAAAATACTAAGCTTATCTAAATCCTTGTATTTACGTGAAAACTGAAAACTTTAAATGCACAACGAGATATACTTTTACTTTAATACCTAATTGTCGTATTGAAAAATTCCAATCTAAAACTAAAAGGTAGGATATCCGTTTTTTACGAAATTTAGTTATGAATGTAGTTGTTAAAAAAAGGTTACCCTGCAATGAAAAACGACGAAGTTTAGTCATTTTATGAAGTCGTGTGATCAAAGTTCTGAATAATTCATAGTCCTGTTGTCTAGATACTAGATTGGTACATAAAAATCAAAACAAATATTAACTGTGTAATTGTGACAGATCGATAACCAATATGTTATTAGTGATAACAAAAAAAGAATAACTTGTTTTAAAAAAATATAGAATATTTGAAAAAATATTATTTTACCCATTTCTTTCTCCTGAATAATTTATTATAGTTTGTGACACTTTGTCATTCTGAAGTACATTTTGATAAAATATGTAGGTAATGATAATGTTCTCATTCAAATTATTCTAAAAAAATATGCAGAAGAAGGTTTAAATATTTAAAAATGCTTGACTTTGGGTACAAGATAATACGTATATTTTAATGACAAGAATTATTAATGAAGAGAATTCTCAGCTATTTTTTTTCATGTTATTCTTAAATTTAGACAGTTTCATGCATGCAATAAAACAACAGAGTTCATGCCCTTCAAAAATTTCACACACACTAATCCCAATTGAAGAATTACTGACTTTCTCGAAAGCTTAATTTAAAAAGCTTTTGGTAACACGCTCCTCTTCACACAAATACCAAATAATGTAGTGAACATAAGCAGTGCTGGATTTTCTATAATGCGCCCTGAGCTCTGAGCCCACAGTGACCACATTGATAGGAGAAGTTAGCGAATGAGTTTGTACAATATCAAGGGTTAATTCAAGATGACCTCGAATAGTTAAAAATGCTCAAACTTTCATTCGTATATACTATCAAGGCGAAAGTAGTTTTCCTGATTACCATACATTTTAAATTGTTTATGTAGTATCATTGGCCAGTATCATTTAAGTTTACTTGCTCTAATGATCATCATGGGAAGATGTATGAAGACTGGCGAGCGACAGGGGTTATTGGAGGTGCCGTATCGTGTTCATATGCAACAGCTGAGAGACGGACATGGTCGAAGAAGAAGAAGAATAATGACAATAGACTCTTAAATGATGAGTGATGATAGGCATTATCATAAACCAGCCGCCATGCGAGTGAATGAACGAAATTGATTTTGCGGACAAAAATGTACAAATGAATATTGTGTAAATTACCTAATATTAAAAATAGTTATTTGGTGGACACGCTGATATTTATTAGCCACGTGAAGCGTAATTCCGACTCTGAACTTATATATTATATAAAAGTATTATTATTATAAATCCAGAAAGACAACGTGTAAAATACGAAATATGAAAAGCCTAGTTTTATATTAGGTTGATAGCTAATTATTGAAAGATAATATTATCATATTTCATGTCTTATAATATAGTATAACCTTTATTAACTATTTACGTATATTGTTATTCACTCTACAATTACACATTTAGGAATTTGTAGTGAACACGTAAGATGTACCTACGAGGTGACTTTTGTGAAATTAATTCGTTTTTTTTTGACTTAGCGCTTATAACTGTAAATCAGCAAAAATTATTACACCAATATAAAATACGTAAGAACACAATATACAATACCTGACAGTTGAATTTAATTATGTAAGTATCCGCAATACCCTATATACAATATATTTAAATGTCCTATATATAGGTATAGTCCTAGTAAATAATTGATATCTTCTGACCATGTCCGATCATAATAGGATCATATGGGCCTCCACAAAGTAGAGGTTTGTATTAACGGATTTTTGTTTTTACAAGAAATAGATGTTGGCCACTTGCTCAACATATTATATCCATAGTCTGACCCCACGCAAAAATTGAAAAACAATATGTGTATTCTCCAGACCCAGCATTCGAACTTGGGACCCCGACATTATAAGCGGACGAGTAAGCCGCTTGGCCATCGTGGTGTGGGCCTATTGTTTAAATAACTATAAGTATAGCAATATGTACAATTTATCATTCCAATTTAATGTTGCAATAATAGTGCAATTAATTAAATTTGAGTTATCGAGTTTGAAGATTTACTCTAAATATATGCGGTATTGAAATATACAACAAAGTAATCTTCCTGAAGCTGCTTGATAAAATATGGCAATGCCTGCTGAAGAGATTCAATTATATTTTTCTCCTGACAACAATTCAGAAAATGGATGATTAAATGTGTTAATGCAACAAAGCCTATCCATAACTATAATAATATAACTGAATGTTTGTATTAAATAACAGTCAAAGTAGGTACGAAATGTTATTATAATAATATTCGTACACGCCAATAACCTGAATTATTTAATCTTTGAAATCAGCCTAATTTATACTCTTTCGTAATACATAGTATCACAAAAATGTATAAAACTAAAATTTTATAATTGCTTCTAATTTTGAATACAAGTAGAACTTTTTAATATACAGAAGTGTGTAAGTATTCATCATTTATTGCCACAGCACAGTGACAACTTAGCAATTATATTAAATAAGAAACCATACTTCGATTTATTATAATAAATTTTATAACTATCAATTGCAATACATGTCAAAATAAAAAAGTTTCATAAAAGATGTAAAACAAAGTACAATAAAAGATATAAGAAAAAAATGAGACGGACAATTTAATTATATCATTTTTCCTCGGTTGTAGATTTACAAAAAAATACGTCGTAAAAATATTTTTTTACGATGTACCTATACGTATTATGAAAAAAAAATGCGAGTACTCATATACTATAGTAAAATTCAATTTGATTTTTATTATAGGTACACATAAATTTAAATTAATAAAATTATAAATAGAATTGCGCTTGATTAGAGGCAATAAATGTACTATTCTTTTTAAGTTAAACCAAGAAAAAAAATGACCACAAGATTTATTGTTATTCTTACGAGTAAATGCTAAGTATACAAATAATTCATAGGTAGTTACTAAAAAAGAACATAAATTCTTACTAAGTTTACTATTCCACAACTGTTGGAAAGTAGCGTTTCTTTTCGAGCTTGTTAAGTTTTAAAAAGTTGTTTGTCTTTTTAATAAAGACGAATTATATAAATAATGACTCAGGAAATTTATCAAAAATACTAAAAGGTATATAATAAGTTATGTTTGATTAAAGAAGTTATATTGGTGAGTCGATATTAAATAATATAATGACTTGTGAGTTTTTTTAAGTACTTCACATATGCGTCTACACAGTTTATTGTGTTTAATGACGGCAATATTGAAGTAGGTATTTAATAATAGTTTCTATGACTGTGGGCTTACTTGGAGAAGTGCGTTTTCTTTTTGAGCGCGTCGACGAGCTTCGGCGACATTTTGTTGTTATTCCGCGCGCTCTGTCCGTCCATGTTGGGGGCGCGCGGCCGCCTGGCTGGGCGTCCCGACGCCGACGACGCCGCTTTGGCAGTCTCCGCGCGGCGACGCCCCCCCGACACGCGGCGTCCGCTCGCCAGAAAAATAGACACGCTGCGCATGATCATGGCTCCGCCGCCAAACTTTGCGCCGCCACTTGCCATCTTGCTTGTTTGAATTTCTGCAAACTGTGGATAACGTGGAACTGAACATGAAGAATACAGTAAGTATAACATAACACTTCGGAGTTAAGTCAGTTAAACTAATAATAATATAGATTTTGAACAACAGAATAACAGCAATTAAAAACCCATAAAATTTTCATTCAGAGGAGAAGTTTATTTTTACTTTATGCAAAATTAGTAGCTCATATTCTTATCATGTGTCAGTGTAATATTTTAAGGTACCTTCACACCCATTAGATACATATTATTTGACATACATGCGTAAATCTTCCATCAAAAATTGTACAAAAGACAGAATTAGGGAAAATAATATTCAACCCGTAATAATTTTTCTGTAGCAAGAGGTTAACTACGGTAAATCCATATTGACAACTTTACATGATAGACACATTTTTAAAAGATAAACGATTTTTTGTTTTGATATTTTTTAGTGATAAAATTTTAATTTATTATTTCTCAAATATATAATCTTTGTTTTATGTTATTTATTTTGTAGTTTTAAAATATCTTTTTTGTACTGTATTAATTATAAATGTATCTGAAAACATTAAAAAGAATTTATTTTTTTAAGTCAAAGATAAACTTATAATTGTAAAAAAATGTGAATTTGTTACATATTTATGTCACGCATAACGTTATTATTATATTATATTTATGGTCATATGTATTATTAAAATAAAATTAAATCGTTAAAAAAAATCGGTTGGTACATGTTCAAACACGCGCGTTAACATCATTTTACTCCCTACTTCAATTATAGTTTGTCAATTTATGGCTACGGCCGTATGTTGTAGCTTAACCACTGGGGAATGCCAAAAGAAATGGCGTATTTCAAAAAAACACTACCTTAGTCTTAGGTCAATAACTATTATAAAGCAATCATTATTCGTAGGATGTTTATCGCACTTGAATGGTCAAAGACATAGCTTATAATTTTAGTATCTTTAGAATTATCTTCAAATGTATTAATCTTGCCCATTTTTTGAATAATAAAATGCCTAATTCTTGTCAAATTTGGGATCACAGAGATTATCAATATACTTTTTTATCGTAAATATTTCACTATAGTAATGTCGATATAAATTATACTGATGGTTTTATAAATGCGTTTAAAAATTAATAAATGTAAAAAATCTTAACACCACTACATATTTATGCACTGAAATATGACTTTATTCTAAAACATTAGAGGGAGAGGTTTAAAAGAATACTATTTTATGTAATAAAAATACTTTATGCAGTTATCAAATGTTTAAAATAAATATAACGGATAATAAGGCTTCAAAATTATATAAATAGATTATCTACAACGTTTAAGGTATGTACAGGATCATGCTTTGAAAATAGAAAAAAGCTCAATTTTGACCCACGCTGAGCACGTCCGCCCTTAAGTTTTCAATTTTTGACCGTTTAGATTTTTGAATAATTCATCGTTTTAATATTTTTTATATTTATTTCAAAAAACATCGATTTTTATAAAAATATAAATGTGCATAACTTGAAATCCTTTTTCTTTATATCAAATCAAGCTTCAATATTGAGACCATACCTAAAATAAAATGGCGCATCTCAAAAACCTAAGTACACGTACTGTTTTTTGATTGTTTTTTATGAAACATTAAAATTGAATTGTTTTTTATTCTGCTTAATTGTGGACTCTTTTTATTTAAAAAACTTACAAGAATAAATATGACACGGTAAATAAATACGCATGTTTGCAGATATAAATATTAGATTTTGTAAAATTAAAACAACAAATGTTCTTCGAAAAACGATGTCGAGACCTTATTCTATCTTAAGCGGTGTCCACATTGGCAACCTCATTAAATTTCGATTAAAATAATTAATGGTCATATAAATTATGATAATTATCGTGAAATTTAATGAGGCTGTCAGCAACTTGTTGCCAATGTGGACACGGGATTAAATACAAAAGGTGTAATATACAAACAAGAAATAAATTACCGTTATTCTATATTTTAAACAAGTAAGCTACAAAAAAATGCATGCAACCATATCCTACTATGTTTGTATTTCCATCTCCAACATTATTTACGATCACAATATGTTTGATAGGTGTGCAGTATTTGCGCTGCTTACTCCGTAAATCAGACGTGTTGAGAAAATGGCAACACAGACAAGTGATACAATATATTTTAAAAATCGGTGAGTATGATAATAAATTATTGATAAAATGGTAATATAAAATTCTATAGGTTGGTTTGTTAGTATAATATGTTATTACCTATATATCTACGTATCCTATTGATAAGACTTAATATATTATTCAACTTGCCTTTATAGGTAGTCAACGTTGATTTTTAAATAAGGGTAAGTACATTATTTAATTCTGTCTGTGTACTTCCTTCTAGTATTTATGATTTTGCATATATACTTATATTTTTTTAAATTACGATGTTTTTTTAAATTTTATTCATACCTACGTATATATTATATTATTATCTTTATGTTCTTCATATCATGCTGTGATCGTTTTAAACATATAATCCATCATGATCGCTTCGTGTAAAATGTAAATGAATAAGTTTGAAATTGGATATTCAGTTGATACTATGAACAAATGAAATTACCTACCTGTCAGTTTTCTTTAAACCTTAATATTTTTAGTAATAGGTAACGAAAATGATACAAAATTTCGTAACTTACATTAATATTAAGAATATATATTATTATGTCCATTAATTTGCATACAACCTTCGAAGGGTTGATTGTTGATGTTGCATATAAATATCTACACACGCCAAAACTTGTTTCAGCGATAGGGGAAACCATAGTTCAGACCATCTGGCAAAATAAAGGTTATATATATGAATATATAATTATTATGGTTTAGAAACAATTTTTTTGTTAGTTTGTTATTATAATGAAATTCTCACACGTAAATGCTAGTTAATCAATGTATATAATAATATGTACATTGTAAAAAAAGTTTCATTATGTGAGAATGTTTTATAGAATACTGTTTACGATAAATTAACTTTCAGCGAGTAACCAAATACATACATGAAATAGCTGTGCTTTTGTGTTTTTTTTTCGTTAAATTATATGTTAAGCTTCCGTTGGTTGGAAGCTTTGATACTTTGATTTTTTTCCAACAGGTTCGCATGTTTATTGCGATGTTAGAAACAAGCGTCATTATGGCATTTTTTTCTTATTGTATATTTTTATTCGATATATGTATTCAAATATCGACTTGTTCAATAAAAATTATGTCATAAAATTCTCTCCCATTCCTTTTCCATGGTATCAGATCCTGTATATCCTGAATTTTAACACGCAATTAACCTCACTTCGGCACGCTGGACCAACACGGCGGCTTTTCTGATGCCATCCGTCTACATACCATGTCTTGTTTGTGGCCTTAATTATATACTTAATTGTTTTTCCTACCAACCATCCCTTTTAAAATAGGTCAAACCGTCAATAAATAAATTCATTTATGACGTCATCCTCAATTATTTCTATAAACACTTATCGCTATATCGTTTGCTGACCCATTCTAAAATTATGTCAGTTAAGTTGTGATTATATTATGCTGCAAGTCGCGTACTATCACGTGACGTCACAGTAAGCTACCATGACGGGAAAAAATGTGTAATGTCGTATTTCTTGGTGTTTAAAATATTATCAGACTGATATTTCCATCCCGTAACATATTTTGAACCTTTAAATGAACATTGTCAGAAGATGTGTTTGTATAGCAGTTAATCAAATGACGAGTGGTTTGTTGAACATTTCACCGTGGAGTATATTGTACGTATCTATGTTACAAAATGCGGAGCTAGTTTCTAGATTCTATACAGATTTTATAAAATGTTTTTATTGGTTTTAAAATAATTTAATGAATAAATATACGCGATATGATTACAATTCTAATTTAATTTCCTACTTACTTTCTTTTGACATGAATATTATAGGTTAACTGATATAACAATATTTAATTCAACATAATAATTTACAGTTCACTAATAGATACACACTTAAATGTATCCATTTCTTGAAAATACTTCATGTAACTGTCTAATTGGAACATGACTTTGCAAACTACCGTCGCATTTTGTAACATACGTACAATATACTCCACGGTGAAATATTCGACAAACAACTCGTCATTTGATTAAATGCTATACGAACACATGCTTCAAGGACAACGGCTTACGAAGAAGTGTCCTACGGTCAATTGTATACATACAAATTTCCTGATACGTTTAGTTTTCACCTGTACGAGGTGATCGTCATTGATGACGATCTAGTCAATAAAATTTCATTTTTTGCTAGTATCTAAATTAGGTTGGCCTTGTGTAATCCACATTTTGTATATACGGACGAGTCGGACCTACGTAGCTTAAGAAAACATATTCTTTAGGTATACTTACCTAATAACTGTATCATATGAATATATTTGAGTGTGTTACGACTCACGGTCTGAATTATTTTATACCAACCTGCATATTGTAGTGAAGACACTGACAATAAGTACGTGGTTTTAGGAAGCCCTATAAAATATTATCTTATGGCTTGGATTCGCAAAAGTTCACCAATGTACACACACGCTCTCTCCATGGGCACTCGCGTTCTCGTGTCGTAAATACAAAATGTTTATCGTATTGGCGACGCCATCGGCAGCCCACTTACCGATGTTCATCCCTAATAAAACTGTGGGTTTATAACATTATAGCCTGTGTATATAAATATGACACATAGTTGGATTGTTTCAGGTATGTTTTAAAATAGTATTGCTTTTAGCGTGTGCTATAGGAAAACGTGTATGTATTGTATGTTTCATTAGAAAAAAATGATGAAAGTCAAAAACAAAATGAAAAATGTAGATATAAAAAAATAGTATTTTTCATTTTATTGGCAAAGAACATTGACAAATATGTGGCTGTGCAATGAAATTTTTAATTATTGTTTGTCGATATTCGACAACTCTACAAGAGAGTATAGTAGAGACAAGTAGAGATCCGACAATAATAATGCACACTTTGTAACTCATATTTATTTATTTTAATTGAAATAAGAATATAAATTGCAGATGGTTTCGGAAATATCGATGTAACCCTGTCTAACCAAACTATATTAGACAGAAGAATTTTTTTTCTAATATATTCTTGGTAATACCATTTGATATCTTTTGTAAAATGATGGTTTTTCACTCTACTTATTTATTTATGTAAATTTCAATGTCGTATTGTCGAATAATGTATAATACGGAATGTGCTCTTCTGTCATTGATTTCAAATACAGCCAGTTCCTACCTATACGAGTCTACCTACGCTGTATACTAAAGGAAAAATCAAATCGATATCATGCTGACCCCTTTGACCTCTTTTATGTATCTACCCCCACAACAGAAACGCCCGCAAACTATTAAAATTACCAAAATACGAACCCATGATTCTAATGCTTTCATTATTGAATTTCTATTATAAACCAATAATATATAATGTATATATATGTGATTTCGAAATTGTTCCCTTTTAATCAGCATTTTGATTATTTATATGAGACGTAAGAACAAAATACAAAATTTATTATAGTCTGTTTCTTCCGTTATAAATTATTCACAAACTACATCAATATTGATGAAACTTGCACATCTCAAGCGCCGGCTAGACTCTCGTGCTTTACGACAAGCTTACCTGCGCAACCCGGTTTGTATAGGGAAGCCTGAGTGTATGGACGGGAAAACTGAAGCTCGCGCAAACCGAAAAGCGCTGTAAAAGTGATACCACGCAGGCAAGTCGCTGCCGTCTAGCCGGCGTATTATAGACTAAATTATACAAATTTAGTAGAATTTCTTTTCAAATTTACTTAGATAACACTTCTCAAAAATAATGCACTTGCAACAGTTCATCACGGGGAGGTAAAGTCGTCAGATCACAGCGTCGTGAAGTGCGGGTAGGGCGGTGCGTGCCCACATCCAACCGATATCAATCGCATGGACTTAGTCGAAGCTAATAATACAATTAAATCACCAGTAGATAAATTGGTTAAATAGCTAGATTGGAATGGTGAGATGCGGGTGGAGGGCGCGTCTAGATCCAGCTGTTCTCATTGGTTTGAAAAAAGAATCATATCTAATCAAATATTTCTTATATGATCACCCGGTCACGGTCACCCGACCATTGACCCATTGACTGAACCCATTGACTGAATATTCATAGAAATGGAACAGCTGGGTATAGGGGTGATCCCATTGATTAGAGCAAAATCAAATTATTCATTTCTTCATTCTGTCTATCTGTATACCTAATGTTATTTTACGCAAACGATGTCGCAGGCTATCGCTATTATTATTCATAAAAAATGCAGCGTAAACTTGAACGTTGGATTTATTATTTCCATGAAGGCAGTATGTATTATGACAAAAATATTGAAATGGTATATTTTTTATGAAATGACTTTTGATTTATTCATATGTAAGCATGTCAACTGTTATAAATATAGGCTATAAAGAAAAAAATCTACTCAAAACCTTATTGCGTGCTAATAATGCTTTTATTTCGAACGAGACAAATCGATCACGTCAAAGATGGTAATTTTTCATATAACACAGAAAGGATTTTCGAAAATTTATCATGAAAATAGAACTGCCAACGACACGTGAATAGTAATGGAAAAACGTATCTGGAACAAAATATGAAGACCGATTTAAAACAAATAGGGAATATTATTATAATAATAGGTAATAAGAATGTATGAAACATTACGAATAGCATTATAGTTTTTTTAATAGAACTACATTATTTATTTTTTCAATATTCTGCATCGTAATTTGGTTCGCAACAAAAAATATCCAAATTCTTGATAATTGTTAGAAACTGTAATGTGAAATAACAGAACTTGATTGCCTCTAAAAATTTAGCACGTAATCCCATCATTATGTTGTTTTGCCATTGCCAAGTAAAATATATCGCGTATCTAAAAGTACTATTTCCACGGTTAACAATTAATGAAGTCGGCATTCAATGAGCGGAATGTCTTCTAAAACCATCCAAAAATCTTTTTCATGATTTTCAAAATGTTCCCCATTCATTTATGGAATCACCAGAATATATAAAATACACGTATAATTTAATTAATGGCTAATTCTTCAGTGCGTAGTGCGATTACATCAATGCTATTTTCATTTGTTTTGTCCATGTGTCATGCATTTTAAAATAATGTTTTTAAAATGGAAACTGCCCGGTAGACATGTGTGCATGTAATCCTTATTTTTTTTTGGAAACTGTTAAATTACATTTACAAATATAGTAGGTAGAGTTATCAATCGTAGCTCCCATAATACGAGTATGTTTGTTGTTCCAAAGGACAGTATTATTGTCAGTGTTGGTTTTTTGTTTATTAATTTTAACCAGAATGTACATAAGAGCGCTTTCAGCATGCAACTTATTTACGTAAAAATTAAATAAACATAAATACGGTATGTAGGGAGTGAGTAGCCACCACGGAGATGTTTGAACAGATTCTGAATATATACCATGAAACACGCAGTTATTAAAGGTGTTTTAACGGTTTTTGTATATTTATTACGTATCATTTCTTAAACTATTTTTTTATTCAACGAATAATTCACAAGAGTGTAACATTCTTTTATAAAAACAGTTTATTAAATTATTACCAAGTATAGGTAATATATAAAAAATTGGAGTGATCCTGTCATACCGGTTAATAATTATTAAGGTAATTATAATACTTCGATTTAAAATACAAAAGCTGACTGCAAATTAGTAACGCAATTTAGAAAACGCTTCACAGAATATTGTAAAAACATTAGTTTACTTCATAGCAATTAGATAGAACACGTATATCTTAATGATCAGATGAGATGGGCGTGAATACTGAAGGGCGTATTTTTTTCAAAAAGATTTTTTCTAATGGTTATATTATATTTCTCACAAGTGTTTTCAATTCTTTATATAGGTAGGTATGTCATAAATATTGTTATGGTTGACAATATTTTGCGGCTCATTCCATCGAGCCAATTTTGGATTAAGAACCCCTGCTTTAAAGGGAGAATGCAATTTTATGTCTTTACTATGATTGTTCAAAGTTATTTATTTTTTAACTGACATAAAAAAGATATAAAAAGGCTATTAAGTAAATATGATGCAACCAAATCATGACTCTACGCCACAAAGCACAACACGATAATGTTAGAAATAAATACAAAAAGTTTAGCTTAATAAAGTTCAGGTTGCAATAGGTACTGAAGTTTGGTATGAGTCGATGTTCGTAAACATTTGAGATCTGTTAAACATTATGGCATCGGATTTATGAAGTAATTTTATAAAATTACCTACCCCCGTTTGATAATCTCTACATCGCGTGGCTGTAATGTTTTATGATGAATATGACATGGCCAAAATTGACTTAGCAGCACCATGAAAATTCGTAGGTAATATAAACATATAAACAAATGAAAATTATTAAAAAAATAAATCATCTGTACAAATGCTTTCCAGTGGCTCGTTTAGCGACGCAGAGGCCCGATGCACTGTCTGATCACAATAAAATAACGTTTTAAACACATTAGATAGCGTAGTTATTATTTAGGGATGATTGCAAGTAGATAGTTGGATCAGTATTTTAATAAATAAGAAAATGTAATAATATCAAGTAGATAGTTATATGAAAAAAAATCCTTCTTTTTTACCCATTTTTCGTGGGAACGGGATAACTGGGCACCAGGACAATTGGGCGCCGCACTGTCAAATGAAATAAATAGACGTTCGTTACGATTTTATACAGAAAATAGATGAGGAATTTTAATCAGTTTCTATCTACTACTTAATAGTTGTAATTCACTTTGTTCGTAACATAATGTTTTTTTATTACGGATTGAGAATTATCATGCCTTAGGCTTTATATAAAAACAAAATAATTCTGTTCTCGTTGGAACTTAACATATCCACAATTAAATCATTATTACGTGTACATATTTTAATTCTCACCAAAGATTAATTAATAATATAATAATTTAACTATAAATAACAATAATAAATAGATATTTTTAAAGTACATATAATTCATGAACGCCTATTTATTTTAAAATGTTATTCGATTGCGTGGCGCCCAGTTGTCCCGGCGCCGAATCGTCCTAGACTCTTTTTCGTCATGCTATCGCCATATGAATATATCATATAGATAAAAATAAAATGAACACTGAAATTATAATAAATAGAAATATATATATCAATTTTAGATAGGCACCTTTGGATACTATATTATTTCTATATTGGTATTCGAAAATCGATGCAACTATTTGTCCTATCTATATTTATTTGAGGAATTTATGTTAATCATAAATTTTAAATGGTAGGGGTAACATACGAAGTAACAAAATATTGGTATTTGACAGGTGAAACCGAACAGGTGATTTGATTTGTGATGTTTTTGATTTTTATACCGCACTTTATCAGTTTATTTGCTCTTGCGGTCTGACAAGCCAGATTTTAGATTGCAATGTGTATTCAATGTGTTTGCTCTTCTGAAAACTTTGCAACAGTCACTTATGTGGTAATGCCATTCAAAACTCAATAATAATAATATGTTCCAGTTAACTGACACCTATTTAAGAATATGTATTAATAATACAATTATTGGACTGTGTGATTTCGAAATATTTGCCATACGATGTTTGCTATTTCCATTATATGTTAGCGTAGCACAGTTTGTTCCGTTATAACTAAAAAACTACTTATGAGTTGCCTAGAACAGTACTTCTCAAAATGGGTGGCGCGCCCCCCTAGGGGACCCTGGAGTTCCTGCTAGGGAGCCGCGAAATACTTCAGTATTTGAAAAAAAATCATAAAACTGTGATACCTGATACAAATCAGTTAAAATCTCGGGTCGAATTTTCACGCGATCACAACACTTTATCCGATATGGATAAATAATCTATATAAATTATTTAGATTTTTTAGTTAAACAAAATATTACACAAAATTTATATTGACCTATGCGAAACAGCAATTTCATCATTACTGGTAATAACAAATAAGCACAGGTCGTGTCTTTCAACGGTGACTTTGAAGCAAACCCTGCAAAATATCATTTCAAACATTGTAGGTATCGGATATTGATTTTTTATGTGAAAATATGCATTCATTTCCCTCTCATCAAACTGTGTTTGTAGGCTGTAGCTGAAATAAATTTACAGTTATTTTTTTTAATTGTTTTTCTTTACAAGTAAGTAAATGAAATGTTCTACTATTTTTAATAAAAATGTACCTATACTGTAATAAAGTACTGTTGGTTAGTAAAGGCTAAAATTTGTGGGGAGGGGAGCCTTGATTTTTATTTTCTGATTTCGGGTCCGTGTTATGAAAAAGTTTGAGAAGCACTGGCCTAGAGTCATAAGAAGTCACATATTGCAAAAATCGAGTTTTGAGAGTTCGCTAGGTTCAAATGTAGTGTGACGCTCTACAGTAGCGTTTTCCAAAAATGGTGTTCGGGGTAAAATGTATGGTATTTTATGTATTAAATACAATTTTTTTAATAAATCCGAATGAATCCACACAACCACGTATTTTAAAATGTTAAATTTAAAAAAATAGCGCCGTAGACGTCTTTTTAATGGTTACATGTAAATTGTACGTTAAACATTTCACCGTGGCACAGTTCGCCGCGAGCTTTCTTATCAGAAAGAGATGACCGTATACTATACAGATAATAGAGTATAGATAATAGATTCAATATGAACATTAATTCAATTTTCATATCTGAATTTAGCAAAATTCATGAATTCAAGAATGAAAACCTAACCTAATCTAAGAAATAATCTAGTATGTCGGCTATTTTCAAAATTTGTTTGCTGCTGGCTTCCTGTAAAGTGTAAACCAATAAGAATCGTGTTTAATTTAGACATGAATTTTATGTCAGTAGGTACTATACGACCCAAAGAGATTGGACGGTCTTTAATATATGGCCATATATTTCCGATACAACATTTCATGCATACGTACAATTTTCCGGACACGCTTTTTAATATTTTATATATACCAAATTTAATTTGTGATGTGTGTTTATCTCACTAATCTGGTCGACCCGTCACGCCGTTCATTAAGGCCCGGGCCCCCAGGCTAGAGGCCAATCAGCCCCCTATCTCTTGTGGGGGCCATACTGTTGTTTGATAAATACATAATTATATATTATTGCAGCTGGATACTTAAAATCCTTAAAAGTTCATTGCGTGTAGAAAATCTGCACAAAATATAAATATAAACAAAATGTCTTTGAAAGTTTTCGCGAAGAAAGCTCCTTGAATCGCGTATATTTTGCTTGGAAATAAAAATAAAACTTTGCTTGTTCTGCTGGAAAGTACGAAAAATGTTGCGAGGGTTTGCGAGGTATAAAAAACAAAGAAGTAATTATTATCCTCTGCGAGCAAGTTTGGATTGGCTTTGTTAATTTAGCCATTGTGCTTACCGTATACACAAATAAACTAACTTTTAAAGTTAAAACTATGTCATAATGCGGAAATCACATGATACAAAATACTGTACAATAATTATTTTATAATTTAACCTTTTTATCATAAGTCTCTATCACGAAAACGTTGTTAATTTAAATTTAGTCATTGCATTAATTTATTAGATACTCTCTTACATTGCAAATTTTGTAAAATGTATTAATATTTGTTAAGGCTTTCCAGGTGTGGCAGTATATACGCATCCTCAAAATTTCTTGGACTCACTGGATAACAAATTATGACAATCTCAATCGAATGGGAAATGACCCATAAGTTCTGGTTAGTATGAAAACCAGAAAATTACAGTTAGTAGGCCTCGGCCACATTATGAGAGGACAAAAGTACATCATTCCCCAACCTATCAAGGAAAGATTAATGGTTAACGTAGCAGAAAATGACACCGCATTTCGTGATTCAATAACTGTGATTCGTTCGAATGCAGCTCCACCGAACTGTTCCGGGTAGCGGACGATAAAGCAAAGATCACGCTGATGATATCCGACTTCCGTTAAAGAATGGAACGATAAGGAGAAGAATAGTATTATTATTGACGAGATTGCTTGCAGAACCAAACTGACATAGAGCGCATTTGGGTGACTGAACAGTATCTTCAAAGATGACCTTCTATTATGCCTAAAGTGTTCGAACAATGTGTGCTACCAGTGCTCACGCATGCATGTGAAAAATGAATAAATTTCAGATAAAACCAAAAACTACGATTAGCGCATTGTGACATGGATAGGTGCATGTTGGGTATAACGCAGAAAACAAAAGATGCGAAAATAAACAAGAGTATAGATGCGCTCTTGTAAAAGAAGTCGCCAAGCTGATGAAATTAAGAACGATGACGTGTCGCTTGACGATTGGATAACCGAAGTACAGTGTTTTATACTTAAGGGGTACTAAACGACTACAAGGCCGTTCTTAGTAATTGCCGTTTTTTAGAAATACCACAAACGCCGACATACGTGTGAGCCCAAGTGGCGCTACTTTTTCTTTAATGTATGTAAACAGGAAACTGGATTGTGTATGTAGTGCTTTTAAATTGCGCTAATGTGTACGGAAACTAAAACCTGATCGATCGATGAACTCACCAACTTCTACGGATGGATGTGGCAGAGAAGAAGTTGGAACTGAGGAACTGTGAAGAGAGGAAAAGGCCAGGGGTCGTCTACACTAGGTAGTAGATCTGTCCCGGTTGATAATAATTATTACTTAAATAACAGTAGATAGGTACCCGACGACGAACATTCAACTTCCCCCAAGCAGCGTCAACTGTTTTTTCAGTTTGCTCCTGGGAAGTGAGAATGTTTCTGAAACGAGAAAGACTGTGCTTCAAATGAAGTATAGTAAAAATACTATTATACATCTTAATCCATTCATAATATGCTGGAAAACTCTTTAATTAGAATTAAATATAACTATTTAACTAGTATGGATAATTTATTATTGGCAAGGTTTAGGATTCCTATTTTCGTTCTAATCAATGATTAAATTTAATAATACTAACTACCAACAATTTTATTTTCCACCAAATACAATGATAATAATTTTCATGGTATTTTTTAGTAACCGAGTATTCTACCATTTTTAATTTATTTCATAAAAATATTTTCATTTAAATTTCATTTCGATTATCACAGGCTTTATTAAATCAACTAATTATTTTAAAAATATTACTATACCTACTTCTATTGAAATAACGTTTTCAATTCTGATTTGAATTCCTTTACCGGCGAAACGGTATTGATTTACTTGAAAACTATAACGTTGATGTACTAAAAATATAAATATGTTGTTTATTTAATTATTAGTTAGTTATAAATTCTTTTTAATTTGATGATATTATTGTAAAGTTATACACATTTATATTTTTTATAAAAATCGATGTTTTTTAAAATGGATATAAAAAAATATTAAAACTATGAATTTCTCAAAAATCGCTTAAGTGATGCTTAGAAAACTTAATAAACTAAATTTTAATAATAAATATGACCATAAAATATATGTAATAATAGGGTGCGGTCCGATAGAACAAATTCACATTTTATTACATTTTTTACAATTGTAAGTTTGTCTTTGACTTAAAATAAAAAATATTTTTATTTTTAATGTTTTCAGATACATATTTATTCATTAATACAGTTGAAATTGTAAATTATCAAAAAAATGTCTCAAATTGCAAGCTTCGTATTTTTCCGCTAGGTGCCTCTTTAAAAAAGGCTCAGTGAAGACTTCGCCTCAATAATATTATTTTTATAAAAGTACCTACATATATCATAGAATCAGACCATGTCTTATTATGTACATAATTATAATATATAATCAGACACTATATTATAAGTTAGGTACATATATGCATTCTACCTAGTACCCAGTACACGTTGATTCAATTATATTGTACACCATGTATTATATTATATAATTGAAAAACAGTTGAAATTTTATTAATTTAGTCTGTGAAAACTATTTGTCAGTAAACATATAACATAAATACAAGTAATAATAATGATAGTGAATAGTGAATGACATTTTTTCTGTTTAAGTAAACATGGTTAGTACGCAGAAGAATTGATAGTTAAGTTCTTAAATAATATGGATAAATAATAACAGTTTAAACTTATAGATTATTTAGAGAAGAAATATTATTATTTTAATAGTTTTAAGTTATCTACATCACAACTTATGTTTTCTTAAAGATGAAAACTACGTATTAGAGAATTAGAGGTGTAATAAATTATACTTCATAATATATAGCTTTTAACGTCTTATTATCTCTAGATCAGCAGTTAATGAATATTTTATTATTCGACAATAAACATGAATACTCATTTTTATTATGCTTTATATAAAATTGAATAAGTACATTAATTTGAACAATTGAAATTTGAGCCCATCCAAAAATCGATGTACAAAAAGCTTTTCGTACGAGAACTGTGTAGGCAGCAAAAAGCGTGGCAGTTTAATCATGTAGGCATAATCATGAGAAAGTTATTTACTCACAGCTGTTTGTGGTCGAGGCAAAGTCGGCAGGGGTGAGTGGAATTTTCAATGCGATTGTTGCAGTAATGACTCAGATATTTCCCGATTTAGATTCAAAATGGCGGCATCAAATTATGCAATCACAAAGGAAGTTTCAAGTCACGGATCGAAACCGCCCCGTGGAAACAAACCACGGACTATTCGCTGTCTGTTATAACGAGTTTCCGTGGTAACCGTACTAGGTTATAACAGCCTTCAATAAAAATGCCTACTTTAAAGCAGTGATTGATGTCGACTTTCTTGATTGCCCAATTCGGAAAACCACCCTGTGCTATACACAGGTGTTCCCATACAGGTGTATATATTTGCTTTTAGTACAATAGGACGTAGCTTTGGATGATATATCCAATATAATTAGGAAAACTTGGGCCAAACATAACGCAATAAGTATATGTATGTATGCAGTGGCGGCTTGACGACTTTCTAAGTGGTGGGGTTTATCCATTAATTATTAAATATACATACCTACCTATTTTCTCATATTGTACATTATTTACCAAACTATTTATAATAATATGATTTTATTAATGAGGAAAGAGTAATTTTTCAGAATAAATAATATGATTATCTGAGTCGTTACAGTCACATCTATAGACCTACCATTAACAGTTTTGAACAACGACAAACAGCGAACGTTTTTACTCACCTAGGGGTTATTTGATTCGCGGGAGCGTATACACTATACAGTATTCATATACTAACGCTGATGCATTCTCAACGAGATTTTTGTACCACAGCGACGGGTTGGGACTGAGTGACACCGGTCAGCGAAAAATAAATGCCACCTTTCTCAATTTGTACATATGTGTCACCGTGAAATAGGGCGTATTTAATTTAATTAATTATTTTACCGCGTCATCATAATTATGTTATTGCATAATTTACAGTCATTGTTTTATTTATTTGTATAATAATAATAAATATCTCTATAAAATTGGGACGGGTTTAGATGACGTATAAAATGATAATGATGTGGGGATGGTTGCTACGAACCCTTAAGGTAGAGCCGCCCCTGTATGTATGTATTATATCGATGATACGTTCGTAGCCAAGAAGTGAGTTTGATTAATGATTGAAAACTGTTAAATTACTTTGATTAACCTTTTCATTTGTAAAATTTATTTAGAAACCATGTAAATATTGTAAATCAATCGTCAAAATCTATTGGTATTTTAACAATATTTTATGATAACTTATTTACCATTTAAACATTTCGAAATTCTTCTGTCGTGTCTAAGCGAGCGATGTGGATAGACCCATCCTGACAATGCCTCCTTGCAGAAAGCCGTTTTTTGGATCTTCCATTAACTGTTATCGCCTTAGTGTGTTTCATCTTTGATTACGTATCATTGATGCAACGATGGTGGTTAAACGTAAGTCCTTTGTCATATTATAGAATATAGATAGACCTTTAATAGTATGAGACTGTGATTGACTATATCGTAGGTGGTTGGTTTGTTTATCATCAATAACATGAGTGAGTCGTTCATCCTGTGCATATTCTATGTCCATAAAAAGTAATTGACATTCGGGAAACCGAAAGCAAACGAATATGTACTTGGTTGACCTCGTCGAGATGAAGAAATAATATCGATTCAGATGTAAAAACCTTGGGCGTCCATTTATATGGAAGAAAACGGCTTTGGAAGACCTGGATAGAGGGGTTACAAGAAAATTGTACATAAAACATTTCACCGTGGCACAGTTCGCCATAAGCTTTCTTAAAATTGAATTAATGTTCATATTGAATCTAATAAAATTGGAGACCGTAGGTATAGTATACGGTCATCTCTTTCCGATACAAATTTTCACAGTAAAGTGTTATATGGCGAACTGCATACGTACAAATTTCCGGACACGGGATGGAGGATGGTGCTGGAGGAAGGTGCTGGAGAAGGACAATGTCAACATAGGGTTGTAGCGCAAGGAAGAAGAAGAATATTATTAATGCAAGTAGACAAGTAAAATCGATTGTCAGAAAAGAAATATGAAAACTTGTATATACATTATAATACAATATTATCGTCTTCATCTTTGCGGGAACCTTATGAGTCTTATGACTGATGAGCAGTGCTCGAAATGGAAAATTTAACGAACAGGAACGCTAATAATTTTTCAAAAATGTGCAATATTAGATATAATATCTGTAATATAAAAAATCTTAGTTTTAAGTACATAATGTACTTTATAAAACATTTCCATCATCACCTTCACCCGAATCAGTTGTTGGTAACATAAAAAATATATAATAATATAAGTTTACGAAATCGTTTATTCAAAAATTAAAAAAAAAAACATTTATAATAATAATAATTATACAAATACCTAATTGTAAGTATATGAATCTAATTGGAGTAGGAAACATAAAAATACATGAAATAATAGACAAACCAATACAATTTTCCATTTGTTTCGTCAGTAGTTTGAATAAAAACATGTAACTAAGTGTAGATGCAAACATGCAGTGGCGCACCCAGGGGGGGGGGGTCATGGGGCCCTGGCACCCCCCAAAAATGAAAATTATCAGAATGATTTTAAACACTGAAATTGAAAGCCAATAAACTATACCTTTGAGCTTAGACAAATAAAAACACGGCAAAAAATGATTTGTAATAATTCTCCAGCACCCTTTTTAGAAAAATTTCTTAGATTTTAATTAACTGTCAAAAAATTCTCGGTGTCCACCCGAATTCCGGAGTGGTGTAGGTCATGGGTGGGGAGGGCTGACAGGGCTCTAGCCTGGGGGCCCGGGCTGTGGGGGGCCCGGCGTGTCGGGTTGACCAGATAAGTGAAATAAACACACATCATAAATTAGCTTAAATAGTAAAAAAAGTCGCCTGCGGCTCTATTATACTTCATGGCTATGAACATTTTCAATTACTTATATAATTGTGCAATATATTTTTTGATTATGTGTCGATACTCGACAGCTCCATTATTAAAGTAGATGTATTAAAAATCGCCAATAAATCACTGTATAAGTACCCTTAAATTGAAATAAAACATAATTTGAAAAACGTTAATGTAGTGTTTCACACTGCCTTTAATCTTTGCGGTAGGTAGGGGGCCCCCCAAATATCCTACCCCGAGGGCCCGTTTCAGGATGTGGGGACCATGGTGTAGGTACACCGAGTGCAATAGACAAAAGACCGATAAACGAGAAATTAGGCTGTGAAGAAGAAAAAGAGCCTATAGGACTAATTTACATTCTCCTCCTTGCCCCCCCCCCCCAATATTAAATCCTTGGTGCGCCACTGGAAACATGAGTGAAGATACCTTATCGTTATTGATTTTTTGGGTTTTCACCAGGTGTACTTCTTCCTTCTTTCCTCGAAATCATATAATATATCTTAATAATGGCCTCTGCAACAAGCCCGAAACGTCGAGGAAAGAAGACAGAATTACACACGGCGAAACCCCAAAAATCAATTATCATGACAAACAATCGTGAAAGTCTCAAACAGAAGAAGGTACATTGGTTAAACCAAGATACATGCTACTTCATTTAAAGCTCTGATTTTTAGTACCTAAATTGGAAATATTTTGATTCCACTATTTTTTAATCACATCAAAATCCACCATGTACGAAAAGGCAAGAGCTTATATAATATCATAATAAATTAATTTAATAATATTAAATACTTAATAAATACACAAGTTTTACGAATGTAGCATTCTTTATTAAATATGCATAATTTTAAACAACCTCAGACTTTTAGATATTAGAAAAAAATATTTAAATATTTACACCATGTGGGCATGTGGGATCATTTATTCTAATAGATTTCTGATGTTGTAGAAATTATTAATTATTATACCTATAAGTAAATATTTTTCCAATTAGATTGTGATGATTTTATTTAAATGTATTTTATTTCGTGAGTTTTCGCAATGTACCTATTATTTGCTCAATGCAATCTATATTTTATATTATATTATGATATATGGGTACATATTTTCTGAGATTATATGAATTGAAATTAGAAAAATATACCTGCAATACTCTCAGTCATAGAACACGAGAAGGTGGTAGCAAAACACCCAGTGATGTTCCTAAATAAAATGCCGCCCCAATTTTTCTACAGTATTTGGAATCTCCCTATAACGACTCAAATACCTCTGTAATAAGGAATCTGTTCTATGAATATATAACAAAAAAGACCTTTGCGATAATAGGTATATGAAATTAAATTTAAAAAAAAACTAATACATAATATTTATTCGCTTTTTAATAATGTTACTATAATAAAGAGTTTAGACACTTACCCAAATCACCAGAGTGTAAGGTCCAATTCGATACCGAACTTCTATAAGGAAATAACTCAAAATAGATTGTTCTAAGATTTCGTCGTTACCACTTGGCAATACCTACACAGTTTTAATATTTTTACTCATTTGTACTTTGCTATTATTGTACAGTAGGTACCTATATAAAAATCCTTAGTATGTTCGTGGTTTGCATAGTATGCAACATGTTTCCCCAATCACAAGACAAACAATTCAAAACACCAACAAAAACTCACAATCAAGACACCATAATTAATATGGTACCTACTTGATTTAGATGGGTATGCACTTTTTATAAGTACTATGGTTTTATAAATAAATACTACGTCGATGTAAACGACCTCTTGATACTCCAGGATTGCTGTTTAAACTAATATTTTGTAAGTAAATTTATTCTTTCAAAGCCTCAAATCTAAAAGTACATGTGCTATTTATTAGCTATTGTTTATAAAACCTTTTTTGAGACAAAAAAATCTCTTCTTTACGCAACAGTTTTGTGAATTTGAGAACAATAAATCTTCACCGACAATATTTTTTTCAATGCACAGTAGATAGAATTTATTGTATTATTATTGAATAGTAAACAGCTTTGCTACGCAGAAGTTTTGTGAAACAAAAAATCTATATTGATTTATTTTAAAGGACCGCATTATTGTGGTTATTTTAATATCCTCAACAATATATTTTTTCCATTAGCTTTATTTTCTGTATAACATGAAGGGATACATATAGATAGAGTTTAGGAAGGTACCTACCTACGCGTATTTTTAAAAGTATTTCTGCCGAACTAAATTCGAAATGAAAAATAAAAGTAGCTCGGCATGATATGGGTCTATGAACGTTTAAATTTGTTCGTTATCTCTGATGAAGATGCCCATAAACGCAAAAATTTTACAGATACCACTGATATTTTAATTTACTTGCACAATAGCGATATAAAACCTCCTCAGATGTATATCGCTCCATACCAATGGGAAGACGCCTCGTTGGTTACATACCATCTAATATCAACAGGTCGACTAATGAACGGCCTCGATTGTCTTATGATGTATTGTCAAAACTATGAACGCGTCAAGCCTACCTATGTAAAGTTAGCTATCCTATATTTTACGCAAACGTCAATCGGACAGTTACATATGGTTTAGTTTCTCCCGTTTCATTCCATAAAATATTGTGACTTCCACTCCCGTATTGAATACAAATATAGCTATAACTATTTAGGAACCTGCGATTTACACTCTTAACCAAGTCAATTGCTCTGTGATTCATACCAAAGGGTCTAAAATCCAAGCCTTGGTAGATACCTACCTACACGGAGGTAGTTTATTTATTTATAAAACATTAGTTAACAAATGAATTATTTTTGACAATGTGTAGATATTTCATGTGTTTTAATTGAAATTCAAATAGGTACTTAAAACATAATCAAAAAAGGTACGTAATAATTTTACGTTGTTATCGTTATTAGCAGTAGGTAGTAGGTACCCACCCTAAATAAATTATGTATTTTGTGATATTGTCTGCAAGCAAAAAAACTTGTTGAATAGTACTAAGTAATAGAATAATATACTATTATCTCATATTGTCTTAAAGAAAACCGAAGAGAGCAATAAATGTAAGGGTGCTTTCTTCAATAAAAACTGTATTTTTTATTATCAGACAGACACATCGCACCCCCAGTAAAATACTGTAGTAAGTCAAAAATTGGCATTTTGCAGGAGAGCCATTTGAAGTTTCAAATATTCTTTGTAAATACAGGAAAAGTCTGAATGTAAAAATTATTACTCATTTTTATGGAAAAACATGATCTATTTTCAACTGTATTCATCATTTTTCTCTAAAACATATACAAACAAAGATATTTGAATATTTCTGAGTTACGACTGTATTTTATTAGGATATTTGACAATTTTATGTTAAAATTTGAATCAACTCAATACTTTCTATGTAAATTTCCCTACCATCACTCTAATAATTTCAACTAATTTGTTGGGCACTGTAAAGGAAGGTTTTCAAAATATTAAGTTATGGTACAATCTTTAAAGATTTATTGAAAAAAAAAGAAAAATACAATTATTAGTTCAAAACAACAAAAAAATACTTAATTATTTAATTTAATGGGAAAATAAATTTTTTACATACGATTTTTAATTTTTAAACATCACTTGGAAGAGAAGCAAAAAATCATAATAAAATTCACGATGTTTAGCGGTGCAGAGGAAAGCAAATCCTTCTTTTTAATTGTCGTTATTTTTGGCCACTCTTGATATGCTTTGGATATATTGAGACCATCCATTGGTAACGGTTTGCCTATTTGCTGTTGTCGAACATTCAATTTCCTACATTCTTCATGATAACTGGTTTTAAAAAAAATAATGTATGGATAGTCTCTGTCTACTTTTATAACTTTAATCTTCTGCCACAAAATTTTTTCTCCATTTTCATCCGTGTTGTAATTTTTACCGATTTCATCTGCTAGTTTTTTCATGTTGAGAAAATTATTTGTCGTCATGGGTTTAACTATGTATGGTTGTCCTGTTTTCTGACTTGTTTGTACAATGGTAATCATTTGGCTGGGCACAAATATTGGTCCACTTTTTAGAGCCCTGGTTTTCTGCTGCTCAATTGTAGAATGGACGATATCGCCTTCATTTTGTTTATGCCCGGTGACTAAAAACTTATGAGAGATCGTTGTATTTTTTTGTGAATTCCCGGTGGCATATAAATACATTGCAGCAATGTATTTATTTTTATTCTGCCCGGCACAATCGTCACTGTAAAAAATAAAATGCTCATTGTGGTGATATTTTTTACATGCATTGTAATCGAGTACACAGCTACCAATTTTATTGGATCCTCATGCAGCTTGACTCTCGTCCCACATGTATCAGTTTGCAATATTTTCAGTGATATTATAGACTGTACGATTGTACATTGCCAAACTTTCGTTTATAATAGAAAGTTGACACATTTCCGCAAGGAAGCGGTAAAACAGCCTGCAAATCATATACAGCTACATTAATGACGCTATTTTGGCCATTAGTTCGGGACTCTGCTACGTCTTTGATCTTTTCATCCCTTGCCTCTTTTTTCCAGGTTGATGTGTCTCATATTTTTCTTGAAGTTGTTTTTTTTCATCTGGTGGTGAAGAATTATTGTATAGGTCGCATTCAACGCACAAATCTTTTTTTAGGCTTAAAGAAGCCAATATTAAATTCGTCATTAAATATAGATGCGTATAATAGTGTTCTTTTCCAAATGGCATATTGCTGTCAGCTTGTTGTTTTTTGTATAACCGATACATTTCAGCAATTGTTAATTTACCATCTAAATACAATTTGGACGTCTGTGCACGCAAATAATGTTACTCGATCACTGGGAAAGACTTAATGTGAGCTCTTATATCATTTTTTTAAACATCACTAATTTTTTTGTGATTTTTGTGATCTCTTTGTTCTGGAATTGGCGTTCCGGAAAGAAGATCTCTTGTTTTCCATGCAGTGGAGCAGTACCTTTCACTCACCCCAAATGTGTTGATAAAGTATTTTTTGCATACTTCTTGTATTTTACTTCCATTTAGTTGTTGATAACAAAAATTGTTGCCTCTGCTGCTTCCAGTTTTTTTTTGTTTGAATACTTTAGAACAATAATATCCATGCAATTAGTGAGAAAATTACGCTGTATCTCAAGATTTTCCTGTAGTAACAGAGTTACAACAGTATTTTTTTGAAAAGTATTGTTTTAGTTTTTTAGAAAGCTTCTTGTAAAATACTGTCGTAACTTAGTTACAACACTATTTTATTATCTATTCAACAGTTTTCGGAAAGTAATGTACTGTATTAAGTGCTTTCTCTCCGACACTATTTGAGTTTAAGATACGATAGTATTTTATTAAAATAGCAAAAAAAAATACGAATCCAACCACATCCATAACTCGAAAACGCCCATTTCAGACTTACGACAGTATTTTACTGGGGGTGCGACATGGGTTGTCTAGAAATGCATTGTTATGAAAAAATATACCTAGATGCATTTCTAAGAAGAAATTTGGGTTACTGTGGCACCCATTAGTATCGAAATGTACGAAATATTAAAAATCAGGGGTAGTCAACAAGTAAAATCATTGTTTAATAGAAAGATTTTTTTTTAAATATGTTATACTATTTCATATTCCTCAATTTCAACACATTCTGAACCGGGACGCCATATTAAATAGTCTGATGAGGCTCGAGAATTTTATGAGACATCTCGCTATCAGGATTCCACGAGAAGGAACGGTAGATTCGAGAATTCCACGAGACGGAACGGAATTGTCGAGGAATTCACGAACCGGAACGGCGCTCCGGGGCGTTCCGCTCCATTCCGAGCGCAGCTGATGAGTGATGACCACGACCCATATGATTTCCCATTGGCTGCAGAGTGTAACTCTCTCACTCTCACAGCTCGGCTCCACCTCTATCAACAATCACAAGATACAATAGCGGTGTTTGTAGAAAGCCTATGGTAGGTACTACTTACTATATAGGAATCAAAAGGGTTTCCAAACTTATTTTTTGTCTTCTTCGACTACCCAAATGTCACCTGACCCTGACAACTTCAATTCGATAAATAATTAATAGTGAAGACGGTGTTACATCAAATTAATCACAGTTGGGAAGTAATTTATGATTAAGCAGTGAATACTAAAATTTTCTTTTTCAAGAAATTTTTACTATTCTTTTTATTGTTATTGGCCAACCTGTATGTCGCGGACACTTGGCAGCCTGCGAAGTTGTTTGAAGCCTAAAACAAAATTGAATAAACAGGAATAGAAAATTTTATCTTATTTTCTTTCCCGATCTACTGAAGTAAATAGTCATAATATTTTCGTTAAATTTCATCATAAACTACGAAGGGTTTTGGGACAGTTTTCTATTATATATTATTATAACATACAAAATTTATTTTATATTCATGCAGTAATCCATATGTTTGACGAGGGCAGTCGGGTCGTAGAAAATACCAAGTTTTTACAATCTGACAATCTGTGAAAAATGTATCAAAAATTTTCTTTAAATCCTAGCAACACAGACAGCTATTGTTAATTTTTCAACATCCAATATCGCACACGGGAAAAGTCGCAAGAGGTCCTCCATGTACCTACCTAAAACTGCGAAACCTCAAATTTTATTTTAGGTATGGACCCAATATTGAAGCTTGATTTGATATAAATAAAAAGGATTTCAAGTTATACACATTTATATTTTTATAAAAATCGATGTTTTTTAAAATGACTATAAAAATAATTCAGCGCTCGAAATGGAAACATTTACGAACCGGAGGGCTCGACAATTTTCTGAAGACATTTTCATAGTTATTGAATTTTATGTGTATTTTATAAAAATAAGTACTTATGTTCGATTTTCTATTATATGGCATATCTAGCTCATACGGTCAAAATATTTTTTCGGAGACGGAGCGATAATTTTACTTATGTCACGAACCGGAACGGCGCTCCTGGGCGCTCCGGTCGATTTCGAGCCCTGAAAAATATTAAAACGATGAATTAGTCAAAAATCTAAACGGTCAAAAATTGAAAACTTAATAAACTAAATTTTAATAATAAATATGACTATAAAATATGAAGAATAATAAGATGGGACCCTGCAACAAATTAACATTTTATTACATTGTTTTACAATTGTAAGTTTATCTTTTCAATATTTTCAGATACATATTTTATTATATTATAATACAGTTGAAATTGTAAATTATCAAAAAAATTTCTTAAATTGCAAGCTTTGTATTTTCCCGCTAGGTGCTAGGTAAAAAAATAGATTTTTTTTTCTTGACATTAAAAACAATAATAACACATTATTTCGGGATTTTAAAAATACAACAATAATATAATATGGATGCATAAAAATAATAGTCATTGACAGCATTATTTTTACAATAATTATTATTATTTAGAGCAAGCAGATTTCCTTCAGAAGAATATCAACGGAAAACCTAGTCATCTACCGATCTTCGATGGAAGTATTTTATTAAAATATGTACAGTACATCTAGCGATAATTTTCTCAACTTCTGTTATCGTCCATGACACTTCTGTCAAAATGGTTGATACAAATTCTCTTTTGTTATAACTGTCAGTTGAGCGATAGTGTTTTGACTGTGTGGTTGTAGCTGTGGTTTTCAAATAGACAGATAATCCGTTTATATTGACATTTCCATGTGATTGAGAAGTCTATTTGTCTTGTAATTGTAAACAAGTGGATATAAGAACATTCTTAGTACTTTACAATTCAAAAAATATTTATAAAATAAGTGATAATTCTGTGTGCTTGGTACGAAGGTTCATCAGCTATCCTTCCAGGTAGAACATTGAGTGTTGTTTTATTTTGTTTGATTTCGTGCAAATTGTTTCACCTTTTTGAGTGGTTTCCAGTCGATATTGTGAGTCACATTATTTATTAATAATTTTATTGTAAGTATTTATAAAGAACCTAAATATTCACGCAGGTGTTTTCGTTTAAATTTTTAAATGGTGTTGTTAATTTTATTTACGTGCCTCGTATATAAAATAAGGTATTTCATTTGTTGGTGTTTTCAGTTGCACATTATAGTAACTAAATATTGACATTTTATCATAACAATAAAATTTAGGATACAGTATACTATAATATACACAAAATAATACTGCCTCAATTGACTAGAATAATCGGGTATTTTTTGTTCACAAAAATGCAAATAAACAAACTTGCGCAAGTATAGGTATGATGTATGTTATTATTTTTTGTTTATTTTTTTACGTAGATAACCTCCAGTACATTGTGCTTCTTAATTATCGTGCGTGCCAGATTGAAATTATAGTGTAGATTTGCAATAACAAAATAAAATCATATTCTTTTGTCATCCAAACGCGAAAACTAAGAAAGTAATAATGGCCCAGCAAGCCAATGGTTTTGTCAGTTTCATCTCTTCGTTGCATTTCCTGCAGTGCCACTAGGCCAGCTCCAGCTATGTCCAGCATCTTTTCTACTTACCATTGGGTTAGAATATTTTTTGATAATAATATTATATCTCTATATGTTTTTTACTAACATCGGTACCTACAATTATAATAAAACTTTACTGATCGAGAGAGCACTTATAATAGGGGTCTAAACATTTTTTTTAATCCGTTGTAGGTACTTCAAATCAAACAATCAATATACCTAACCTCTCATGACAAAATATAATAAAAAATGTCAACAATCGTACTTATATACTTAAACTATGTCCTAAGTGATTACGGCTGGTTTATGCATTGAAAGAAAGTTCCATAGAAGAAGTAAAAATAATTATGATAAATTACACCGAATACCTATACATTTCTTGTAAATAATGTGAATAGTTTCGCCTGCGGTGCTTAATTCGTTTACTCTTGAAACCAAAGAATTTGTAAAGTTTTATCATGTATCATATTATTTTCTTATTGTTAAAAGCTATGATATACTATCATAAATCGTCAGGTGTTCGAATTTAGAACTACGTCATCTCATCACAGTATAAAAAGTATTGAATGGTATGTCGAATGTTTGGATGTGGCGCCCTCACTCAGCGGACAACTTACAGTGGTGGATCCATACATAATTGTTTTTTTTAATTACCATTCATAATCTGATTCCTGCTATCATTTTTTAGATCTTTCGTGCAGCCAATCGTTTTTTTTCTTCATTGAGAATCGGGCGTAAAGTATAATTATATACGTAATGTAATTTTTACAGTAGGTACATAGTACTCTGAATTTCAAAAATATAGTATGGAATAATTCACGGCGTGTTCTGTTTTCAAAACGCAATTTTTATTAATTTTACCTCTACCCGTACAGACCACATACCTAGTCCATAATCAAGCCCCGATAACATTAAGTGGCGGAGCACACTGCAAGAAGCCGTGCGATGCGCACTAAGCAAGTACTTTTTACGCCTCTCGCGTCAAACGCGTATCGCACAGCGACTCGCAGTGTGCTTTGACCCCAAGAGGAAGAGTTAATAAAATATTAGTAAGTAGGTACCTCCACATTTTAAGAAATCTTATTTATTATTACGGTGACCATTCGGCCTTTATTGTACACGACAGTCATTTATTTGAACGCGGTGTCCTTTAGAATAATTATTATATGTTGACTTCACCCACTTTTTGTCCTTTATTTTCCGGAGAATACATCGATCACACCAATAAAAGCCATACAAGTTACTAGAATATCGAACCAATGATTACAAACGTATAATTTTTTAACGTTTTTGCAAAACTAATTTGAAGTCTCTTGAATGCGCCCTTGTTAGGTAACAGCAAACTTAATTCGGCCTTCCAACACGAAAAGTTATCCCGCCACTGATATACAGTAATACTATCTACAACTACATATTCTGCATACAAGTGGCGAACGGTAGCTTGTTAAAATCCGACATATGTATTATATACCTATAGTGCACGCTAAACTTTGTCATTCATATGTATTTTTGTATAATTGTACTATATTTATGTCCAATCTCGACAGCCTACCTCCACAATGATGGTTTAGATAAGGCAATTGAATTTGAAAAACTAACCAGCACCACATGTAATCTGTATTATTAGTTAAATGAAAATAAATAAGTATAACTGGCACAATTTAGTGTGCGCTTTTATGTCGGATCTTAACAGCCTACCTCCACCCTTCACCACTGCTACATACTAATGTATTAGTTTTCAATATTCAACTACATACATAATAATGTTACATTTGGTATGCCTGCTTAGGTTTTCAATGTAAATTTTATTGTTATCGTATAGGAAACGTATGTATTATAGGTAATAAATACCAATTAAATAACTTACCATAATACACTTAATTCAAATACAGTATCTATGTTAAGGCTGTATAGTGTATACTTGTATAGGGTGTTTCATGATGCTCTTTCACCCGCCACTAGTAATTATTTTTTATATCTAAGTAATTAGGAAACTGCGCAATAATATTACTATAAAATATTTTTTCTTTGTTTAGTTATTAAGGTTATGGAATCCTATTGTTATGTATCCCTAATGATTCAATTAGCTTTAGTTGCAACACATTGTGATTTAAGTATACCCATACATTTAAAAGTAATTTTACTCTATGGCTATTTTGCGATATGATTGCTCTATTCAGTGCGACTTTATCGTAGCTTTGTGAAATGAATTTAAATCGTATTGGATGACCTTTGTTGTCTCTGGCATTAATAACAATGGGTAATAAAATAATGTTTATTGTCTTTTTTGTAATTAAGAAAAATAACAATGTTTTGTCTTTGTTGCTTTGTTGTGTTGGTACCCATGTGCATATATAATATAATGTAATCGTAATCTGTAGGTATATCCAATGAGCTGGAAATTTCGTTTTGTTCTCAAGGGTTTTGACTCGAATAATCCGATGTTAATATTCACCACCTTCTGGAGAAGTTTCTTAACAGATTTATTTCCGAGAAATGATTGTCAGCCATTCATTTAACGTATTAAGTCAAACCCATTTCTACTACCTATACAAGCTATATTGCAGGGTTGGCGAACCTTTTTACGTACGCGTGCCAAAATTTCCCAAATATTTTTTTAAGAATTTTATTGAAACAGTTTGAAAATTACGATTGACTTCTTGAAATTCTCTGTTTCGCCTTGTTTCTAGCCGAATGCATATGTTTTATTCTTTGAATAATTATTTCCATCTTCAAAGAGATCGTGGAAGCATTTTAACCACGCTTCCTTCATATAGTAGGTATATTTTATTTTTTTCCGTTTTTTGCGATTATGTTTGAGGCAAAATCACAATCAGCTGTTTATATTTGAATGACTGCCGATACATTTCATCGGGTTTGTTGATTGAATATTTTTATTTTTAAGTGTCTGATTGGTCTCATGCATTGTAAACCGATCACAATCAGAGGTTCGGGGCACGGCTTTTTCCGCCGCCTGATGAGGTCAGTGCGACAATATTATGTGTGGCGCATACAGCCTAAGGACCTACCAATACAATTATAGGGATATTTACATTAATTTTAGAACGTAATATTTATTCTTATTCTTGAAGAGTATTCGCCTGCTATTTTTTATACAATGTGATCTGTCATTATTTATGCACGAATTTCATCGTTTCCGTTTGCACATGGATTGGTAAATATTATTGGTAAATAATAATATTAAGAACCGAAGAAAATACGCATGGCTATGTCATGTTTGCTTGTAAAACTCTCTTGTAATTTTAAAAAAATATTACAAGGTACCTGCTTAATTTTTTTTCTCTTCAAAATAAAACTTTCGCGTGCCATGCAAAATCATGTCATAGGTTTGTCATCACTGCTATATTATATAAAGTTTCGCGCCAAAAAACTCGGTTGTTCTACTTCGTTGCTGTCAAAAAAGTGTAAGTACATACATAATTTTGATTAAAAATAATCAGCAATTTAACGAGATTTTCCGTAAGTATTATTATAATTAATGACATGATACAAAGCAAAAATTGAGACTGTCTGAAAAACTATTCAGTACCCAATTCGATTATCTCACTGTGTTTTGTAATACTTATTTGTTTTATTGCCAACTGCAGCTAACAACACTTGGCTAGATAAATGTCACTAAGTACCTACTTATTCATAACAAAAAAATAGTTTCCTTATAAAACCAGCAAGTACAATACGGAATTAATTAATTGTATACTTTTAATCGATGTAAAATAGCTCGAGTTAAATCCAATTGATCGCCTGAATAATTAAAAACTTTCTTTATTACAAAGTACGTTTTTTTTTAACTACCCAAGTATTACTCAATTTCATTTCTTTCTTGGCTCGCGTGTCTGGAAATCTATTACATTTTTAAAATAGCCATTTTGATTGATATAAGTGCGCACCTAGTATCTTGACAGTAGCGATTGTTTTAACATTTAAATCATTATTCATTTAATCATTAGCATTACTTACCAAACTGAGTACTTATATCGATACCTACTTTTATTTTATTATCGAGAATTAATAGGCATTTACATAATGTAGGTTTATAATTCTTTACACGGTAAAGTGACAATCACACATTATATTCCGTCACTTATAAAATGCGCCAATGCCGACTATAATAGACAGGACACAGAATTGCAAATTACGATGATAGTAGGTACACATTGATTATTTTTTCATTCAATGGGGTAACCAGTTCAGTGTTCGCAGTACCTACTTCCATGTATTTCAATATGGGACATTCATCATTTTCTACAAACAATTTACCATATTGCTCTCGAAGTATGAGTTATAACTAGCACTACGATCAAATTTGGCTGTTTCGTGTCACAGCCTATATTCAGGAGGGACTTGACCATGCGCAATAGGAGTAGGCAATCCTCGATTTTGAGTAGTTTAGTAGTAGAATAGTTTTAACTGTGCCGTAACGTCAAAAAGCAAAGATACATTTTGGATCATGTTTTATTTTTTTATTTTTGAAAAGTCTAAATTTACGGAAAGGAATTTAATATTAAAATTTATTCAAAATGCAACACCATTATAGCGATACCATAATTCAATAGGAAAACAACTCAAAAAAACCATGTCCTAAGTCTAAGTTGTAGTTTCAAAACTTTGCACAAATTCTCGTTTCAGTTTTAAGTCCTCGATTTTCGTGGGAAATGCGTTTTTTGTATTTAGTATAAAGAAATTGTACAATATTTATAGTTTAATAAAGAATCAACTAGACATCCCCGTATATAATTGAATTCATGATTAATTACAGAAAGGGTTATTTGACTTTATGACTCATGGAAGAATTGTTGTGGTTTATTTTTTTGCTGAATTATAAAGATAATCTCATTCTAATATATCATGGGATTATTAACTTAAATCTTGAAAAGTTGCGTTGTTTCCCTATAGAACTAAGTTACAGATGGGTAGTAAGTATCACCAACATATTTGCAACACCGATGCACTCTTATCATTTCGATAATTTTATCTATTTATGCCCGATCATTTTTTTACAAATAATGTAGGTTGATTACAGTACAAACAAGGCTCGTAAAACTACCTATAAAACTATGAAATGTAAATTTAACCATGATAGTTGTTCGTCCTATATCAACGTATAAAATTGTATTATTTGTGATGCCCAATATAAATTCTTTACTTATAAAGAAAAAATATTGTGACGACGTGGGAACTTCCGTTTATTAAATGTAAATACAAATTTTGCATGACCCTCTGCCGTTCATTGAAGGTAACATCACGTTTTATTAAGTATATATTTATTAGAAACTGAATATCTTTATCTAACTACCGAGTAGCAAGCTGATATCATTATCAGTTATGACGTCACATTTCAATCGTATTCGCCTTACACGCCTTACTAGGGTCGTCCCACGACCCCAGTCACACAGGAAACGAAATATCCTGTTTCGTGAGATCAGTTTAAAACTCTCTACTCTGTCCATCTCCCTGTACCTATAATACTAATTTCGTTTGATGGAAATCTCACTGATGGCAGATATTAGGTACTATAACGTATTCTGCTGTGAATAGCGAAATAACATTTTTCCCCTTTTATATCTAGTAATTTCTCTTATTTTTCTTCATTTTATGTCAGGGTACCTATAGTAACATCTATCAGCATAAATTATAAGCAGTTCAAAATTATCCTCTCAATTAACCAGTCGCTCCTTGCATATTCTGTTTATCATAATATGTCATAAAAGTAAAACTAATACTAAATTAACATACATAACAAAATTAATAATTGGTACTTATTACGTACAGTTCAAACAGTTCTGTCTATCAATCAATTATGTATCCACATATCAAAAACTAAACTTAGTACATAGTTGAACCACTGCAAATGACGACCCCTTAAATCAGGGGTTCACAAAGTGTGTCCCACGTTACTTTTTGATGTGTCCCGCGAGAGTTATGTTAAATCTGTATTATTTTTTATTCTTCATATCGAATTTTAAAAATTATATTTAAAATTAAATATCCTCTGGCAAGGATGAATGGTCCAGAATTTTTCATTTCTGTTGCCTTATGTTTTTTAATAACAGAAAATATTTACAAAAAAAAGGGCGGCCCGCCAAATATTTTTTTTCGATTTCAACGATTCAAAATTGTCACAAGTTGGTGAAGCCCTGCCTTAAATAAATAAACTACTACATTTTGCGTCTTGCTTAGGCGCCGATCAATATTTATAACAGTGGCGAAGACTCCATACTAGGCGTTTATTTGAAGCCTACCTTCTTAAGAAAAATATTTTTTAATTGTATATTGACTTATTTATATAATCACTTGATTATATGTTCTATAAAATAATTTATTTGGTACTGTTCGGTTATACCGGAGGCAGCGGAAAACGCATTTTGAAAATAGCCGATAAACTGGATTATTTGTTAGGTTAACCTAACCAAACCTAACCTAACCTAACCTAACCTAACCTAACCCAACCTAACCGAACCTAAACTAACCCAAACTAACAAATAATCCAGTTTATCGGCTATTTTCAAAATGCGTTTTCCGCTGCCTCCGGTATAACCGAACAGTACCATTTATTTTGCCAACGAGAGATACTGTATGTGTAGGAATGTATTACACAGATAATTAACTACAAAACAATCTGCAAAGGTTTTAAAAAATATACCACAGCGCGCCATCTGTCTTGACGTAAATAAAGGACGGATTATGTTTCAAATAATTCCCAATTTTTTTCATATGGACTTTACTTCACGTAGCCCCGCCCAATCTATCAAATTGTATGAACTAAGGTAAGCTCCGATCGCAGAGCCTAAAATTAAATAATTAATAATTAGATGATTTAAAAAAAATCTATGGTGTTTAATCGAATATTAATAAATATAGACTGTTTTTAAAAATAAAAAGAACTTTTATCTAATGATTTTTTATGTGTATAAATGTTTTGAAAAAATACGTACTTAATTTAAACCTTATCGCTTAAATTTATGTCGTCAGTGAGTTTTTGAAGTTTCATTAAATTAGTGTGTCGTTGTCATTAGTGTGTACATATTCATTAGTAGTAGGTAATATCGTATTATCTTCTTATTTCTCGTAAGAATACCTGACAAGTGTGTTCTTTTTATCAGATCTCCACAGCCTACCTCTTTCCAAAAGTCACCCTTCGCCACTGATTTATAATAATGGTTCACCAATGGATTGTACTCCAAAATGTAATAAATTGCATCCTAGGTCGAATGCATTTTCCAAAAATCATACTTTCTGCATGCCAGTATTTGACGTTTTACATGATCTTCAATTGTTTCGCGTGCCATTGGTTCACTTCCGCTGTTTTAGGCCAATGTTTAATTAGACGTCATTAGACATCGATTTTTAAGTACTTAGCACATGATTTCGAACACTTGAGAAAAATTGGATACCAAGTGGGTCCACCGGTTTACGCCCAATGTAGTTCAATTAAGCAACCTGCACTGTATTGAATACGCCGAAATTTACTATTAATTAACTGTCAGAAGTGGTATCTCAATTTCCGGGAATATTGGCGACTACATTTTGTGATTGTGAATTGAGATATTTTAACTTGATTCCTAGATGGCATCATCAGGTTCTCCAAATTTTAAATCTACCCACTTGCACTTGCTAATATTTATTAATTAAACTATTTGTTATTCAATGGATGATACACAAAATATAAGAATGTAGTATTCGTCATCCAGTTATTTATTTCTGTGAATCTTAATATAACGAATGTTACATTATTAAATTTTATATTGTATTCTTCGTTGAATAAATAATAGTTTAATAAAAAAAAATATATATGGTCATTTAGGTTGGCGTTTGACCTCTACTATCGCTAAGGGAGAGCCCATACGATCGACATGTTACATCCAATAACATATCTGGAAAAATATTATGTGTATAAAAAAGCCTTTCTTATAAGTATGTAGACAGATCTCATTTAATCTGGAAGATCCACAAATCAAGACTTTGAAGTGTTTGGTCGAGACGTACGCATGTTTTATATACATACATAATAATATATGCTGACTTTCTTGTCTAGTACCATCATATATTTGTTATTCCAGATGACGGCTCAAATATATGAATGAACCTTTGTTCGTCTGCATATGAATTTTCTCCCGGATATCTCAGTCTCTATTCTTATACATATATTGGAAACTCATGACTTGTTCTATTCATAGACTATACAACTGTGGCGAAGACTCCATACTGGGCGATTATTTAAAGCCCAACTTCTTAACAAAAATATTTTGTAGTTGCCTATTAATGTATTTAAATAACAACTTGATTATTTTGTATTTCTACAAAAATAATATTATTCGCCTATGACATCTGTCGTATATGTAGGAATGTATTACTATAATAAATTGATTGTTGGCTAGACGGGCATGAGGTATCTACTCCTACTGGGCCGATAGTATTGGTACTATTATTTAGGCTTCAAGTGATTTGGTACATTTCACGCACATAACACATACAATCAATTACACATGATTGTAAAAAAGTGTCAAAACTAGTGTCATTTTATCGTGTGAGCTGAGGCTTTCTGTAATAAAGGCCTTTAGTTTTCCGTTTATTTGCGCTGGATTCGTCCCGTAGTCCCGATGGGTCTAGGATAATTTGGCGCCGGGACAACTGGATGCCACGCAATTCTAAAATAAATAGTACTTTAAAAAAATATATTATTTATATTTAAATTATTATATTATGATTTAATAGTTGGTGAGAATTTAAATATGCACACGTAAATAATGATTTAATCGTGCGTATATTTAAGTTCCAACGAAAAAAGAGTTTTTTATTTTTATATAAAGCCTTGGGCATGGTAATTCTCAATCCGCAATAACAAATATTATGTTAAGAGTAAAATGAATTAAAACTACCAAGTAGTATATAGAAACTGATTAAAATTCCTCGTCTACGTTCTGTTTACGTATCTACGACAGTGCGGCGTCCAATTATCCCGGCGTCCAGTTGTCCCATTCCCGTCCCGAGGTATAAGCGTAATTACACGCGATTGTAAAAAAGTATCAAAACTAGTGACATTCTAGGGTATTATTTTTTAAATATCTATTTTAGTGCCTGTAATCTTTTTTCGTGTAATATAATATTGAAGATGAACAATATTCAAATTCAAGTATCTACTGTAACTATGGCTGTCCTATGACTTGTTTTCAGTTATCTATTACAGCCTACCTACCTTCAACAGCACCATACGCCACTGTTATACATAATATACCCAACAATAATTATTAGTAGGTACTCACTAGTTTTCATTGTATACGCTACTTAGAAACCTCGTTTTCTTTCTGTGAATCTTTGCATATTGTATGTTGTATGTTTTAACAGTATGTTAAATTTTTCCCGGTATTTTTCTCCCAATCACAAACCAAAGTTACCTGCAACCCAACATACTTCCGCAATGTATAAAAGTTATAATATTCAAATTAAATCAAAGCCTATACATATTACGAGAACTTTAACGCATTGATTATTTGAAGTAGGTATAAGAACAGTTTCTCATCTAAGTACCTATCCACTTATATTGTTTTGCATTGCTACTATCTGCAACAACAGTATAAGATGGGTATCGTAAAGTATACAAACATTTAAAGATTACGTAGGGCGGGACGTATTATCGAAAGGATGATCGACGTAGAAGCACCTAACATTGACAAAATGAGAAGAAAGATGGCGCGCCACTAGACCACATCTCCGGAGGTTGGATGGAGTGCATTAAATCTTCAGACTGTCAGTGTGTACAATTGGTAATCTAAAGCAAATGGGAGGAATTGTTGCAGAACGATGCTAGAGGTGGCCAGGCCCATCCTAGAACTGTAGTGATATTAATAATAATTGGTTTGTCGGTAACCAAAATAAATACCATCATTTGCTTCAACGGTTATACTCCCGTGTCATGTTAAATTGGATCAAGGGCATTATCTGGTTTGATAAAGGCTTTAGCCTAATATGTATTGGATCATTGTGTAAGCAACTCTTTTTTGAACTATATACTATATTATAATTATATTTTCACTGCTTTTGTATGTTTATACATATTATGTTCTCTTTGAAAATTTTCATTTTTATCACTTTTATTACTTTTTTCTTCTTCTTTATAATAATGTTTCATGTCATGTTGTGAACGTCTTAAACTTATAATTTGTAATGTCCACAATATGTTAAAAAATAAATTTAATTGAAAATGTCTGACAAGCATCTCCCCAAACCGCGTTATGGTAACTTTGACATATTTTAAATTGATCGTCCATTACGCATAATATATACTCGTATGTAAGTACTGGCTGGTAAAGAAACAATGTATAAAAAAGTTTACACTCGAGGTAGTGGGAGGTCACTTTTGAATTATGAATTATTATCAATTTTAATGTTAACGTCTTATTTCAAGTCACGTAAATTCTTCACAAAGGAAAAACGAATTGAGCATTAAATTGGCGCTTTATATTGCTCCGATTCGCGGAAGTGCACGATTTTCATTCAAGTGCCTACTTATGTACAATCTTCCCTAGTAGAATAATAATATATCCGTCCAGATAGATACGATACTTAATTCAAGCCACCGTTCATTATTATTTTCTGGTATTGTGTTTTGGAAATTGCTGTTTGTCTTTTGTTTGGAGGCAGCGGAGCCTAAACACAATGTTATTATCCTGCTTCATGACACGGCAGCCACCGGCGTGTCTACAGTGACGTCCCTAGACAAATTGCCGCCCCTAGGCAGCGCCAAAATGCCGCCCAATTATTTTTATCATCCTTTCATGACTCCAATATCTGAGAAATGTGTTGTATGAAAAGAAAATATATACCACTAAATCTAATTTAAATGACATCTCTGCTTCAATAGACAATATTGCGAGTCCACTGTTTCAGATACATTTAAAATACACCCGATACCTTCCAAAACTCGCGAGTAATAGGTATAGTGCAAAAATATTTGGATACATTTTAAATTACCTATGTAAGTACCTATCTATAATTCAAATAAAATTTGAAAATCTGCACGTGTTATTGCTACTCATTATGGACGTGACGTCCAAGGACAACGGAAGTAAACTAGACATCGCGAACCCGACAAAAAAAATACAGTCCTGTTAAGCCTTTTATGTTAATTAATTAATAAATTTTAGTTCCAACCAGTGAGCTGATTTTTTTAATGGAAAGATATTTTCGTCATTACTAAGTTTAGGTAGGTAGGTAGTTGTTTTCTATTATAACTAATGATTCTCCTCATTTTGCCGCCCTTCAGGAAACTGCCGCCCCTAAGCGACGCTCAATCTGCCTACCCCCACGGGACGTCACTGCGTGTCTAAATCAGAGCAGCTTTTGCTGTGTCGGTTTCCAACCTGCGCGAAAACTCGAAGCAAGGAAGCGTCTTGCAAAAAAAAGATTTTTGCTCGTGTCAGTAAAAAATCGTGTATTATTTTATTTTGTCAAGCCAATTACGCTGTTTATTGTGTCTAAAAATACGAAAATTTACGTGTAATTATTTCGACTAGGCGTCCATCAACGATACCAATTTTCCGCATGCAAACATCGTAATTTATAAGTAAATAATCGTTGAAAATTCTGGTAGCTAAAATAATGGTGGATTACTCTAAAATTGCCAGTACATATTCAAGTTCCATCATATCTTGCCGTTGTCACCTTGTCACGGTACGGTTACGGTAGCAGAATACAAATCAGTTTCAAATATTTATTCAAAACTGCTCATCTCACGTCTCCGATATTTAATTTAAAATATTAAAATTGTCAAGATTTGTGAAACTGCAAACTGCACAATATAAATTGAATAATTATAAAAAATACCTAGTTAATAATAAACTTTAAATAATAATTTATTGACTACTTTATCAGTGTTTTAATTGAATACAATTAAATATCGGACAAAGTATTCCCAGTAAATATTAATTAAGTAATCTAGTGACGACATGTATGAGCGTTTCACCGCTAGCTTAGTTCTTCTCAACCTATGACTGTCACTTCGACGACGGTCGCCATTTTTGAGTTTGTAAAATAACTGCGTTTATCGCAGTACGAGACGACATCATTACATTTTTATGACATTCGTTATTAAGCCGATCAACGAATTTGTAGCAATCATACCACTCACTATTACAAGTATGACACACTTCAATATGTATGTTTTGTTGTCAAAACAAATCAAAGTGGCGAAAGCGATGGTCAGTATTTCCTCAATCATAACCTAGATCAACAGTGTATATTATGATTATTTACTTGCGATAATCACTCTAGTAATGTATTGATTTCATTTGTATAAATAGCGAGGACGATCCATAACTCGTTACCACTCATCTCGAGTCCGTCACTCGACACAGTCATCTGCTTAAAAGTAGATCGATAGTCGTCGCTACCAGATCGCGGCTCGGTCTGAGCAAAAGCTCACCGCGATCACTCTACCTAGACTAGACCGTTATCTTACTCCGACCATTGTAACTCTCTGTACTCTGCATCAAGATAATAAACATCCACGTCTATCTCCTCCACCGCTGCTTTCATCACTAATCACTCTCTACCAGGTAGATCCCCAAAGATTAATAGCTTATACACATATGTGGGCTCTAAATCCTAGTCGTCAGTAGGTATATGCCATTACCCATTCTTGAACTCATTTTTATTTTACTAACAGTATTATAGCTAATGCTGCTCATTTTTCATTAAAAATCGAGGCATAGTTAAGTATATACGTTCTGTTCAGTAAGCAAGATTCATTTAACATAATAATACACCCGATCTCGCCGCCCGGGATACATGTACACTAAAATATACTACTTACTTATTTACGTATGAAAAACATGCTTGTATGACGTCACTAAAAAAAGTTTGAGCAGTACTTGCTTATCTAACATACAGTTTTTGTAAATCTTTTTGACTTGAAGCTCCCGCGACTCGCATGATGAAATATCACACTGTCGAAAAGTTTCAATACTTCCGGTTATTCTCCAATCGATTGTAAGTTTTCACCGAGTGGGCTGTGTTTTTTTCTTGAGTAAGCTTGCGCGAAATGATGGGCTACGCGTGGGCGGGGGAACTCACAAAAGGCTAAGCCTGTGGGCGGCAAACGATCGTCTCGTCTCTCCTGGCCGGGCCCCGAAGGCGGCTTCACCTCTGCCATGAGGCGACGTGGATCGTATCCTAGTGCTTTGACGTTCGACTCTTAGATGGTATCTGAACCACTCGAAAGCCCAATAATAAAATTGTGATGAAGCGATGTTTGCTTTATTTAGAATTTTGCAAGCAATAGCGGCTGATATCAGTGTAGCTTTCTAGTTGATTGATAACAATAACACACTATAGAAAATTGATAAACCCCTACTTAGAGATTATAATAGATTATAACAGAGATTATAATAGGTACCAAAGACTTTACGTATATGAACGTTTTGTATTTTGTAATACTGGCGATTCCGTGAAGTTTTTAGTGTAGTTGAATTAGTAGCTATATAAAAAAAATATTTTGCACGTTGGCGCATTGAAATCTGCGATTTATTAATTAATTGTGTATCGTACTTATTATGGTGATTTTTGAAAACCTTCGTAACCATGGCTGAGAAAATATCCTAGAAACGGAGGTTTTTTTTTTTTTTAAATTATGTAGGTATGTATTTTTAAGAAAAATAATTTTAACATTCGTAATCTATGTGTATATTTAGTAGGTACCTACATACCTAATACGCATTAAATAAAAAATAGCAACACTAATTAAGTGTGTAGCGGCCATGACTTCGAAAAGATACCCTCTTGCCTGGAATGCAAGCGTTATGTAGACGGAATAGGATTTAACACTATGTTCACTTCGTAATCTTCATTCACAATCTGTCAGCTTCAGTTTAGTCTGATTTTCTCTGATCACACACACACACATACACACATCTCTCACACAGGTCCTCTATTTTGAGACTAAGCACCTTACACTATTGAGATCCTTTTCTAGTGCTAAGTGTGGTTATCTAGTTGTTAAATGCGATACTCATCTGAAGTGAACTAATCCTTTGGCAAGTTCATCTGCTCATTGGGTCGAGCGAGTCATCTTATCTTGTCATTCTATTTTCGTGTACCATTTGAAGTATTCTCTTTTATTGTTGATCAATCTCTGTGAACTCTGAATAAATATTAAAACCGGAGGTGTTTCTATTTTAATCAGCAATCTTATAAGTTTTTTTTATTAATTAAGTGCACAGGATTATCCTTCATGTAGTTTTCACCTGAAACAACATATTTTTGTGTAAGAAAATGACTCGTTTCTTGATATTTTAATTAATATTATTTATCTCTGTATACCTACTTTACGAATTAGGTAGGTACCTGCATACAATCTCTTTGGTACAAAATTTTTGGGACGTTAGATTTAAGATTGTATTTAAAGAAAATGCTGATTGATATATACTTGACACAGTCTAATTTTTTCAAGATTTTGGGTTCTAAAATAAATTACATAATCCTTTATATACTTATCCACCTATTCAATTTTAATAAATGGGCATTTTCGCCAAAGTTTGTACATTGCATTTTTGGCATGTCCCATGACTTTGATTGATTTTTTCATAGTTATTATATTATAGAATATTGGAAAGTTATGTATTTTTAACATGAAAATTTATTAATTTACTTTATTCGATCAGTTAAATACAACTGTCTGACCTGTATATATTTTTAATTGATTATTTAGATCGAAAGGTAGTGTGTTTTTACCATGTCCCACTCCTAAATTCAAATAAACAAAGTCTGATTTCGTCATTAATTCTGAGTGTGCAAAATTGAATTCGTAGTGTCTTCAACAGCTTACATTATATATTTTTGGAAAATATACAGTTTTTCCGTAAATTTTGAGCAACATTGAAAAAAATCACGTTTAAAGTGTGTCCCAGGATATTTGAAAAAGTGGAATTCCACATTCCGTTACCATGATTTTAGCATAAAGGCGAAAAATTTCCACTATAAATATGTATTTTTTTAATGTAGCAACACTTGTATAACACTGATCGCCATTTACAATTTAAATTGTTGGTGTGTGTCGGTATCGCTATCGGAACAGGTAGCTTTCTGGGTTGGTCATTTAAGAAGTTCCAATACTGTTACCACGATTTGTAAGGTAAGAAATAACATATTTCTATTTCACATACTATACATATGGAGCTTATCTTTCATACTATAGATATAATAAAACATGTCGCAGGTTTAACAATAAAACTAAGCTAAATTTCGGCTTCAACCACTTCTAAAACAGAATCCGTTACTTCCACTCCGAAACTATATTGGTGGTAACGTATATGTGGAATGTAAAAGTAACGAAATGGAATGCATAAAGTTGGGGTTACATTGTGTGTTTAGTTCTTCATACATTATAAAAAGTTTTATTTTGTCTGTAAAAAATATAGAAAATAACCTGACTATATAATAAAGATTAAAAAAGTATGTGTTATGTCTGAATACGCAAAACTAGCGCATATAAAAGTATGGAGAGATACAAAAACAACAAAAGGAAAAGAAAAAACACCAGACTGAAATAATTGCGAGACAAGCACTGGCTCTGTCATACTCTTTCTGTTATACGCCACCAAAATTTTAAAACTTCTCCATACATTTTAGGCATAGAAATTTATAAAAATGTATGAAAAAGTATTTTTTGTCACGTTTAACAGAAATGTGTACCCTATTAGATTTAATACCTGGAACTGTAGGTATTCGCGAAATTTCAGAAAAGTACGTCTTGATTACAATCAACCTGTATAGCTACATTTTATGTTGATGAATACAAGTAAATTTCAAGACAACATACAGTCGAACTTGGTTATTACGAGGAAGATGGGACCGACTGAATTTGCTTGTTATAAGCGTTACTCGTTATATCAGAGAATAGGTATTTTTAAATGAGCATGTCACATTACACAAAAAGTCGAAAATAAAAAATTTGGAAACCATCGTAAAAATCCCCGAAACGAGCATGGCATTCATAAACTACAAAAGAAGTTGTTTATTGTAATGAACTCTGGTAGGTACCTACGAACTTCACAAACCTTGGATATTTCAACCATATGTGTGGATACTTTTTTATTATTGTCGGCGAAACACCAATAAGGTAGGTGCTTAAGACACTTTACTAGTGTCATAAATGTAATCCGACCCCGGCGGCATCCTGTACAATCGGATTTTATTGCGTAGGGTCGAAAACGATCGACACATGAACAGTATTTTAGCTCGGTATATCCGATAAGTTGCTCGTTATAACAGTGAATAAATTAAATGTATGGCGAAAATCATAAACCAAATGTCAACAAATGTTTCGGTACTGTTCGGTTAAAGCGGATACAGCGGAAAACGCATTTTGAAAATAGCCGATAAACTGGATTATTTGTTAGGTTAACCTATCCAAACCTAACCTAACCTAACCTAACATAACCTAACCCAACCTAACCTAACCTAAACTAACCCAAACTAACAAATAATCCAGTTTATCGGCTATTTTCAAAATGCGTTTTCCGCTGTATCCGCTTTAACCGAACAGTACCAATGTTTCCTTATTACATCCGAGATCTCGCTATGTCCAAGATCGTTATAACCGAGTTCGACTGTAATTATTTTCGTAAAAGTTATATACTCCGTGCCGCGCTAGAAACTCGCGTCCGAATCCCTTGCTGATTTAATTTTTTTCATAAATATTGTTAATTTGCTTTAAAATATTTTTTATCTGAGTTACAAATAATATAAATGCCAAATAAAAGTTATGGTAATGTATAGTGTGTCAAAATTATTACCTACCTTATTTTACTAGTATTGTGAAATTTATTATAAAATATGTCTATTTTAGTGATTAAGTTTGATTTGTTTTGTTATTGTGACGCACGTTGAATATATATCTGACTATCAAAAAATTCAAATAAATTTCATAAAACAAAAAATTGTTTTTATGGTAACATGTAACTTTAGCTTTACAAATTACACTCCGTTACCATTTCGTTCCATTCCGAAAATGTCCCCAAAAAAGTTGAACGTTAACTATTTTTCATTTGATTATTAAATAACGAAACATATATATTTTTCCAATAAAATTTAGTAAAAGAGATTACTGTCTTTGATTGGTTTTTTCAAATACTAAAGGGAAAATGCTCTGCCATTATAGACATAGGGTAACGGAGTGGAACGAAATGTGCACATGAATTAAAATTCAATAATATTTTTTGACTACTTGTACTTTTATTTTTAAGTGTATGGTTTTTTTAATCTAATAGAGCTCTTTTAAGTGATAAAAAGTGTCTCATTCATGTTTTATAAGCTTAGTTTCGTAGTCACGGAACGGAAACCTATTATGCCCAATGTCATAAAAAAATGATATAAATATTGTATTAATCAATATTTTGCTAAAAAATTGCTATCACCAATTCAGCAATAGAACAAGGAATCTGCTAGCTATATAAAAATGGTTAATTTGAGTGAAAAAATAATATTACTCAAATTTCAAACATGTACAAACTTTGGCGAAAATGCCCAAATGCATTCCAATAAACGTAAACAATGTAAATCTATCGATATTAATGCCGCAATTTTCAACAATTTTATTCAGATAACCGAGAATCACGAATATTAATCCCGAAATACCGTGGTTTACGATTCTCCCCGTGATTGCAATGCCAAACAAAAAATATTATCGTCGTTGTTTGAAACGTTATGTAAAGTGTTTTCAACCATTCTCCTGTGCAATTAAAAAATAACCGGAGCGTGATTAGAGTTGGGTATTTCCCGAGAAAATCTCAATCTCAAGATTCGGGATTTCCCGAAATGATGAAATTTTGAATTCTCGAGATTCGGAATTAGCAGAAAAGAATTCTCGAAATATCGAGAAATTAAAAAAAAAACTGAAATAATCCTAAAATCAGTGTAAAAACAGACAAATTCCAACAAAATATGATTTTTTTTATTTATGTAAGACGACAAACAAAATAGAAATAGGAAAACAAAAATAATTCAAAACATTAATTATTAAAATAGAATTTCAAAAAACACAGACTGTCAATCGCCGCGTCTGACAATCGCGTACGCTTTTGAGACACAAAATTCTCTGATGTTGCGAAAATTGCGCTCATTTTGAGTCGACGTTGGCTTTTGTGTTAAATGCCCCGATCAGTGTCTGAAAGTTTTGTGTTTTCTGTCCACTTTTTTCATATATTTCATATTCAAGTAATCACTAATTCCCAACACGTTTGATGTCGCGATCCCCCTTTATTACTTTTATTATTCTGAATTAACCTGAGATTCCCCCCTGTAAAACTATAAAACAATAATCGATTGAATGCACTAAGATAAAGAAAAATTTTGCACATTTGGATTAGGTAGCAATTATCCCATTTTCTGCAGTTTGCTTCTACGTTTAAATTAGCAAAAGTTGCATTTGGGTTGTCTGTTTACTGTTAAACAGTAAACATTACACTTTTTATAGTAACTCGAAGACCATTTTTATCTTTTCCACCAGTAACTGGCGTGTTTTTGTTTGTACAATTAATGTTTAGGTACATAATAATATATTGTTCGGTTGTATGTATTCTTATTAGGTACCTACTTAATTTACTTAGCAATAGTGAAACTGTTTCAAATTCTTTAAATTTTTCGGTCAACCAGTTAATTGTATGTCTAGTTCCCGTGTGTTACATTGATACACACAGTACGCCATTGCCCCCACACCCTGCAACGGGCACCCAGGCCAGGATCTTTGGTAGCCCCCCTACCTGTCACTAAGATTAAAGCCAGTATGGTGCTCTATAGTCTACAGTAACGTTTTCCAATTGGTGTTCGAGGTAAAATTAAAATTTAGTAATTTTTTTTAGCGATTTTTAGTATTTTTTAATATATCCACTTGAATTGTTAAATTGTCGAGTATTGACACACATCAAAAATTGCATCGCATAACTACATGCTTTAAAACGATAATCAACATTATTATACGCAGTAAATTAGCGCCGCAGGCGACTTTTTTATTATTAGGGTAAATTTGTGATGTGTGTTTATTTCACTTATCTGGTTGACCCACCATGCCGGGCCATCTTTGTGGGGCCATGCAGTATGCATATTCTTATACATAAAGTGTATGTAATCCGAATAAGTGTCAATATGAAATTTCGTTCGACGAACATCTATATTCGACAAATTGTCATCAAAATATATTTTGATATTGAATTTTGCATCATCGTTAATATTTTTTTCAGTGTAGGTACTATTTATTTGGCAAACCTGGTAACCTGTGAATTAATTTAGATCTCCCATCCCAAACAGTAGGTATAGTTCATTTATTACTCAACAACACAAAACGCAGGTGTGCATTTTAGCTTCATAAAATTCGCCGTAGGTATTCTCCAGTACATTTAGCGTATGCAAAGATTATAAAAAAACCCCATTATAGTATAAATAGTAGATAACTGCTGGTGTCGTAAATTGTACTTATCAACTGAAATTCTTTGCCGTTTACTAGAACCGGTATTTTAGCGACTTACTGATAAAATCGACAGTTACAGCGCGCCGCATTGAACCGTGCAATTCTATTCGACCACTGTTATTGGGCATTGGCCATTGGCCTTTCAGAAATATAAATATCACCTGTTTACATTCGATTTAGAAAATCACGATTTGATTTTTTTGTTATCTCATACTCGTGAATCATAAATAATTGGAAAAACGTGACATTATTCGTGGTCTATTTTGTTTAACCGGGGCTTGAGTCTGAATGCTTTGCGTTAAAAACTTCAGTCATTCTGCTTAACAATAGTTTGGTTTAGTCTTTTATTCGATAATCGTTTCCGTTTGTACCTGAGTTCAACTGTGTTTGATATTTATTTTTTGTACACAGTTTAATGTCCTGAGTATTTTTTGCACGTTACAAATAAGCAGATCAGTTAACCGTAGGGATATCCGATTCTTGCAGAGATAGATTCGTAGAATCGATTCGATTATTTTTCATATAAAATCAGCTCCTTTAATTTCATCACACATTGTACTTGACTACAATAACATTGGTAAAATATAAAGAAATCAAAATATGTAAATATATGAATTCAAAATGGTTACAGTATTACCACAGCAATGTCCCTTTTTAAGAAAAAGTGAAAAAAAAATGTTTCTATTCGATTCTCGTACCTTTCAAAGAAGATCGGTAAAATTGTCACAATCGATTAAATAAAGACCCTAAAATCGATTTTAGTCGCACATCCCTAATTCATCAGCCGTTATAGATTGCTAATTGAAGTGTTATTCTAAGATACAAATTATATAAATGTTCTGCAAACATCGTTCCAACATAAATGTCCCTTGCACAGTCTGCTGTTCGAATATTTTAAAACCGAATACACGACCATACAAACATTGGTTTCAAATTAAATGTAGTTTAATATTTTGAACAAAACAGCATTTCACAAGACAATAGATCGCTTCTACCGATGAAATACTAAAAATATTCTCCCGAAAATGGTCACAGTTGCTTTTATTCCGTATTTTTGTACATTTTTTACATCCACGACGAGATACATAAGGTACAACATTTTACATTTTCTTACACAAATATTTGTAAGTGGTTTTTATACAATGTTTATTTGTTCATACATATATTCTATTTAATCGCCTGGTATGGCCAGGCATTATTCATAAAATATATGGTCTTGGTCTGATGATACTTCAACATTTTGGTATGTGATTGAAACCCAATATGCTAACAAACCACCCCTTGAAAAAACAATCCCCTCCTTATTAACTTTGTACCACCACTCAAAAGAATCAAATCATTTGAAATAAGGCACTTCTAGCAGAATTTCAAAATTTCCTAGGTCGACAAGGTGCAAAATGATAATGATATACAACAAATATGTTGATTTTAAATCAATTGAGCTTTTAATTGAATAAAAATGCAACGTTATTAGTACATTGCATGGTTAGTAGCTTGATTGCTTGGAAAACTCAATATTTTATGTTGATCAAAGATCTTCTATAAAAAAACCTTAATAATTTTTATAAAACAATCCAATTTTGCTTTCGAAAAAATGGTGAATCCCATGTACCTACACGCGATATGTGCTCATTTAAATACACGCAAATATCACTAATCTAATAACAAACAAACTTGTGAAAAATCAGATCTATGCAACATTTGCTCATTTAAATGCTTGCGGCTCGGTCATCTCAAAATACTTTATATTCTATACACAAGACGACTATTGGCAGTAGTTTATCATATTTATGTATTGAGGAGGTTAATTGCTACAATAAGTTAACCGTCTTAAGCTGTCAAATAGTATGTTTTAACGGCCACGCATTCGAGAAATTTGCAGCGTCGTATGGGGAGCGGGATAGTCCCGACTCCTCTGTAGACTCATCCATTTCAACTCTTGACACTCCGTATGCGGATACACAGGGCGCTTAACGTCAGCGGACAGCAGAGCCAGTCCATTTTTTTTTCTTTCTTAACTTCCTTATTTAAGCACTATGGTGCATGGTTGCAGCATCAGTCCCGTGCGGCTCCGTCTCGGGACAGAATGACGACTTAAAATCACTTCTTTCAGACACCTTTATAGCGCCATGGAAAGCGGCCGTGCATATCTTCCTGTACATACATGACGGGTGGTGGTAGGAACCTGGTAGCCCCTATCTTGGCTGTGTTAACTTTTAGAGCAAGATATACAGTTTTGACAGTTTTAGACTGTTAACTTATTCTAACAATTAACCACATCAATACATAAATATGATAAAGTGATAATATTTATTCCACAGGGGTTAATAACCTTTATTTGAGATTGCGGTAAACATATGCTCATATTAAGCAAATATTTGTTCGAAACATAATTATGTCCATACCTGCAAATATTGCCATCGAGCTAAATTTAATTTGGGCAATGCAAGGCGATAAAACGCATCGTGACATTTGAAAGAGCAAATTTTCCCTCAAACATGGATATAATTATTTAGTCGCGTCTCTCATGGCCATCTGGCTATTATTTCCAGCACAGACGACCCTGAAATCTCTTTGGTAGCCCTGGGGAGGCTCTTTTTCTGATTGCTACTGTCATTATTGTATTACGTAAGCCTTATTCGCGGAATCTTGGAATGAAGTCTTTCATATACGTACTTAAATTACTTATTAAATCCAAGACTAACTTATATAATGAAAATTAGATTATATAATTTGTGGTGCGTCCTTAAAAAGATTTGTCATTTCTAATCATATTGTGAAACCCCACAATTTCATACTAACGACATTATCCTACATGTGGTAGGTACCTACATACATACCCAATTCATTATTTTCATCTATATTGTGTGGATAATATTTTATTAAATTTATCATGGTACCTATATTAATATAAACTATCTACGTAAGAAATGTTAATCTATTTGAATTTAATAAATTTATCTAAATGCTATTGTAAGAAATAATGTCTCAGAAAGATTTAGTGCAAAGAAAATTTATCTATTTTTGGGAAATGTTATAGTCAATGACAAGAATGCTATTTATTGAATTAAATTGTGAGAGTAAGTAAATTAGAGGAGCCGTAACTGCCAAGGGTCCAGGGACTGAGAAGCTTTTTTGGGCAATGATATTACTCACAGATTTCTAAGTCAGCAAAAACAAGCTGGGCAAAATGGAGGATAAAGTTCTCTATTAAAATACCTGAATAGACATAGTATATTATGCTGTAATAATACACATAAAATTAATAAAGTGATTTTGAATAATTGAAGTATTAGATTCAAAGCAATTTTACGTTTTGGAAAATGGCGTTGTTTTGTTTTTAATAAAACAACATTAATATCAGGGTATTTATTTCAGTGTAACCTGGCTTGTTTTAAACTCCAAGTGATGCGTCGAATTTGTCGATGTGATTTTGTTGTCATTCACAAAACACTTGTATCTTCTGCCGCACATAGCATCGATGCGACAGTTTTGTAAAAAAATTTGCTTGTCGCATGTAACAAATTTCACCCGAAATATTGCGTCGACGCATGTGCAAATGGTGCTTTTCATTCGTTTCGGTTATCTACGTGATGCCCTGGCATGAACCCGCCTGTGTGCGCGGAAGAGAGTTGCAACATTTCGGGTAGTTTTGATTTATGAACGTGTCCCAGTCGAGACGATTATCCATGTACGATCGGGCTTATACGTTATCTTCTTATCTTATCTTATAAGTGCAGAAAATCATAATTCACAAATATAGTTTGTTGCTAAAGGCAGTAGCATTTTTCTCGCTTCCGCGTGCCTAATATTAAATGACTTATTTTGTTTGTATTTTTATTACCTATTAAGTATTAATTGAGTTAGCATTTACTTGGTAGAATTCCATTTTACAAGAAATTGTAGAATATAATATTATTTATATTTTCATTTCTTGTGACCTATTAAGTAGATTTTTTTAAAAGATAATTTAATAATATTTTCTTCTCTGGGCATAGGCTGTTGTGGCATAGACATGTTAATGTTATCGACGTTATCGTGATGTATTGATAGGTACCAAAGATAAAATTTTCCGTTTATTCCCAGCATGTGCATTTTACCTGCATTTAATATTGGTGCTACTGAGGTGATTCTTTGCAAGGTGCTTAGTGACTCGATTGCGCAATATGAACAAGCACATCAGCAAGTGTGATTTGTTATTGAAGGGAGCAAGTGTGATTTGTTATTTGATAGTGAAAATAAAAGTAGTTTAGTAGAAATTTTAAACTTTGATTTCAATAACAGGTATATAAAAAGTGGAATATTATTAAATATTATAGTACATCTACTAATAGCAGCGTTTCTATATAATTAAGTATCGATAAAGTCTCTTGCACATATTATCAATATCATTTATTTCATATTTCATTGTACCTACTACATCGTACAACTTATTTTTCTGAAAAACATAGGTTCCATAAATTATTAACGCATTTTTTAATTAAAAAATGTTGTAATATTCGAGTTCGTCCCAAAAAAAAAGGACTCCAGATGTCCGGTGTCTAATTGTGATAATGTTTTTTTACTTTATATGGGACGAAGACAATCATATTATATAGGTAATAGGATACACTATTCTATATAATTGCCACATTGCTGTCTAGGAATTACCATTATTCCAATTTAGGTTGAGTTGATTTTGATGTGCATACCGTGTGTATTTTTACAATACGTATCTGGCGATGTAACTACGAGTATATACTTCTTAGCAAAACAACAATGACATGTCATATACAAACAGTTTCACCACAAAAAAAAAACTCTGGAAATCGCGATCGCGTTTTAAGCTCTTTCATCCAAAAAAAAATCCATCCAGAATTTAAATCCAAATCGTGACGTTTTTTCGTCTGTTTCACTAGTCTAGTATTTAAATACCGGTATGAGCTACTACGTAGTAAGTATCGTGTAGTATTATATCAATTGATGAATTTGCTACTAACCTAAGTAGGTACCTCATTTTTAAAAGAATGGGTTGGTTGTCTCTTAAATTCCGGGAGATTGTGCACCCCGGCCGAGGTTTAGCCCGGATCCGAGCAAAGGCTTCTTTTCAGGACGAACCCGGTCAAACTGAGACAGTTAAAAATCATAATTACAATGCAGAGTACATTTTCTGCTACTTTTGTCTGCAGTAATCTGTTTACGAAAGAATATAATTTGTATGGGTGGACTTATGTAGAATGGGAAATGTATAAGGCGTTGTTGTTGAGTGGGTTCTTTTATTTTTCACATACTTCGACCTTTTAATACGTCAATAGGTCACTTGAAGTGGCGCTACTGATTATTCAGTTCTAAAGCTAACCGCACAACTATCATCAAGGAATCTTTATCCAGAACCCTCTTGGTCCTCCCAGTCAGTCACACCAATTTTCTCTGTGTTCTTCTATCTACTCCGAAAGCGACACAGAGGTCGAATGTCTACATAGTTTCTTCAAAAACCTTATACTTTGAGATCCTTAGATATGTCGCTTCTAACAACATGATCTACCCACCTGAGGCTTTATTAGACATACGGAAGTTAAATTAATGTTTTTTGCTTTGTTTTTCATGTTCTCGGAATAAGTTAAATTGAATTTTCCAATTTCTAATCGTACTCACAACATTTATGAACCGCACATCAGCAAGAGTTATTCAATTACTAAGTTACAATTATGTATTATTACCACAGTTAATTGAAAACTATATGACGAAACCAATAGAATCCGTTTGTCAAATTGCGCTACTAGAGACCGCAACTAAAACTTGAAGTTATAGTTAAGTACAAGATATGAATATAGATTGTGTATTACGAGTCATTAGTTCACCACACAGCAAAAGTTAAAGTTTTATCAATCTATATTGTAAATTGTGGCTTAAGCTTTCTTGGATTAGCTATAACGATAGTGATAGTTGTGAAATAAATTGTTTACCCATTTCGTCAGCACAATTTTCAATGTAATGTAATGAATGTTTGTGAGATTTATTTAATAACGCTACCAATGGAAACAGATCACCGTTCATTTAGAGTGATTTCCATCATTATTCTGTTGGCAAGAAGTGCCATCGCATAATAACTTCAATCAGTATGCTCTCAGAAAAATACATTATCTCACAAAGCGAAGGTGATTTAAAAAAACGTGGCCAATGAATGTATAATCCATTTTCAAAGTCAGAGCCTCTCGAGATCAAACTTTTCACGAATCGGCCGATTTTCTTTGATGCTCTCACGACAGGTATTCCTATTCAAACTCCTTTTATCGTATTCAATGGGCAAAAGCAGACGAAACCTTCGCATTATATTAATATGGCGTACGTACATACATACTTGGTATGAATCACGATTCGATTCTACCATTAGTCATCTATCTTTTTTGAGTGCTTTTTTATCAGCGGAAGTACGTAAGGATTTTCCGTGTGTTTACTTAACTAATTTACCTGCCTGTTTTTCTTCAAATCTAACTTGTATTCTTAATGACTAGTTTATAATATTATTAATTGGTCCGCAATAGGTATAATATCCTATATCGTCAACCAGTTGTAAAATTGTTTTTATAGATTCAAGATTGAATTCAAATATATTATGCGATGTTGATTTATACGGCAATTCCGGATAGCAATAACTATAGGTTTATTGATAAAGCTAGATTCCAAAACTGCACACATTGACAACTGATTAAACAAATTTAAATTTGTCGCGGTGACAAGTTTTTAATAACAAAATATACTAATATATAAACGAGCGATTCCCTAAATTTCTTTATATTTCTGAGTTCCCTGGCCGAACCTTTGAAGCGTTTTGTCAAATCATTGGTACAATATTAAGCCTCGATGGCCGCGCGGCTTAAGCGTCTGTCTATAGCAGGGGTTCCCAATCTTTTTGTACTCTAGAGCACATTCTAAAATATCGTTAGGGTGGCGGGCACCACCTATTTTTAATCGACAAACTCCTTCCATAACTTCTCATTTTCCCATAATTTATTTTCTTATATTCATAATTTATTAATAAATGCTTCAAAATAATGAAACTATTATTCAAATTGCATACACACAGAGAAATGTATTTACAAAACGTAAACAAAGTAAACAAAAAACACAAATACAATTTATAAAAAAATAGAATATCAATATGTCAATGTTATTTTTGGCATTGCATATCATTGGCCAGTGCCTCATAATTAGGAGAGTATGACGATAATCCTGTTAGAAAACAATCATAAAGATGCTCATCGGTGAGTCGAGATCTATATCTTGATTTTATTAAGTTCATGTTTGAAAACAATGATTCGCATAAATATGTCGAACCGAAAAATGATTCAATTTTATATGCCGCTTTTTTCAAAAATGGGAACTCTTCTCTGTCCACTGTATTCCAAAAGTCCTCTGATATTAAGGGTTTAAGCAAAATATCATTCTTAAGGTCCAAAATTTCTAACTCTAGTTCTTCTGTCTTACCTTGAACAAAATCTGCAATACATGCAGCCATTTCCATTACATTTATTTGGTAAGTAAAAGGATTGACACAGAAGGAAACAATTGGCTCGATATCTGTAAACTGCAAAAACTCTCTTCAAATTGTTTTTTTAACACTTGAAGATGCTTAATAAATAATGACCCGTTTAATTCATTGTTACCTAGCATTTTATTCATATGTGGGAAATGCACGAGAGAAATATTGATCTGCAGATGTGATATCAACAAATCCAATTTAGCTTTAAATGACTTTACAGAGCTTATCATTTCAGCTATGTTTTTGTCTTTCCCCTGCAACTCCATATTTAAAGAATTCAATTTTTCCATGATGTCTGTGAGAAATCCCAAATCAATCAGCCAGCGAGAGTCAGCTAGTTCATCTTTTCCTTTTTATCGTTTATAAATGTTTTTATTTCTTCAATTAAACTCACAAATCTTGTAAGAACCTTTCCTTTACTGAGCCAACCTGCTTCAGTATGCAGAATAAGATCATGTTTTTTATCTTCAGTATCTTCAAGTAACAGGGCCTTGAAAAGTCGGTGTTGCAAAGGAGCTGCTCGAATATAATTGATTATTTTTGTAACTATTTTCATAACGTGTTCAAATGGCAATATTTTACAACACAGAGCTTCCTGGTGGATAATACAGTGGTAGGACATATAGTTTGAAAATGATTCATCCTTCTTGCGGAGGGCAATAAATCCTTTGTTTTTACCTACCATTGCTGGTGCCCCATCGGAGGTTATCGCAGACAGCTTGTGCAAATGCATATTTATTGACTTGGCGTATGTTCTGAATACATTATAAATATCCTCACCCCTTGTCTGTCCTTTCATAGGTAATATTTGCAACATATCCTCTTTTACTGTGAAGTTACTAAATACCATTCTCACCATAACTGCTAACTGTGCGGTGTCTGATATATCTGTTGACTCGTCAAATTGTAGCGAGAACCAGTCACATATTTCCAAAGCAGTCTTTAACTGAGTTTATATGTCTGTTGAAATTGCATGTATTCTTCTTGTGACGGTGTTATTTGACAACTGTAAGTCTTGCATTGCTGAGTCAATCTCACGTTTGTTAGAAAATCCATCAAACAAACAATTGGCACCAGTCAAAAATAGCTTTTAAACAACTCACGATCAATGAAAGGTTTCTTCATTTTTGCGAGCATGTGAGAAATTTTGAAAGAAGCAATGGTGGCCTTTTTAGAATTTTCCACATGTCCAGTGAAAACAGTCTGTTGTGCAGTTAGACTTGATTTTAGTTGACATATTTTTTTCTTTCTTACTTCAGATTTAAGTGAATAATTCACATCAAAAGTGGTATGAATTGTCTGAAAGTGTCGTTCAACATTATGTTTTTCGGCACTGCAAAACTACTACCACACAACAAACAGACGCATTTATTTTTCACATTAAAGAAACAATATGATTCGTCCCAGTCAGTGTTAAAATTATAGGTTCGTTGTCTTTTACTCGGTCCACTCATTTTAGAACTATATAGAAGGAATATCAAAACTCCTAATTCGTGTTTCGTCAGACGAAGATGTCTCCTAGCTAACTGTCGCGACCCGAACGGGGCAGCAACTGCAATCACAATGACAACAACGCGGTTCCAGGCGGGGAATGCTATTTGCACATCACTCCTTGTACACGCCGAAAACCCGAACTGAGCCGATGATCGCCGAAGCAATCGGGACGGTACGAGCACGTGACTACTGTCACGTGCTTCGGCGTTCATCGGCTCAGTTCGTGGTGTTCGTTCACTTCGGGTTTTCTGCGTGTGTCAGGCTAGCGTGAAAATTCTATCTCTGTCGAATAGTGGCGGGCACATAAGAATCGTTCCGCGGGCACGGGGTTAGGAACCCCTGGTCTATAGCGTCGTGGGTCCCACGCTCGAATCCTGAGTCTGGCAAGTACTCATATTGTTTTTCAATTTGTGTATGAGTCAGAGTATGGACCTAATAGGTTGAGCAAGTGGCCGACATCGATTTCTCGTAAAAAACCTGTTAATACAAACCTCCACTCTGTGGAGACCCGGTCGTATTAGGATCGGACATGGCCGAAAAAAAAATGTATAAAAATACTTTGCAGTTTTTGAAAAATGTTTTGCGATAACAATGTGAAGCTTGCTACAAATAAATCTTCAATGGGAAATACATTTCTAATGTAATCATTTTCCGGCATATTTTAATACATTTAGGCTCCGTCTGAACGGTAATACGGTTTTGTTCAACGTCTTTATGTTTCCTTTTTTCTAATACTTATATTGTTATACATTCCCGCAATTACAACACACAACTTCCTGTTGCTGTATATCTACCGGAAAAAGAAAAAACGTTTTTGGCTATAGTACAAACTTCCGAAAAGTTTTTCCGAATAGCGGATACTTACCGGAATCAATATTTGAATTAGGTTTTTTTTCTATTTTCGACTGTCCAATCCGCGATTTATTATATTACAGCATTCCACTATAGGGTGTCTCGTCATACATAATCGATAATATTAAAATACATATCACAATCAATTTAAATATCCGATTTGCTCCGTGAATCACACTGCATGAAAAAATTACACATTAAATTTTATTCGAGAATACTTCTTATTAGTATTCACATGAGTATTGCATTAAATTCATTCCAATAGTCATCCTTCCTCTTGGAGGTATGGCATCATCTTGTTTTTCAATGTTATTTCGGTTGGGATTTGAATTTAGCTTTTCTTAGAAATATTACGATTGACCCAGTCACTGGACCGTGTTGGATGATCAAACGAATCTATTTTATTATTTTCAATTATATACCGCCTTCAGACTTTTATTATTCATTTTATTAACGACTATAAATTTAATATTACCCTCAATTTTTCGTTTGGCCTGCCTTCCAACATTTTTTCTATCGATTATTAGGTAATCAGAGAAGTACCTAGTATTTATTTATTTATTTATTTACTTATTTAGAAAAAGAGTATTACGGCATTACAGCGATTGGCCAATGCGCCATAATACATACAAAATTATAAAAATATTATATTTCTTATCATTTTTATTCATAACTGAATATAACTACGCAATATTTTTTAAATGTAAACCATTTTCATTAAAATACATAACTTTATGACAAATCGCATTGCACTCTTCTAGAAAGTTACATACAAATTTGATGTACTTACCTAGGTATCTCCAGACACACTTTGCGAATCAATTTTAGTTGGTAATGCTCTTTATGAAGATGATTAAAATAAAGACGGTTGTCATCTGTCGACGTAATTTGAAATATGCACAGTACTTAGGTACTCGTGGGTATTAGGAAATATCGGCAAGATACCTAGGTCGATAGCTTAGTGGTCAGAGCAGTCGCCTGTTAATTTCCCAGTAGAAAATATAATATATTAATAAGTTAAAAACGTGCGCAAACTCGTATATCAGGAGGTAATTTTCAAAGGTGGTTAACTCCAAAAGATTTTTTTTTACTGCCAATGTTAGATCTCTTCGGCCAAAATTGAGATGGCTGGACTGTGCCGCAGGAGATTTAAAAATGCTCGGTCAAAGCAATTGAAGGAGGCCAAGACCCACCAAGGGTTTTAGTGCCATATATTATAATAAATGATGATGACAATGCTAGATCTCTTGAATCTCTTGAAAGAGCTTGACAATAGTAATTTTGAGGACTCGCCAAATTCAAAATCAAATCGTTTAAACATCCTACTGAATACGTGACTAATTTTGGATAGCAGACAGATCCAGCAAGTTTTTTTTCAAATAACATCAAATCCAATTCAACCAATCACGTCATTGCAAAAACAGATGCAATCTTGCTGAATGGCACATTATAAAAGTGATCAGAGAGGTAGCGCGTTTGTTTTGTTGCTAATAAACACAAACGTTTTGGGGAGGAGGAATTAAAATATCCGATTTCCTCACTTTGTCGATAAGTGGAATTGACCAAATTTTGAAACTGCCTCACAATATATCGATGAAGCGATACACGAACAAAGACATATTCTTAGTATACAAGTTTTCAAAGTTTTTAAATTTATTAATGCAAATCCGGATTATTTCTATAAACCCTGTAGGAACCTTTCCTCGGTTCCGTGTAACTATGAAACCCTTTTACATAGTGGTCGTTGTATTGTTTAACTTTCCAACATTGAAACAGCAAAGAAAAACAATGCCGATTTTTTTTCCTTTCCTGCATTTTAAAAACATACAATTAATTACAAGGTACAATTAATTACAATTAAATACAAAATACTACAATTAATTACTTATGTAAATATAAATGCTTTACTGTTTTCTTATCACCGGAGATGGGAAGATCTCTTTTAATGACCCATTGAATAAATTGCTATCTAGCAATCTAGCTAAATTACTTCCGAATGCTGACTGACCACAAGATTACCGCCTAACGAAATTTAAAGTATCCCATAATTTAAAATAATAATTGTTATTCACCATAATACCTATAATAGTACATAATCATCTCTTCTAATAATGACATCATTGAATAGGTTGGTACATAATATTACGTATTCAATAATATAAAGTGACCAGGTAACCAAGTATAACGTTATTCACCTTGCAAATACGGTACCTATATCGAAATGTGTACTTAATCTCATTCACCATCGAGTAGCTTTATTTACCCTCAGGCAAATACGTACTTATGAACTATTCTTAATTTAAATCGTACTCTGGCTGTCATAATACGACGGTTGCTTATCACAGGGGTCGAAAAAATTTTGACAAAGAATCGCCAAATATGAGCAGCACGACGATTTCATTTTTTATTTTTTTTCAGCATGTTGAAAGTCGTTATGTCAGCATTCTTCGAAGCCGGCTTGAGAGTGGGTTTATAGTTTGGGCCCCGCATCAGTTGAAGTACGACCTTATGGTGGAGCGGGTTCAAAAATATTTTTTGAGACTCCTTCACTTGTTACTGCGTGGATACTATCCGCGGCTTTATCAAGTCTCTTCGATATGCTTTTACATATTGTAGTCTGAACGCTAGAAGATGTATACATATATATGTTCACGTATTTTTATATATATATATATACGCGGCGTAAATGAAAACTCTGCCATTCTTGGTAGTGTGACTATTTTAAAAATCGGGATTTAAAATAATATGGTATATTTTAGCTCTTTTGGTGTACTGTCATGTACCTTTTTATAATGTTTTATTTACTTTTTTAATTACTCTGTTTTTTGTATGCATATTGTTAATAATATTGTTGCACTTTTTTTACTCCAAGTTAGTTATACAATTCGTTCTTAGTTAAGGACTTACTTACTTCACCATGTACAATCCCACGAAGACAATATGGGCATCCACAGAGTGGAAATTGTATTAACAGATTTTATTTTTTACTACGCAACGCAACTTGCGCAACCTATTAGTTCCAAACGCATGCTGGTAAACAACATGTGAAGTTTCCAGACCCTGGTTTCGAACGACATTACCTACACGTTACTGCTGGACCATCGTGGGTTAGTTAAGAACAGGGCATTTCAATAGTGTCAGCGACGTGAAATGAAGAAAATTTTCATTTGTTGAAATTGACACTGAATCAAAAACTTGTCGATCGCTTCATTAGGTACTCATTAATTATTGAAGACACCTTCATAATATAAAAGATTCCCTTAGGTTTAAAATATCCATATTGAAATAATAAATGCTAATCATGAAGACAGTGTCTTATGGCGGTATTTTGACGACTTAATAGACGAAATCTGGTTTTTTTTTCTCACCTTCGATATTTTTATATCGGCTCGGGAGTCATGATTCTTCGACCGCTGGCACATGGTTAAAAGATTCGTGCAATTTGAACACAGTGAAAGTTCGAATAAATCTTTTATTCATAGTCAACTGTAAAATGTAATCATTACACGACATTGACAGATTTTATTAACATAATTATATTGGCGTTGAATAAATACATACTTATCTGAAAATACAGAATAATAACAGATAACAAAGACATCAATAATCGCCAAAAACAAATGAGAACAAAACTGTCGTTTTATGTTACTCATTTACGGTTTGATATTGTTGAAATTATATCTCTAAATGTTGAGGTTACTGTACCTAAAATTCCTGATATTATTTAACTTTATGTGTTGTTAAAATACCTAGAATATGAAGAAAACTTTCATCGTCTCTATCACATTTATTTTGTGGGAGAAATGTGAAATCTATCAATATAAAATATACGAATTATGAAGACATTGTAGATAAAGTAACCATTGTAATGTCATTTAAAGTTTATGCTAATTATTAATTTATATATTTTATCAATAAGATGGTACGAGTAATATAGTCTTATATGTTAGCTTCATCCATGTTATTATTATAATTAATACATCCAGGTTACATTCTCTCAGAAACATTTAGATACATAAAAGCACTTTGATGTTTTGCTGAGCTATAAAGATCTCAAGATTAAGTGGTAATTGAAAATTTTGACTATCACATTTATGTTGTGGTGGAAATTATGCAATGTAGTAATAGAAACATATACGAATTGTGAAGAAATTGCAGATAAAGCAACCATTGTAATATTATTTATAGTTTATGTTAATTATTTATTTATATATGTTTTTAATAAGATAGTACTTATATAGCTTACATGTTAGCTCAACCATGCAAGTAATATTCTCTCGAAAATATTTATATACACAAAAGTGCTTTGATGTTTGGCTGAGCTATAAACATCTTAGGAATAATTGTACGTAATTGATAATTTTGACTTCTTAAATTTGCAAGGAATGTCTTTGACTATCATAAAGTGGACATTACCAAACAACATAATCTTCATTGTCGTTTCTGCGTAGACATTTTTAGGATAATTTATTATAACTAAGCAAGTGCGCCTAACAAGATTTTAGCAATCACTATTTATACCAGGGAACACAAAATTAATCGGAACTGGCTGTTGTATAACAGGCTACAGATCTCGAGTGTGGAGAAATATAGGATAAACTTAAACATGTTAAAGAATATGTTATTTTCAATAGTTACTTTTGTATCATTATACTATGCATAAGGTTTTGTAACGTTAATATAACGTACTTTCAGTATTTGAGCATAGTCGGCGCGCTTGTTTTTACTTGGGTTTTATGGAATGACTGTTTTAAGTAAGTACCCTGCTTCAAAACCTTGTTTCATGGCGATGGGTTTCACATTTCTATCTTATTACCTAATCTGTTATGTGAATTAATTTTATACTATGCCGTTTTCATACTCTTACCGTTGTATGTCAATTTATAAATCGTCACCTCAATACTACAACTAGATAACTTTGATTTTGATTTTTTTTGCTTTGTTTAATTGAAAGCAATTAAATGAAAAAAAATATTATATATATATCTTATTTTATTTATGTAATGCATTTGTGGTTTTAAAGTTATCTAATAACATGATGCATTTGATACAGTTCGCATTTACTTCTGAATTACCTAGTTTTATCGTTTCGTAGAGAAGGAAATGTAGAATCACAATCAATAGCTATCTCAAAAACAGTGGAAATTAAATTATCTAGTTGTAGTATTCAGGTGACGATAATATATTAATAATTAAAAAAAAAATGTTAACTTGATCGTGGAAGCAGCATTGCCTCGGTAATCAAAATTTTCGCGAAAGTCGTTCCATTTAAATATATGCATGGCTTTCGTGATTATATCGATTAACGTAACATCAATATTCTATGGATCTGGGTCTGTGTTTCAGTCGAAATATTTTACTTTTCTATCTGCATGTCTAATTTGAAATTTCTTCAAAGAATTAACGCCATATAAGATTGTTAAATAACTGCACGTTAATTATTGTATTGTTGGATTTTTTATGAGCATTTACCACATAATATAATATATGTAAAACGATCAATTCTTCACGACACGCAACGTATTAAAATGTCGCTTTGAAATTTGCATTATGATCAATATTATAATGGGTTGATTTTCTTCACCCAGCAGCGGTCTCTTCGAAAGTAATATTTTATTGCGAAGCACAATCTGACATGCTCTATTTACCGCCAGATGGACACAGTGTCTTGCAAAAGTGCATTGTTCTCCAGCAGTTTGTATCACCGCCGCAAAGATACGGCTCCGTGTTACCGGAGCGTGACAACCTCATGACAACATGTCTCTGTTCATACTAAACTCATCCCGTGTAAACGATCGCTATTTACCTGTGTTTATTATACCTATGTTTCATCATCATGATGCATGACTGTAGACTTAAAATTTCTTAAAAAAATGTATCATAGTTTCCATGAGTTTGTACACATATTACACAATTACATACAAGTCCGTTGTATATTATTATTAAAACTTTTTTTCTAATATCTAAAGAGATTTCATACAACTCTGAAAATGCCGCACACGAAGATCGTATATTAAATAAATGCGATTATAATGACTATTTCTAGGTGAATCATTTGATACAAGGATTTAATTAAATATACGCTTACTTTTTTAGTAATAGTTACTTAGTAGTAATAATATTGTTTGTAGTCTTTGTTTACAAATACTTTCCTTTTAAAACTCGCATAAATAAAAAATATAAATTATTTCCATAAGCATGGGTTGAGGATCAAGAATCGCACCGGCTAGTGGTAGGTAGTGGAGACAGTGTTGCCAACCGTACTATAATTATAGTATTTGTACTATAATTTTGGCCCGCGTACTATGCACGATATAAAACAGGTATAGTACGCCCAAAATACTATAATTTTGAAAATTCGGAAAAATAGAAAAAAAAATAGCGCTAAAGCTGTTCGGAAGAACTAAAATACCTAAGTTTTTAACTTTTATCTAAAAAGCGAGACGTTAATCACCTTCTATTTGAATTTTTGTCTAAAAAAAGGAGACGTTAATCACCTTACATTTCATTTTTGTCTAAAAAAACGAGATGTTAATCACCTTACGGTTGAATTTTTGTCTAAAAAACGAGACGTTATTACTTTACATTTGAATTTTTGTCTAAAAAAAGGTGACGTTAATAACTTTACGCGAAATTTTTGGAAAATGCAGAAAAGTATTCGTAATTCAACGCGTACTATATTTTTTTTCCGAAATACTATATTTTGGAGGCTCGGTACTATAATTCCACTTTGAAAATATGGCAACACTGAGTGGAGAAGACTGTGGCTCGAATTGAACTGTTGCGCCATTGAAAGAATAAAACTATTGTTCTTTCGTTTCTGAATTTTCATCTGCATCACTCCAGAAGTTAACAAAAGCAAGAGCCGTTATCCTCTAGTCTAGTTGTACGATCTCGTTAAAGTTACATACATTTCAGTGGGCATGCCTTCCATAAGATCGGGTAGTCAATGGTTTATAGATCCCCCATTTCACTGTGTCTTGAGTACCTACGCCCTACTTTAGTTCGAAGTCTGTTGATGGTTTTCCTTGTACGGTACTCCAGCCTCCACCTAAAGGAAAATTCTTTACCATCCTCGAAGGCTAATTGAATTTTACATGCGGACAGTCGGTCCTCATCGGGTGTGACAGTCGAAGGTTTAAGGCTAAACGCCCTGCTATCATCATCGTATTAACATGACGACGAGCTTGCAGCCCTTAGAGGGTAAAAGGGGTGTTATACATTGGTTTATCTTCGAATTGACAGAATCATTACGAAATGTGAAATATCTGGATGAATGCATTCAACATTCTGTTTTTTGTCTCGTGATAAAGGGATAAAATAGACTAAGGAGGCTTTTAATATTTTTCGTGGTCTCAAGAATTCGATTGGGAAGGCCGGATCGTAATTTATTTTGATAGACTAGTTAGGGAATCCTGAAGTAATGGAGCTGTAGACTTTTTTCAACAGCTTCAAAAAATGTAGTCGTGGATAGTTTCCACGTCCAAGTCTCTTTGAAGAATGGTATAACGAATCATGAAGCACCAGATCTAAGAGATTTATTCTCAATGGCTAGAAAATTTTAGATCCTCTGTATTTATTTTGTATTATATGGAAGCAAAATTATCGATACATTTTTGATATAATTTATTCATTATTGTATAATCTGGATCTATCGACCCACGAAGCATGATTTTTCACAAATATGTATATTTTCAATTAACCAAATACTTACTTAAATCTGTACTCAAATATATAATCCTATTTTATTTTCTCTTGCTATTGTTACGTCGAATATAAGAAAAGAATGAATAGGGTTTATACGTAGGTAGGTACCTAGCTTTCAATAAAATTGCAATCAGTTTTCCGATCGAGTGAGAAGAAAACTTTTCATGGCGATTGTGTTTTTGCCTGAGCGATTTTTTGATGAACGAAATTGAACCCATAACCTTTTATTATACTTTCCTGGCGATGCATGCACTCGCCGAAATAGTATTTTTGGTTCTATCGCCGCTTTGAAATAAAAGCCCTTCTATAATATACCTGGTAATATGATCGATTTTCAGTAAGTGTAAAATAACATTGAATTAGAATTTATTACGTGGATATTCAATACTATCATCATCATTTCAACTGTTATAACACGATTTTACCAGGCTGCTTTAATTAGCCAAAAATTTGTATTAAAATACTTTATTGGATTCAATTAAATTGTATAATCAGCTAAATAGCATATATAACTTATCGGTATGGTGTCTGAAACATGAGTATGCTCTCACTAGTGACTGGATGCTTAATATATAACTGGATTACTGGATAGAGATTTGTTCTCACGGACAAGGTCAATCAAGGAGAGAATATCTAGGGATATAATAATCTGTATAGGGATACAGCAGATGTTCCACAAAAACATCATAAACTATAGATTTTATGATGTGAACAATAATTACAATTCATGTTACTACACAATAAATCTCGTCTAATCAGTACATACTCTGAAAGGTATCCCATATTTAATTATGTATATCAAAACATCTCTTGCTATAATATAATACTTAACAATATAACATAATACTATGGGAATTCTGTCAGTCAATAATATTTTATAACACAACCATTTACGATTCGGTGCTAGATGAAGGCCTCTACTTGTTGTATCTGGTCTTTTCGGTCATTGGTTTTTCCATGCTACGTAATTCCGCTAAAATTAATTGATCGGTTGATGAATGTTTTCCAACGCTGATCAGTTCTTCAAGCGCCGTGGCCTTGACACATATCTTTATTTCAAGGTCTTTACACAGTGTATTATTTATAACACCTTTGTTTTCTCCTTTACCCGGTTATGTATATGTCTAAATATGTTGGAGAACCTCTTCCCTACTGTCTGTAGCTCCCCTATTCAGGCTTTGTCATAGGTTATGCCACCCATGTAACAACCTTCCAAACTCCTCAAACAACCTTAATTAGTTGACTAAAGGTTGTTTTTTACTTCACTGGTTATGATGTCCAATATCCATATATCTCCACTATTAGCGCTTTAACCTCTCGAGTTTAAAGTCCATGTTATATAATGTATCCACTCGAAAGTTTTATTTCTGATGCAAGGCTATGTATTGTTATTTCTATTTTTTTGACTAATCGATATTGGCAACTGTTTTTCGCAATAAATCTATCCTCAGAACGATCCAAAGATAATAAACTATCGAACGTTATCGTTAGAGCGATCTCAAGATAAACGTAATATAAAAGCTGTCAACATTATAATTAACGAAAACTATGTTACATCACTATCAAATAGATGACTACCACTTAAAAGCACGTTCTGCAATAAATAGCTTTATTAGTTTTTATAGGGTTTCTAAAATATTTTGACAGTATAATATTATATGAAGCATATTCAGTGGTGAGGTGTAGCCAGTTCGCACCGGTTCGCAGGAACCGGTACCTATCGTCTCGAACCAGTAGTCTGTAATCTTTACCGTTTTTCGTTGCTTCCGCAGCAAGACACCCACATTTCCTCGCATACATTTCTCATATCCAGAACACCTAGTCTGTGATCTGTCTTACCCTCAAGGGATTATCGTATGCTAGCAGCCTAGATTTAACAAAATATTCGCATGGCAAAGACAATTACTGAATTGGTGTGGTCAGTACCCAGTTTAAGTGCATGTTCGGAAACTTGTACGTATGCAGTTCGCCGTATTACACTTCACCGTGAAATGTTGTATCGAAATGTCGTATATTATGGCCGTAAACATCCAACCACTTTGGGTCGTATAGTACTGACATAACATTCATGTCTAAATAAAACACGGTTCTTGTCGATTTACAGGAAGCCAGCAGCAAACAATTTTTGAAAATAGCTGATATACTGGATTATTTGTAAGGTTAGGTTAGGTTTTCGTTCTTGAATTATTCATGAATTTTCCAAAATCAGCTATGAAAATGGAATTAATCTTCATATTGAATGTGTAGCTGCAGATTAATAAGCGATCAGATATCTATTGTTTATAAAAATATCAAGTTACTTTGCAGTAAAATATTCCCAAGCCATTTCCAGTAAACAACTCAAGCTAGACCAGCAAGTCGATTAGGCGAAATAAGAGATGGTGTATTATTACATATCACAACACTTTATACCAGTACGGTGTATGAGCTGAGTAAACATTTCCCATAGTATTTGCTTACAACTGTAATAACCTAATAACAAATAATATTTCTTTTCGATATTCAATTTAAAACGCTGATCCTATATTTAGTTTAATATGATTATGTAACAGAATTTAATGTTAATGTACTAACTTTTATTGTATAAATAACGAAGAACAATTTATCTCAATGTCACTCAAATCAAGTACGTAGCTCGTAACTATCATTGTATAATACGCTGCTAATAAATCTCACCCTGCTACATTGAAGACTTCGTCGTTATCATCATCCTCTACCTACGCATCGAACACCACACACCACGAGTGACCCCCAACAGTGGCGACCAACCACCAACAGTGGTGAACCCGACGTTCCACGCAACCGCAAATTCAACATTCAAGACAATGCTGAGAGGATATGATGACACCTACAACCCCGCCGCAACCAGTAACAGCGAACCTTCAAAGGCCGTCGGAGAAGTCAATAGGGTCGCTGTACGAATCCCACCCTTCTGCCCAGAGGATCCAGAGATGTGGTTCTGCATGGCAGAAAGGAGCTTTACAGCACCAGGAGTCGTAACGGAGGAGACGAGGTTCGGGTACATCCTGGGAGCATTGGACCCACGGTATGCTTCTGAAGTACGAGACATAATACTAAGCCCACCAGACGAAGGAGCATACAAGCTCTTGAAAAAGGAATTGATTCGTCGCCTCAGCTCCACTCAAGAACAAAAAACAAGACGTCTTCTAGAACACGAAGATATGGGAGATCGGAAACCGTCACAGTTCCTACGACATTTAAGGACGCTTGCCGGTACCGCCATCTCCGACGAAGTTCTAAGAACTTTATGGATGGGTAGATTGCCGCACACCATGCAGGTAGTGCTCGCCACCCAAAAGGACACAGATCGGGATAAAGTGGCGGACCTGGCTGATGCTATGGTAGAAGCCACAGAAAGACCGTCAATCTCGGAGGTTTCCATGGAAGCACTGATTGAGACCAGGATGCGGAAATTGACAGTGTCGTTGCAGGAGCAAATGACAAGGATCCGTGATGAAATCGCCAGCATCCACAGCCGTGACTCACGCCCACGGGTTAAAAACTACGGCCGTCGATTCAATAACCGCTCACAAAGCCGTACACGTTCATCCAGTCGCAACAGAGAAGATACCCAAGGCAAACGCTGGTACCATCATAGGTTCGGAGCAGCTGCACAGAAGTGCAGACAACCCTGCAGTCATCAAGAGGGAAACGCTCCGGGCAATCACTGATAGCGGCCAGCGAATACAGCCCGATGTCAAGCCGCTTATTTGTCACCGACCGCAACATGAAGACACAGTTTCTAGTAGACACAGGTGTTCTCGATCTCTGTGTGTTCCCACGTTCTAAGGTTCCAGGACGTCTAACAAAAACGACATACGAACTGTCAACGGCAAACGGAACGGTAATCGCTACATACGGAAACCTTCCGCTGACATTAAACTTGGGCCTAAGACGAGACTTCACATGGAGGTTCGTCATTGCCGATGTTAGTAAGCCCATCATTGGAATTGACTTTTTAATCCATTTTGGATTGTTAGTCGACGCCAAAAATAGACGTCTGTTGGACCAAACCACTCATCTCACCACTTCCGGAAACCGCAGTACGGGAGAGGTTCTGTCGATCAAAACCGTTTCAGGCAGGTCTGCGTATCACGACCTGTTGCAACAGTTTCCAGACCTCACACGCCCTGATGGCACAGTAAAAACGCCGCATCACACAACGAAACACCATATCGACACAACACCGGGACCACCAGTGGCTGCTCGCCCAAGGCGACTCGCCCCAGATAAATTACAGATTGCGAAGAGGGAGTTTCAGAATATGATGAGACTTGGAATCGCTCGACCATCAAGTAGCAGTTGGGCATCACCGTTACACCTGGTCGCCAAATCGAACGAACAATGGCGTCCATGTGGTGACTACCGAAGTCTGAACGCCAGAACCATACCAGATCGGTATCCGGTACGCCACATCCAAGATTTTGCCCAAGCTCTCCGCGGGAGGAAGGTATTTTCCACCATCGACCTGGTCCGAGCATACAATCAAATCCCAGTCGCCGAAGAAGACATACCAAATACTGCCATTACGACACCTTTTGGCCTCTTCGAGTTCCCATATATGTCTTTTGGTCTCAAGCAGCCTATTCCATGGACTCCCGAGACTATCAAAGCATTTGAAGCATGCAAGAACAGTTTGGCTGATGCAACACTGCTAGCTCATCCGAAAAATGACGCACCTCTAGCTATCATCAGTGACGCCTCAGACACCGCTGTTGGCGAAGCACTCCACCAATTGGTCGATGATCAATGGGAACCACTCGCGTTTTTCTCCAAGAAACTCAGCCCAGCCGAGCAGAAGTATGGAGCTTACGACCGTGAACTTCTAGCGATCTACATGGCAGTCAAGTATTTCCGACACATGGTAGAAACCCGATCATTCGTCATATACACGGACCACAAGCCCATCACTTTTGCTTTCAAGCAGAAAGCCGAGAAATGTACTCCACGACAGTTTCGGCATTTAGACTTCATCGGACAATTTTCAACCGACATCCGCCACATCTCTGGCAAGGACAACGTCGTTGCCGACGCTCTTTCCAGAGTAGAAGCGATTGCCGAAAATCCACTCGATTACGCAAGCCTGGCAGCTGATCAACAAAAAGATGAAGAGCTAAAGATATTCCTACGCGACGGATCCGCCTGACTACTGAAACAGGTGCAGATTCCGGAAGCTAACGTAGCTATCTTTTGCGACGTGTCTACTGCATATGCAAGACCTTTCATCACCAAGCCGTTCCGTGAAGCTGCATTCAATGCAATACACCGACTTTCACATCCTGGCATTACCGCAACCACGAAACTCGCAACACAGCGTTTTGTGTGGCCTTCTATCGAAAAGTACTGCAAGCGATGGGCTCGCAGTTGCATTCAATGTCAGAAAAATAATGTTACACGCCATGTCTCAGCACCATTAGGCACGTTTGTGCCACCGTCAACTAGATTTGAGCACGTCCACATCGACATTGTCATCCTACCACCGTCGGAGGGATATCGATACTGTTAAACATGTGTAGATCGCTTTACTAGATGGCCAGAAGCCTTCCCGTTGAAAGACCAAGAAGCAGAGACAGTAGCACGAGCATTTTACTCCGGATGGATCACACGATTTGGAACTCCAGTACGAATCACCACGGACCAAGGAAGACAGTTTGAGTCACAGCTGTTCAGACAACTAAATCGTCTGGCAGGTACAACTCACATCCACACCACCGCGTACCATCCCGCAGCAAATGGCATGGTCGAGAGATTACATCCTCAAATGAAAGCAGCTATCAAATGCCATCAAAACACGCGTTGGACAGAGACACTGCCCACAGTCTTGATGGGAATCAGGGCAGCTTGGCGAGAAGATCTCAAAACTACCTCAGCCGAGCTGGTCTATGGCAAACCTCTACGGTTACCAGGCGAATTCTTAGGTTCAAAGCAACCCAACGACTGTGAACCAGCCAATTTTGTCAAATATCTCCTACAACATTTTTATGAGTTGCAACCCGCCAAAACAACGCACCACGGCAGGAAACACTCATTTATTTTCAAAGATTTGGATAAGACCACGCATGTGCTACTCCGAGATGATACTGTCAAAAGACCTTTGCAGTCGCCATACACTGGCCCACACGAAGTAATCAGCAGGAATACTCGAACCTACATCATTCGCGTTCGAGGCAAGGACATCACAGTCACTGTAGACCGCCTTAAACCTGCATACATAATGGCAGAAGACGACGACAACTCATCAAAAGAGAAACCGACATTGAACGATCCAACACCAGAAGACATCAGACAGCATGATAACGTCACACGTGCAGGCAGGCGTGTACACTTCCCTGATCGTCTAGGCTACTGAAAAGCATACCAAAAGTGCATATTCCATAGTGCTACAGAACATAGATATAATATCGTTTATACATTAGTAAATCGTTTAGGTTAACACGTAATTAAATTCCATTGTTATATCCAGTTTTTCGACAAAAACCACTCAATTATATTATATAGTATTGAAATTCGTAATTTCTGGAAAGGGGGTATGTAGCTGCAGAATAATAAGCGATCAGATATCTATTGTTTATAAAAATATCAAGTTACTTTGCAGTAAAATATTCCTAAGCCATTTCCAGTAAAAAACTCAAGCTGGACCAGCAAGTCGATTAGGCGAAATAAGAGATGGTGTATTATTACATATCACAACACTTTATACCAGTACGGTGTATGAGCTGAGTAAACATTTCCCATAGTATTTGCTTACAACTGTAATAACCTAATAACAAATAATATTTCTTTTCGATATTCAATTTAAAACGCTGATCCTATATTTAGTTTAATATGATTATGTAACAGAATTTAATGTTAATGTACTAACTTTTATTGTATAAATAACGAAGAACAATTTATCTCAATGTCACTCAAATCAAGTACGTAGCTCGTAACTATCATTGTATAATACGCTGCTAATAAATCTCACCCTGCTACATTGAAGACTTCGTCATTATCATCATCCTCTACCTACGCATCGAACACCACACACCACGAGTGATCCAACAAATGTAATAAAATTTGAGACCGTATAGTAGGTATACGGTCATCTCTTTCCGATAGAAAGCTCACGGCGAACTGTGCCACGGTGAAATGTTTTACGTACAATTTACATGTAACCGTTTAAGGTGATGTCTCTAGGTAAAGTTGTTATCGAAAAATAGCTAGAAAAGTTTATTAATCGGTAAATATATATTCAAAAGTAATGAGAAAAATAAGTATCGTGGAGTTCTATATAGCAAAAATACGTGTCAAATTCGGTACATTTCTATCGGGTGGTAAGGGTGAATGACATTAGATTTATTATCAAAATTACGATGAAAATGTACGTAAATCTATTACCTAGGGAAACACTAAACGGAAATTGGAATTTATTATATCCTTATATCTTTTTTTTTCAAATTTAAAAAACATCGATTTAGAGGTTAGAAAGCATGCAATTAAAATCGAAAAATCTCGGTTTAGACGCAATTTATCGCAAAAAACGCTTAGCGTTTCTATTAAAAATATTGTTTATTAATTTTTACGGCAGTTATTTGAATTTAATCTTGTATTTTTATATATTAACGAATCGATAGAAATCGAAACCATAATAATTGCCCAAATTCAACCGATGTTTAGCAGTCCGGTGCTGCCACCGTGCAACTATTTCGAAACAATACATATATAAAAAATACACACACATGCAACAACATGACGTTGAAAATTAAACTCACACATAGACAAGACAAAATAACATTTTTCTGCTTCATTTTGGCTAGAATCAGTTTGTGGTAAAACTTCGAGGCGAAATTGCCATATGAATAAAAATAACTTTATAATTAAAATTACAATATTTACTTAATATACGTAGGAACCTGCCTATATTCAAAATTTGAAACTGCGAATTATTTGCAATTAGTATTTGCTTAAATTACAACTGTTTTTTTATCATTATTTATGATAAAAATAATCAACAAAATAAACAAATCTCGCATTTTAACATATGGTAGCATTCGTGCTCTCGATCGAATATCGGGTTTATAACAATTCTTCTTTATTTGGCCATTATTATATTGTTTGAAAACAGGAAGGAATCGACTCATCAGTATCATTTTTGTCAAGTAAGTAAACTTTTCAGTGTATAATAAATAATATTATTATCTTACATCAAAATGACAAACTATGTCACGCAGTTTTGATTGTCAAACAAACATTCAAAAATTATTTAAAAGAGTTACATATACTGTATTTTCAATCACCATCATGCATTTATCATCAATATATATTATTTTAGGCGTAGACTCATCGTTTTCGTAAAATTATAAATACTTTACGTCAGTTTGAGGTTATGTTTATGACAAATGTCATCGAGCCTATCTTGTACGTTTTGTAAATTATCTAATAGATAGTGAATTTCTTTCATTCGCATAATATGATTGTAAAACCGAATTGGTGCTTTTTACTGATTCTCCGTCATCGTAATCTGACAGTCGCCATTTTGGATTTTAGCTATCTTTTTGTCATCGAATTATAGTACGCGGTCCAAGCCATTATAGTATTTCGGCAAAAATTATAGGACGTATAGAAAATGTAAGTTTTTTGTTTGTCACATAAACATAACGGAGAATTCGAGCAATTCCGATGCCCTGCTTTATTATAACACCTCTTACGACCGAAAAATGCTAACACCGGCCGCCGTTATTAACTGTCACGTTAGTTTTTTAGAGTAGGTATACAACGCAAAACCACGTCCATAGACTAATATCGCACACTGAGATCTTATATTATTTATATTATACACCTAGATTTTATTTACTACGTCCCTCGCTTCACGTTATTACGATTTGCTGTGATTGAAATACGAACATTTTACAGAACTTTAAACATCGCAACATATGAACCCCTAACCAAACCGGCGAATTCAATTAATAAAATGTTTAAAAAATGTGGTATTTTTGACGTACTACACTTTTTTAATAGTATGCGGATGAAAATTTAACTTTTCGAATACTACGCGAACCAAAATGTACTATAATTATAGTTCAGTTGGCAACACTGTGCTCACTGACAGATGACAGCGAGCGGTGGCGGAGAACCAGTAAAAAGACCCACCGAATTTAATAAAATAAAATTTTAATTTCATTCAAAATTACTGAAACTTGTCTCGAAAATGTATCTCATAATCATCATTATAATTATTCACAATGCTGTACAATGTAACCAATGATTGATTATAATCAAATATTTTATGTGCTTTCAAACACGTGTCCGTGTTTTTAATACAACATAATCGTAAATTGAAAACGTTATCTACAGTGATAAGTTTGACACGAGTATATGAATGTAATGAGGTTATGTTTTTTTGTTTACATATAGATAAATCTTTTAATACTGATGAACTCGACGAAATATTGGACGACAGTGACTGCGAAGTCGGCGACGGTTACGAGTCCGACAACAGCGACGACATTTACATTCGACATTTACAACCTTCGACATCACAATCCAGGGTTCTTCCCTGGCTCACAAAATGGTAGGTTTACAATTTTCTTAATAATATATTTATTGGTTTTATATACCATCCAGTCATACACTAGATTCATTTTCATTACATGCTTTGGCATAAAAACAAGAATTCATTACATCTTGTACACATGATGTAGCGAGTGTCTCGAATGAGGAGTTGATGGTTTGAATAGTAAACTTCAATCAAAACATATTATTGCCCATCATTATTTGTATTTTTACTGCTAAATACTTGAATTAATGAGGAAATATGGATTATGTAATAATATTTTTTTCCTATTGTTTCAGTATGCCGAATGCTGGTCCGGAATTGGAGGAAGATTTGTTGGCGAGAGGGCATGTTGCTGACAATGTACTCAGCTCCTTTTTCGAATACTTCAACCTCGCTCTCTTCGAAAAAATAGCTGAGCAGACAAATTTATATTCAGCACAAAAAAGGGACTTGTGGTCGGTGAATACGAATTCGAAATTCGTATTCACCGGCATCCAAATTATGATGGGTACATTAAGGTTTCCGCAGACTCGAATGTACTGGTTTTATGATCTAAGCATTCCAATCATTAATCAAGCAATGCCCAGAGACGGGTACTTCGAACTGCGGAATCACTTTCATTTTGCAGATAACACTGCTGACCGCACGGACTGCACAGATAAATTTTGGAAGATTAGTCCCTTTTTAAGTGAGGTTCTAAAAAAATGCCATACTTTGCCCAGACCTGCTCATAACTCCATCGACGAGCAAATGATGCCGTTCACTGGCCGCTGTAGACACAGGCAATTTGTGCTTAACAAGCCAAATCCTGTAGGCCTTAAAAATTTTGTTCTCGCGGCCAGAGATGGATTAGTGATAGATTTTCACATATATGTAGGGAAGGGAACGGTATCAGATGGAGATATGAAGCAGTTCGGTCTGGGCGCAAGTGTGGTCAAGTTACTCTGCCGGACTCTCCCCAATCCTCCTGCATTGTCTATACTGATCGTTTTTTACTAGTTTGAAGCTCGCCGATTCGTTACTTCAAGATAAAATATTCTTAACTGGAACTGTCAAAAGTAATAGAATCGGCGATGTGATTAAGAAATTAAAAAAACGATAAGGCAATGCAGAGGGGAGATTGGGATGAGAAGGTTCGGTAGAATGACAAAGTCTGTGTAGTCAAGTGGAAAGATAATAAATCCGTGTTATTATTTTCCACTGCGGTCGGCAGTACTCCTGTTGGTACCTGCATGCGATGATCGAAGGAAGTAAAGAGGAAGATCAGTGCCACTCAGCCGGCCATTGTAAAGCACTACAATATGTCGATGGGTGGCATTGATCTTTGCGATCGGATAATTGCTTATTACAGGACTGCGATGAAGACATGCAAATGGCCTGTGAGGGTTTTTAACCACTTTGTGGACTTGGCGGTAGTAAACTGTTGGCTAATGTATATGCGGAATTGTAAACTAGAAAATGTACCCCGAAAGGATATTATGGGACTGTTGTCGTACTGAATCAAATTAGCGAAAGCTATGATTCGGTATGAAGATCGGGTAGCCAACATTTTAACACTGCCAGCACGAGGTCGGCCAAGACACATGTCGACATCGCAGGTAGACACAGAGCCACCAGCTCGCAGGAGAACGGTTTTCCCCCAACCGATCGCTGAGGTACGTTTGGACAGCGTTGGCCACCATTCAGCATCCGTGTGCAGATACCCTGGATGCAAGTCCCGCACCAGGTATATTTGCATAAAATGCAATATATACGTGTGCACAAAACTTTGCTTTGAGCTGTATCACACAGTATAGGATGCAGCTCAAAGCAATTTTAAAGTACATATTTAGGGTTTTATTTCATAATTTTAACTAATTTTAAGTGTAAATATATTTAATTATCCTATTTATAATGTTTTTGTATTGTTTTTATTGTGTAATGTTCTATTAAAATTGACCATTCCTATGACAAGTTGTTTTCTTTACCTTCCCTAAGTTTATAGAGTAGGTAATATTCATCTGCAGTGTGACCTGGTATGTGCATATAGTATATTTTACTTAATAAAATAAAAAAAACCTAAAAATTTTTTTTTTGTCAATAGACTAATACTTCTCTTCCATAAAATCAAAGAAATATTTTTTTTGATGGCTGGTTCTCCCTCGGGTCTCAAGAGGTTATATTATTATATTCTTAAATAATAATATGTAAATGAATTTTTGTCTAGCAATTTTTCATCTAGAATTCCATTCCACTGGCAACTTTAATTTACTTTTAAAATTAGTTATGGTAACTCACTGCCATCTGGTTGAAACTGACTAAAGTTTTTAGTAACAGATTTTTAGAAATTCATGGTAGATGCCTTTAAATATAAATAGATGGCGTAAAAGTCACATTATATGTGTTATTTAGGCCAAAGACATCGCCTTAAGTGTAACATTTGCGATATCTACCGGTAAGTAATAATTAAAAAAACTACATAGGTACAATCGGCACCGAACACATCGTTTAGGTACGTTTTTTAGAGCTGTAAAACTAATTGTGTAATAAACTGTGTAATAAACTAACTGTGTAAAACTAATGTCATATGCATATATATCAGCGATACTCAACCTGCGGCCCGCGGGCCGCATGCGGCCCTTTAAGGTTTTACGTGCGCCCCGAAACACATTTATTATCAGGAATTTCGTATATCTTGAGATTCGTTTCGACTTTGACGCACAGATAGTGACACCCGAAGAGGATTGTCATTATGGTCCACATCAGATCTGGTATAAGAGTGTTATTATTGCACACGATTAATTAAAAAAACACGCATAATTTTTTAAATCTCAATTTTTTTGTAAAAAGGGGGGTTTTCATGATTTTTGTCGTCACACCAGTAATGATGCGGCCCGCGTTACTTTACAAATATATGTATTTGGCCCGAAGAAAAAAAAGGTTGAGTATCATTGATATATATGGTAAAGAAACCAATCTGGGTGATTCTATACAAAAATATTACTAAATAAAATAATTTAAGCCAAGGAGGATCCTAAGAATCGATAATTTTGAACACATTGCACTACCCGCTATTTTTATTTTTTCAAATGGGACGAACCGTTCTACGACCATGCCGATGGCATGGTACAATTATTGCATTTTCAATCAATCCCTGATTCGGTCTTGGTTTTATTGAAGAACACAGAACAATTTTTGGTGGGTTATAAAAAAAAATTAAAACCTCAATAAAAAAAAATTTACCACTAATATCGCCTGGCAACATCGACATTATATATCTTTGTGACTCCAAAAACCTATTCCAATTGTCAGAATGCGTTCCGCATATTATGTATACGAAAAGTCTATGGGATCCTGCACTAATCACGAACAACGTTAGAAAGTTATTTGGTTTTTTTTAATGATTTATTTGATACGTCTTTTATCACCATAATATGTTAACTAGTATATTAATCGTAATACTTGTTTATATATGCAAACGAATGCCATCCATAATAAATGTTTTGTTAGCGGTCTGTTGATAAGGCTAATTTGCAGTCAAACGCGAAATTTATACAAATGCACAGGTAACCGAGTGTACTAAACAGATTGTGCAGCTAGGCTATATAAACCGGTTACGGTATTAAGTATACTTGTATACGGTATTAAGTATACTTGTATTACTCTTCAATTAGTGGTTCACCTATCGCCGTAACTGTGGCTTTGTTAAATTACCTTTATTGAATTTGTGTGTCATTTACCACAAATATTGAATTGTCGGTTTATCGGTATTTGGAGATAAATGTCATAATTTATTGTTTGTATTCTGTCATTTTAACATTGGGTACAACTATGCCAGGTCATGGCGCACTGTAGGTATAATGAGACGTACGTAACCACCACAGAACAGATAATAAATGGAATTCCAGTAGGCTATATACCTATACAGTAAATTTTGAGACAGAGTTTTGAATGTGTGACTGTCCTACGAAAATGAACAACGCATTATAATAGACGTGCAATAGTGTCTATAATACACAAATATTAAATGAGCGTCAATGTATAAACCGAGAGACAATTCCATTTTTGCCAATCTCGTTCAAAAAACTATTAAATACCAATATTACCAATCGTTATAGCAATATGTTTAGAGTATTTTCTTAGTGTATTATTTATTGCTGATCTTAACTGCCTACCTTCACAGTGGCACCTCTAATTTCCATACAAACTCTGAAATGAGAGTGTGCTTTTATGTCTGTTTCCATACAAAAATGGAACTTACGTCAAACTGTAACTTGCTTCAGAGACGTTTACTACATACAATGATGTTAAATACTACTTAGTGAACCATATGAGATTTAAAATGACCCCCGATTTTCAGCGACTCGGCCAAGTGGCGAAAATTACTGTTTTAATATCAGCGGACTTAACTCAATATACGCTCAATCAATATCTGTCTTGAAAACCGCCTGGCAATATTTACGACTAAATCTTACTCGTATTTATTGTCAGCTCTGCTAAAACGACAACTCTCTCTGTTCACCCCCATATCCATTATTTGTTTGCTTGCGAGGTTTAGGTACAGGGGCGATTGACTACATTTACACATGACTCCGTCTGGAAAAAGATTAAACCTGTTTGGTTACACCATTGAATTATTCTTGTATTTTTTTAATAATGCATCGATCATAAAGGCAACAAGAACATGTTGAAAACTCCCCTAGGTACGCTATTATTCTTTGTAATCCCGACACCGGTATCAATACTTCCTTTCGATAGGATACCGATACTGATTATCGATACTTCTTCTTCCGATTCGACATCCCTACGCATGTTAGGGAAGCCCTAAAGGCCGGTTCAGACCGGTCGAGTGATTTAGTAGAATGGCGAGTGATTTAGTGAATTAGTAACTAAAAAGTGTCCGAACACAGTGCATTAGTGAGTGACGTGTCAAAATGAACAGAGCAACGGATATTTCAAAACAATTACCATTCGCGCGACACGAGAGTGCTGCCGTCTGTCAGATAAAATTGTAACTTCAGAAAAAATTCGAATGTCAATATACAAGAACGGCGTTGACGTAATTGAATCGATTTATGCTCCAAATTCCTATTGATGAATACTAATCTACATAGGATTTGTATGCTTACCTATGTATTTTTGTAGTTTGTTCAGGAAATAAATAGGTACTTTATGCTCCATGGTCCTTACTGACTATACAAAATAAACGGAATGATAAATGAATGTAACTTATAATTATTCTTATAAACACTAGGATAATGTGTACTTACCTCTTTACCTATTCTCAATAACAATAAGTTTTCTGTGAAATATTGCCATTATTATTAATTATTAACGTATTAATCAACAAATTATCCACACTACCTACCGACATGTCATAATATTCTTCATACTGAGTATAAAAAATAAACCAAATAATAAATGAATATAACTTATAAGATAATTTACCTATCCTCAATAACAACAAGCTTTCTGTAAAATATTGCCACTTATCTACGGATCTATCAACACACGTTCGCGACGGTTATCTTAATGTTTGTCGCATTGAAGTATAATAATTATTATGTTATATTATTTCGAGTAGTATCTTCGCTCCAACGCTATGCCATTTCTATGGCAGTCGGCGACTAATGAACTCGCCTGTTCAGACTTGTTTCGCGGCTTGTTTAGTATTTAGTGAGAGGTGGTGGGGGTCACTACTCCGCCGAAATAATAGAATAAGATGGATCGACTGGACTGACGATTTTACTAAACTACCCGACTAAATTTGTCTGTTCACGTTTATTTCACGAGACACGTTTATTGACAAAATCACTGTAGCAGTCCGAACAAGCCTTAATGTTCCGTTCCGCGTCCTATTTATGTTATTTTAATGCCATGTCAACCACGTAACGAACTTTTCCTGATTTATGACATGACTAAACGCAGTTGAGGTTTCTGACTAAGCACCTACGTATGTATTACGTCAACTTACGGTCGCATACGGTTTCCCTCGTTTATAACGCAGTGATTAATTTTCCTAAGAAAATTGTTTACGTAGGTACTACATTGCTGTCTCGTTGGTATTCGAGGGATTTTGATACGAGAAAATCACTTTTCATTTAGCGCTTAAACAACCGTTTTGATATTATAACATTTATTCAATGATTTATTTCCACGTAGGTATAGAGCAAGGGTAGTCAACCTTTTATACCTACCGCCCACTTTTGTATCTCTGTTAGTAGTAAAATTTTCTAACCGCCCACCGGTTCCACAGTGATGGTGATTTATAAAGTAGGATAAAGTAAGTTGGAATCCTGGGTCTGCCAAGTACACATATTGTTTTTCAATTTGTATATGAGTCAGAGTATGGACCTAATAGGTTGAGCAAGTGGCTGACATCCATTTCTCGTTAAAACAAAAATCTGTCAATACAAACCTCCACTTTGTGGAGGCATATTAGTGATCCTAGTAGGATCGGACATGGTTGAAAAAAAAACTTTATGTGAGACTTTTCGTTTTTAAAACCCCTACCGCCCACCATGAAAGCTGGAACGCCCACTAGTGGGTGGTAGGGACCAGGTTGACTACCCCTGGTATAGAGTATTAACCATATACAAGGAACAAAGGAACCCTATTATAACTCAACTTATTTGTTTTATATCTAACTTACACCCAAACATCATACACCTTTTCTAACAAATTTCAGAGTTTATCTAGATTCATTTATCAATTTATGGAATTATTGACCGTTTGAGTGGAGGAAAAGTTTGTTACGAAAAAAATGCGTTGCGAAATGCCTTGCAGTCAATTCAAACCCTACTCTATTAGTCATTTTAGGTTTACTTGCATATATTTAGGGTCCGTCTAGAATACGGGTTTCCTACCCATGGATCTCGATTCCCAGGGGGGTCGTAGGATCATTTATAGAGGGTCGCATTTCGCAAAATTATTTTTTTAATCAGTGTCTCGATATAAAAGACTTCAAGAAGAAATACGTTATGTATTATAGTGAACAAACAGAAACTAGTGAAGTGAATAAAAATGGGATAATATGAATAATCCATGTAATTTTTCCGTAATTATTTTTAATTTATCCGTTGCCTAGAAAAAATTGAGAACCCATAATGTAGTAGATAAGGGTTTCTTAAACTTATTTACATTATACTAATAATTTTCCTTTGTGGTACGGAATTGGCACTGGACGGCGAGAAATGGCGCGATTTTGTGCTTGGCCTATTCACTAAGGCTAGGTCGTGACAGGGGCGTCTCGTTTTTTGGATTTTAAAGCTGGCCCACGATTATTATAATTTTTACATAAACTGTAATTTGAATTGTCCGCAAATTATATTATGCGGATGCAATATAATTGATATAAGTACGCTTCTTGGAATATATTTTCAATTTATAATCTGTACCCTACCTAATTCGCCAAATAGTCTCTTTCAGAATACCTTATAGAGAGCTTAATGTTCAATATTGTGTAACCATCTTGTTCAAAGAACACGTCTTAAAGATAGGCGAATTACAATTGACAGGATCCATAGGAAGTACTCATGTTGTTGTCAGTTTGAATCAATTATTGTTATTGATTTAAATAGATACTTTATATTCTTAGTAAATTACCATTATATAATATATTATATCCATCATTATTGACGAATACTTAAAATTCAGCAACACATTGATAGCTTTAGGACTTTGCGGATGGCGTATCAGACATTTTAAATTATAACATCATTACATTTTAAAGAGAACCACTATTTACTAAGAGCTAATTCATGAAAATGTATAAAATTTATTTCAAAATTCCCGCCCCCTCTACTAAATTGCACCTGGAAACTGTCAGCTATCCTTTTCTCGCATTATACACCTCCTTTTCCACTGCATGGCCAATGATTATTATAATATATTATTAAGTACATAAATGCGAACGTTAAATTTAGGCGGGTAATCTCAGAGTAATGATATATACTATATAAAGAGCGACTATTTTTCGGCAAAATGAAGCCATGTTTCTTGCGTATAATGCACAGTAGAATCTCGATTTTATTATTATCAACTTAACTATAAAACGTTATACCATCGTGTTGCTTCTCAGTACGACTACCAAATTTAAACACAACATAGTTAACCATATTATGTTCTACTAAAATAAATAAATATAATTACCAATAACTTTATAATAAAAATAATAAATTTCAGCAACACGTGCTCGCAGTTTTTAAATGAATGTAATCAGTCAAATCCATTTTTACCGACGACGCTTACAAAAAATATTTAATTCAGCCGTAGAAATTTCATCTTACTTCAACGTATAGTGCGGAGATAATACGAGGGTGGGTCAATAAGTCCTTAGAAAAGCCGACAAGTGGCGCGACTAGTACTGTAAGCGGTTTGTTTTCATGCAGCGGCACTACCGATTCAGTATGCTGCGAAGTTTCAATCAGATTGGTCGGGTTGTTGTGTGTTTTTCGTACATTTAAAAAAAAATTTGCTTGTGGAAAATGGAAAAATGGAAAATGGAGAAAATTGAGTTTAGAGCTGTTATTAAACATTTTAATATAAAAGGGTTAACAGCAAAGGAAATAAAAAATGAGTTGGATTTAGTTCACGGCATATCTGCTCCTTCACTTGCAACTATTTATAACTGGTTAAATGAATTTAAACGTGGTCGTACATCAACAAAGGATGAACCACGCTCAGGACGTCCTGTAGAGGTGACTACACCAGAAATGATCAATAAAATCCACGATATGGTGTTAAGTGACCGAAGATTAAAGTTGAGTGAGATAATTGAGGTTACAGGGATCTCAAAAGGTAGCGTCATTTCTATTTTACATGACAAATTGGGCATGAAAAATATTTCTGCAAGATGGGTGCCGCGTTTGCTCACAGTCGACAATAAACGCAATAGGGTGGTGGCCTCTAAAGCCCTGTTGTCGCTCATGCAACGCAATCCGGATGAATTTTTTCGTCGCTTTGTGACTGTAGATGAAACATGGATACACCACTATACTCCCGAGACAAAAGAACAGTCAAAGCAGTGGATTGCGAAGACAAACCATGTCCAAAGAAGGCGAAAACCGTAAAATCAGCTGGTAAGGTTATGGCTACTGTATTTTGGGATGCACGTGAAATTATTTTCGTTGACTTTTTGGAAAAAGGAAAAACAATAACAGGGGATTATTATGCATCTTTATTGGACCAGCTAAAAAACGAAATTGAAGAAAAATGGCCTCATTTAAACAGGAAAAAAATCCTCTTTCATCAGGACAATGCCCGTGTTCACACATGTTTACGATCAATGGCTAAAATTGAAGAATTGAAGTTCGAATTGGTCGACCACCCACCGTATTCGCCAGATTTAGCCCCCAGTGACTTTTTCCTTTTCCCAAACTTAAAAAAATGGCTAAGTGGACAAGGTTTTTTTGCAAATGAAGAAGTCATCGATCGGACAAATGCTTATTATGAGGACCTTCCGAAAACTTATTTTTCTGACGGCTTAAAAAAAATTGAGAAACGTCTAACCAAGTGTATTGAGCTCCAAGGAGATTATGTTGAGAAATAAAAAAAAATACAAAAATAAAAACTGTTTTAATGCTTTTTTCTAAGGAATTATTGACCCACCCTCGTATTAGCGCGCCGAATGCTTACTCACTCGCACTTATGGTACGTTTGGTTCGGGCCTTGGCTGATACTCATACATGTCATAAATCTCATAGGTATATGTTTTTTATTAAATTGTTTTCGGCTCGAAGAGCTTTACGCCACAGAGAAGTTAAAGTCCCTCCACCAAACCCGCCCCGTACCACCCTCGGTCTTAATCGAGAGTATCACGGGACCCGTCAATTGGTGATGTGAAGCATCTAAGAATTGACCTGGGAGTGTCCTGGGAGAAGATGCCCAAGACTTAGATTGCTACGCTCAAAGTGAGCTCTGACTGAGTTTACTGAGTTTAATCTAATGCAAAATGCCAGGGAGAGAAAAGACACATGGAAATTACTAAAAAGAAAATGAAGCTACTTGTTTATTAAATTAAAGAACGAAGCTAATCATACAGGCAGCAAAATTTATGTGAAGAGATCTTCACGCCCGTGGTAAGACGCCGCAAATTTTTTGAAAGCAAAATAATTGGCCTTAGTTGCAACCAGGTCGGACGGGGCGATGGGTCCAACAGCTGGTTGGGTCCGAGTGAAGCTTCGGCTGATCCGGTGATGTCTGCAGTCAGTCGTGAGGCGGCCGAGTGTAGGTCCGGAAAACGGGTTCTAGGTGTCCTGTCAAGCTTTTTGGAAAGCACCTCTTCAAACTTTTCCCAATTCCCGTCACGCGTTCTAAATCGCGTAGGCGGGGGTGGGGATACGTCAGAGACGCCATTGTGCGAGGAGTCAGCGGCCAGCTCAAAAGTGATCAACCGGTGATCACTGATGGAAGCGCTCTCATGGACTCTCCAGTCGCTGATTCGTCTCGCGACGGACTCAGTGGCCAAGGTGATGTCGATGTGGGTACTTCCGCGGTTAGCGTGCGACACAAAAGTCGGCATGCTGTTGGGGTCGTTGAGGACGACCAGGTTATGCTGGTGCACCAGCTCCTCGATGACGTCCGCGTCGCACATGGGGATATCCACGGGCGCCCAGAGGGGGGATTGCGAGTTGGCATCCGCACAGATGATGACATCCCTGTCACCAAATGCGCGTAGAATGCCGTCGAGCACTGATGCCACGTGTTCCTTTGTGCTCTTAAAGCTGAAGTAGGCGGAGATAACCACCACGCTGCCTCCTCCGGGAAAGCTTATATCCGCGCCGCGACTAGCTCAGTTGACAGGTGCAAGAGCGACAGCCACACTTTACGCCACAGTATGATACTGCAATCGTGACGATTATACAGTATAATATAGTTTAGAATTGTTCCGTTGCCTAGGCAGCGAATTTATTATTGTCGGCCATTTGCAATTCCTTACTGAAACAAACGATTAAACGTCAAGACAGTTGGTACTTTAAAAATAAAAACAACGAGAAACCATTATATAATTTAGTAATATAAGTTAAAGTGTATAGTAATAAACTAACGGCGTTCCAATAAGCGGTCCTTTTTCTTGAGTGTGTAATTTAACCAGATAATTAAAAGCTAGTCAAATAATCTTAGAGTTTATCACAAGTTTTGTTTTTGTTTTGTTACGCCAAAGAAGTATAACTTCGAACGCGCGTACATAAGTACATACACCGATATTTTTTATATACCTTAAGTCTTTCTGTGAATTTTCTTTCAATGAGAAGGATTATCGGAAATACATTTCTTCTACAATGACACGCCGGTAATTTTACGATTAAATCGAACAGTCGTTCGCATGGCCTTCGCGACGAACACACTTATCCATGTTCGCATTCTTTATTCCTGCCCGCCAGACCTGAAAAGTCGGAACCTCACTCAGCAGACGCGCACCCAAGGAGGGAAGGAAGTGTCCTCGGGTTCAGACACAAGGAACAGAAAATAATCACAATTTTTTCAGGTGGATGGAATAGATACCCAAACTCATGATGGTGAACAGATGTCGCTATCATCATCATCAGCCTGAATCTATCCACTGCTAGATGAAGGCCTCTCCAAGCTGATTCCACTTCTCTCGGTCATGTGCGTTGAGTTGCCACGTACTTCCGCAGAACTTTATCATTTCATCGATCCAGCAACCTCTAGGTCTACCTTGCGGACGTTGTGTACCTTACTTGACTGGATGACTGAATTTGTCCAATGATTGTCTCTTCTTCGAGCTATGTGTCGAGTCCATCTCCATTTGAGGCTTTTAATTAACTCTATCACATCACAAACCCTGGTCTGCTTCCTTATCCACTCATTCCTCTTTTTGTGTTATGCCCATCATGCACCTCTTCATACCACGTTATGCTACTCTAAGTGATGTCGCTATACCACCGAGTAATAAAAGAAAAATGAGGAATATTCCTATATCACCCCTCTTATACTTGGGCCTTGATAAAGTTGTGACTTTAATGTGTGTATGTACAAATTACCGTGCTAGGCAAATAGCTTTTAGGTGACATTTTTCTTAAAAGAAACAGCTAATATAATGTAATATTACATACTTAGAGCGGTAATATTAAATGAAATACTTGTTCGAAAGATGTGACGGCGCGGCGCGGACGACGCAAATGGACACTATTCAATGGTCTTAATGATTAGGACGCTTGGCTACTTGCGGACTAAGCATAGAGATTCCACCTCTAGAGTCAATGCACGGAGTGTATGGGTACCTATAGGGAATGTACCCAAAGGTAGCGATTGAATGGGCGAGGTGTGTAAAAAAGGAGGCTGGGTAAGAGTGCAAGTGGCCGGCTAGCTGTAGACTATACGAAAACTGCCATATAATCCAGAATTTCAAATGATTCAATTAGTTTCTATCTTGAGTCGTCCGTGGTCAGATAAATATAGATAGGTACTAAATTTAATTACTATAGAATCCCCACTTAAATTAATTGTAAACTATTATACATATTGCAGATATATTTTTCGAGACGGACAACATTTATTATGATTTTTCTGTGTCTGAGTCTGCCTCAATGTTAAGGAAGAAAAAAGCCAACTTTAATTTATTTCCAATCGCGTGATAATGCAAGTTTCCTACTCGCGGAGATCAGAGGCAATACCCGCGCGCGATCTATTGTCTATGGAAAAACAATGGCGGCTTCGTGCGTTCGCCTCTGCTCTTATCCGTGGCGGTATTTTTTATAATAATTATTTTATTTTAACCGCTGTTGCTCCTAAATAATGAGGAATTGTTAAACCCGCAATATCCGGGCGGGGCGAACAATGCACCTACAAAACCCGACAGTTTGTCACACTACCTGTACTACCAACTACTCTAGGGCCGTATTTTAAAAAAACAGATTGAAGGATTTTGAAATTAATTGACGCTTAGCGCTCGAAGTTTGTTTCAGTGGATATTATAAATATAATAATGGGTGTATTACAGTATTTACTTAAGGCGATGTCTTTACCTACCAGAGGCAACGAGCGGAAAAATACGAAGCTTGCAATTTGAGACATTTTTTTGATAATTTATAATTTCAACTGTGTTAATTAACGGCCCACGTGCTCGTCGTAGGTCAAAATTGAGTTTTTATTGTATTTTCAAACCATGATCCTGGACACTCCTTAAACGTTGTAGATAATCTATTTATATAATTTTGAAGCCTTATTATCCTTTATAGTTATTTTAAACATTTGATGACTGCATAAAGTATTTTTGTTACATAAAATAGTATTCTTTTAAACCTCTCGCTCTAATGTTTTAGAATATAGTCATATTTCGGTACATAACTGTGCAGTGGTGTTAAGATTTTTTACATTTATTAATTTTTAAACGCATTTATAAAACCATTAGTATAATTTATTACAAGATAATTTTTGTAAAATATTCACGATAAAAAATTATATTGATAATCTCTGTGATCCCAAATTTGACAAGAATTAGGCATTTTATTATTCAAAAAATCGGCAAGATTAACACATTTGAAGATGATTCTAAAGATACTTATTATAAGCTATGTCTTTGACCATTCAAATGTGATAAAGATCTTATGAATAATGATTGCTTTATAATAATTATTGACCTAAGAATAAGGTAGTGTTTTTTTGAAATACGCAATTTCTTTTGGCATTCCCCAGTGCTTAAAAGCTACAACATACGGCCGTAGCCATAAATTGACAAACTATAATTGAAGTAGAGAGTAAAATGATATTGACGCGCGTGTTTGAACATGTACCTAACCTTGAATGGTCAAAGACATAGCTTATAATAAGTATCTTTAGAATCATCTTCAAATGTGTTAATCTTGCCGATTTTTTGAATAATAAAATGCCTAATTCTTGTCAAATTTGGGATCACAGAGATTATCAATATAATTTTTTATCGTGAATATTTTACAAAAATTATCTTGTAATAAATTATCCTAATGGTTTTATAAATGCGTTTAAAAATTAATAAATGTAAAAAATCTTAACACCACTGCACAGTTATGTACCGAAATATGACTATATTCTAAAACATTAGAGCGAGAGGTTTAAAAGAATACTATTTTATGTAACAAAAATACTTTATGCAGTCATCAAATGTTTAAAATAACTATAAAGGATAATAAGGCTTCAAAATTATATAAATAGATTATCTACAACGTTTAAGGAGTGTCCAGGATCATGGTTTGAAAATACAATAAAAACTCAATTTTGACCTTTGACGAGCATGTCCCCCCTTAATAAATATGTAAGTATCTGAAAATATTAAAAAAAATATATTTGTTATTTTAAGTCAAAGATACTTAAACTTGCAATTGTAAAAATGTAATAAAATGTAAATTTGTTGAATTGGACCCCATCTTATTATTACATATATTTTATGGTCATGTTTATTATTCAAATTTCAAATCTTCGCCCAACAGATTTTTGACTATCTATTTTAAAAAACATCGATTTTTATAAAAATATAAATGTGTATAACTTGAAATCTTTTTTATTGTCCCGTGATCGCCCGATTAAGACCAGGTGTGGTTTGGTGGGGTCATTAGCTTCAAAGTCAGTACATCAATAAGTCTTATGTAAGAACCATGGTTAGCCTCACGATGAGGAATAGGGCGGACAGCATCAATATGGATACTGAATGAGACCGTGGCCGGTTATATTATTATGTGAATTGTACGTAAGTAGGTATTCGCTGTTTCTCCTGAAGCTTACTGGGGCTCCTTTATTAGCCTTGTGGACGATCGCACAACTTATCATCAATAAATTGTATTCACCCGATTTACTGACAGGAAAAAGCATTTAAGATATTTTTCTCCCATTACAAATAAGATAATGTAACAATATTACGTTATAAACGCTTTCTTTTGTCGTTGTTTTCCATATCGGATTGTAAATAACATTCTGTGAGCCATTTCCACGCACAACAAAGAATAATTTTCACACGTCATTCTGTAACGCGTAAGTAAATTGAATTCGGAGTCGGGGGGTGTGAATGTTTCAAAACGTAATTAATGTAGAGTCGCGTGTCTCCAAGGCTTTGTACTTTGTAAGTTTTGTTAGTTGAAAGGATTTCCCAAACTCCACGTTAATTTTCATACGGCACTACGTAGTAGTGGGTACCTACGTACCCACCTACTCACCTAAGACAATGATTTATGATTAAAATTACTTTTTTCGAACAATGGTGTGATGCTGGATTACTAACGCTCTTTTAGTTTTAATTAAATTAGCTGTGTGATTCGTTTTATGAATTTAGTATTGTTTAATTTAATTAAATTAATGAAATGAAAAGTTAGATAACCACTTTCGGTAAATAAATTAGTCCAACGATATAAATACTCTCGTCTTCTCTTAATCTGTATATAAATACTATTTTTATTGTACTAAATGATATAGGTATTCTCCCTCAGTAATTACCATGATATAATAATTAAAATGCACTATAATATGTAATAGTCGTATATTTCATGTCCTCGTGTTCTCTTAATTAAATTTGAGTTATGTCAATCAGATCATGTAAAATTGACTGCCACAGTAATTTAATTATTAAGTGCTATATTATATTGAATTATCCTACACAAAATGCCCGTCTGCATTTTGTATTTATATTGTAAAATAATGTACGTCAAATTCGGGTGTTATTGAAGATAATAATATTGTCTCATTCAAATACGTAATGTGTCCATTTCTGTTCCAAAACATACAAAACTGAACATAGTAGAGCCTGTACACGTGCATGGATTTACTTTCACCAGAAGTGTGTATTTTAAACTCGCGATAATAACTGTTATCACATAAAAGTGCTGACCGTCTCGCCAATCTTATTCTTCAAGAGTAAACGAGCACGACGTTATTGTATGGTGCTATTTGACAGGTCGTGAAAATCGGTAGACGGCAAAATGAGTCGCTGCGCGGTGTAGTTCATTTTTTTCCAGCAGGTTCGCTACAAGCTACAACCGTTCTTCTGCACAGGCGAAATACAGAAGCTTCAGAACTTTCCCGATTCGTGCATGCAATCTTGCAACTTGTACGATAAGTACACGTGCATTTTTTTGTGATGACCGCGATAACACAGTTAATACACGCACGTGTAAACGGGGTATAATAATGTAGTTTGTACACATCGATATTGTTGAATTATTTTAATGAATTAAATGATTAATTAGGTATATTATATTATTTAAGCATAAAAGGCTAAAGGATGGCCAAAAGTACCGATGACTCAAGGATGACTCCATAATCAGCAAACTCCAGACTCTCCTCAGTTTGCCTTTTCGGTCATATAGCCCATAGAAAACTTATGATATTCTGTCAGGTCGAAAGTAGGAGAGAGCGAGAAAGAGCTCCTACCAGTTTCACGTTGACGAAGGCCCTGCGTACCGCTGAATGTCGGGACGGATAGAGCAAACCTGTGGAGAAAATTATCAGCCTATAAAATCACCTGGTTGTCCGATCCTCAGTCATGACACATGAGATGCAGACGAAGAAGAAGATTCCACAATATGAGCATTGTAAAACTTTAGCTTCTATCTATCTCTATCACATAATACGTAGCTACGGTTACATAATTTTATTTTAAAAATTTAATGCAATACACAATAATTATAGATCCACTGCATTGAAAGATTACTTTCTCACGTTTTGTATAGTATTGTAATTGATACGGATTTTCTTGGCGTTTTATCATTGACAAAATACTGCGGTTTTGTTGACTGATAGTTCAGTATCTGTTTCTATACAAAGTCCTTCACTGGATTGTTTACGACGCCCATGAGACAAACCTGCTGAGAGTTTCAAATGCATTTTCCTTGTAGCTTTTAGACGTAGTAGGTAACGTATCTAGTGCTGCATGCCCGCAAATTCTTTTTCACTTTTTAGTGCTTTTAAATACTAATAAATATCAAGATTTGTTAATCAAAATGAGATAATTATTGCTCTGCGTATTTCTGGCATACTATTGTATTAACATTTACCTAATAACAATGAAAATAGTACTTGACGGTTTTACCTTCGGAATTTTATTTGACAGTGAGGTCATCTTAACAGACGCATACTATTATACTAGGTATAATAAAGTAACCAATCCGTGATATACCTACATATATTTTGGATACGGCTATTAAACAAAGCGGTCTGTTTTTATTATTGTGTATAAGAATGCCACGGAAAATATTTATTAGAAACAGTAATAGTTGTGTACTAAAAGGCAGCCTCTAAATCCATGGATCGCGGGTTCGAATCGCGCAACTTTTAATCTCGGTCATGTAGCAAGCGTTTTTCTTGCCAGATCTAGGATTTTTGAAGAGGCATCTAGCTTGCAAAATTCGTATTTGGCGTGTGGCGTTAAATCTGGCGCTTTTCGGCACCGCTTGAAACTTCTCATAATAAAGTTAGAATATTATCCAGATTTGCTTTAAAATGAACAGGGTGATCGTTTATACCTTATATCTTATAAATAAAATATATTCTACCTGCTACATACAAAATATTACTTAACTTCTTACTTGCATTCATTTTATAACTTATTTTATTAGTTGTAAAATACGAATTTCACCTTTTTATACTACTATTTTATTCTTCTAAAACAATGTTAATAATTATTACATATTTTTTTGAAATGCTAGTTTTTACATACTTTTGAATTTTGAGAAAATCTAGCATTATTTTCGTACCCTATCTGGCATATTTTTGTGTTTGACAGTTCACTGCCAACAACCATGCCCCGTAAAAAGAGCCTGCTTACAAATGTATATTATCGCACCCCATGACATTGTTTCGTCTGGTAAATGTATAAATTTCATTATTCATATTATTTAGGCTTCTGTGCTGGCATACATACTTACAGAATAGGCAAAAAAAATATTATTTTATATCTACCTTTACTTCTACCGAAACCGATGCACTTCTTCGGGCGAAAAATCGACTTCTAGCAGGTAGACGTTATCAATAGTACAATGGCGTTTATTAAATTGTTCCACTCTTGTTTATAGTACCTACTAGATTCACATTAAAAGTTGTTTTGGGGGATTTTAGGCCATTATATTTTAATGTGTCCATAAAAATTTACACCATCGGCGAATCTGCCTCCCTCGAATAAGCCTTCGCCCCAAACCCTTTAACTGCATACGGCGGTCGTGGCATGTAGGTACAAATTTAATTAAATATGGTGAGTATAGGATTGCTGTTTCGATAACGACCACCCCAGGGCCTAAGTTTGAGCCCATACACTTCGTCTTGGAGCATCAGAAAATTGTAGTTGAGGTGAACATGGCAGTCAGATGACCCTCGTATTCCAGTGCTTAATGGCCCACATGCCCAACGTAGGTCAAAATGGAGATTTAATGGTATTTTCAAAGCATTAGCCTGAACATTCCTTAAACGTTGTACATAATATTATATTTATATAATTTTGAAGCCTTATTATCCTTTATATTTATTTTAAATATTTGATGACTGCATAAAGTATTTTTATTACATAAAATAGTATTGTTTTAAACCTCTCGATCTAATGTGTTAGAATATAGTCATATTTCAGTACATCCATGTGCAGTGGTGCTTAGATTTTTTAGATTTTTTAATTTATAAACGCATTTATAAAACCATTAGTAAAATTAATGTTAATATTATATAGTGAAATATTTACGATAAAAAGTTATATTTTATAATCTCTGTGATCCCAAATTTGACAAGAATTAGGCATTTTATTATTCAAAAAATGGGTACGATTAACACATTTGAAGATAATTCTAAAGATACTGATTATAAGTTATGTCTTTGACCATTCAAATGTGATAAAACATCCTACGAATAATGATTGTTTTATAATAATTATTGACCTAAGAATAGGGTAGTATTTTTTTTAAATACGCCATTTCTATTTGCATTTCCCAGTGATTAAGCTACAACTTACGGCCGTAGCCATAAATTGACAAACTATAACTGAAGTAGGGAGTAAGATCATGTTAACGCGCGTGTTTGAACATCTACCTAACCGAAAAAAATGATTTTTTTGAGGTTGGGGGGCCTGCTTCAGGATGTGGGGGCCATGCGGTAACCTGTTCGCAATAAATGAAGATTTTTGATTGCATATTTTGTTCAAATTATTACCATGTTACATTTGAGGTGTGAGCAATAACTAGCACCATCGTCGATGTTAAAGTTTACAGTTACGTGTTATGGCTTGACTATAGTGGGCCTTAGATGTCACTGTATATCAGTCGTTTCCAAACTTTATGTTACTACGCCTCCCTTTAAAAAAAAATTGAACCTAGGCGCCTGTCCTCCTTTATTTCATTAAATAATACAGACACCTTTTTAAATAGTCAACAATATACTAATACAAAAATGAAAAAAAAAAAACAAGGTTTCACTACTTATATTCATTTTTAAATTAATTTGTTTTTCATGCGATGGATGTGCTTGTTTATTAGCACAATCAATTTCAATAGTAGTCAATCCAAATCCATCATCGTTCATTGACAAATGGATTCTATCCTTGCATTGATTTATTCACTATTTTTTTTTTTTAATTTCAACCAGATAGACAAGTTTAACAACAAAATTATCGTTCCTAAACAAATTTTAACATTATGATTAAATTTGACCCTTTTATTTCATTTTTTCACGAGATAGCCGGCGCAGAAATCATTTAAAAGTGGAAACGTGGCATTTTTTTATAATTTTGCAAAGCTTTATTTTTTTACGAATGCCTTCACTTTGTCTTTTTAAATCAGTGAATGCATTAGTGGTCCTTGCATTGATTTATTCACTATTTTTTTTTTAAATTTCAACCAGATAGACAAGTTTAACAACAAAATTATCGTTCCTAAACAAATTTTAACATTATGATTAAATTTGACCCTTTTATTTCATTTTTTCACGAGATAGCCAGCGCACTTCACAATAGTATAAACGTGAGGTATTATAAAATTAGTCTCCATATTTTACTGCCAAGTAAGAAACCCACGGAAGCCGGACGCTGTATTCGTTATTATTTTCATATTTTCATTCACAGTTTTCATAATGCCACCCATGTACAAAAATGTACCAAATATAGATTTCAACACACTTGGTACGATCCAAACAAAAAAATGTATGGTGCGAACGAGCGGTTACTGTCGGATTAATGATATTTATTACAAAAAACACTTTCGATCGAAGAGTGAAAGAATAATATTGAGCAATTGTCTGTTTATCACCGTGAGTAAGTTATATTGTGATTTTACTGCTTGAAATCGAATCGCTCCACAAAGGAAATAAATGATAATCCGTTGTTGGCTATGAAAAATTTCATTGCATTTTCATTTGATACCTACACTTTGTAATTATTGATATAATTTATTACTTAGTTGTCGGTATCTCCGTCATTCGTAAGTGTGAGATTACGTAAACAAAATAAATATGATAATACTACAGACTATTAAAGATTTATACGCAAAAAAATGTGCTCGAAACCCGCCAAGTTTGTTCGTTGTGGTGGAGTGAGCGAGTGATGAAAATCAATGGAAAACCTCTTATAGACCATCCACTACAAAGCTTACAGTAAATAAGGAGATTGGAAAACGCTTATCTAGATTTCCGCAGTCATGGGTCTAAGACTAGACAATCAATAATTTTATAAGCATACTTATGTCATTGTGATGCATCCATTGTCTTTTCTCACTATAATAATAAAAGTTGACAAATGCGTCATAAAATATTTGTATACCATTCTACATCTTCTTGTGGCATCCCCTAGTGGAGGTCGGCCACCATCAAGGCGATCTTAGATTTGTCATCTGCTATCCGGAACAGTTCAGTGAAGCTGCACCCGTACAACCACGGAGGTTCTTAAGCCACGAAATGCGGCGCTGTCCTCTGCTACGCTTACTTACCATTGATCTTTCCTTGAATGACAAGTTGGGGAATGCTGTACTTTTGTCCTCTCATAATGTGGCCGAGGTACTGTAGTTTCCTGGTTTTGATACTACTCAGAACTGCTCAGTCCTTTCCTATTCGATTGAGTACTTCAACATTTGTCACCCGGTCAGTCCAAAGAATTTGAGGATAGGTCTATACAGCCACAAATCGCAAGCTTCAACTCTCCGTGACATCTCTTGGTTTAGTATACCGTACCTTTTGTAAGATAGCGTCTTTCAATAGTTCACTCTGTGTATTTTCATCGACCAGTGGGTAAGGGTGACTTTTGGAAAGAGGTAGGCTGTGGAGAGTATACCATACCTTCTTGAAGATAGGGTCTATAAATAGTTCACTCTGTGTGTTTACATCGACCAGTGGCGAAGGGTGACTTTTGGAAAGAGGTAGGTTGTGGAGATCAAAGAAAAAGAGCACACTTGTCAGGTATATTCACGGGAAATAAGACGATAATACGATATTACTACTGATGAATAGGTACACACTAATGTCAACGTCACACTAAATCGATGAAATTTCAATAGCTCACTGACAATATAGAATTCAGCAATGAATATAAATTATGTATTTTCCTATACCTATACCTACACGTAACATAAACCTAAAAATATATCATCTTTAATGATATATTTTTAAATATAATATAATCAAAATTTGGTTTGTATTATAATTTAAAGTTTGAATTTATGAATGAGGATTACTTAATTTCGTTAAATTTAATGTGATATTCGTGATTAAAACACTTTTTAAAAATATTATTTGGTCATTAAATCTAAAAGTGGGACTACACCGGAAACTTTTGTCGCCAACCTCATAAAATTTAACGACTATGTCTCGGAATAGGGTAATAAAATCGAAGGTGTTGCTACTTGTTGACGTTGCTCATTTGTCCACACAGAGAGGCAACGTGTTGCGGCAACGTCATTTTTTCTTGTAAGCCACGGAACGTTCGCCTGATTATTATTATTTAATCGTATTTGTCGCGAGTCGGGACACGCTATACCTACCTATCAAAAGGCGCTCGATATTTGCGACTGGGACTCATGCACTCTTTAATGTAGGTACCTATTACAGTGGAAAATATTATAGGTACTTATTTATATATTAGTAGATGTAGGTAAATAGGTACCTACTTCAATTTGGTCGATATCAAACTTCGAGAAAAAGACACCAAAATTATTATTTTACTTTACTATAAATTCTTAAGGGGGGACATGCTCGTCGAAGGTCAAAATTGAGTTTTTATTGTATTTTCAAACCATGATCCTGGACACTCCTTAAGCGTTGTAGATAATCTATTTATATAATTTTGAAGCCTTATTATCCTTTATAGTTATTTTAAACATTTTATGACTGCATGAAGTATTTTTGTTACATAAAATAGTATTCTTTTAAACCTCTCGCTCTAATGTTTTAGAATATAGTCATATTTCGGTACAGAACTGTGCAGTAGTGTTAAGAGTTTTTACATGTATTAATTTTTAAACGCATTTATAAAACCATTAGCATAATTTATTACGAGATAATTTTTGTAAAATATTCACGATAAAAAATTATATTGATAATCTCTGTGATCCCAAATTTGACAAGAATTAGGCATTTTATTATTCAAAAAATCGGCAAGATTAACACATTTGAAGATGAATCTAAAGATACTTATTATAAGCTATGTATTTGACCATTCAAGTGTGATAAAAATCTTATGAATAATGATTGCTTTATAATAATTATTGACCTAAGAATAAGGTAGTGTTTTTTTGAAATACGCCATTTCTTTTGTCGTTCCTCAGTAGTTAAGCTACAACATACGGCCGTAGCCATAAAATGACAAACTATAATTAAAGTAGGGAGTAAAATTATGTTAACGCGCGTGTTTGAACATGTACCTAACCGAATTTTTTTTTATTTTTTTTTAAACGGTACATGTTCAAACACGCGCGTTAATATCATTTTACTCCCTACTTCAATTATAGTTTGTCAATTTATTGCTACGGCCGTATGATGTAGCTTAACCACTGGGGAATGACAAAAGAAATGGCGTATTTCAAAAAAACACTACCTTATTCTTAGGTCAATAATTATTATAAAGCAATCATTATTCATAAGATGTTTATCACACTTGAATGGTCAAAGACATAGCTTATAATAAGTATCTTTAGAATCATCTTGAAATGTGTTAATCTTGCCGATTTTTTGAATAATAAAATGCCTAATTCTTGTCAAATTTGGGATCACAGAGATTATCAATATAATTTTTTATCGTGAATATTTTACAAAAATTATCTCGTAATAAATTATGCTAATGGTTTTATAAATGCGTTTAAAAATTAATACATGTAAAAAATCTTAACACCACTGCACAGTTATGTACCGAAATATGACTATATTCTAAAACATTAGAGCGAGAGGTTTAAAAGAATACTATTTTATGTAACAAAAATACTTCATGCAGTCATCAAATGTTTAAAATAACTATAAAGGATAATAAGGCTTCAAAATTATATAAATACATCATCTACAACGTTTAAGGAGTGTCCAGGATCATGGTTTGAATATACAATAAAAACTCAATTTTGACCTTCGACGAGCATGTCCCCCCTTAATAAAAAGATAAACCATACCAATACGATAATAATCAATATCATTGTCTTCATCTATGGCATATTATTTTAAATCAAACCTCGATGTAGATGTAGGTAGGTACATGTAAACACTTACATGTAGGTAATCATTCTTACCTATCAGAGAATTATGGTTATATTTTTTATTGCTCGCATGTTATAATCATGATGCAATTAGGGATTTCAATACCGGTACATATTTCAAAACCGGTATTCAATTATTTACCGATACCGAAATACCGGTTTCAAAAATCAATCAATGAGTCACCTGTACCTCGACCGCGCACGAAAAGTGACACACGGAGATTACATCTTAGGCTCAGTTCCATAGAAAAGTCAAAAATTTAAAGTTTTGAGCTATGTTGGCCATTATAGTGGTATATCGCTCCTCTTCTGTTCCACAAAATTACAACTCAAAAAAATTACAAAATGTCATCGAAGGTTCCATGTTTTTGTCACTTTTAGGGGAGTCAAAACTGTGATCAGCCATTACTCAAAACTAGTAATTTCTATTCCAGCCATCGACATGCAAACGACTCAATTCACTTGTACCTGGAATGCGCACGAGTTTTTACGCGCGAGTCAAATCGCGCCATCTGAACAAGCCCAAAGTTACAATAGAAAGAAGTTACAGTTATATACCACTAACTAATCTAGCTATCTAGATAAAACTATTAATAATCTAGATAATAACATTATCTAGCTAGGTCAGTGTTGCCAACCGTACTATAATTATAGTATTTGTACTATAATTTTGGTCCGCGTACTATGTACGATGTAAAATAGGTATAGTACGCCCAAAATACTATAGTTTTGAAAATCGTACTATAATTTTATATAAAAGTACTATAATTCTGCATTTGCCATTTCGCAATTTGGAAATCTGCGGCCCGCGACGAAATATTTTTCCTAAAAAAAACGAGCCGACCATGAAAATTTGGGAACCTGCGGCCCGCGGCGAAATATTTTTCCTAATAAAAACGAGCCGACTATGAAAAATTGGGAAAATTTTCATTTTCAACAGATGACAACGCGTACTATATTTTATCTCCAAATACTATAATTTTGGAGGCTCTGTACTATAATTCCACTTTTAAAATATGGCAACACTGAGCTAGGTACATATTCTAACTCATACGGATATATATAGGTACTTACAATTTTTCTTAAACGTTTTCAAAATTACCTATGTTCACACTTATTTTTGTTTCATGTTATTTTCGAGACTTTTTATATCAAGCTGATAAAAATGTCATGTCTAGTCTTTGAATGTACGTGATGCAATATAGAAAAAATACTTTCACACAAGTACGTGGAAAAAATGGTCAATAACGAGATTTCTAGTTTTTTAACAAATATAAAAATATCAGGCATGCTTTTCCATTTGCGAGTTATTACTGCGTCGCGTATTATTTATGATTATAGTAAAATACTATTATTTTGATTCTGTAAACAATGTAACAAAATACGTAATAAATAAGTAATCAAAATAATTGCTATGCTCCCATTGATGGGCAATGGCTACCTACACGGGGGAATAAAGAGTAAAAAACACATAGTCGAAATTCCAGTACCTACCTACGTTGCACTTCGTATTAAATTCAACTGGTACTTATGTGAATTTTATTAACACTAATTTTATTATTAATGAACCATTAAGTGTGTTGCTCGCTCTTTGACAAAATACCGACGCTCCTCGAAACAAGCGTCGACAATTCTCGACATCAACATGTAAGTGAAATACGATTCCTAAAACGATAAAAGTAATTAAAACTCGGGAACTCGAGCGATTATTTTTATGATGAGTGACCTCATTTTGAGATGTCACCACTTGTTGATTTCAGTGAGGACGATGTTGTCAACTCCAACATTTGTCAACTTAGTTCAACAAACAATTAATGTAATTTATGTTCCAATAAAATATGATAATTATCGTTAAATTTTATGAGGTTGGCGACAAAAGTTTCTGGTGTAGTTCCACTTTAAAAGTGGGGCCACACCGGCAACAAGTCGCGCGACAACTCGTTAAATTTTACGATAATTATCATAATTGCTTAAGAAATTTTACGATAATTATCATGCTTATCGTAAAATTTAACGAGTTGTCGCGCGACTTGTTTTCGGTGTGGACCCGGCATAAGGTTCACGTGCCTTGCGCTAAGAACTCAGATGGTACGTAGCGCGCTTGTTGGTCGTTCGTTGGGTGAGGGTCGAAAAATATTCTATTCGCGCGATGCACGCAACTATCGCAGCTCGAAGTGTGTACGAGTCATTAGATTGAGTAGGTACTAGCGTTATTCATACGTGTTTAAAATTATTAATACTTATATTTATTGACTGCAGTGTGAGTTGCAGCATAATTATTTAACAAGCATGACGTTTTGCGTCGGAAATCGCAAAAATCTGTTGATTTTTTCAACTATGCCCTCGATCCCGCGGTATGTGTGACCCAATAACTTGCCCGTTGTCGCATTAGTGACAATGCCTCTCTCGTACGTTACAGGCAAAATAGTAATTTCAATTACAAACGTACGCGAATGTAGTAAAAGAAGTAAGCTTTGAAACCGCGGACCAAGGTAAGCCTAAAATAGTACCTACAAATTAAATTATTTAGAATGGATATAGGTACAGGATGTAAGAATGTAATATTTTATATATTGCAAATACATTCTTTTGAAAAACTTCAGGTAAGTACCTACCTACCTAATTTTAACAGGTGTGTTCAAGGCCGGATTTGTCATAGGGGCTAAAGGGGCTCTCCAGGCCGCCAGAATTGAAAGGGGCCCCGGAGCCCGAAAATAAATTGAAATAATGCTGATAATATTATATTCCGCAAAAATATTTGGCCAAACGCCTAAAAATGGCAAAATGCTAAATTTTAGCTTATTAGGTACCTAGATTTGATTTTGAAGAGTGTAGGTGGTATTAACAGATTTTTGTTTCTACGAGAAATTGATGTTAGCCACTTATTCAACATATTAGGTAAAAATACACATTGAAAAACAACATGTATTTTTTTTTCCAGGCCCGACATTATAAGCTGACACGTTACCGCTCGGCCATCATAGAAATTAGCCTAGTTTAACTTTTATTAAAGATTCAATACACATAAATAGTTATTATTTAAAATTTTAATATGTAGTTGTAGGTATATTTTGACACTATTATGTAGGTACCTACCTACGTAAATTCAGGATATTGAACTTTTCTTTTCAATGCATTATAATCCATAATATATATTTTTCTTTTTGCGTAGGTAATTTGTAAATTCTTCAGTGATGAATTTAACAGGATGACCGCGCGGCTTAAGCTTCAACCTATAGCGTCGTGGGTCCCAGGTTCGAATACTGGTTCTGGCAAGTACGCATATTGTTTTTTTCAATTTGTGTATGAGTCAGGGTATTATGGACCTAATGGGTTAAGCAAGGGGCTGACATCGTATTTCATAAAAATAAAAATCTGCCTCCACTCTGTGGATGCCCATATGATCTTATTAGGATCGGAGATGGTCGAAAAAAAACTAATATTTTGCCTCCAATAAAAACACTTCACAAGAACCAAAACTTTTGTCTGACATACCTATCTCGTTATGTTTGGAATATATTATTATTCTACACTTATATATTATATACGATGAGTATTATCATGTAATTAATACGAAAATGCACTTTTTAGTCTAAACACAATGTGCACGCACACCGGTTATTCTGAGGTAGCAAATTGCTGGTTTCCGCTTGTTACAAATTGTTTAGAAAAACGCTTCATATTCACAGTAATTCTATTTATCTTTCATAAACATGATAAGACTTGGAAAATTAATAACTATTATATGGAAACATAGCTTTATCTTGTTTTTTAAAAATAAAAATGTTTTTTTTTCTTCCGGGAAACAGCGATTTAGCGCAATAATAATTTATTTATACAATACGTCGTCCGTATCTATAAGTGCTGCGTAGTATCTAACTAATGGTAGGAAACCACAGAACCTTGGCCACATTTTGAGAGGACATAAAATATTCCCCAGTTAATTCAAGGAAATATCAACGGTGTAGAGCAGTGGTCTTCAAACTGTGTTCCGCGGCACCTATCGGGGGGTTCCGCGAGTCAAAAAAAAATCGACAAATAGACCTAAACTTCGACAAATTGTGTAAAAAAATGCAACCACACCCAGTCACTAAATATAATGCAAGGGTAGGAGACGGCTGGGGAACGAGTTGATGCTACTAGTGAGTGAATTACATTAATTTTATGTTAATTTTTTTTAATAAAAAATACAATAATTTTCTTTAATTGTCTTTACATTAAGTAACTATAACACATTGATCTACTTTGAATATTATGTTAAGATGTATTTTTCTAACGATGGGATGTGGTTCCCCGAAAAAAACATTTAATTCTAAGGGTTCCGTGAGTCGATAAAGTTTGGAGACGACTGGTGTAGAGTATACGTTTTATAACTTTGCACTTTTTACTACACTTATATGCCTCTTTGCCTGATTACCTCGCATAACATTAGTTCAAATGATATTCACCTGTATTAATATAATGTAGTAATAAGAAAATAAATAGATAATACTTATATATAAAAATATGTTTTTAGAATATCATTTTCATCCTAGAGCCGGAGTGTAAAGTTATGAAGCGTATACATACTCTACGTAGCAGACGAAAACACCGCATTTCGTGACTTAAGGACCTCCGTGATTAGTTAGTACAAATGAAGTTTTATCAAACTGTTCCGGTTAGCAGATGACAAACCGAAGATACGGTCTGAAGAATAAAATTATTTTACCAAGTTAAATTTTATTCATTTCATGATTCCCGCACTTTTTAGACAAAACTCCTAAAAATATTAATACATGGCGTAACAATTTATTGTCCATTGACAAGAGTCCTTTTTTTCAAAAAGTCGATAATAGAGCATGGATTCAGACGAAAACTTGATTATCAACCCATAACGTAAGTAAACAAAATTTTAATGTATTCCAAAAATATTATTTGGTGATGTCTCAGAATGACGTATTATGTATTCGTGTTTCAGATTGCGCCCAAATGTAATTTACTTGTTTTAATTAATAAAATTGTGTCGACGTGGTAAATGCAGTTTTTTAATACAATCAATTAATATAGTTCCCATATGTAACGATGATAAAAAGATGACATATTTCATAATCAGCAACCGCCCCATAGTCCAATGCTGTACGGGGTCTCCGGGTTCGATCCGGTGATCTCACAATACATGCATGTAATTTTCTCAATTCTGAATGTTTCTGTGATGTATTTTGCCACTGTGATTGAACTCGTGGTATGCCATTGGTTGATTGCTAGATCTCGATAGTTTACCCCGAAATGTAATTTTTTTACAATCATATAATCAAGTTAATCGGTACTGTGATAGCAAACTGGTTTAACTGCAGTTTACACAATTTTACAGGAGAACAAAAACAAAGTTTTGAAATCAGTCTGACAAGAGTGTTAGTTTATAAGATATTTTGAAGGATTTTATATCATAATAAGCGGAATTGGAATCCCAATACAAACTTCATATCATTTCTTTAAAAAATAATGAAGTTTTATTTATCTTGCATTTTAAGCAGATATATCTTTTTGCCATTTGGTCAGATGCAGATATCTTTTAACATTACTTTGTGACTAATATAGTTGCAGCTCTAATATTTTGACACATCAAAGAATATACAATTTGGAACAAATTATGGAAGAAAACTTAAAAAGTGAAAAAAACTGCAGTTATAACCGTCTGTCATCACAGCACCGAAATATTTCGATTAAGAAATATAGTAAGGTTCCACAATTTCTTTCTAATATATGAATGAAAAAAATATTTTGACAATCGATTTTACAAAACTTGAGCATACAATGTTCATAGCGGAAAAAGAGGATATATATTATGCATTATTTCATAAAAATGAAAAAGATACCGGACACAGACATTGAAATTTAAAAAAAGAGAATTTTTCCGGGTAAAAGAGGACCTCTGGAAACCCTAACATCAAACCCACCCTCTCTAAAAAATCTCACTCGATCGACTGCCGTATGTTAATAAGTTGATATAAAGTCTTTAGTAGGTATTAAAGTGTAGGTATACATTCTTTAATAAATAATAAATAAATTTATATATATTTTTAGTAGTGTATTAATGATACTATCGCAATATACAAGATAGTAAAGTATACTTACTTTACAGGCACATTAAGTGGCAAGTATATTATTGATTAATTGTGGCTATAATATCATAGTATATTATGTATTGTATATCTACACTCGACGTTGATAGATTGTTGTTGGTTTGCCCGGGGTATAATAGTGTGCACAGTCGGATGCAATAACATTATGTAAACATTGACAAGATCCAAATACATTATTATCAGAGCCTTAGTCACATCGTTGTACATTGTATGAAATGTTCACTTTCCCACATGATGGATGGCGTGCTATTTTGTTTTCTTTTTACGCGTGTTATCGCGGACGTGGCTGATGTATCCGATTTCCCGCACTGTCAATATTGTTAAAATAAATCGAATGGAAAGCGATGCCACCGCAATATGTTGAAATCTGAATCCCAGTTCTGCAGCTTCCTGGCGATATCACACCGCTTGCTGGCAAAATAATACCATCAATTTGTTTAGATAGTAATATCTAAATAATATGTTAAAAACTAAATGTATACTAACTGATATCGGTATAATTTCGTTTCATTACTATGTTTTCATTTTTCTTCACTCTGTAGGGTTGTAAGCTGTAACTAATTATTGTGATAATGAGTTTAAGGTACTCTGCGGGTAATGGTAGGAAACTGGACACAATCTAAATTCTATAGGGTAGGTAATTGACAACCGGCATTCCCCTATCATTCAGTGATGTCATATTCTAAAGCAGTAGTTCTCACGTGAAATTTAACTGTGGCCGCACAATTGACATTGACAGTTCTATGGAAACGTCTGATGGCCGCACCAAATTCCACTGCTGTTGTGAAAAAATTAAAGCTAAATTTTATTCAAGTATTAAAAAAATGGATCAATTTATTTATAGACAAGTCCGGCTGCATATACATGGCGGGTGGAGATGGGGAAACTCAATTCAAGTCCATTTAATAAAAGACATTTGAACATTTTAATATATATCTATGTATTTAAAAATAATGCAAATGTAAATTCCTCAATACTCTTTTTTTTTCAATGCGAGCCGCATGGCTGCTTCTAAGTTTACATCTGTCAACTGGCTTCGATATTTGTTTTTTATGAAGTGCATTACACTGAATGATCTTTCACAGTATACAGTAGTAGGAAAAATCGACAATATTAATAAAGCAATTGTTGCCAATTCTTTGAATTGATTTGATTCTTGGTCAACGTATAACTTCGACCAAAATTTTTCAACCGTGGTATTATTAAAATGGTTTTTAGGTACTTGGTCATGACTCATTTACAATAACGCATATTTAACGTTAGCCCAGTTAATTAAATTAAATACTAAAAATCCTCTGGTGGCCGCATATGAGAACCACTGCTCTAAAGTCATAAGGATTATTAACATAAATAATTAGGTATTATTGAGATGTCATGACTTCAATGACTAAACGGTGTCTTTATGTGAACTCAGTTACTAATGCGATAAATAAATAAAAACTGATACGAATTTCATATAATTGTATAAACTGAATAAGACACGTCATGTTTTTTGAACCGTGAACGACTAAGCCATACGCCACACTTTTTCGTGTTCCGTTTCTGCTAGCTAACGGAATTAATGACAGTATGTTTAGTTTATAATATTATTATAGTATTAAATACATAGGTGGTTTATCACTAGGAATCGCTAATTTTAAACTGAAAAAGTTACGGGTGCGAATCAAACTTAACTACACCTTTGGCACTTTAATTCAAAATTATTATATGACAATGTTGTAAATAATACTCGCAAAACGTATCCGTATTAGTAATAATTGGTATCTAGATGATTATTGTATTCATATAAAATTATCCAAATTGTGATAAAATGAGCAAGAATCAAATTATTCGTAAATTAAAATAAAGGACAATATTATAACCATAATAACTACTTAATTTACATATTTTTTATTATATTTATGATCGATTTTGTTCGCTTATAAACACAGTCAAGAGCCATAATATACGTTTTCAACAAATCGTGAAAACATGGCCAATTTAAGCACTTATATAGGTGTTCGCTAAGCAGAAACAACTTCGAATAGTTTCTTTTTAATTTAATAATAAGTATCTAAGGTTTCTATGCACCCCTAACCATGGCCCCCACATCCTGAGGCGGTCCCCCTACCTATCGATAAGGTGAAAAACAGTGTGATGTTCTACAGTAGCGTTCCCCATTGGTATTCCGTAAGGTGAAATTAGGGGAATTTCGTGTATTTTTAGCAAGTTTTTGTATAAATTATTGAGTTGTCGTCACTTGGCATCATATTGCACGCATATGATCACGATCCCCTTTTGTGGTAGTCAAGTAACATGCGACCCTTCGTCATATTGGATAAATAGCCATTTCATTAGTCAAGAAATACACTAAAAACAATCATAAAATAAAATTTTACACTTGAATTTTAATTTAATTATCTCAATCATCATATCTCATTTAATTGCATCGGACAGCCACATATTTTTAAATGTTATTAAATTATTCTTTAACTAAATAGCACCGCAGCCGACTTTTAAAAACTATTAATAGCAACTTTGTGGTGTGTTTATCTCACTTAACTGGTCGAATCGCCACGCCGAGCCTCCTTTAAGCCCGGGCCCCCAGGCTAGAGCCCTGTCAGCCCCCCCTTTGTGGGGCCATGTCCCCAACGAACGCAATTTTTGAAACCACCGGTAGCCAGTTATAAACAATATTGTAATGTAAAAGCATGGTAAACATTCTACATCCCAAACTCGACTGCACTTTATGTATAAAAAGAAATAGGGCAGCACAAGTTTACTATTTTTCGTATTGATGGTGCTTAACCTAACTAAGTTTTCTGTGCTCCCCTAATGAGTATGAGCAATTTTGAAAATCACCGGCCGCCACTGCTAAGCAATATTGTAAAGCCGTAGAAAACAAACTGCATCCCAACCTCAACTACATTTTTTTGTAAAAAAAAAAAGAGGGCATTATTTTATTATTTTTCTTTTTAATGTCACTTGCACGTCTCTCCAACAGCTGAGTTCACAAACTCAATTATGCTCATTCCTAATTGAACCTTTCCATTGTTGGCCATTTAATTTAACGATACCCTCCGCTTTCTCTTTCATTATAGCGGTGCTCATTCGTTATTACTTATTATAGTGCTCATTCATTTTTTGTGCGCACATCAATCACTAAGCGTTTGATACACTAAAAAGGCGTTTACTAATGACCTCTCACCGACCGCACTCTCTAATAAAACGCTTTTTTTCTTCACTCGGTGGTCATGACTTTTGACTACGCTGCAAAAAATCTATTGAACAGTCACGAAAGTGTTGATGAACGGTAGTAATGAAAAACACCGCCCATTAGCTTACCAACAGTAGAGAACAATAATAAAGTAATAACCGAGGAAAACTTACCAACCTAAATACCATGGTTGCGTTTTATAGTGGACTGTAAATGATTTTAATGGAATGATTGTGATGGTGGATGTGGATGCTGGGGAAGGGGGTATGCAGGATGCCAGGCACTGACCTTTTATGCTGTTGATGATCTTGCTCCGTAGTCTGGTTGCACTATAACTCGCGCGGTGTTTACTTGTTGCTAGGGTTACTAGGTTGATAAATGACATGAGCCGGTATCACGGCTTGCCAGGTTTTCAGAATTATCGCTTGGACGACAGTCACACTATATCAAGTTGATCCGGCCGTGGTCTACGAATAACTTTTGAATCAGTCTGTATGTGCTTTGAATTACTCGCGATGGTCCAGCTGTAACAAGCCTAGAACGCGCCCGCTGCCTTGACGTACCTTGAGGTGATTAACTGTTATTCAATCACGGTCATCCAGGTTGAAGTAGGAGGGAAGTATAAGGATGAAAGCGACCATATTTGGCCCGACGATTATTGTAATGTCTTCTTGAGCTAAATTGGCGACTTTTCTGTTGGCAACTCTTTATAAATGACAAAGTGTTAAGTATTATTGCTTGATTTATTGAGTCGAGCTGTGTTGCCGATTGTATGATGTCAACTCCAGTCAGGCAACTTCTTTACTACGAATGAGAAACGTATATCATAGTCATAGTGGAGGCGCCATAAGAGCTCACAGTTCACCGTGAGATTTTTAATATGAAATATATGGCCGTTGAGATCAAATGCATGTCGAAATAAAACATTTACAAAATAAGTAAAACTACCGAAATACAAGGAAAAGACAGAAGAAAATTGGTATGTAAGTAAATTATAAATACAATCGTATCCTATATATTTATATAAAATTTTGGTAGATAGTCATAAGTATCAGGTCGTACCTATGAAATATGACGGCATTATTATCAGATATTTAATCTATATCAAATTTATGTTCTTGGATCTAAGAAAATTGGAACAACGCGTTATTTTTTCATCTCTTTCGAAATGTTATATCTACATAGAATTTACATGCAACCCTTACGTCTACCGACGGTATATATAAGTATAACCTTTAATTAATATGCTCCGCTTTTATTATTCTTATGCTTCTTATTACTGACACTTCGATATAAAAGCTTGTTTTATAATTTCGATAGAATATGGCCAACGGTTTTTTCTCTTTTGAGGAATAATTTATTACGTTTAATAATTGCGTAAACCTTTTAATAAATATAACGGAATTACCAGGCTATTCAAAAGTATTTTTTTTGTAAAAAAAAAAAACGGAATTGTTTAAAATTATTTCGCTAATAAAACACGGCGGTTGTCTTCTTTTGAAAATGGCTAACAGTATTATTTTTATGTGAATAATATAGAGCATGCTCCAGTTCTACGCGAGGGTAGATGTAAGTACCTATACTCGCCAGCCCATTAACCCCCATCGTAAAGGTGAGCCACTTTTAATCCGTGACGACGTTCTTCTTTCTTCCCTCTCCATTGTCCCCGCCATAACCTTTACTTCGTGGCGTTCATTAAGCGAAATAATAATAATGTTAACTATTGTTCTGTTTGTAGGGAAATGGACGTAAGCTGTTTGAAAAATGACGCCTTTCGGACGTTTTACACAATACGGTTTCTTCGTTTATTATATTATTACTGTGGAAGAGTATTTTTATTTATTTGAACAAGTATTTGGATTAATTATAGCGCTAATGCCGATAACTTCTAGATGACCTTTTGTAACAATACTTTAAAAAAAAACATGACCAAATATTTTCTTTTTCGTGTAGGTACCATTATAATATTATGAACAACTTCACACGTTGTACTAGGTACTACGATATTCCACTATTGACTATAATTCAGTGGCGAAAACTCCTCACTAGGCGATTATTTAAAGCCTTCCTTCTAAGAAAAATAGATCTTCAAGTATTTAATTTAAAATACTTATAAAAAATGTGCGGGAACATTCTATCATCAGAATATTTAACTATTAATTAATAGTATAATAGTATCTAATCATACAAAAAAATGAGCCATCTATCGTCCGAATTTGGAATAAATAATAAATAAGTGATAAGCGCTATTAGTTCTTAACTATTGAATTAGTGATTCCTTTAGAAGGATTTCCGGATCTGTTTTGTATGAACGCCAGGTCACGTGACATCAGGTCTGTCTGGCGAGATGTATACAATTTGGTAAGCGACGACGGCGAAGCCTAAAACTTTGAGCATTGTCGATAAATGCAGCTTTATCTAAATAATTGATAAGTAATTTAAAAAAAAAATTTATATGGGTTTCAATCACATATAAATTTAATATAATATTGCAGTATCAGACATATATAAAAATTAGCTTGTTGAAAGATACTAACTACCTCATGAATTGTATGTTAATGTCATTGTGTAACAGCCAAAACTATTAAAGCATATAAGCAGCTTCGACCTTTATTTCGATTTTCAATATTAATAATCACTTATCACACAAATAAATGGGTAGGTAGGTTATGTAACAAAGCATCAGACTTCAATCCAGAACATGAGCCGCCATTTTGTTATCAAGCTGCCAATAGAAGATGAAAATAATGAAATTATTACCAATATAACCACACGTACAATCGCTCGATTCGTAAATCGAACTGCCTTCAAAATTCCAAATACGAAATATTAATATGTAAATAAATATTGACAATCCAAAATTTTTTGTTAATAAATAATAATTTATCTAATATCATACATAGTGATTATTAATTTTCTTCGATGCCTTGGTGAGTATGTAGGTAGGTACGGATGGAAAGAGGCATTCTGTCTTATCGTTCAACGCCTCTCAAATTTCCTAAGTGATCACTGATCAGTGATCAGTAATAATTATCCCCTGTGGAAGCCAGATCGCAATAACCGATCGGCCCAACTGAATTAATAGTCGGGTCGTTTATTCCCGAGATATTTTACAGAGCATACCTTATCCATCTTTCGTTAGATGTAAAGCAACATCTAAGCGAAGCATTAATGTAGGTACCTAATTGAAGAAAAAATCTTATTTAAGCTTAGATGTTTTGAGTAGTGTTTTCATTCCTCACTTTAATCATTTCTTGGTAGAAAAGTATTGTATTCATTACAGTAAAATTAAATTCTATGTAATACTTGTTCGCCATTATTTAATAACTATCGAAAATAGTGTCTCTTTGCACCTCAACTCCTCCATCTACGAGTACTCCTCCGCTGCTATCTGACCACTTCACCCACTCGTGACCCAATGTTGTTTGCTCCGACTAAGTTTACGCGATCGACAACGGTTAGATGTAGACGCACATCCCTCTACCCCCCCCCCCCCCCGCCCGGCCTCATCAATCCACCTCTACTATTTAACTACCACTACCTACTGATTTTTTGTAAGTACGTTCATTTTGTGCGTTGATTATCTTGACTTGGAACCGTTTGAGGTACCTACCTATCGCGATAAAGCTCTACTGAATTGGTATCAACGATGTAGTTTCATTAGTATTCGTTTGGCTTGAATTCTAATAGAATGAACAGATAGACTAAAATTAAAAAATATATATTCGGTCATGAAAATAGCCAAATCCGATGATCAAAGGGCAAACAGATATCACAGACAGAGATACACACTTCAGTGTTATTATTATAATAGTACCTATAGATAAAATTATCAGAATTGTAATGTTAGTTATCTAATATATAAAAATTAATATTTGTGTGTTTGTGTATTTGTGTGTTTGTTTGTTCGTATATAATGCGCAGCCATACCGTTCATCCGATTGCGATAAAACTTTGTAAACTTATTGCTTGCACTTGCGGGAAGAGTATAGGCTATACTAATATATAAAAATGAATGTCTGTCTGTCTGTGTGTCTGTCCCGTATGCGTTCCTATATCATTCATCCGATTGCAATGAAATTTTGGTAAGTGGTTGTATGCACACCCATGAAGGTTTCTGAATTAGAAAAATCCTCATCTTCTTCTTCTTCTTCATTCTATTTTCTTTTATTCGTATGGTTCCTATACCATTCATCCGATTGCAATGAAATTTTGGTAAGTGGTTGTATGCACATCCATAAAGGTTTTTGAATTAGAAAAATTATCATCTTCTTCTTCTTCTTCATTCTATCTTCTTTTATTCGTATGGTTCCTATACCATTCATCCGATTGCGATGAAACCTTCGTCAGTTGTTGTGTTAACACCCGCAAAGGTTTCTGAAATAGTACAACTATCTTCTTCTTCTTCTTCACTTTATCTTCTTTTATTCGTATGGTCCCTATACCATTCATCCGATTGCAATAAAACCTTCGTCAGTTGTTGTGTTAACACCCGCAAAGGTTTCTGAAATAGTACAACCATCTTCTTCTTCTTCATTTTATCTTCTTTTATTCGTATGGTCCCTATACCATTCATCCGATTGCAATAAAACTTTCGTCAGTTGTTGTGGTAACACCCGCAATGGTTTTTGAATTAGTACAACCATCTTCTTCTTCTTCTTTTTCTTCTATTCTATATTCTTCTATTCGTATGCGTTCCTATTCCATTCATCCGATTGCAATAAAATTTTCGTCAATAATTGTGCCAACACCCTCGAAGGTTTCTGAATTAGTACAACCATCTTCTTCTTCTTCTTCATTTTATCTTCTTTTATTCGTATGGTCCCTATACCATTCATCCAATTGCGATGAAACCTTCGTCAGTTATTGTGGTAACACCCGTAATGGTTTTTGAATTAGTACAACTATCTTCTTCTTCTTCCTTGGTTCCTATACCATTCATCCGATTGCAATGAAATTTTGGTAAGTGGTTGTATGCACATCCATGAGGTGTCTGAATTAGAAAAATCATCATCTTCTTCCTCTTCTTCATTCTATCTTCTTCTATTCGTATGCGTTCTTATACCATTCATCCAATTGCGATGAAAATTTGACCAGTTGTTGTGCGCAAGCCCGCGAAGGTTTCTGAATTAGTACAACCATCTTCTTCTATTCGTATGCGTTCCTATACCATTCATCCGATTGCAATGAAACTTTGGTGAGTTGTCGTGCGTACGCCTGCGAAGGTTTCTGAATTAGTAAAACCATCATCTTCTTCTTCTATTCGAATGCGTACCTACACACATTCATCCGATTGCAATGAAACTTTGGTGAGTTGTCGTGCGCATGCCCACCAAGATTTCTGAATTAGAAAATCATCTTCTACTTCTATTCTTATGCGTTCCTATACCATTCATCCGATTGCAATGACATTTTGATCAAGTGTTGTGCCCTTGCCCGCAAAGGTTTCTAAATTAGTACAATCATCTTTTTCTTCTTCTATTTGTATGCGTTCTTATGCCATTCATCCGATTGTGATGAAATTTTGACCAGTTGTTGTGCGCACGCCCGCGAAGGTTTTTGAATTAGTACAACCATCTTCTTCTTCTTCTATTCGTATGCGTTCCTATACCATTAATCCGATTGCAATGAAACTTTGGTGAGTTGTCATGCGCATGCCCACGAAGATTTCTGATTTAGAAAATCATCTTCTTCTAATATTCGCATGCGTTCCTATACCATTCATCCGATTGCGATGAAACTTTTGTCAGTTGTTGTGCGCACACTATAAAATACAAAGTTTGTTGTTTGTTTGTTCCATCCAATTTTGATTTTTTTTTTACTACATATTAATAACATTAATAACGTTTTCATATTTTGGATTCGATTTTAATTTAGTGTTCTTATGTTTGACCTTTACTCCTATTAGAATTATTTTCATATTGCCATATTGTATTACACAGATATTTTAATATTAAAAAAATAATTAACTCTTATTATTTTTCAAATATCTAAGATAAATATAACCACGAAGTGACCCTGTGCGAAGCCGGGTACTTCAGCTAGTATGTTATAAAAATTGTTTTCCTTTTGATTTTTTCAGAGCATGGATTGCACCTGCCGATTGAAAGAACCCTGATTACGAGTTCCACAAGTTAACCATCGCTGGTATACGCGATTCTTATTGTAAGTTACAGATTCATTATTTTAACAATATTTTTGCATCTTTATTATTTCTCAACTCGAGATGTCATTTCATTATTATCGCTGTCAATAATTATTATTGTCATTGGCGGCGCCACGTTGTACTAAATGCGACTCGCACGCTAGGGATAGTATGGGCGACTTTTCGAACAACTTACCAACTTCAGCGATATGTATGCTGAGCATCTTCCAACTAGATATGTACTTACATTAAGTTAAATTTGTTTTTATAAATCGCATCTATATCACATAGGTGGATCAATTTGAATGCAAAAGTACGTTCTCTCTGGGATATAATGTATCATGAAGTAATCTGAAACAACTAACAGATTATTGTTTTTTGACTTAGCAATGATTGCACAGTTTTTTTTAACTGAACAGCATGTAATGTTCCAAATATTGATTTAAATAGGTATATAGAAAGAATCACTGCATATTTTCAAAACTCAGCTTTTTTCATGGTTCACACTTCCACTCATTTTTTTTCTCTCTATCTACAGTTTTATTATATGCCACGTTATCTCTCTGGTTCTGATTTAATATACCGCTATGTCGTACGTGAACATATTTTAACATACATAGCTACTACCTAAGGCTACTACATAATATTGACTAGTAAGTGTGCGGATTTGCCCTTCAATATTTCGTCCCAGTATTATTTACATGCAGTGCGGTCGGTATGATAAAAATATAGGGTGCACGTTGTGCCGTATGTCGCCTATTCTACCATCGAGGTGTAACCTTCGACTTCAGTGAAAGCCATACCGTTTTTTTCGAGCACCTGCAGTGCTTTATCACGACAACACCTAGTTATAAATATATTGATACTAGTTACGATGAATCAAGTTTAATTGTATGCTATATAATTTGGAGTTCTCTGTGCACATGTCATTTATAAAACAAAAATATCATTCGGTTTAGAATGTGTAGCGTTGCGCATTCATATTTCGGGAAATCAGCTCTAAACGTTTGCCTTTCTTAACTATGTATGTAATACGGTGCCAATATTTGACACAATTATTGGACACAATGATTATAAATGGGATCGTTCGGGGTGGAGAAATTTTCTGAACGGGACATGGGGTTATACAGTCAAGAATGATGAAAGTACGTCGTGCTGTAATCGGACCTCTCCATATTATGTAACATCAATAACAATATTTTTTGTCTGTTGACATTTTTTATATAATCAAATGAACAATTTTACGTACAGAGGATAGAAAACAAATCATATTGATTGATTATTTCGTATTATTCTTAACTATGGTTCCGTAAGCTGTATCAAAGGTCTCTCAGAGGAAATTACAATTTTATTTAAACCATTTTGGTAAATGAGTAATAAAATATTTACTGTAACCTATTTCTACACAATTATCATATTATAACTCTTGTTGCAATAGCGAGAGTTATCCTTGAGAGGAGAATTTTTGTTTTCAGTAGTTATGAATTTCGCCGCCTACAACGCACTGTTAATTTTATTTTTGTTAAAGCATTCAAAACCTTCACGTGGCAATTGCAGTTCATAGCATATTTATTGTCTGGCTACTTTATGTATTGATAATAGTGTGCCGTATTGACCTGTTGTACCTATATATTTATCTGTACAAATAATAAATAAATTAAGTAGGTTGTTTCAAATAACTCCCTTCAAAAAAATATTTCAAATGTGAGTTAGAATAGTTCTGCATTCAGCTGACGTATATAAATACGAATATAACTCATTCTGCCATTCAAAAAAGATTTGAAATCACTGCTTATTCACTGCAGTAATTAATACGCACGTATGATATCTTTGTTTGCTGATAAATTAAAAATATACCATGGCTAACTTATCCTTTATATTATCATTCGTGCTAAAGTTACACTAGTGAATTTTAACGTAATAGGTAGGTAATTAATTCTTTCCAAGACTCAATAATATTTATGTTTTATCGTTTAGTGTCCAAAAAAATTTTAGTTACCTATTTTAGCTGCGGACTAAAATCAAAACACGTATGATTTTCCGCAGCTGTGCCTGACCACGTCGACTTGACGGCCGCAAGTTTTGCGTCAAACGGCTTGTTCCTTGAAACTGTTCTAGTGTCGCGTGCCGTTTGCCCGTTCGCAATATCGTGTAGCGACTGGATCCCCATGATAGTGTTGTCATATTATTATTATTATTAAATGCCGTTTCCTCCGTCATTGTTTTATTTCAATTTCTACACAGAAGTTAGAATCGATTGGTAGCAATAGTTTGAAATTATTGACAAAACTAGTGTTGTCACGTTTTTAATTCTGAGTGGGTGGGTGTGTAGTGTATTTTGTTACTCGATACGTAAAAGTCGCCCAAATGCATTGAAGAAAAGCTTTTCTACCTAGTTGGAGCTTAAATACATACCTATGTGAAAGTGAAGCCGAAAACCGTTCAGTAGTAAGCTTCAGTTAAGCTAAGCTAAGTTAAGCTTACCACTTCAGCTAAGTCATAAACTTCACTCGCATCTGTCAAAAATCGCAAGCATGTATTTACGGTATGTAGGTACAAAAGACAATAAAACCAACAAACTGCCTGACACATGGCCCCCACATCTTGAAGCGGGGCCCCATACATATCGCTAAGGTTAAGGACAGCGTGATGTTCGTACCAGTGTTCCCTAAATGGTAGTCTCCAATGGAATCCCAGGGTTCCTCAATCTAAAATTACCAGCGTTCCGTGTATTTTTAGTATTTTTAAATAAATCCTCTTAAATTACTGAGTTGTCCGGCACTCGGCATTCTATTATAAAGCACTGAGCGCGATCCATTTTAGTGGTAGTCTAGTAATTCAATATATTTGATAAATAGCCATTTTTATTAGTCTGGAAACACACTAAAAATAATAAAAATAAATTTCAGAATTGCATCACATAGATAGACACATATTTGTAAATGTTAATAGTTAATGTTAAATAGCACCGCAAGCAACTTTTTTTAGTATTAGAGCAATTTTGTGATGTGTGTTTATGTCACTTAACTGGTCGACCTCCCACGCCAGACCCCTCTACGCCCGGGCCCCAGGACAAGAACCCTGTCAGCCCCCCTTGTGAGGGCCATGGCCTGATACCTTGCATAATATTCTTCTAGATTAAATCACAAAATAAACCGTTAATTTTATATCGTATCACGCAGACGATTCGCTGACAGCACGTGGAGTAGTTGTAGTTCTTGTCACATGGAAGTGTGAATTGAACTGATAATATTATGATAACTTAGTTTCAAAACTTATTTTCGTCTAAATTGACAGTCGGGCTCTGAGGTATCTAAATTATTCTAAAAAGCAGGTTCTTACGATTCTTACGATTCTTACGAGCTTGGGCTTCGGCCACATAGGTAGGTGCTTCGCCAGTGCTGAGCTAGGTGCTATGCTTGTATACTAAAAACACTACTGCCACATTGCACGCTATTTGCTTAGGTACAAATTCATTTGACATTTGGGAGTGCTCAAGTCAACAACGATATGTCACTCTCAAAACTAACCAGAAAGCTACTTCTCACAAAGAATTTAAATTTAAAATTTCGAAAGTTTCAAATTTGAACTTGTTGGGTGCATAATGTCAATTCATCCCATGCGTCATTATTTATAACCTCAAAATATACGGTGTTTGACGTTTGTCATAGGTACTGAAGAAACATCCGCCAACTTGCAAAATCACTAGGCGACACAATAAAAATAACCAACACGTTTGTCACCTAGCACGTATCCGCCAAGCAAGGCACCTGCCTATGTGGCCTTAACCTTACGTATATAGGTACTATGGTAGAATGTTATGTCTTCGGTATTTGCTGCCAATATAAAAATAAAAATTACTATCTGGTGATAAAATCATCAAATTATTTTTACCAATGATTTCATAAAAATGTATATTTAGTACGTGACGAATGATTTTACACTGAAATATTTAATTATGATTGTGAAAACATCTGTTTTTATTTTCTAATCAAAATTTGACTGACTACGCTGATGAAATAGTGAATATAGGCAATAGATTTGGTAAAAACTGGCGATTGTATTAGTTACACTGTGCTCTCGCATTCGATATGGTATCAGAAATATCTAAATGGGTCTACGCAACTGCAACGAGTTATGTAACAATGGAATCCAGGCATCGAGTTTCCGAATATTTGGTAAAACGATTTTATTAAATTATCAGTAAAGGCCGGCCTGTTGAAGTTTTTAACCGTCAACCCATAAAAAAACACATTAAATTGGTGGACGAATCCAATATCCTAAGGAGACTTTTGCCCAAATGATTCTTAGTATGGATTTCTACAGTTTGTCAGTTGTTTTTTCTGGCAGCTCAGGTGCGATGGTAATTAATGTAATTAAGATAATCGTCTTGCCAATATTATAACGCGACTTGCGGCAACGACAAACGAATTCAAATTCGCAAAATGCAATTAAAAAGGTCGCATTACAAAATTGATGGTTTGTTTTATTGCAGGTAAGTAATGGTAAACCATTTTTATAAAATGCGTGTAGAATATGTTTTTTCATAATTAAATATCGAATAGCTTTTGCGTACCCTACCACTAATATAAATACAAATATTGGAAGATTTTGTCCGCTGACCCGTTTTATGTTCTAAATGTATCATATTGATACCTATTAGTATTATCAAGCAACAATACCGTACCTACATATCGATAAAAAAGTCACATACCTACTTGTTTATTTCTTTAGATATTTAAGTATTTTGAGGATGCTCTGCCCAAACTGGTCTATTTGATTATAAACTATTGACATTGAAGAATTTCATCAAATCGATCGTAAGAAATTTCATCTTCAAAATACCAGTGGCGTACATCTGTAGATGCGAGACATCCTTGAAAATATTCGTTTGAACCTACTATTATAATATTATGTATTGCGTAAGCCGTAATTGCATTCTTCTAAAGGTTTTGCAATATAATATTGCTTCAGATTTTCACTTAGTCATTGTATTACGTTAATATTTATTGTTGTTTAATTTAATAAAACGCATTTTTTTGTAGTACTTATTCCACTTTTAATCAATAAATTAGGACCGGTTTCGTTCGCATCAGAGGGACATTTTCAACTGAACAAGGGAAGATTCAGTTGAAAATGTCCCTCTGAGGCGGACGAAACCGGTCCTAATTTATTGATTAAAAGTGGAATAAGTACTACAAAAAAAATGGAGCCATTGTCGAAAACTACCCAATCAAGACTCGTAACTGGACAAAATCTGACATTCGAATGAAATTTTCAAAATGGCGTCCTATGGTAGTTCGTAGTTCCATTTTTGGCCATTCTACAGGTAAGTTTGTAGGTGTGTAACGTTAAAAAAAAGTCCCGCCGTCCCATTTAATACTTCAGATTTTCACTTAGTGATTGTATTACGTTAATATTTATTGTTGTTTAATTTAAAAAACGCATTTTTTTGTAGTACTTATTCCACTTTTAATCAATAAATTAGGACCGGTTTCGTTCGCATCAGAGGGACATTTTCAACCGAACAAGGGAAGATTCAGTTGAAAACGTCCCTCTGAGGCGGACGAAACCGGTCCTAATTTATTGATTAAAAGTGGAATAAGTACTACAAAAAAAATGGAGCCATTGTCGAAAACTACCCAATCAAGACTAGTAACTGGACAAAATTTGACATTCGAATGAAATTTTCAAAATGGCGTCCTATGGTAATTCGTAGTTCCATTTTTGGCCATTCTACAGGTAAGATTGTAGGTGTGTAACGTTAAAAAAAGTCCCGCCGTCCCATTTAATACATTGTACGCTAAAGGCGCGCCGATTAGGTGGCCATTCGACATAATTAGCATTATATTTAAATGTTGTTATTAAAAAGTAATTATCTGATATATGATTATATTATGTATTTGATTTAAATACTTACATATTATAAAGTGTAAAGAACTATTCATCACATAAAACGACTGGTACCTAGATACATATTTCATTAAAACACTTTATAATATGTACTTTCGTACTTTTTCCACATTTATTCCATAATGTTGATATTCAACCGATTTTATCCTAATGGACATTTTCAATTGAATAACAGTACAAAATATAGGTAGGTACATATTATTGCATAAAAAGTCAATTAAGTATAGAGGACGTGGGAGTCGATTGTTTACTTGAACTAACTTGTTGGTGATATTTGTCCTTATTTATTAAATGACTGATTTATATACATTAAGAAATAGCGTAACTTCAAAACTGTGAAAAATTTGCTGTGTTTAAAATTCACCTACCGTAGGTGTATGTATCAAAAAAGGTTCCCGACCAATGACAAAAACTTGAAGACGATTTTATTGCTTTTGTCGCATGATACGTACAAGAAGTCCACAACTTAAAAATGAATTATTTTCCATACGATAGTATGTATCATCATCAGCTGTAGTACATACCAATATTGTATATAAATTTATGTTTACATTTTAGATATAATAGTGCAACCATCTATAGTGCTTTTAAAACAATATGAACGGCAGGTTTACATAGGTCGTAAGTGCATTTGCTAGTCACGCAGCCTTCGCTATCGAGGCTTGATAATTATATATTATATACTTACACAATATTATATATGTGACATATTATAATATTTAGGAATATTATATTTCATCCATTGTTGTTATTTTTAAGTTAATAAGTCAAAAGAATAATATCAACTAAGATTTAATAACAATAAACACAAATGCAAAATGTACAAAGTGTTTAAAAGTACCTTATATACCTTCTAGAGGAAAGTGGTATAATGGTCCCTATATCTAACGGGTACGAGTGGCAAAAATATTAATCAATAAATTCCAATTGATTTATGTTTTGTACTAGGTATTCTATTAGTCATTATTTACGACCGGGTTATGCCTTCTGGCTTCTTCGTGCACTATGCGCACTCACCGATCGTAAATGCACATTGACATAATAAAAGATTGTTAAAACCTTCTTACCTATTAGTAAAGGATCAAGTAAAAAACAAATTTTGATTATCTGAAGTGTTTGTGAAAACCCGTAATGAATATATTACATACTATTAATACATTCAATAGGTAAGCCCGTTAAAACGTCATTTCCCGTAAACAATGGAACCAGCTAATGTGAAATATCACGAAATATACCTACTCACTAATTAAAAACAAATAAACAATTTTAAGCTATAATCCATAATCGTCAAAACTGAAGTGATCTCGGATTTTAAGAAAATACGTAGATCAGTTAACAAACGCGCAGGTTAAGTTTTTTTTGTTTTTTCTACCATATTACTATAACATCAAATTATAGTTTCATGTGTGAACTCCCAGATTGGATAAAGCAATGAACTATTAGAACCAAGGTCAACTTGTTAAGGCAAATGGTATGCACTGCAACTGTGTTATACCTATTTATATCTAATATTTTCTTGATAAAATAATTTATTATCAATGGTATTAGGTAATATATATACACAATGTATCAATGTCGACTAATTATGATTGTATCATTTTGATAACTTCCGAAATAAATAATTATATCGGGTTTATATATTTCATTGAAATAATACTATGATATATAATTTATAGTATTAGGGAGTAGCAATTAACAGAAAACGCATGTCCTTACATATTTTGCATGATGAATATAAAGTGTTTGAAAATGGCCTGTAAAAATGTCAAAAAAAACATTACAACATCAGTACCTATATATTAAAATTGAATATCTCAATATGTCCAACCACTTGCTTGAAACACAAAAGTACGATTTGAAGTATCTTTCGTACGAAACTTTTTCTAAAGGGTTTCATTAACCACGTAGGTCCGATATTCCCCATTTTACCTATCCATAAATCCATATAATATAATAATATGTTTTCATATTATATATTTTCGTAGTATGAACATAATATACGAAATCATTCAGATTTGGTACGATTTTAATAATACACTAGCTGTCAAGTCCTTCTCATTATGGGAGCAAGTGTGATTTGTTATTTGATAGTGAAAATAAAAGTAGTTTAGTAGAAATTTTAAACTTTGATTTCAATAATAGGTATATAAAAAGTGGAATATTATTAAATATTATAGATATTACTATTAACAACTAATTCTTCCACTCTTTACGTAAGCGCTTCATTAATTTTTCTAAATAGTATAGTATATCTACTAATAGCAGCGTTTCTATATAATTAAGTATCGATAAAGTCTCTTGCACATATTATCAATATCATTTATTTCATATTTCATTGTACCTACTACATCGTACAACTTATTTTTCTGAAAAACATAGGTTCCATAAATTATTAACGCATTTTTTAATTAAAAAATGTTGTAATATTCGAGTCCGTCCCAAAAAAAAAAGGACTCCAGATGTCCGGTGTCTAATTTATCAGTTATCACATTCACTGTTAGCAACTTATTGCTGGGGATTGAACAATCTCGGCGTAATTTTGAAAATCCAGAATCCCAGATTAGTGAAAATACATATATTGTGTACACAAAAAATAGTGTTTTATATTAGTATTATTTTTTAAATATAAACGTTTCGTTGCATATTTTTATAATTATTTAACACAAACCTATTGTACAATAAATCTTAATTACTTCACCAATAATAATGAGTAAAGTGTTCCCAGTAAATTTAAGTAGGAAAATTGATATTATACTTAGTCGGATATGTCTCAACAGAACATTACCGATAGTATTATAACGAAAGTTAATAATTTATACAATATTTTAAAAAAAATAGTATTAATTAGTAACTAATTATCTTTCTAAACATCTTTGTACGAAAAAGCAAAGGCATGGTATGCAATAAATAATTTTTTTTAAAACTGAATAAAATAAAACTTACAAATCATAATTTGTTGATATAGATTTCTTATAAATAATCAAAAAATTCAACAACAGGATTTTTGTATAATTTTATACTGATTTATTGAAAGAATTAACATTTTCTTGAAGTTATATAAAAATATATCTAGTTCACAACCATATAAAAGCTTATCTAGGGATCCAATCACGCCAGCATCCAACCGAATTTCTACATAATTATTTTTGTGTTAATAGGTCACGTAAAAATCGTATGGTTTGCTTCATGTTTACTCAATTATAAAAACGGTAACAGCAAGCTTTTGGACATTCTCGCGAAGACACGAACTCGTAACATGGTTTTGAATAACTGGCTAAGATGAAGATTCTCAAATGATACTTACCCACAAAAAACATATTTTCACAGCTGTTGGAAAAATGTTGTATGAATATCTGTGAAAATGTGAACTGGTTTCGATCGTTTCGAGATATTTTATATTTTATGTCATACCTACCGTCTTCGTGTCCGTTTACGATTGATTTCATCTCCGATAGGTACTCTAACTCTACAGACGTTTTAAAATGACAATAATTTAATTTTCTTTGATAAAGTAGGTACTATTTTTTTGTCTTAAAGGTGTTACTCACGCACCTATTCAAACTGTGACATAAGACTGTTGTAAAATTTATTATAATTAATTATTTATATCTCCTTTTGTTCAGCGTCAAGAGAATTGTCAGTAACATGACATGTTGATAAATGAACAATATAACATTATTATGTAACTTAGTTTACTCACAACATTGTAGCGTATGTGTTCATCGATTTTTTGCTGATTGATTTTTTCATATGAAGCGGTGATTGTAAACACAGACAGAATTTTTAATCTCGGGGTTTCGGGATTTGTAATATTTTCCGGAATCCTGGTATTGGTGGAAATTAATAAAATTTTTCCAGTTAATATTTTAACCAAAGTAGTTTGATTATTGCTCAAAATAAAACTCTATACTTACAAGAATTATTATATTTCAGTGGCGAATACTCCATACTAGGCGATTATTTCAAGCATACCTTTTTAGTAGATACAAATAATTTGTAATTACCTATTAACGTAATTAAATAAAAACTTTGCCAATGACAGATCTGTCTGTAGGTTAGTATTACCTATAAATCGAGTGTCGACTTGGTTAACTAGACGGTACGCAGCAATATGTAACATTGTAACACACTCAAACAAAAGATACTCAACAATTGTAGATGGGCACAATTCAAGTCCTGTAAATATGGCTGTCTTAGGACTTTCTTTCACTTACCTTCAACACACACACTTCACCACTGTCATATTTAGAGACAGACAGGGATGAAATTTTATAGGAATGTTAAAAAAAGTTGCCGATCCTGTAATCACGAGAAAATAAAGATGTTACACATAAAATGAAAATCGACAAAAGAACTATTATTATTTTGAAACACATTTCTGTTTACTATGATTGATTGGTATTTAAAAAATTCTTCAACCTATAATCTCCATTATTATGATCAAAAGTAGTGTTCGTAAAAATTTACATAAACAGAAAAAAACAATGAAAACAAAACTGACTGTCTCCGTGTCCGACTTGTACGTATGCAGTTCGCCGTATCATACTTCACCGTGAAATGTTGTATCGGAAATATATGGCCGAATATTAAAGACCATTGAAGTTAATCTCTCCAAGATCGTCCAACCTATTAGGGTCGTGTAGTACTGACATAAAATTCATGTCTAAATGAAACACGGTTCTTGTTGGTTTACACTTTACAGGAAGCCAGCAGCAAACAAATTTTGAAAATAGCCGATATACCTACTGGATTATTTGTTGGGTTAGGTTAGGTTTTTATTCTTGAATTCATGATTTTTGCCAAAATCGCTATGGAAATTGAATTAATGTTCGTATTGAATCTAATAAAATTGGAGACCGTATTAAGTATACGCTCATCTCTTTCCGATAAGAAAGCTGACGTAATGTTTCACGTACAATTTACATGTAACCGACTGTCTCATATAATAATATTAACAATTATGGTTAAATCGACAATTTGTCAGAAAATATAAAAACTATTTGAATTGTTTTCTATCCGGTATTTCATGATCAAAAAAAATGGAGAGGAATACCGGGATTTAAGGTTGCGGGATCGCTAACCCTGGCGGTAGATATCTACATAGTTTGCGAAAATTCTGAGAATTCTGAGTTTTGTCACATGTCACGAGGACTATTATTACGTATGAAATGTGCGCTTGGTTTTTTTGTCTGTCGCATCTTTTTTTATTCCACAAAGCCTCACAAATGATAAAGCCGTCATTCGGGCGGCGAGGCGCACGAAACGCCGGAAAATCGTCGGGCGATTTTCGTGTCCCGTGAGTCGGTGCAAAAGTGGGAGACTTGCACAGCTACGATCGCCTGCCGTCCGGCATAATTCACTCTCAAAAGGCTCTCATCTTCCCTAACTCCACCCAAAGTGTAAACAACAAAACCCATTTCGTGGACATTTTGTTTTGCGTTGCCCCTGTGCGGTGACATATTTATTGTTTCAAGTGAATTTGGATTACGGCAAAAAGTGGAACGACACCTTCGTTGTTTTATGAATTTCTTATTGTCTATGAAAACTTCGCGCGTAATTAATTATCCACTTAATCATGTCTATAATGACTTTATAAGTATATTTACTTACATTTATATTATACATCAGTAGTGAAGGGCGCCTGTTGAATGTAGGCTGTAGTAGACAATTGAAATCTTAAAAAAGTAATGCCAAACCGTGATTCGAACTCACTGTCTCGGTAGTTCAGCGTATTAAACATGATGTCATTTGTCATATACAGTATAACCCCTATTTTACGTTTTTTAACGGACTAGAAAAAAACCTAATTGGAGGGAAAATGTAAAAAGGGGGTATTGAAAAAAAGAACATTAAAATTTTATGTTTCTAAAAATATAACGTTTTATTAAAAAACAACATTCAATTAATATTTTTATTGAAAAAATCATGTAGGTACATATGTATACTAGTTTGTTGCATTTTTTTTGTTATGTAATTCTCTTTCTACTATATAAACATTTAAAAGTGTCATCTTGGATATCAGCAAAGTTTGTAAAGTAGGTTTTTAAACCCTCGGTGAACCTCATTGCTTCTTCTTTTGTTGGAATATCAACCTCGTCTTCATCAGACAGTTCTTCAGAAGCGCGCGTAACTCGCATATTTTTAATATTTCCGACGTAAATCGCGGGAAATAAAAACGTAAATGCGGGTATTAAATGTACTGAAATACATCGGGACCGAAAAAAATACACGCAATTGCCGGGAAAACGTGAATACCGGGCACGTAAATACGAGGTTATACTGTATATACAAAAGTTACATCGTTGTAAATATATTAGCCTATTATACCTACAGCCTCAGTGTACCGATAGTATGACACTATTTTTGGCATTGTGTGTGTATTTTTTAAAAGAAGTGTGTAATTGTTTGTATGTGTTGTATGCATGAAATGTACCAAATTAGTTGCAGCCTATGTTTGATTGTATCTGTTGCATACCTAGCTGGGTACGTATTAGTGCTATAGCTACATGTCCGTCCATTTGAGCAAGCTGACAATCAATTTGTAATTGGTGCATAACTACAGACAGATGTCGTTAGTAATTTATATTAGTTTTGTAGAATATAAAATAATCCCACCAGGAACCATTGGACAGGCTTCTCCCCATTTGCTTGTAAGTACATCCCTCGACAAATTCCACTTATTTTTTTAAACCTTTGTTTATAGTAGTTGACTGTTTACCAGAGATTAGAATTAAAATGTGTAATGGGTCATTTACATCAGTTGTTTTTCCTTTTTTGCCATTCTGAAGTCGTTTTATGATCTGACCGTTCGGCTTGCACATTTTTATATTATTAATATTCTGTGGCTACAACTACTATAAAGTAAAGGGGGGAAATATATCCTGTGCCATGAGTTCGAAAAGAAAGAGTCCCACAGATGGCGCTGCTCAATTGCCTGGAAGTTGCGAGCGTTATGCAGACGAAATAGGATTTGACCCTATGTTCACTTCGTAATCTTCACTCACAATCTCTCATCTTCAGCTTAGACTGATTAGATTGGACCCTTTTGATCATACAGGTCTTCTATAAGCACCTTACGCTATTGGGACCCATTTCTACTGCTATGTCTGGTTATCTAATTGTCAAATGCGATGGGTACACACCTGAAATGAACTAATCTTTGGCAAGTTCATCTGCTCGTTTGAAGTATTCTCTTTTATTTCAGATCAATCTCTTGCCGGGTCCACACTGGCAACATGTCGCGCGACAAACTCGTTAAATTTTACGATAATTATCATACTTATCGTAAAATGTAACGAGGTTGTCGCGCGACATGTTGCCAGTGTGGACCCGGCATCTGTGAACTCTGAATACACATTAAAACCTGAGGTGTTTCTATTTTTTTAATTTCTTATAACTATATTTATCGAAAGTTTCAAGGTTTATTTAGTTTTACCAAACTTTCGTTTTGTCGTTTCATTTTTTTTCTATTACAATTTATTACAGCACCTGCAAATAGATTCGTAAGTTGCGATTGTGGTTTTTGCAATAGCAATTTGTTTTAATAACATGGCAATCAATACGTTCGTATTACAATATTTTTGTTGTTTAATGTTGAGGCTCCCTAAATTATCTCGTAATGAAACAATCCATCAATACGTTTTGCAACATTTACTCCGCTCTGGGCAAGTGAGCTGTTTATTCAAACATTTGATAAGGTCACTCGTATATTCCAGTCAAGTTGACGAAGTATTTCTGTTACTTATCTGTTTTAGATTTTCTGATACTAAAAACGATATTAATTTATAATTAAATTTATATATTTTAATTCTAAACTATACCTTACTGTGTAGGTGGGTATGTATTAGATGAACCAACTCGACCGAAATGGAAAAAATGTATTAGAAGGGTCTAAGAAAATATGACTCCAGTGAGGGTGCAGCAAATATCTCCCACAGGCGCACTGGCGCCGCGTTGCCGACCTCTGGTAGATTTTATAACACTCGTTTCCCTTTCCAAATACTTGTTTACTTTTTTTACGTATCTGTTAACATTCTCGGTTAATACACACTTTTATCTATTAAGTGCACACGTGATGGTTTTATTTATCATCTACCATATGTAGCGATCAAGTGCATTTGGAACTCATCGGCCTATCGGGATTCCTCGTGATTTTCCACCAGGCTAACCCGCTCAGCAAATGAGTATTTGTAATGCTCTGACCCTTGTCTTATCTAATTTTATATCTGAATAGGGTGTTGATCGAATGGCGTACAGCCTATGCTCCAAAAACCGTCGTCAAATTCTTGCGAATTACCTTTCTTATGCTGAAGATAAATGAAGCAACAATTCGCTATGATCATTGTCGTGATTATTGAAATACATCTCCACACGTCCAAAAAAACATTATGTATATAATATACTTAAAATACAATGTATGTATGGATAAATCGATACAATATTTCAATAGAGAAACAACCCAAAAAACCTTGTTCCAAGATATGTAATGGCGTTTCAAATTTTTGCAGAAATTCTCATTTTAATTTTAAAGCCTTGATGTTGAGGAAAATGTATGTTTTTTTTTTTAAATTTAGTTTAGTGGAATTCTTCAATGCACAATGAAATTTTACAGTTTAATAAGGAATTAACCTGGACTTTTCAGTATATAATTGAATCAATGGTTATTCTCAGAAAAGGTGATTCGATTTTATGACCCCTTTTAGAATTTTTTGACTCCTTTTTTATTGAATTATAAGGAGAAGACCTTTCTATATCGAGTAGCAATATTAAACTCAAGAGCTTGACATTGTTAGTTGTTTCCTTATTGAAATATGGTATCGAAATATTTGTGTATTTGTTTGTTCCAAATTTGAATTTATAACACAGATAAAGATACAGTTTGTATAGTTTAGATTGAACCAGCAGAGTGAACCTAACCTCACTTGTGATTAAAAATCTTCTTCTAACATTTTGATAAGATACATGTAAATCGATTAACGTAGTGACCTCTTGCGAAGCTGGGTACTTAGTATATTATAACAAAACATAACTAATTCCCTTCTCTATGACACGAAAATACGTTATTTATTTCAAATTTACCACAAAAACATGTAAAGAAACGAAAACGGTATTGTACAAAAATTCGTAGTAATCTTTATTTCTTTGGTTTCGTACCGGTAAACAAAACCTAGACATATTATTTTGATTATAATTTTCTGTTATCTGGTTTTTATCTCATGATGAGTTACACTCGCGATCATTAGGGACATATAGCATTATTACAACACAGATCCGTACGTTGTACAACATGATCTGATGTCTGATCCAAGCTGTTGGTCGCGGTCCTATTTTCAGTAGATTGCGAAGTAATGTTGCAAATAGTTGACAATACACTCGATCGAACAAATAAAAAAAATGCATTTATTTATCTTTGATTCATGAATCAACGCTAAATTATTTTCTTTTGACGACATTTTTCATTGATGTTCTCAAGTAAACAAGAAAATTCGTAAAGTTTGTATTATGTGATTATGGTTGCTCTCATCGGAGGTGGTCGCTGTCATTATAGTAATAATCATTTTGGTGTCAGCAGCTCCGAACCACGTTGGAACCACTCTCACAGATTCCACAATCCATACAATTCATCTTCTTTATATTAATAAACCATTTCTTTTATTCAATGAATAATTCACAAGATTTTGAGAATGTAACATTCCATATATTGAACATACATAACTTGAAAACACCTAAGATATAAATATAATAAAATATATTTGAAAAAATACGAAACTCAACTGGATTTGAACCCGTATAACCATTGGTGTCGCGCCAATCTGTGCATTAACCAATTATGTTACGATTCTCCTATATAATTACGACAATTTAAACTAATAGGTCATACATGAAATAAATGCTTATCAAATTGAGTTATTATTGACTATCGGTTTTTGTGTATTAAATCAAGGAATATTAATTACCTTAATCACTAACCGACGCCCGGCTCTCGCCAAATATTTTGTATAACATCTACTTGAACTTGCTGATGATTTTTTGTAGTGGGTATATATATATATATATATATATCTGAGGTGTTTTCAAGTTATGTATGTTCTTTATGTTATGCTGTTTTTCTTTTGTACTTTTAATTGGAATTCATACAATTAAAGTTCGTTGCATGGAAGGTAATAGTCAACGAGTGAGTTCAACGTCTTAACTTGTCGCTTCCAAGATCAAAAAGGTTTAACGCCCCTGTTTTACAATCTACCGTAATATTCCGTGAGTACTCACGTGGTAAGTAAATAATGCACTACAGAGACAGGAGTAATATGTGGTCAGAGCACATTCCGCTTGGTCGCTTAAGTGGGTCCAAGCGAAGTGAAGTGCTCTCTCCGAAATATCATCAGAAGGATGCGAGCAAACTTTGTGTTATTATTTTAATGAGGGTTTCGCGACCCACATGCTTCGAAGGCCAAAATTGCGATATTATGCAGCCTCCATTAGGTGATAGTGATATTTAGATTGCTTTTCCAAATGGCTTTATAAGATAATTATGTTATTTTAATTCTGTACGATCTGATTTTATTATTACTGTATTGTCTCAGTTGGTAGTGTAAATATTCATATATAATTATTAATTAAATTAAATAATTCTTCACGCTGTCACGTCCCAGCATCTGAAAAAGCACAACAAACAAACCATATCATGTACCTTGTGCAATGCCTTACCTACTATGAGTAGATCGGTATTGTAGCATCTACACTTACAGGATATAGGAAGGTCGCTGATGATAACGAATTTCGCACATTTGTGCCAACGTAGCTATTTTTGAAGTAGGTACACGTCCCAGCCACGTGAAGCGCCTCTTTGTCATTACATCACTCACCGAGAACTGACGCGTATGCTTATGAACTCGAGTGTTTGCATCGCGGTCGTATCAGCGTATCTCTACTATTGTATTGATTAAGTTCACTATCAATACTTTGTGTAAACATGCCCTCATCGGGAAGATATGGACCATTTTCGTCCACTGAAATGGACATTGACAACATATATATTTATACGAGTAAATAATTCTTAGCATAGAGACCCACATACATTTTTGCCAACTTATATTTTTTTTTAAAGTAGACTTTCCTTGGCGATAAGATATAAATCGGGCGACGATATAGGTAGGTACCTAAATACAATATAATTAAAATATTATAATTTCACAATAGCATAGATTAATAAATTTATTGATTATTTATTCTAATGTCAGTTTATTGCTCTTTTTATATTTATTATATACTAGCTGAGCCAGCTGGCTTTCGCCAGTCTGTCTCGCTAGGTCTTGCAGACAGCTTTTCGTCATAGTGACTTGGTGTTGGATTTTAATATAATAATTGTAAAGTGTGTATAGACGGCGCCATAGTTTTCTCTTCGGGATGGATTTTCATTCACGTCAGACAGTTGAAAATTTAGCTGATTTGTCAGTTTTACGATCTGCATGTCGTCACTGCCAATACAAATTTGGAGTCATGTGCGTGTTCTATTCTGGTGTCTGTCCTTCTCAATATCGTCTGACACCATTTCAGGCTGCTAGGTTTAGCAGAACAGCTGGCAATCGCCGATTGCTACCACTGTTATTTTAATTTTAATACAATATATGTGTAGGTATGTGCATTTAAATATGATAAATAATTATACATCTCAATTGTGATTATCATAAATAGCGATCCAATATAACGCAAATATTAATCTCTTACGGGTCCCATGTACATAATAGAAAAAGTTAGCAGCATAAAAAATAAATTTAAACATTATTTTGTTTCATTGTCTATAAAAAATAAATGCTTTGAGTCATAGAATAATATTTTAAAAATCATATTTTGATTTAAAATTAACCTTAAACAATATAGTTTCCCGGTGCGGGACATTCATATCGACACAAATGTTGATAAATAATGAAGCAATACATATTATATCTGATAAGAATAGGAATTTATAAGACCTAAAGATGTGAAATCAGCTTAAAGAGGCCTTCATCCAGCAGTGGATTGATACAGGTTGATGACGATAATGACGATATAAATGGGTAGGTATATATAATCACAAATTTTAAAAAATATTGCAGTTTATATGACCAAGAAGAGTAGAATTAGGTTGGGATAACCTTCATCCAGCAGTGGATTAATCTCGGTTGATGATGATAATGACGATAATGACAACTTAAGAGAGGCCTTCATCCACCGGTGGATTGATTCAGGCTCATAATGATAATGGAAATATAAATAGATATAATATAATATCACCGATTTTGATAAATACAGCAATTCAAATGACAGAAAGGAGTAGAATCAGGCATGGGAGGCCTTTATCCAGCAGTAGATGGGTTCAGGTCAATGATGATAAGGAAGATAGAAATAGGTATAATATAGTAGTAGAATCAGGTTGCGGAACCCTCCATCTAGCAGTGGATTGATTCTGGTTGATGATGATGACGATATGAATATGTAAATAAATGTAATATCACCGATTTTGATAAATACAGAAATTCATACCACAGAAAGGAGTAGAATCAGGCTAAGGAGGTCTTTATTAAGCAGTGGATTGGTTCAGGTCAATGATGATGATGATGACGATATGAATATGTAGATAAATATAATATCTTCGATTTTGATAAATACAGCAATTCATATGACAGAAAGGAGTAGAATCAAGCTAGGGAGGTCTTTATTAAGCAGTGGATTGGTTCAGGTCGATGATGATGATGATGACAATATGAATATGTAGATAAATATAATATCTCCGATTTTGATAAATACAGCAATTCATATGACAGAAAGGAGTAAAATCAAGCTAGGGAGGTCTTTATTAAGCAGTGGATTGATTCAGGTCGATGATGATGATGATGATGATGACGATATGAATATGTAGATAAATATAATATCACCGATTTTGAGAAATACAGCAATTCATATGACAGAAAGGAGTAGGATCAGGCTAGGGAGGTCTTTATTAAGAAGTGGATTAATCCTGGTTGATGATGATGATGATATGAATATGCTGATAAATATAATATCACCGATTTTTATAAATACAGGGATTCATATGACAGAACGGAGTAAAATCAGGCTAGGGAGGTCTTTATTAAGCAGTGTATTGGTTCAGGTCGGTGTGATGATGATGATGATGATGACGATATGAATATGTAGAAAAATATATTATAACCGATTTTGATAAATACAGAAATTCATATGACAAAAAGGAGTAGAATCAGTCTATGGAGGTCTTTATTAAGCAGAGGATTGATCCTGGTTGATGATGATGATGATAACAATATGAATTTGTAGATAAATATAGTATCACTGATTTTGATAAATAGACCAATTCATATGACAGAAAGGAGTAGATTCGGGCTAGGGAGGCCATTATCCAGCAGTGGATTGGTTCAAGTCGATGATCATAAGATGGATAGAAATATGTATAATATCACAAATTCGTTAAACCAATAGTAGTAGAATCAGGTTGCGGAACTCTTCATCCAGCAGTGGATTGATCCTGGTTGATGATGATGATGATTATGATGACGATATGAATATGTAGATAAATAGCATTAGAAATTCAATACTGTCAAGAATACAATCAACGTAGAGAGGCCTTCATCCAGCAGTGGATTTATTGAGGCTCGGGATAATAATGGCATTATATATAAATAGGTAGATAATAATATAATATCACTGATTTTGATAAATATAACAATTCATGTGTAAGTAAAGAGTAGAATAAGGCTGAGGAGGCCTTCATCCAGCAATAGATAGGTCAAGATTAATGATGATAGGGACGATAAAAATAGGTAGATATTTAGGTAGATATTATACAATATCACACATTTTGATGACTATAACAATTCGTATTAATTTCTTTTATTGTTTGCAATGGCAACTTTGTTAGTTTAATATGACTATCTGATCTATGGAAATTAGTAGCCTAGGTAATTATTCAATAAAAAAAGATTGAGTGAACAGCCACAAAGTATTTTAAAAAAATCAAATTTGGAATATCACGATATCTATGAAATGGCCGCCAGTGGCGTACCCCGCTGTCAAAAGATATTATACGTAGTAAATTGTACCAAGATTATGGTTTTTTCACCGGAAAAAAGTGCGCCAATGCCTACATTACGATATTTGAATAAAAATAATCGAATCCGTTTGTCAAATAAAGGATTAGAAGGTCTTAAGCGACGAAGACGTCATTCTGCTGTATGTTAAAAGAAGTATGGCGAATTGTATACGCTATATGAGAAAATATCAGTTATAAACGTCACGTACCTGTAAAATCATTGAAAATTTCTGAAATGTGGTCAATTCAAACGGTAGATGAATCGGTAGCGCACATTTTGAAGTGAAGATGTAAAAATAACAATAAAATGTCGCTTAAATGAGCTGTTAGTGAATTTTCCAAAATCTCTTAGGATAATAATATATAGGAGATTATATAGGAGATTATATTCTATATACTCGTATTATTTAATTTAACCCATTCGCATACGTAACATATATTTTTAATGGATCAACTTTCATTATCTTTCACATATCAACAGCCTAATTTTTATATTATATTCATATAATGGCGCGAGACTTTCAATTTGATACCCATATATTATATTATGGTTTATACCTACTTGTTCAATATGTTTTATATTTAACTATGTAATCTTATGCTAGTCGATTAATGAAATCTACTGAATGCTTAATATTTGTTTAAAATGTTATTTCAATAGCGTGTATATTCAGTAGGTACCAGTGGCGAAGGGTGACTTTTGGAAAGAAGTAGCCTGTAGAGATCATAAAAAAGAGGACACTTGTCAGGTATACTTACGGGAAATAAGAAGATAATACGATATTACTACTGATGAATACAGTGACGTCCCGTGGGGGTAGGCAGATTGAGCGTCGCTTGGGGGCGGCAGTTGCTCGAAGGGCGGCAAATCGAGGAGAATCTTTTGGTATATCGTTCATGAGAAAGCAATACCTCGTATGCCACATGACACTTTTTATGCATGAGATGAAAAAAAATCTATATTATCTCTATGTTTCCATCAAATTTATCACGTATTTTTCGTATTCTACTATTAATCTTAATAGTGATATGCAAAAAATTAAGAATTTTATGCCTTGATAGTGACTAGAGAGAGTTTTCTTCATCTCGTGTTTTGTGGCATACGAGTTATTGTTATCTCATGAGCGATATATAGAAATAGCTACCTAAACTGAGTAGGTACTTAATAACGAAAATATCTTTCATTTAAAAAATCAGTTCACTGGTTGGAAACAAAATGCATTAATTAACGTAAAAGGTTTAACAGGGCTGTATTTTTTTATCGGGTTCGTGATGTCTAGTTCACTTCCGTTTCCCTTCGACGTCCTTGGTGACCAGTAACGACACGAACACGGATGATAAAAAATATTGTATACAAAAATGGGGCGGCATTATGGCGCTGCCCAGGGGCGGCATATTGTCTAGGGACGTCACTGGATGAATAAGTGCACACCAATGACAACGACACATTAATTCGATGAAATTTAAATAGGTTACTGACAACATACAATTGAGCGATGAGTTTAAATTGTGTATTTTCCTAATACACCTCAAAATTTATTAGGTAAAATATTTTTTTTTATTTTTAAAAATAATCTATATTTATTTATATGTGATAGAATGCCATAGAAATTATTTAATTATTAATTATTTCGGACAAAGCTGCAGTCATTGATAATAATATTATGCGCAAATGTTTTAGGCTTAGCCATCGGAGCCTATCATATTGCATACATTGCGATATACATGCTGAGGTCTCGTGACATAAAGTCAATACGAAAAAAACATCAGCATTCCTCGGCGAATCCGTTAAAGGAAAGATGGCGCGCTGTAGCATATTTTTTTAAACCTTTGACTTATGGTGCTGTAATCTGTAAAGATATATTTAATACATTTCTACATATCTTTGCCAAATTAAATTACTTTTATATAATTCTAGTGATTATTTAAATACCTACGTCTAAGTGCAATATAAAATTTTAAAAACAAAATATTTACAAAAGTAAGGCGGGTCCGTCAAATATTTTTGATTTCAAAATTGTCCATTCGACGAAAATGATTGTGAACCCATAATTTAAATAATCGCCTAGTATGGAGTCTTCGCCACTGGCTACGTACTGAATAAAAAATAATAATTACTATTTTTTATTAATACCTACTCAAGATATTGTTCAAGTTTGGCAATTTGGAGTTTGGTTATATTATTATTATGATACATGCGAAAACAGAAACGTTTTCAATCTGTTTTTCCGGCGGGTGGTCTGAAAATAATCTATCGTTCAAACTTCCATGCTCGAATAATAATGATATTCAACCAAAAAACGGTGACGCCGTATTCGTGCCTTTGAACACAAACTTGCCGCGAGGGTCGATCGCGAAATGGGCACGTTCATACCTTCCCAATTCGGACTTTTCGTCGGCAACTTGTTACGTCACAAGACTTTAGATGGCAACGCGCTGATACTGCTCGGCATTGTATCTAGTTCATGTCAATATGGTTGGTCCACTTCCAGCGACTTTCGATGGACCATGAAGGTTCTTTTTCGCATTAAATCCCTCAATACCGATACGTACTTGTACGTAAATGATGTTTTTGATTCTTGTTCGTAGAATGCGTTAGCGACAAAAAAGCGGTGGCGGGTTGAGAGTCCCACACGAGAAACAAACCATAATTTGCATTCTCTAACCAAAATGACAGTGATAATGCAAATAATATTAGTGGTTTTTTTTTTGTTATATTATAGCGCCTGTACAGGGAATGGGACGATTTGGCACCGCGAACTGGCCTCCGCCGATTGGCCTCCGGTAATTGGCCACCGGTACAATCGGACGCCGGCCCAATTGGACGCCGACCCAATTCGACGCCGACCCAATTGGCCTCCGGGAGGATTGGACGCCGCACAGTTGAATTAAATGCGCAAAGGAATAGACGTACGTTACGATTTGTTGGAGTAAATAAACAAGTCAGTTTAATATGCTTCTATCTTCTCAGTAGTTGTACCTTATACATTTCGCGCTTGACACATTTTTAATATAGATTGAGAATAATTATTATGCCTTATGATGTTTATTAAAAGAAAATAATTCTTCCCTCGTTAAAACTTAAAGATGTGCATAATCAATTAATTTATTGTCTATACATGAGTACTTATTTATATTTACAACAAATATTAAAAATAATGTTAGATGTTAGAATGAAAATTACATATTTCAGCGTTTTATCGACTTAATATTATAATAAAGCTTAAACATGTATATTATTATGCATAAATGCGTATTTTAAGATAGTATGAAATTACAAACAAAATATTAAGTAAGTTATCTGCTAAGTATAAATTTTTCAGTAGTTTGATTGATAAACTACTTAGGTACTGGGTGCCGGACAAAATCCCGAAAAATAAAAAAAATACAAACATCAATAATTGCGCAATTTTTGGAAGAGACACAAAAACCCATTTTTTGTGGAAATATAAAAAAATGTAAAATACAAACATCAATAATTGCGCAATCGTGAGCGCAATTTTCGTAAGAGAGACAAATCCCATTTTTGCGGAAAATGGGTTTTTTCGATTGCGCAATTATTTTTCAGGAGAGACCATTTCGTAGAACGAATGGATTTTGTGTCTCTTACAAAAATTGCGCAATTCGCAAATAATTTCAGTAAAAATTGGTTTGAAATTTTACGTTGGTTATATATTTATTATACTACAGCGTTAGGAATCAATATAATATCATTATTCAGTCAAAAGGTAAACTTTATCCCCAAACCCATAACTTAGTTATATCCCGTGGTTGAGGGATAGCATGTATCAATGTCCCAAAGTATTGAGTCAATAAGGGTAGACTTTTAATACGACAAATAAGACAACCTATTTTTACTTCATATATGAGACTTGATCCGTTTTAAATAGAAAATAAACTGTTTCTTTTATTCAACGAATAATTCACTATGTTTGAGAATTTCACATTCTATATATTGAACATACACAATTTGAAAATACCTGAGACATAATCTGTTTTGCAAAAATACCACGCCTAGCGGTACTTGAACTTGTATTATCTGGATTCGCGCCAATGTGCTTTACTAATTAAACTACGCGTGTCCTATCTAATTGCGACGAAATTAACTAGTGTTTTTTACATGACATCCTTATCAAATTGCATTAATTTATGGCTATCGGTTTTTGTGTTTTATATCGGGGAATGTATCAACCCCAGATTACTCAAAACTTGCAGTTGCTAATAATTTAATAAACTATTTCTTTTATTTAACGATTAATTCACAAGATTTGAGTATTTAACATTTATTTTCTTTATATTCTTTTCTTCTTTCGACCATGTCCGATCCTAATAAGATCATATGGGCCTCCACAGAGTGGAAGTGTGTATTAATAGATTTTGTTTTTACGAGAAATGGATGTCAGCCACTTGCTCAACCTATTAATTAGGTCCATACTCTGACTCATGCACAAACTGAAAAACAATATGTGTACTTGCCAGACCCAGGATTCGAACCTGGGACCCACGACGCTATAGGCCGACGCTTAAGCCGCGCGGCCATCGTGGGAAGATATATTGAACACGCAATAATAATTGGCGCAAATACAATGAATACAGGTTAGAGTCCTATCGGGTGTGGTATTTTTTTAAATTTTGGTAGGTGTATATCGGAGGTGTTCTTAAATTGTGTAAGTATTCAATATAAATAATGTGACATTCTCAAGTCCTGTGGATTATTCGTGGAATAAAAGAAATACTTAAATAACGGATATTTGTTATGCCTTTTAAACATAGGATATTAAGTAAACTCCTCATTATTTCGCTTCTCTCCTGTTCATGATCGTAATACTAGTTAGTTAGTACCTATGTCCCTGCCATCTTTGCGATCAAACTTGCCCATAGGCTTTTTTACATCTGTCGATACCTACCACTGTACCATCATCGTGAAATATTATGTCCCGCCAAATTGATTCATATTGGTCATGTATAATTGCATTCTCACGCCAAATTAAAATGGTTGGCAGTTTAAATAATGTGCATGAAAACGCAATTACATTCATCATAACGACCACTTCACTTCGGCTCTATATTTTTGCATCGCATTTTGGCCTGTGCAATAAAACAGGTTTCTGCTTACATCGACCTAGAGCAAGTGCCGTTTAATAAAAGGTCTCTAAATGCATACTTTTTTACTTACACAACAATGTATTACTTTCTTGCTTTTACATATTACTACATTCACTACAAAATATAAAATGTTCTTTATTACTTACTCTAGAACAGGGTTTACCATTTTATTTCAAGCACTTTTATAGTTTGTAGAACATAACGGATTAATAAATATCTGAGTATGCCATGTCTATTCGACATTAGAATTTCTTCAAGTTCAAGTTTGGATTGTTCAAGGAAATCCGTAGGCGGTTGGAACGAGTCATAATTTTCTCCACAGCTGATATCCAAAATTACAATTCACGAAACGCCTTTGTCCAGCAAATATTTTGACGTTGAACTATGTCTCTGTATTCGCCAAGGTACGTCGCGAATAGCGATATTGATGCGTAAAAAGTGTTACTTTAGTATCACGTATAACTTTTAAAGAAATAAACATAGAGAAACAAAAATTATACCACCGTGTAGACAAAAGAGTTTAAACCCTCAAAGTCAAGGAAATGAATGGGGGGAAATAGGTCTCGATAACTACGTTCCATCGGCCATTTTATGCATATAAATCAATGAGATTACAATCGAACGTTTACATTGTATTTTGTAAACATTCAATAAACAAAACATTTAAAATAAAAAATAACATCAATTTCGCTCAGTTTCATACCACGTCTGGTAGTTTTAGTAGCTACTGAAACTTTGTAGCAAGTTTTTCTACAACCTTCGAGGATCCATCGCAAAAAAAACTCTGCTCTGGGAACAGGAGTGTATGTTGTCGTATACGTATCCTACACTCTGGCGCGCATTTTGTTATTATTGAAATTTACAGTCTGTGATCTTTTCAAGAGATTCGGCATTTAATTACGGTTATTCGTGATAATTTATAAAATGGGTTACCTATCATATTTTGGTATTCACCACATACCTATATATAGATTTCTACGACCCCCGCTTCACTCACATGATGTGCTTATTCAAGGATGGGTGCCAAAAATTCCATTTGAGTTTGTGAATAGTAAAGGAATAGCTATGAATTATTAAATAATTTAATTAAATGCGAAAATCAGAGTCTTTAAAATGTTGTTAATTAATATTTTATTGCTTTTACTAACATAACTATATACTGTGGTGAATATCAAGTGATAACCCATTTTATAAAACAGAGTCTGTAAAACAGTCCAGTGGGTCTATTCTATACTTATCGAACACTAAATTGATAAATAGTATCAAACTTAGGGTAGGTTTGTATCAAAATATTAGCACTTATTGTAACAATTACACGAAGCTGGTTTTTATTGTTGCAATAAGTGCGATATTTTAACAGCAGCAAGATAGGTGCTGTTAAAATATAGCACTTATTGCAACAATAAAAACCAACTTCGTGTAATTGTTACAATAAGTGCTAATATTTTGATACAAACCTACCCTAAGTTTGATAATATTTATCACTGTATCACTTTAGCGATCGATAAGCATAGAATAGACCCACAGGTGATAGAGAACTTACAAGTAGTCTTAAAATCATATAACTTAATACCCCGTTTACACGTGCATGGATGTACTGTAAGAAAATGTATGGGGAAACATGTATTATCCTGCAGTTGGCAAAATTGCGTGTATCAATCAAACAATATTGGAAGATTCCAATTGTGATGATTTATTGCGCGCAAGTAAGATTATTTTCGATCTGCGCCTGCGCAGTAGAGCGATAGGGGCGAACATGCTGGTAAAAAAATGAACTACCTACTCATTTTGAGCTCCGATTTTCAATACGACATGTCAGATAAAATGACAGCATCGCGTCTCGCTTACTCTTGAAGAATGAGATTGGAGAGACAGTCAGCACTTTTACGTGTAAACAGTTATTGTCATAACAGTTTAAAAAAAGCACAATTGCCGACAGTAATTCCATGCATGTGTACAGGCGCTATAACTTCATTTAGTTAGGTATTAGCTTATCTTCATTCTCTATAATTTCTGGCTACGGGAGGGTTGTACAAAATTTCACTATCTCTTCCTCGAAACATTGCATTTAAAAGTGTACCTGGTCAATGCGGTGAGGTGAAACCATGGTCACGCAATTCAAACAAACATAAGTATTAAATTATTATTCAATTTGAATGGCTTCCACGCATGCAATATTTTATACTATCTGTTACGGGGTATCTTTTCGACTGTACGAAATAACAAGGGGTGCCCCAGTACCTATTTAATACCAAATGAGTAGGTGTTTAAAACGACATAGGGATTAACTATTTTCACTTTAGCTAATGGCTTTTCGTGCATAATGACTTAGAAATTATTATTATGATTACACTATAAATTGACTCAAATGAATTACTTAACAGTTATATTAATTATTGAACATACATAATTTTGGAAACACTTCATAAAAGTACCCATTAGAAAAATGCATGACCCCTCGGATTCTGTCCAATGTGTTTTGCCAATTTAGCCACCTGCATCGCACCTAATTACGACGAAATTAACTAATACTCAATGCAATACAATGCAAGTGCAATTCATGCGCTTTACAGATTTCGCTAATATTTGCGACTAACTTTTGTTGGACTTAACAATAAAACTACATAATAATTAAACAGGACATAATATTATGTGCTGCTATATATTTAATTATTAAAGATTAAAAAACAGCCTAATTTAATTTTGATTATGTAAGTACGATATAAAAAGCACGACCGACAGAAAAACTAAGAAAGCTGTAAATTTGCTGAAAGCTGACCTTTGGGCCGATTTGGGCGAATAGCTGATAACCATTCCACGTAAAAAAGTTTGTTAACATGGGCTCAACTTTGTGTACGATCATAATGTAATTAATTTTAGTTCGTATGAATCAATATAATCGAGGGCTCTGGATAAAAATGTCTGGAAAACAGTTGTACAGTCGGTGATAGTCTTCAACATTCTGTAGCGTTGGTTAGTAACAGGCGTATGCATATAACAGCAAACTGCATTCAAGCTATTTACTGCAAATTTGCATGCATAAACCTAAATGTATCTGACGAATAGTGACGTCACGTCGCCGACGTAATACGCGTCATGCCATGGGTAATGTTACCTAATTTTAAATTTAAATTTCCCGAAAATTAATTTAAAATTTTGAAATTGTGAATCGGTGTGAAAATGTGCAAACGGTACCATATAAATTTAATAATTATAAATAGGTAAATAATTATCATGAACTTTAAATAATTTATTTGTTATAAAATCATATTTATTTTATACTTCATAATGCACGTAATGATCAAAGTATACCCAGTAAATATTTCCATAATATGGCAATACAGCTTCACGGATCATTGTCAATATTTACAAACACCTCCACTGACCCACGATCTCGATCATTTTTACAAGCTTAGTATCATTTTCATTTTCATTTTTTAGCATCATCATGAATCCTATTGTGACACAACGACGACGGGCAGTTAACTTCACGCAAGATGAAAAGGAACTATTAGTTAGCTGTGCCGATAGGGAAACATTGACAATAAATTCGCGGATAACAAATGCGTTCAGCAACGCGCGAAAACGTGCCGCCTGGGCTAGGATAACAGTCGAATTCAATAGGCGAAGCCAAGAAATAACAAAATGTCCATATCTCTGATGTATCTTTTTTGCAGTCGCAAGCGTCTCCTCCTTTCTGTTTCACACACATTTTCGCAATAATTTATAAAACCTACGAATGTTTCAAGCCTCCTACTAAACGCTTGTTGTGATGAAGTCGTTGTGTATTAAAGTGACACTGACAGCTCGCGCAGATCGCCGCCATTTTTAGTTTGGTGCGCATTCCTGTGCGCATCTCGTGACGTATGCATTTTTTATAGTTTCCTTAATCGGCCGATAAACGGCTTACTACGTTGAACGCGGTTCAAATGTATATGAATACGGCAGTAAGAAAGTCAACGTCTACATCTACAACATATTACTCACAACATGAGCATATACAAATAGCCATGTAAGGCGTGTAAAAAACTTCTAAGATAATATAATAATTGCTGGGTATAAGCTTTATTCGTGACACAACGTCGCTATAGGATTTGTTTCCCGAATATCCATTTTTGTCGAAATCGACATTTTAATACAGTTCAATTTCTTTTATCGAACTCTACCGAAATCATTTATAAAAACAATATATTTTTATCTAGGAACAGAGATATTTTTTTGAAAAACCCGAATACGCCATGTTAAGTTACAATTACTCCGTGTTGTTCTCCCGAATGTCCAACTATTCGTACCTGAATATCCAAGTTAATTTCGGTCGAAATAAATCTCTGGCTCAGTTTTTATTTCCCGAATATGACTTTTAGCCAATCAAACAGCGCTGACGCCGTGCATCTCGCTCCCACATTCACGCTGTCCAGCTCTAAAACAATCACGCCCACTTTCATATTTTTCGGCCGTCCGGAATGCTCTTTCAAATTTCGTCTTATTGATATTGTTTTTAAAGTTACTATTGTTTTAATAGTGAATTCATCAAATTTGAAGACATCATTTATAGCTGATACATCACCAGTTCGCCCTGAACTTATAGTAAAGTTATGGAAGTGAGTATTTTAACCTAAATAACTGCATTTTGTTTTGATAAATGACACAAAATCCCAACGGTTATATGAATTCTACAGTGTGACCCGGCAACTACTATGACGTAAAAAATAATTATTATTTCAAATTATTATTAATTAAACATTGTTTGTCTTTATTTTACTTTTAATCTAGGTATTTCTATGAAAATAAAGGCGATGCTATTATTTATTTTTGAATGCGCTGATAGTTAATTTAATTTAATATGTATGTTAGTAACTATTTATTTGGTAAATATTATATACTTAGGATATTGGTACCTACCTAATATTAGCAGCCAATGGTAATTAATTTATAGATGCTAATATTTTGTATTGTCATTCCAATAGTAAATATATAATATTTATTTGGTGGTTTGTAATAAGTTTAATTGTTAATTATAGAAATATATAGATATAATAATATGCATATTTTTTTTTTTTTTTGAAAAAGTATTAATATAAAATTGTTAGCAAGTACGAGTAAGTACCATCATAAAATATTGGAGAAATCCGTGACGTCGGTTAGTAATTGAAGTAGTAGATACCTACTTTTATTTAATAAACCAAAACCGATCGCCGATAGTCGCTTGATTTTGAAGAATACTGATGAGCAGGTATTAAAAGGCCAATAGTTAAAGTTTGTCGTCATAAGTATGTCACCTCGTAGCATAGTGGATAATTTGTGGACTGGGTCGTAAACCCAGGAGATGCAGGGACGATTCCTGCCGGGTGTCTTACTTTTTTCAAAAAGATTTTTTCTATTGGTTATAATATATTTTCTCAGAAGTGATTTTAAAAATTATGTATGTTCAATAATTAGAATGGTACATTCTTAAATCTTGTGAATTATTCGTTGAATAAAAAAAAAAGATTATTAAAAACTATTTTATTACTTATTACGAAAAAAACCGAAAAAAGCGAATGCCGCATGTTATTATTACCTACGAACTTGGGTTATTACGATCATTAGGTATTTAAATAGTAAAAGTAATCATTAACAATTATCGTGTAAATAAATATAACATTTGAGGTGCGTACTTTTTGACCACTCAGTAATCCGTGAGCCGTGCAGCAATACGCTACGGTCTTAAGTCCCGAACGTCCTTGTTTTGTCCCGAATATCCATTATCCTGAGAGAGCGCTAAAAATTTCCCGAATATCCACAACGAGTACTTGTAAATAAAACGCATTTTCTGTGCATTTACTGATTTATACCAGTATATTATTCTTGGAATCTATTCTTAGATAATGTTGCAATCATACAGTGTAGAAAAAATGATTGATACATCTACTGATATTTCATAATACGACAATGAAATTTGTTTTTCGTCTCCTGAAAAATTGACATTTGGTCTATTCGGGAAACAAATCCTATAGCGACGACAAGTAACACATTGATATATATTTTGCTTATACAAATTATGTAGCGTTTAATATTTTGCAATGAGTACCTATACTACCGACCATTCATTCTTAGTTGCAAATTTAGGACCACATAAAACTCTTTTTCTCTTCGTGGATCAATGGACTTCCTGCGAAGCCTTCCGGTTTGATCGGATTACGTCTTTCTACCTCCTCGTAGATTTATTGCCGATGGTTTTTCTATCTACCCATCTACTCGTTCTATTTACTATAAGGGATTTTATACAAGCATGTCACACACGAACTTGCGTACGAGTTTTAAATATATACTATTTCTTTTTAATCATACGTATTTTATCTGTTCAACTGCATCCAGCTTTTTCATCCGCTTTCCCTATATTTGGTTTGGTTTTTTCCACACATGTACAAATGGTATTAAGATGCATGCGGTACTCCCATGATTGAAATCCCCATATTATAAAAACATTGATAGCAGTTTCTATTTCGAAAATTCCAAATATTATTTCATGGAAAATGGATATTAATACCTAGTCGCTAGGAATATGACGACAGTATAATATTATAAACCCACGAAGATCGCTCCTCGGTTGGACAAGGATTGTATTGATAGCATAACCTACAGGGCTATTCCAACTAGTTAACACGATAACACCTTGCCGTTATTTTTTCGTGATCTGAATCGGATCAATTCTGTATATAAGGCGGTTATCTAAATTGTAAGTTAACACTCAACAGCCGCTGCTCATGCACAATACCACTTGACATTTTTTATATAATCTCACTGATATTATGTTTAATAATACAAAAATAACGGCGGACGTGTACTACGTCAATTGTGGCTCGGTTCGCTGCGCGGTGACGCTAGTGTCGCAAATGTTAGTCGAATCTTGAGTTATAATTACCGTCCTATATTCCACCCAAAGCAGGTAATACGACCATCAGGACCCACGTTAAAAATGGTCACTCACGGGCAGTTCCCGGGATGTGAACTGCTATTTACTGATAATAACTGATAATTATCTCTCGGAATACGACATGTTAGAATAGCCCTGCTGAAGAAAGCGATTGGAAAGCTGTTTTTGATTCAAAAATAATAATATGAAAGAGTCTATTAAATAATTTAAGTTTGGGGTAGCTCGGGGTAGGTGTGATAAACCTATACCTACCACATATAAAAGTTAAAGTATTTAGCTGTCCGTGTTCTCATGTGGTTCATTAATTTGTTGCAACGTTCCATCCATAACGCGCCGGGCGCCGCATTATGCAAACGACGCAATTTACTATTAATTTTTTTTTAATTTCACCTTACATATCTGCCGATTATTTAACACCGGCCAATATGGAGAGTATTTTTATTGTATTCTGTCTTGTATTCAATATTCTAGATGCGCATTGTTTCGCGTAACACATTATCGAAAAGTCGATTTGAATATTGCGCAATCGATTAATTTATTCCGTTGCGGAAATGTTCCTCGATTGTCGGACAGCGGAAATATTTATAATAACTGTATCATTCGAATTGACATGACAGCGTTCGCTTTCTTGTTCAATAAATAACATTTTTTTATGTAACTGCACACCGCAAATAGTTTTATTTGACATATTCAATGACGTCGAAGAAATCCTTCTCTATATAGGTTGGGTGTAAAGCTTATATTCTGACGGTGCAGCTTTGCGGTAACGAAATATTCCACCTTACGAAGGCTTAGCCGGCTCTCACATCAAAACTCGTCCGCCTACAACGTGTCGAATACGTTGATGTGTCGTCATCGTTATTCCCAAAACACACGTTGCCAAATGGAGCTCCGCAGATTGGTCGAATGCGACTGTTTCGTTTGAAAGAAAAATCTGCTGTTTTAATCGACAAGTTGCATCCTTCTCGGGCTCCGAGTCGAAGAGTCGAAGTCGCATACAAACACCTACAAATTGGTCATTCCTGTACCGGTTCGCCGATCGCCGCATTCAAATATCTATACGTTTCGTCGGCTCTCACATCTAAACTCGCCTCGTGTGCCTTTTCGATCATATAAATCATTTCGATCCTGAAAAGTCAAAATACAACGGCAGACATGGTGGTTGTTAACAAGAGTTTATAGTCGCCATCTTTCAATGCACAATCATTCATACTAATTTTTATATGACTAATAATTTAACCACACTAAAAACGTGAAATGGCTTCTAATTGCATAGATAAAATTAATTATAAATAACACATTTTTTCTACACACAAAATAATGAGAAGTCGGTGGTCATAAAAAAATCGCCACACTTAGCCACACTCCCTCAAATAAAAATAATCATTAAGATTATGTGTAGTAGTTAAAAGAAAATTCCCTATGCGCATAGCCATTAATTATTCTGTAGCCTTATTATTCCACAACTAGCGTGTTTTCCACTCATTATATGATTATATGACTCAGCGTCGTGACATCGTTGTTTTTACGATTTAAACATTTTAAATCACCCCATTTTGTAGACTACCTTTATTGTTTGTGCAATACGCGCAATAGTTTTAAATAGGGATCGGATATTTAAGGTCAATGGTCGTCCATAACTGACGACGTCATATGATTTTCAGTATTTTTGATCCCCTCTACCCTTCTTTCATCACATTTTTTTACACATTTTCAGTCACATTTTTGAACTCCTATCCATTCGTTGAAAAATATCGATTTTACTTTCAGTATTATCAGAAGAAATGAGTTTTTTATGTTTTATGACGTCACATTTTCTACAACCCCTTCGTCACAAACCATCACTTTATATCAGAACCTTCCACCTTATAAATATAGGCGAGGGTACAGCATTTAATTATTCGTTTAACTGGGTTCTAAGTTCTGGGCTCTAAGTTGAGAATTGAGCATACACATATATTTTGTATTATTTTCTAAAATCTATTGTTTTTTAAGCTTTAGTACCTATTTGTACATAAAATTGTAATTAATCGACTTTTGTACATAATTTACTTTGCCTCTCATGTCCAGAAATAACTCAATTAGGAAGCAATAACTAATAAAAGTATATCTTGTATACTTATTTAGAATAATTCATTTCTTTTACCACACCAATGCATGCCCTTTATTATATTGTTATTCACACAACCACATATTTATGTAGAGATATACATTACTATATAATGTTATAACTTGCAATCGTTAACCTTTTGTCTATAGTCTATACCAGTACTTCTAAAACTGGGGGGCGCGGCCCCCTAGGGGTCTTGGAGCTCCTCCTAGGGAGCCGCGAAATATTTCAGTATTTGAAGAAAAAACATAAAAAGTAATCACTGGACGATACCTGATACAAATCAGTCAAAATCTTTAGTTCGAATTTTCACACGATCACAATATTGTATCCGATATGGATAAATAACCTACCTACTTATATTTATAAATCATTAGCTGAAGTACCCGGCTTCGCACAGGGTCGCTTCGTGGGTATATTTATCTTAGATATTTAAAAAATAATAAGAGGTAATTGTTTTTTTAATATTAAAATATCGGTGTAATACAATATGGCAATATGAAAATAATTCTAATAGGAGTAAATGTCAAACAAAAGACCACTAAATTAAAATCGAATCCAAAATATGCAAACGTTATTAGTAGTAAAAAAAATCAAAATTGCATTGAACAAACAAACAATAAACGTTGTATTTTATATAATACTAATTTAGAACCTTCGCATGTGTGCACACAACAACTGACAAAAGTTTCATCGCAATCGGACGAATGTTATAGGAACGCATACGAATAGAAGAAGATGATTTTATAATTCAGAAATCTTCGTGGGCATGCGCACGACAACTCACAAAAGTTTCATTGCGAATAGAAGAAGCAGGAGATGGTTATTCTAATTCAGAAACCTTTGCGGGTTTTGGCACAATTATTGACGAAAGTTTTATTGCAATCAGATGAATGGAATAGAAACGCATACGAATAAAAGAAAATAGAATGATGAAGAAGAAGAAGATGATGATTTTTCTAATTCAGAAACCTTCGCAAGTGTTGGCACAACCACTAACGAAAGTTTCATCGCAATCGGATGAATGGTATAGGGACCATACAAATAAAAGAAGATAGAATGATGAAGAAGAAGAAGATGGTTGTACTAATTCAGAAACCTTCGCGGGCGTCCGCACAACAACTGGTCAAAATGTCATCACAATCGGATGAATGGCATAAGAACGCATACAAATAGAAGAAGAAAAGATGGTTGTACTAATTCAGAAACCTTTGCGGGCGTGCGCACAACAACTGGTCAAAATTTCATCGCGATCGGATGAATGGCATAAGAACGCATACAAATAGAAGAAGAAAAAGATGATTGTACTAATTCAGAAACCTTTGCGGGCAAGGGCACAACACTTTATCAAAATTTCATTGCAATCGGATGAATGGTATAGGAACGCATACGAATAGAAGGAGAAGATGATATTCTAATTCAGAAATCTTCGTGGGCATGCGCACGACAAATCACCAAAGTTTCATTGCAATCGTATGAATGTTATAGGAACGTATACGAATAGAAGGATAAGAAGATAGTTGTACTAATTCAGAACCCTTCGCGGGCGTGCTCACAACAACTGGTCAAAATTTCATCGCAATCGGATGAATGGTATAGGAACACATACAAATAGAAGAAGATAGAACAGAAGAAGAAGATGGTTGTACTAATTCAGAAACCTTCGCGGGTATTGGCACAATTACTGACGAAAATTTTATTGCAATCGGATGAATGGAATAGGAACGCATACGAATAGAAGAATATAGAATAGAAGAAGAAGAAGAAAAAGAGATGGTTGTACTAATTCAAAAACCTTTGCGGGTGTTACCGCAACAACTGACGAAGGTTTCATCGCAATCGGATGAATGGCATAGGGACCATACGAATAAAAGAAGATAGAATGAAGAAGAAGAAGATGGTTATACTATTTAAGAAACCTTTGCGGGTGTTAACACAATAACTGACGAAGGTTTCATCGCAATCGGATGAATGGTATAGGAACCATACGAATAAAAGAAGATAGAATGAAGAAGAAGAAGAAAATGATGATTTTTCTAATTCAGAAACTTTCATGGGTGTGCATACAACCATTTACCAAAATTTCATTGCAATCGGATGAATGGTATAAGAACCATACGAATAATCTGATAGAATGATGAAGAAGAAGAATATGATGATTTTTCTAATTCAGAAACCTTCATGGGTGTGCATACAACCACTTACCAAAATTTCATTGCAATCGGATGAATGGTATAGGAACCATACGAATAAAAGAAAATAGAACGAAGAAGAAGAAAAAGATGATGATTTTTCTAATTCAGAAACCTTCATGGGTGTGCATACAACCACTTACCAAAATTTCATCGCAATCGGATGAATGGTATAGGAACGCATACGGGACAGACAGACAGACATTCATTTTTATATATTAGTATAGCCTATACTCTTCGCGCAAGTGCAAGCAATAAGTTGACAAAGTTTTATCGCAATCGGATGAACGGTATGGCTGCGCATTAAATACGAACAAACAAACTCACAAATATTAATTTTATATATTAGATTTTTGTAAAAATTGCAATCACATCCCTCTCATTACATTGTTTTTGTGGGCTGTAGCTGTAATGAATTTGAAGTTAATTCTTGTTTTTTACAAGCAAGTATGTAAATGAAAATAATGTTCTATTATTTTTAATAAAAATGTACCTACCTATAATAATAATTAATGGTAAATAAAGTATTGCTGGTCACTAAAGACTAAAATTTTTCTCTCTCCCTCAAGGCTCCCCTACCTTGGATTTTTATTTCTGATTCGGGGGCCGTGGTATGAAAAATTTTGACAAGCACTGGTCTATACCATATGTTGTAAAATGCTCTGGCACATTAGAAAAAGAAACTTTTCGACTAAACAAACCCCAGATTTTAAAAATACGTTTTATTATGTTTGGTGTTGGATAAAATTTTATAGAAATATACCATATTGGTATTAATTATTATAGCTGATTTTTTTATATTGCCCCATACTCAATTTAGCCTAGTGTAGTGGTCGCAATTATTATCCGCATATCATGCCTCTTGAGCGTTATTTTTTCTGGCACCAAACGAGACTGCTTGTTCGCAGGCCCCATCTTTTCACCAAAAACAAGTACCCAAGTAATCTTAAGACTATAGCCAGAGTTAATTTAAAAACGGAAACTTTGAACAATATTTGGGAAAGTTGTAATGGTCTTCTATTGAAATAAGCGAGAGCTTTTGCTGCGGAAGGGGTGGGGGTAATTGGAAGCTTTGTACTTTCGTTTTTAGGTGGAAAAACCTTCTTTTCGAAGAAAATTAATCGGCGTATTGCAATATTCTTTGAAAATAACTTTCGACATAAATAAAATTGCTCGTCCAGCATAATGAGCAACCATTAATTATTTATTTGATTCACGGTTTTAGATATTGGAAGAAACACATTTATGATTTATTTATGAAGTTGTTTGACGATGATATCTTGGATCACTATGGCTCCAATAAATGGTAGAAGAGGACATTCAATTTAAAAATGTAATACCCAAAAATACACCCATAAAAACGGAATTTTTGAATTACAGTATTTATAAATAGTGATGTCAATCCATTTTAGCGCTATTATATCTATCATCTTAAACTCTGCAGGAAACGTAGGGGCGTTTCAAACTAATGCCGTATGTTTGTATTGAGGTATTACAATTGTTACAATAAGTTAGCCGTTTAAGCAGTCAAAACTGTCTATCTCGCTCTAAAAGTTAGCTCAACCAAGAGAGGTGCGGTTAAAACGTAGCACTTATTGTGACAATTACAACTAACGTATTGTGTAAAATTGTAATACTTCAATACAAAAATATGAAAAGCTACCCTCGATAGCGGCCGATAGGAGTCTTGTGTATTGAATAGAATTTGATGCGCTGGTCTTGAATAAAAACATGTTAATTATTTATATTAGTCATTCGTAGAAACATCAGTGTTTGTTAAAATAATATGTAATACCTACTCGTTAATTTATTCCTGTAAGTGCTAAGTTGTTAATCTGTTTCATTGCTACTGGTTCAATGCTAACAATATGCATTCAAATAATTGTACGAAAATGTTATATATATGTATATAAGGCAAGACAACTGCATCAAAATGTCAAGCGGTTGAAGTATGTCTATTAAATTTGATCACTTTTGCAGATTAACGATTAACGTGTCGTACAAAATACAATGGACACTTACTCGTTTGCGAATTGAGCGAGCAGCAAGCACTTGTCGCTATGAAAGTTCCGTTGAACAATCGAAACAAAATACATAATAGTGCATTCTCTGCTAGACACTGTTCTGACTACCTACAAACCTGTATGCAATTTTATGGCTGTGAGATTCCGGCGGGGGTTTAATAACTCGATCTAAAATAATATTACTTTTAATTGTAATGTTGTATGTAATGAACATTTAATTATATACCATAAACCCAATGTGTCGTACCTATGTATTTTGTACCTATCTAAATTATCATATTATACATAGTTTTAAAACACTTCTGAGAAATATATAACCACTAGAAAAAATCTTTTTGAAAAAATACGACATCCAGCAGGATTCGAACCTGCGCCCCTCGGGAATCGCGCCCATGTTCAAATGTGTTCATAATACCTATTCTGCAGGGTGCCGTATATTTTTTCAAAAAGATTTTTTCTTGTACCAATTATATATTTGTCAGAAGTGTTTTCAAATTATGTATGTTCAATAAAATAATGTTACATTCTTAAATTTTAGGATTTCGTCGAATAAAAAAAATGTTTATTGCGTCATAGTATCTTTAAAAGTCAATTATTATTAACAGAAACCTGAAATATCTAAAATCAATAAGCTGAGTTTCCATCTAAATTGGCTGAAAAATCTTAAATTGTGATTTTGACGATCAAATAACATCATTGCATACGATAGATACACTGGGTCTCAGATGCAAATAATGATTTGAAACATTTGCATCACATATGCATAACATTGATTACACGTGATCTAGAGACGGTTTTAGATACTTGGAGGCCTGAATCATTGACAGGTTTACCCCACAGAACAGATAATAAATTGGATTCCAATAGCTTATATTCAATACGCTACATAAGGTTTTGAATGTGTGAGTGTCCTACGAAAATGAAACACGCATTATGCACGTGCAATAGTGTGTGTAATACACCAATATTAAATGAGCGTCAATGCATAAACCGAGAGCAGTTGTCAGTATTCGACGTATTCTTGACACGTGTTTAAGTTTATCCCGAATTCTTCCTTACTCGAGATCGGTTGCCTGCTTCTCCTTACCCGTTAGGTATTTCAGTTCCCATTATTTCTGAGATCCCTGGTTTACCCCCTTTAGAAAATTTTCCCTTTGCAATAAACTTCTATAGAGTGTGAAAAATATTTATAAATATGTAATTATATTGTCAGGATTAAAAAAAAGTTTTTACAATCAGATTGTGAAAAATACTTTGGATACTTTCTGCGGTGCCACCGCCTCACCTGCTTCATGGAAAACCCGCCACTGATTTGTGATAATGTGTTACAGGATGCGGCAAGTTCAGTGCAGTGGTATGCCAGCCGAAATATGCCAAATTTTACCAGTAAAATACGGTCATAAGATAAAATTGTATGAAAACGATTATCTGCCTAATTTCGCTTGTTGCATTCTTTCTTATACAAAAATACCATCGAAGCTTTTAATACCGTTTTAGCCGTGATGTTTTAAATTAATTAAATGCAACCTTATGTATTGTTTATATTTACTGGTGAGAAAACGATTTCAATGTGCATTTAAATAATATAAAGTTACAGTCAATTAATCAGTGATTGAAATTAAAATATTATGGGATTATGGCATTCAAATATTACCAGTCGGTAGTCAGACACGGTGAAACTACGTGTACTAGGTATATAATAGGAATGGGTGATGCTGCAAGACCGATTTACTAGCTGTAGTGTAATTACTAATTACATTGTAAAAGTAGCAGGACTTGAACCTTGGCCAAAGAAAATGTGAGCAAACGTCTTTTCCTCGCCCTCCAGTCCGAGATCGTAACACGTAACGTAATAGCGCCTGTACACGTGCATGGATTTACTAGCAGCAATAGTGTGTATTTTAAACTATCGTGACAATTACTGTTTACACGTAAAAGTACTGACTTTCTCTCCAATCTCATTCTTCAAGAGTAAGCGAGACGCTATGTTGTCATTTTATGGTACTATTTGACAGGTCGTAAACTTCGGTTTACCTCAAAATGAGTCTCCATGGAGTAGTTCGTTTTTTTTGCCGGCAAGTTCGCCACTATCGTAGCGCAGGCGCAGATCGAAAAAATCCCAACTGTCGCATGCAAATTCAGAACCTTCCGAAGTTTTTTGATTCATGCATGCAATCTTACAACTGCAGGATAATACATGTTTACACGTACATTTTCTTGTTATGGCCGCGATAATACGTACTGTCAGCAGTAAATCCATGCACTTGTAAACGGGGTATAATAATATGTATTCCTCTCGTAGTCCCTATCGGTGTTCTGCTATTACCATTGTCATATTTGCTATATCGTCTGCTATCCAAAACTGTTCGTTGGAGCTGTTCTCGCATCCTCTCCTCTGCTACGTTTACCGCTAAGCTTTCCTTGAATAATGAATTACGGAATGCTGTACTTCTGTCATTGGACTAGTGATATTTTATTGGACTATGAATACTGTAATTTAGCATAAAATAAAATGTAAAATAAATATGCATTATAATATGTTTATACGAAATATTTTTGGTCGTGGCGTTGAAGGAAATCTTACCATATTTTGCTAACCTTCGCGGATACAATGTCATTTTAGTAGGTATGTACTTAAGTGTATTTTTTGCATTATGATGTAATGATGCGTGATTTTTTACAGCATTAAAAATACTCGAATATCCATTTTTGTCGGTTTTATGTGTGCGAAAAAAATTATCGTGGGAAGAAGTTATGAGCCGTGGCCCCATATCTAGATATCGAAAGCATTATAAATTAAACTCTCATTAATTCTTAAATTAATATTATATGTATAAGGTAATTGGCAACATATTTCATGGTAATGGAATTCGCGATTGTGACTCCGTGCCTCCCATAGTTCTGACAGTCAATGTTTAGAAACGAAATTCAAAATATATCCGCCCGTCAATTATTATTGAGACGAAGCCGTTAACGAGCTGCCGCCCAAATTGTATTTTGTCCTATAATTATCGTCCGATTTGATTGAATTTCAGTTTTTACGTAGGTAAAGTATAGGATGCTGAATACGAAATTCAACTACAGTAGAACCTCGATTTAACGGATTTTGTGTATAACGGTCAAATGTGAAAATTGTTAAAAACATCCTGTTAATGTTTTTATTGAAATATATAAATTCAAATGTCACCGCTTGTAAACGATGTTTCATAATCTAATAACATTAATGACTATTTGTCAAATAACAAAATTCAACCATTTTACACGCATTTTCGTAATTTTATAGAGTTGATTATAAATAACAGCAGACTTTAAAAGTGAAAATAATACTGGATTCTCTTTTCAAAGGAGGATTACCGAAAGCAAACACGTCTACATCGAACATTAACGTCACTCCACAGGTGTGTCCGTACCTATATACATTAAATACCAATATGGCTACTGATAATTATTATTCAGAATAAGATTAATATGTTCCTGTCCAGGTCAGAGAAGTTAAAGTCCCTCCACCAAACCCGCCCCGTACCACCCTCGGTCTTAATCGAGAGTATCACGGGACCCTGTCCAGGTCAATAAACCTGTATACTATAGTTTATCTAAATATTTAGTTGCTAGCGATAGCACGGTGGCCGCGCGGCATAAGCGTTGGACTATCATGCCGTGGGTCCCAGGTTCGAATCCTGGGTCTGGCAAGTACACATATTGTTTTTCAATATGTGTGTGAGTCAGGGTATGGACCTAATAGTTTGAGCAAGTGGCTGACATCCATTTCTCGTAAAAAAAAAATCTGTTAATACAAACCTCTACTCTGTGGAGGCCCATATGATCCTATTAGGATCGGACATGGTCGAAAAAAAAAAGCGATGGCACCAACTTCCACGTGAAATATGGAAAGAAAAGGGAGAGAAATATCCAAATAAATGAATATACTGATTTGTATTATTAATTCTTCACCCACGTTATTTTATACATAGGTACCTTTATGTTTTTTTTGTGAAATATTGAGAATCGGAATGATTTTCCACTAATACTAAATCAGTACACAACAATTTAGTCTAAAATCTGTGCAGGATTCATCAATATTGTTTTATAGATTTTTTTTTAATTTATAGTAAGCAAATAGATAAAAACTATTATTATATATATTCTCGCGTCCTTGGACGAGCCTTCCACCTAGTTATCTAACTAAATAAAGTCTTCACTAGTAAGATGGCAATGACATCACAATATATTAAATATAATATTGTCTTTAAATAACATTGGATGGGCAACTCAAGATTGTATAATAGGTACGCCTACTAGTTTTGTGAAATCACGACTTTTTGACCTAACTATAATTTACTAAGTCGATGAAGCACACATAGACATGAGTATGCATGTTGACCACCACTCTTTATATTAATATGTTCCGTTTTGTTTTTAATGTGGGAGTTAATGTGCTTGCGTGTGTAGTTAACAAAGATTTAACAATGTTGTAACTTGTAACAACGAAAGCGGGCTTGTAACGAGGCAAGTGAGTTCACACGCGCCATATTCAGTTATCTCAGTGACACGAGACTTGCCTTAAGAGGGGGCTCAAGAGAAGGAGATTGAAATATAATCTAGTATCAAAAGGACATCGGCGTCGTTAGGACGTTAATTTAAATCGATATTTTCGCAAAAATCACTAATCATCGCAGATTTTATTTAAAAAAAAATATATATTATTGGTATTGTCTGCCGCCTTACACATTATTATTTGATAAACAACTGCACGTGTCCGCCGATCAGAATACAGGGCTGTCAAAATATTATATGGATTCATATTTTTAAAATGTTAATTTCGTCATAGTTTTTAATCAAACCTGTAAGTACATACTGATAACTTGGGTGGATATCGTAGAAAACATACTATTGATATATCTACGGGTATATTATTATTATTACCTAATTCAAATTGAGCGTAGGTTGATACTCAAATACTATTATAGTATGTTTATGATCTCGAGAAAATAATACGATGGTATATAATCCATATCAATTATTTGAAAACATTACATTTGCATGTAGGTACATGCATAATATAGTGAAAAGGTCAGATACCTGTTTAATTTGCAAGATAACATCAACATTTGTATATACTTACCTAAATGAAGAATGACATTCATGAGTGAGCACGGCTCAAAGCTTGGAAAATGTGTTTTTTTCAATTTGAAAATATTTTAATTGTGTATTATTATATTACATATTCATAATACATTATATAACTAATAGAAACATACTGTTTTTTTCTATGAATAAAAAAGACTGGAAGGAACATATTGTGTCACGGCAATCAAGAAAGACCGGAAAATATGGCCAACAATGAATGCATGATACACAAACATAAAATACACAAAATTACCTATTTAAGTTAACCGCACACGTGCAGACCACGCGATATTTGTTTACGCAAAGTAGTCGCTTTCCAAAATGGTGAATTTGGTTGCCAGTTTTTATGGCGATGAATCAGTATGTTCCTTCCTGTCTTTTTTTATTCGTAGGTTTGTTTACTATGTACACCAATAAATTTCCATTTATAAAATCGGAAATGAGTTTTGGGATATAATGCAACTAAAACTGGAAAAATTCTATCATGGGTGTTTACTTCTTGAATTAGTTGACCCCAGAAACAACAGGTCCAGTCCACTACGTGAACCACAGTGGATATTATGCCGGGTCCACATTGGCAACATGTCGCCGGCAACCTCGTTAAATTTTACGATAAGTATGATAATTATCGTAAAATTTCTTAAGCCATTATGATAATTATCGTAAAATTTATCGAGGTTGTCGCGCGACATGTTGCCAGTGTGGACCCGGCATTAGATGCACAAAACTTAAATAAGCGTAAAAAAACTCCAGCCAAGCCAAAACGTCAAGATAACTTTTTGAACGGTCAACGTGCAGTGTGAGCATGTGAATATATTCTCATATGAAGTTTTATATTCACATCAGTGTCATTAGCAGCTGAATGCGATTAGTGCAGTTAAAAGTGAAAACGAAGAAACAAATCGAATAAGTTTAGTGATAATTTAAAGGAGATAAATTTAATACAATAGATTATATTTAAGGAAAAATCACGTGAAATCGAAAAATCACGATAAATAACAAATAGTATACAGCTCATTGGATGGTGAAGAATGGTAAGCAACAGTCTATATTACATTTTTCCGCCATATTGCACACAATTAAAAACAACATAAAAATAAATAAATTGCGACAGCCCTGGCGTAAATAAATAAAGATGTGATTGTCGGTGTTTGTGATGACCACCTAGCTTTGAATAAAAATAATCCTTTGTGGTGACTGCACGTTATAATCATATTTGATATAACGTCGATGCACATCAAATATGGTCTATGTGACTCTGAGTACATTCTGAGAAAATCGATAAAAACTGTTTAAAAAAAAAACGGAATGTAAAATAATATTTCTAGTTATGGACAAATTAGGGAAAAAATATTTATTCAACGTAAGAATACATTTTATTTCAAATATTTACTATTTTGAACAACAAAATGGCATTTTACTGCGTTTTTTGCACATGGTTCATATTCTATGCACAGTTTTCGTCACATGAACCATATTTAATACTAGCTGTCAAAATTATTCAAATTTGATAACTAGGCACTAGTCTAGTGTCTAGTTAACAGAATTAAAATATGAGATTCTATTATCACAAAATATATGTGAATGTTATGGACATACCTACTATGAAAATGGATTTGTGTAGTGATATGCAGAGGATATGACTTTTTTATTACAAAATAATTTATTAATTTTCTGTTTTGCGATCGGCATTTTGACTTTGGTTGATAATGTTTTTTCCATCTTCCCATGAGGTTTAACACTTATCATTGGCTCATCACAACACCCAGACTTGCAGCACCATCACCCATATTTACACAGAAAAAACATCCATTTAAAACATGTTGACGGTGCAGCGGGAATCAAACCCGTAACCTCCAGACTCAAAGTCGAATGAGTAGGTAGACCAGTAGTGTACGGAGGCCATCATTATTTCTTACCTCTTTCTTTAAGAATAAATGTTAATCTTTAACAATATTAAAAGCATGAATATTAATCATTCTCTATTGAAAAAATAAACACAACTTCATATTAATGTTATTTTTATTTCAAATCGTACATACATCAAACAAAATAATAGCAACATAACGAAGTATTTTTATACAACATTAATGCATTATTAATTGTAACATAATTCACAATACAAAACTAAATTAACGTTTTTGCTCCAATTCCTACATGGACGTTAGGGAATCATAAAAAGGGTGATGATCTTTGTCTATCACAAGTTTTAATTCTTGCAAATGCCTGAATTTGGATTCAGATACGGCAAGGGGTCTGTTATACAGTGGCAATGGGGGAACATAGCCAGTCTTGCGGCGTTGAAGCAACTCTAGCCAATCACTCGACTGATCTAATTTATAAAAAATATCCCCCGACGGTACGTATTTCAGAGCCCTTAAATCTGTGACAACGGGATCCCCTACTTTCTTTCCTGGTCTCAGAGAAGTTAAATTCGTATTTAAAGTTTCGTAATTTAAAAAAAAATCAAAATGAACATTTTTAATATTATACGGCTGTTTGGGTCGAGCCATTTGCATGCGTGATACATAATCACTCGGAGAATATATTGGAGGCTTGAAGTAATGCTCCAACACAGGATGGACATTATCGGCTTCCATCATAGTATGGCCCTTCTCCAAAAATATCTGTTCTACAGTGACTGATGTCATTTTTGAGTAGTCACTTAAAGCACTTGCCAGTATTCGATTCCGATTTTGGTAATTACAACCATCAGAAATTAGGATGATCTTATTATAGTTATGTGGCCTGGTCGCTAAATAGTTGATAATACAACTTGTGAACTCGTTGGCGGTCACACCTCCATCTGCTTCGTGCCACACGTAGAGAGTCACGTCTGCATTATTAAGGACATATATGGTGAAATTATGTACTTGTAGTTTCTGTTTGTAGTAAACAGCAGATGCCAGCAATTTAGGGCATAACAACACACTCTGCAAGTCTATTGTTAAAACTAATGTAGTCTCGCTGGCAGATTCTTTGGCAGTGTTCTTGGCCTTTTTAGCATGCTCCTTTCGTGTTATGTGTTGGTCGTAAATTTCTTTCCCAAGAGTTCCACATTTAAATCCTACACAAATATCACATTGATCTTTGCGTGGATGGTGAATAGAAACTTTTTCAGCTTTTAAAACGTTGCTGAAGAAGTTTCTGTTGACAGTTAGCACATTGTTCTCTGTGCACCACATATTGAAGACTGATAGCATGTGCTGACTTGATAAAAAAGACGACTCGACATATCTTCGTTTTGTTTGAGACCGACAATAATGACTTGGAACAACTGGCAGAAGATTTAGCCACTTTTTTACATTCTCCACAGCTTCAGTTTGCTTGGCCACTCTTTTATTTGTATTGCTTGGGGGAATATTTTCGCCGTCATTAATAATAATGTCTTGCTGATTACTCCATCTTGTGTAAGTGCTTTGTGTGATGCTCAAAGTATTTATGAACATTTTGCGGCACACTTTATGTTTATCCCCGTCTTTAGTAAAAAGATATATATCGTGCCCTTGATTCTTCTTCGTGATAGCTTTACTTTCACGACGACGCTTTCTTATAGCACGTGTTGCTACAAATCCCAGGAAATATGCTTTTTTCTCCGACCAAGTTTTCAACTTCCAAAAATTGTGAAATGTGTACAGGCGATCCTCTTCTGTTATTTTCTGACAACATAAAGAATTTTTATGTGCCACCTTGGGTAATTTGTGTGAACATCTTATTCCCATAGACTTTGGTTGCTTTGATTGGCTTTGTTGATATTTTCCGCAATGTTTTTTATAGCCGACATACCCTTTCCCCAAGACTCTCCGTTTCTGATTTTTTTTAATTTTCTGAACTACTGAAATATCAGAATCCATTGGTAAAGAAATATCCATATCACTTTGTGGGATCCACTCTCCAGTTAATTCACACAGCCATCTGTTACCAGGGACATCTTCGTATGGTGCAGGGCCAATGTCTTGTGACAGCATTGGGATAAATTCTCCAGTCACAGGGCATAACATCATGTTGTCATCCATTTGGGTGGTTGATGGTTTGACTACTCCAAGCTCCATAACCCCTGATACGGAACTGCGTATCGCACTTAATCGTACTTTCTTTGTTGTGCGGTTTCGGTACAGTCTAGAACAAAATCGATATTTTAAACATAATTCACTAACTTGCCTGCTAATTCCAATACAATAATAAAAATATGAACTCACTTAAAAGTGCTTGCAACTTGTCAGCAAACAACAGCGATAATTTCTTTTCTTATATTTTTTCACTTGTCAGAGAAAAGTTTTCCTGGAAAAGAAGACGTATAGAATGAAATATAAATCACACAGTACACAAAACTATGAGAGTTAGAAAGTACAATATTCAGCACTCGAAATGGAAAATTTTACGAACCGGAGCGCTCGTTAATTTTCTGAAAATATTAACATAGTTATCTAATGTTATGTGTGTTTTATGAAAATAAGTGTGTTTAATTTTTCGTTATATGACTATTCTAACTCAAGTTGTAAAATTATTTTTTCCACGAGATGGAACTCCAATGTAGCCGATTTCACGACCCGAAACGGCGCTCCGGTCATTTCGAGCCCTGAGAATATTGTAAAAACCTATGAAGCTAGATAACTACTTACAGATTTTGAAGCCAGATAATAATGTGTCAATGCTTTGTCAAATATCATGGGTTTCTCATTTTTTGTAGTTTAATTTTAGTATTAATCCATTTCTGAAACATAAACAACATAATAACTTTAATATGTTTCTACTTAGTGCAGAAATTCGAGGCTTATCTCAACATTGAACTCAAATAATGACAATTGAAAGACCTGCCTTCATTCATAATTTATCTGGTGAAATTTTGTGAATATTTACATGAAAATACATCAAATTTATTTAATAAAACATAATAACTTACCGCTAATTTATAAACCAAACGATCACAGATAGTAAAACAGTGATATTAGGTATGGTTTACATACTTTTTCACTCCAAAAACAGCCAGAATACGTACACGGCGGGAACAACTAGACAACAGTCACGTGTCAGTGAAATCAAAGCTGATGTAAAATTCGGACCATGTGAACATAGACGCGGTACTAACCACGTATTAAATACGGCGCATGTGCAGTAAGATCACATGGTTCATATTTAAATGCGAAGTTTTGAATGTTGGCACATAGTTTGTTTTCTATCTCCTTTAATATTTTGTTTTATCACATGGTTCATATTTTAAAAGGTAAAGAAAAAAAAAAGAAAAAAAACTGTATATTTAGCTCATTTTTGTAAAAACGTCACATAGACCATATTTGATGTGCATCGACGATAAATTATTTCTTGCATTGGTTTTAATTGCTGTACTTACTGTACTACTATTACTTGTACTACTTGTACTGTAAAAGTAATTTGTTTGTAAAAGTGTCAGACTAAATTTATACCAATCGGGTAAGTAATAAAAAGTCACTTTCTTTTTATAATAAAGAGACATCACTATATTCTACGTTTTTTTTAAATATGCATTAGAATTAAACAATATGTACCTATTTTTTTATTATGTAAGAGGTCATACACATTAAAAATAAATACTATTCATTAATAATGTTTTTTGGATAGCACATGAAATAAAAATGTTGGTAGATATGTATTTCAACATCCTTCATATGTTTAGTTCTCGGACAATTTCAGGTTAAAAAGTTATTAATATATTATTAAGTTTATATCGTGGCTACCACATAATTGAAATTGACATATTGGTTGCAATATTTTCCACCAGACTGCTGATTAACAAATTGAATTTAGTAACATTTACGTATATTAGTAGATATTATTTTTTTGGTCACCCCATACTTTCTCGACTTGGAACGTGTTTATGATTTAAATTTAATTTAGAGACCATTTACTTTTGACACAAGCATTGTCGGTAACCTTTGTATATTATTAGTAGACCAATAATTCCGGACCACATATAAGAAAATCATATTTTCAATTCTCAAGGGCAATTCTGTAGAGCTTCCCCTTAATAATAATTATTGATACGTTCAACAAAATTTGCCCAGCCAGCCCGCCTTTGCCAGCCAACCGCACTCAGTGCAACTTTGTTAATATTATTTATACATTGAATAATAGTGCTAGTGTTTATTGGTTTATTCAACAGATTGATATCGCGATCCGCTGAGTGAGAAACGAGCGGAAATTTATTAAGTGCTAAAATGTAACCAAAATTAAATTATTGTAATATGGTTGCTATGTATTCCAGTGCATTTGAATATGCATTACATTACTAGCCAGGTATAAACGAGGAACTCATGATATTATAACTGATCCAAGTGCATATGTAACCAATTCGAGTAAATCGACTTCAAGTTAAATGGGTATGCGATTATAAATTATATAATAGTAAAAAATATTCTAGGTATCGATTATTCCACGATGGCCGCGCGGCACTATAGCGTTGTGGGTCCCAGGTTCGAATCCTGGGTCTGGCAAGTACACATGTTGTTTTTCAATTTGTGTATGAGTCAGAGTATGGAGCTAATAGTTGAGCAAGTGGCTGACATCCATTTCTCGTAATAACAAACTGTTAATACAAACTTCTGCGCTGTGATGTGCCCATATGATCTTATTAGGATCGGACATGGTCGAGAAAAAAAATATTTTATTTTTTACTAAACACATAGACGACCGCGTGTCTGGGAAATGTGAACTGAGGCCTTGTTCACATGGCGCGTGTCTCGCCGCGAGTGCACGTAGACACCTCAATGAGTTCACCTCGACTGCGTGCGACAATCGTCACGGCGCGAATGCTTGTGGACGGCTCGATGAGGTCACATGTAATTGGAATGCGCGCGAGTCAAAACGCGCCATGTGGACAAGGCCTAAACCGTATCACAGTTCACGGTAAGATGTATATAAAAAACCGATGGCCGCATAGCATTGAAATCAAATTCATGTCTAAATAATACACTTAAAAATACAATTAACAAACCTACCGGAATAGAATGGAAAGACAGAAAAAAATGGTAGCTAGGTAAATTATCGTATATCTACCTACATTTATATAAAATTCTGAATGATTCAAAAGTAGGTTGGAAAGTAGGTACATTGGTGGTCGTAAGTAGGTATCAATTGATAATAATGACAGCGTTATTATCAGATATTTGATACCATGATAAGTACCAATCAATATCAAATAAATGTTCTTATTGAATCTAATAAGTAATAACATTTGAATATTACTGTCTGCAACACTCCATAAACATCGTGTGACTTTGTTGAACTTAATACTATATGGCCATCTCTTTCCGGTACGACATAAATCATGGACGGTGAACTTTGATGGAGCGAAATGTAATAGGTACGTACAATTTACATGTAACCTCCACAATCGTGCCAATGACATTTATTACAAGTTAACGCATTTTCAATCGATATTTATGTTCTGATACAAATACGCTACAACATTTAATATTATGAAAATTTTAATTTTTTTTTTTTTTTTTTTTAATTTAAATTTAAATTTAATATTAAACGCCGGCCCAAACTGGTTTGGTAATGCAAACTAGCGTCTTACTCGAGTCACCTTTGTTGTTTCTGTAAACATGGGGACATAGTATTCAGGTTAAGCAAACACTATGGCATCAAAATTCATCTATTTATATCTGAAACAACCCCACGCATAACTAACCAATAAAATCAAACATTAATATAAGACCTTTAGTATAATACTGATGTAAAATGTTTCCCGTTTAAGGGCCGGAGCTCTGTGTGAAGTTCGAAAATGATAAATTTAGAGTATCTTTGCGAGTTTAGCCTAAGCCCTTGATAAGCCGTAGACTTTGTATCTAAAACGTGTATTTCATTATGATACCTTATTTTTTCTCATCTTAGAAATTAACCATTTATGAACACATGAAATATATAAATAACATAAAAGAGTATTCTTGTAAACGTCGTCGTGTTAAAATTGAGAATAAAACCATATTTGGTACATCAGCGCATCTATTATATACATAATGCTGCTATCGGCGGCTATCGAGGATAGTTTATCATATTTATGTATTGAGTTATTATAATTTATTGTTACAATAAGTTAGCTGTCAAAACTTTCTATCTCGCTCTAAAAGTTGACACAGCCAAGAGAGGTGCTGTATAAACATAGCATTTTTGACAGTTCAGATGGTTAACGTATTGTGACAATTAACCGCCTCAAAAATATGATCAACCACCCCGATGTATACAATAGATGCGCAGATGTCCGTGGTTATAGCGCTTTTTCATATAATTATTTTGTCAACCACCCATTATAATTTTATTATATCTTCAATTTTCATCGAATTTAACAGATTGTAGTCAAATGTATTCGGTAATTTTTTCAAAATAGTTTATAGTCGACTTGTAATTTTGGAGACGTTACAACATTTTACATATAATATATTATGACAGTTTCATATTTTATCTGAATGTCGAATCAACGTAGCGTAGCTAGCGGCGCATCCACGCAGGTCTTACTTGATTCCACATGTATCCGATTGGAATCAAGTAAGAACTACATCAGTTTGCGTCGATTTGATACAAATTGCAGCGCTGTATTAACTAACACCGAGCGTACTTCAGTGAAACGGCAAATAATTTTCAACAGTAGGTGCGACGAAATATCGGACTCGTCGCCAATCAGAGACTGACAGTAGAGGTATGCGCACGTCGATTTGTTTTGTCATGGGGTCGGATGAATATATTCTTAAATCGTGTAAAGATGACTAAAAAACTTTACGTATGTACTTGAAAAAGAATATACTATTATTATTAGTAATACAACAATTAGCATAACATTAAATGGCCACATGTTGAATTTTTATGACAAATTATATTTCGTTCGGCACGCGTCATTTGCACAATCCGCGCATCGCCTAGCCACGATCTTTTTAGAGTTTTAGACTATGCCTCAACTGAAGTATAGCCTTGTACTCAACGTCTTAACTGACGAATCGAGTTTTGCCATGTTGTAAGCGTCTGAAATTACCATTATTCTGTCTATCATTCTTTCTTATTAATTGCCCCCTATCTGGCATCTCATCCACGATAAAAACTTAACATTATTATCACGATCTTAGATTCGTGCTTCTGCAAACACAGCGGTAGCGTACATACGCAAAAGCTCTGTATGTAATCGGTTCTCTTTAAATGCAGTTATTGTGCATTCAGTGTTGCGATGCACTCTAAAAAGTTCACTCTGCAGTCGCGTTATCACGAATCGGCTCAGCCATAAGACAATGAATGCACAAAGCGAACCTACAGTTTCCTACTTATTATTTGTATGCATGAATTCAACAATTCTCTATGCAGCAGAATTCACGAATGCTTAGCCTCGCTACAAAGAGTTACATGTTGTCAAAACTGATCTCTTTGAATACTGACAGAAAAATTACCATTGAATATTATTTATAATGCTCGCAGTGGATTCGTATTGTCTGTAATATTTTATTACCTTTTATACTTTAACAAAAAGTTTTGTTTTATTTTGACTTGCGTCACAAAATATGACATATTATATTATATTTCTTATTTAACAAAGTATTATGCATTGTGTGAATTCTACAATAGTTATTTGAGTTGGGTTTAAATTCTGATTCATTTAAGTTTTGTACTACATATTCCATTTGAGTCGTTTTTTTGAGATCTAGATAAGACAATTATCAATATTTACACCCGTAAACAATTAATAGACCCACCGATAAAATATATTCCTTGCAATTTTCTTCATTTCCTAATAGCCAATAACAATAATTCCACTGGGTTGTGCAGTATAAAATATTTTACAATAACACAAAAAACTCCCAGAATGTTCCGAGCATAATAATTAAATTAACCGCGCTATAAATCGCGGCGTGCAATTAAACACTTATTTAATTACGATATGCATCGAGCGTACGCATATAATGTGTACAAATTACAACAAATAGCATCTATTACGTACACTTCCTTACTCAAAAGCGCCGATCGTACGATTCCGTATATTGTTTCGTTGTAATATAATAACCTGAGAAAAACTCATTTTGTTTTTCATGTATGAATTCGGTAACCACCAGGGTTTACTGTGCCGGATTGTTATTCTCGATCCCGGGATCCCGGAATAATTGATATTTTCCCTATTTTTTTTTGTGTTTTTCAAAAAGTATATATTTTATTATATTGTGATACTATTATTTAGAAAATACCAACATACGATAATTTTCGCACTTTGTGCCAATCCAGAGAAAATAACCTACTTGATTGAAATTCTTGGACCGGGACAAACTAAAAAAAATAGGAATTATGCATTTATTGAAAAAAAAACACTTAAATTGAAATGGGAATCAATAATGAATATTCTAAATCAGGGATTAATAATTAAATTTTGAAAATTTATATTAATTTGTTATGTGCGATAACGTGCCGGCCTATAATGTCGTGGGATCCTAAGTATGGACCTTAATAGGTTGGCCAAGTTGCTAGTATACATTTCTTCTTAAAACAAAAATCTGTTATTACAACATCCACCATGTCGAACATGGTAAATAAATATAATATATATATATATATATATTGATTAAGTACTTGTTTTATTGAACATACAGACTTACTCCTGGACTTCCCGTCTTCAATGGGGAGTCGGAATAAAGTTTTGTAAGCCTAAGCGTGCAGCTTGGTCACATAGTCAATTAACAGAATATGAAAGGCTTATGACGTATCACTTGGCTATCTGGATAAAAAGGAATTATGTTAGATTTATAATGCTAATTATAGTATGTACCTAGATATAAATTTTCAAACAAATACTTCAAGTGTAATATTTTTTTTTTTTTAATAATAACCATACCCTTGCTTTTTCGTACAAGGTGGTTGGGTGGGTTAGTTGCATTGATGTGGGGCTAATTAGGTGCCTCCATTTATATCTTTAATTTTCTTTATGGCCAGGATTAAATATTTTGTGTAGTGTTCTTGTGTTGTTCTATTGCTTAGTGCTTCGTGAGGCTTTTGGAGGTCAATTTCGTGATTATGTTGTCTACATCGAGTCCTGAGAGTCCATCGCTCCCTTTCTAGTATAGGGCAGTCGTTGATGACATGCCACACAGTTTGAGATGTGTTGCCGTCACATGGACAACAGTCGTCATCCCTCAATTTAAATCTTTTTAGATAAGCTCGCACCGATCCGTGGCCTGTTAGTATCTGTGTGAGTTCGTGTGATATTTTTAAGTTCCTGGCAAGAGTGATGGCACAGTTTATGTTTGGAATAAGTTTCTGCGTTATTGATCCTGTGGCAGATGTTGTGTATCTGTGGTTCCATAGCTCTATGGTATCTTCGTTTAGTTTTTGTTTTGCGTAACTCAGAGGGAAGTGTGTATAGGTTAAAGGTCTTTTGTCTGTTGTGGCTTGTTTAGCGTATTTATCAGCTTCCTCGTTTTCGGCTATCCCTGTGTGACTTCTTATCCAGAAGAATCTGGGGTTTGTTCCTATCATTCGAAGCTGTGTTGACAGTGTTAAAATGTCTCTTACAAGTGGGTGTGTCGATGATGGGTTTTGGAGAGCTACCAGACTGGATTGGCTATCTGAGAATATGTTTACATAGTCGTGTCTGTGGAACTTTAATCTTTTGAGTGTCCACTCGAGAGATTCTCTGATAGCAAATATTTCTGCTTGGAAAACAGTGCAGTAGCTTTCGAGCTTAAATTTTCGGGGGGTTATTAATGCTCCATTTTCGTAGGCTACAAAAGCTGCCCCTACTTTGTTATCGATTAGACTGCCATCTGTGTAGAACTCCAATCCTGTGATGTGGTATTTTGTTAAGTGTAATATTAAGATTTATACCATTAACATTGTAATTAATTTAGTAATAGAAATAGTTTGTAAATCTATATAAGATCTTGTTTTATGAGTTTGAAAGAGATAGGTGCAAAAGATGTAAAAGTGGAAGAGAGTTAGTATGAAAGTTCCTTTTTTAGCGATTGTACCACTCACTCAATTGTCACGTGAGAGTTTTTTGGTATTATTTAAAGGGAGTCGGAAGAAACGGGAGTTGCGAGCGGACGCAAGTTAAAGTCGTGTGCTCCGCGCCAAAAAATAAACTATTGTTTTAATTATTCGCATATAAGTGTGTAGCAAAGAAAATCACTGAAAATATAAAGCCACGTGCTTATAACAAAAAAAAAGGCAAAGACTTTTCATTTAACCCAAATCTATTTAATTAATTTTTGTGAATCCTGAGTTCGAATCAGTTCTGAGCTAGACCGGAACCCGGGATATCTCAATACATAATACAATTTTGAAAATACTTCTGAGAAAATATGTTACCAATAGAAAAAAAAATGAAAAAATACGACATCCATCAGGAATCAAACCTGCGTCTCTCGGGATTTGCGCCCAGACACATCGACCACAATGCTATAGTCAATTGGTAATCGATTCTTGTATTTTAAATCAAAGTAGGTATTAATTACTTAAATTACTAACCGACGTCACCCCGGGACCATCCCGGCCAAAGCGGGACGTATGGTAAGCCTACGTATTATGATATTTGATTAATTTAACACATAAAGCAAATAACTGTCTCACATTATAATAATTAATACAGTATAATAAAGTATTTTGCACACAATATTTTAAATTAAAGGATCAATTGCAATCTCCATAGATTTTAATGTTTCTATACATGGAGGAAATGTGTCACTCTCCTAAAGTTGCTTTTCTTTAGTTTGCGAAAATACGCTATTTTTTCCAAAACAGATAAAAATAATCCCGGAATTTCGGTATGAAAATATCTGGTTCCCGGCATTGGAAGCCGTGATTATCCACTTGACGCCGACGATTTGCCTTCACGTAATTTTCCCGCGGTTAACACTCACAAATTGAAACGCTTTGCTCTCTCTCTAATCAATAATAAAATTATTTCTTAGAATCTGTCACATACTTTATCCATTGATTTCTTGTTATGTAATAGTATAATAGCCTTGTTTTATTAATAAAATTAACAACGTTTCAGTAAACGGAATACTCGATAGAACATAATATCCACACTAGCTCAGGTTTATTTTCTTTGATTTTCGATTTTCGTGTTCAGCGATCGACTACTATTGTTATATTTTTACGGATGACTTATTTTCTAACGAAGCGAGAGTGTTCTGTAAACTTCTAACATCATTCTGTGATTTTAATAGTTTCCTTGATGTCTTGTATTAGCCGGGAACTTAATTATTCGAGGAATAATTTGGCTCATATACCTACTCCGGTAAATTGAGGGTACAAATTAATTATATTGTTTTACGTAATATTCTATTTCTATATAATATACTGGGACTTAACCTAAAATGATCAATGATCATACACAACTCTTGAATTTTGCTATCCGTTACCAATCTCGTAAAACTTTTATGCTGTCTAGACAGATTTCTATATAATATACTGGGACTTAACCTAAAATGATCAATGATCATACACAACTCTTGAATTTTGCTATCCGTTACCAATCTCGTAAAACTTTTATGCTGTCTAGACAGATCTCTATACACGCCTACAAATAATTTTAAATAATTCGTCAATTAATTATAAATACCCACTCTTCATGTTTTTTAGTGTGATATGTGGTCATTGTGTTATCAGCATGGCCCCCACAAGGGGGGGGGGGGGGCTGACTGGGCTCTAGCCTGGGGGCCCGGCCTCTTTTCCTGCTGCCGCGCTTATTTACACTAATGACCTAGCCTTTTTGAGGGCTTTAGTTTAAATTATCAATATATTATATATTCAAATTATTTGTAAAAATCACCAATTCTACAATATTATGATTAATACATATTTTTAATCAGCACAATAAATGTGGATAGGTAGGTTTTTTTTCTATAAAATAATGTTTTAAAGAGATTTTAATAGCTATATTTACTGATAAGTAAGTACTTATGTTTTAACGAATACCGGTATTCAATAAGAAATACCGTAAAACCGGTAGTGATATTTTCATTCGGTATTGCAATCCCTAGTTGTGAGATGATAGTAGTCTGTTTTACAAAAAATATGTTATTAAATCATAACGGAGTTCCACAGAAGATACACAGTAGGTAAACAAAATGAATTATCATATTGTGAGAAATCTTACAATTGTTAAATGATTTAAGTTCATACTTGAAATTAATTAAGTAAGTAGTAGGTGCATACGTGGCACAGCTCACAGCGTTTCATTGGAAAAATATACAATTGGCTTGATTTTCCTGTTTCGCGGTAATGAGCGATTTAAATTCTTCGACTTTCCCTCTCTGAAAGCACAAGTGGTGTACCCGATCGAGAGCTTTTCTTTCGCTCGACGCCCGCGACGCCCCAGTAAGCCGGCGGGAGCGTCGTTAACCTTTTGCCGGCGCTAAATTATTGTGCATTGTGCTCAATGCCGTGTAGTCGACTTGTTTGTGTACTCAGCCAACCGTCCAGCCGTTCACCTTTTGAGCTCAATAATAAATCTTACTTCACGTCAAATGAACACGAATTTATGCTAGTCTCATTGCATGTGTTACCTTCTGATTAGCCTATATGTTTACATGGTGGTCATTAATTTGTTTTATATGTATGTAATAAGATCAAATTTTCTTGTATTAAAGATAATCTTGATTTTAGATAACGAATTATATACTAATTTTACTACTACATAGTTCCATATTATCTAAAATAGTGTTCGAAAAGTTCACATGCCGTATAAAGGTCGAAAATGAAGAATGTTATTTGGAGCTAAGTCTGAATAATCTGAAGACATTGTAAAGTTGTATATTATGTCATTATGGTGCCCTGTCTTTTCTCATTCTAGAAAATGATCACATTAAATATATTAATACATACAACAAAAGACTATTATTGTAAACGACGTAGTTTTAAAATTAAGATTAAATACATAAGAAATGCTAACTCAATTAATAATAAATACATATTTTGGTACATGAGTTGTCCGCGGTTATAGCACTTTTTAGTGCTATAACCAATGACATTAATATGGACGAATCATGTGGAAAATAAAATGACACTCACTTTATTGTCGGGTCTGCCGAATGGCATAATCTGTTCTAAGGCCATTACAATAAAGGTGATATTGCTATAAATTCCTGATGCTTTTTGTTGGGTCTGCCGAATGGTTGGGTTCGAACGGGTTCGCTCAAATGAACATTGATATTAGAAACACTGCTCTAACGCCATTAAAATAAAGGTCATATTGCTATAAATTCCTGATGCGTGATATCGCATAATGGAAATTGCGTGACGTCTACCTATACATGCGAATGCGCGAATTTACTTGCTAGCTACTGTATTGAGTGCGTCGTCCATTAATAATGTCATTGGCTATAACCGTGTGTTGCGAGTGTTGCAATTTTCCCAAAATTACGAGTCAATTTCAAACTCTAATGGAAAGTTTATCGAATATATTTTACAATATAATGTCAAATGACAAATTAAATTTATAATGGACATTTTTACAAGAGAATAATTTGAAAAATTGGTAAGAAGACCATGGAACCCGCCTGCGATGATGGCATTCAGCAACATCTTCACGATCGTAAGCTTCTTCGTAAATTCCTTGGTGTACCTCTCGTCGTCAGATTTATTAAAAACCACAATCCTTGCGATGGATCGGTTGCGTGACACAATTGACGATCAAGCGGCTCGTGTTTAGGGAAACAGGATAAAAACCATTTGCGGGGAAACTGTCAATTCGAGCCCTCTCTTAATTAACATTTTATTACGCCACGGACAGGGTTTCATATCTTTTGTGGAAATATTTTATTTTTATTGTCTTACTTTATTGTAATTACTTAATACAATATAAACTATGATTGCCCAAACGCAATTTGGCACTGCTGCGATCTCCACCCTTTCCACCCTTACCGCGACGATGTTGTTACATATTAAGAATTAATTACCAACATGAAAAATTTTCGAGAAAATAATATTTCATCATAATTCTACATCGACCCACAAACGGGTGAGGAATAAGGTTAGCTGGAGTCTCGGACGAAGAAGCGGTCATTGGAGCGAGGTCCCGCGAAATACTCTGGCCAGCTGCCGCGGAGCGACCGGCGGTGACGGCGACGCCGACGGGATCCCGCCCGGCCGTGACGAAGGGCGCGATCTCTCTCGGTCGACAGGCCAAATGGCGTCGCAACGCTGTTGACACACCTTTTCTGCGTGTTTCGCATTTTAATTTATGCCAGCATTTTTTTTAACAACGGTTGTATTTTTTAATAAATCATAACAGCATTTTTTACGCGCAATGAGTTTTCAAAATTAATTAATTTACTTAATCTTTAATGGGTGTTTTAGATTTCATTAGGATATTAATTAATACACTGCGTATATTGCGCAGAATTATTTCTTAAGCTGGATTCATACTAGACTTACGTGTCGTGTCGTGATGGGCTCTGACGTCATTGCTAGCATGCACATCTGTGTGTCGTGTTGGGATGCCTACTGATGCTATTTTGAATCATTACAGTCGTAGCTTTCGGTACGATATGAGGAACAAAATGTTCGATTGCGATTTTGAAGAAGAATTTTATAACCTTTTTTTTCAGTTTATCTTTCATGCATTTAAAATCGTAATATAACGTTTTCTTCAACATTTGCGAATACTATGCTCCATAAATTTTACGCTCTTTTTTAATTTGGGTTAAGTACTTATTTACCTACTTACGGAATCTATTTATAAATTTTACAATCCGTTTTATTTTATTTTTATTTGAAATGGTTTAACAAACTAAATACTAATGTACCCATTCTTACTTCTTTTAATTCTCTACTGATGCTATTTCGATAATCCTTCGATAACGTTTTCTTTGTAGAGGGTTGATTGTATCTCTAGATCGAACCCGTATTGTTGAACATATTTTGATTAAATATCTTAGTTCCTAGAGCTGGTATATCTACTGTATCTTAGGTTTGCAATCTTGGATCCTGCACGATATCTTTATCCCGAAATCTTGAAATACCGTGAATCCCCGGATTTAAAGACTAGAGTTTCTATATTTTATTATTATTGCTGAGGTACACGTATTGTATATTAAAAAAAATAAACGTAGGTATGTACTAAAACAACAAAGATTTTCTTTCAAGTTAAAAAAATATTACATAACACTTGTATTTTCATATACCTACATAAAATGAAAAAACCATCAACTTATTTTAAGCGAAGGAACTTTTTATTACGAGCTTTTCAAAATAAATTAGCTCATAAATATGTTTGAATCACACTTTTTTTTACGAAATACGTAATATAAATTAGAATAAGTACTTAATATGTTTTTTTTTCATTCACTCTTACAATCTTATATTACCATAAATGTATATTTACCTCCTATTTGGTCTGTATACTCAACTTATTAAGTCTATTATTTGACACATTGATAAACGACATAGGATTTTTGCCACACGTGGGACTTAAACCCGCGAAACTCGACATCAGAAGCGAATACTACCACTCCTCAATTAGGTGTTTTTTCTTTGGTTTCCCGATAAGTATGACATACCTATACTGTCGAGCTTAGTGAGAGTAGGTACTAGGGCTGGTGCATATTTCGGGGACGATTTAGGTATCGTGATATACCTACTGCGCGAATATGCGGAAATGTTACACACGCAATCTACTCTGAGAGTGGACATCCACAGAGTATTTGCTATCAATTACACATTAAATTGCCAGACGCCAGATTCAAACATGCGCCCACGGCTTCAAAGACCGGCGATAATACCAAAAAGTAAATACCCCACCCTGGGGCTTAAGTACGTAATTTTACCGCTCTTGACTGACACTGTCTATATGTAGATTTTAAAAACTTTTGTTAACCACCATTTGTTTGGAAGTATCTCCTACAAACTTATGTTTTATAAAAACGTTGGAGGGCCATTATTTTATTTTTGTTCAGCTGGTGTGTCCGGAGTAAATATTTTTTTCTCTTTTGAGGTATAATTTAAATATAAAATGTCCATGACATAGGTCGTTTTAAAATATGCTGTTTTCGTATATATAGGTATGTTAAGATAGGTAGGTACGTTTGCTTAAGTGAACAAACACGGCGTGTTATATTTCGTGGTAATTTTGTGTTTAATTCTGACTGCTGTGTTGGAGATCGTTAGGGATCATTAAGCGGAGTCATTTTTATTCATACGCATTTTATGCAAATATAATAATTGCGGAAAATTCAAATTTGGAACGAATAAATGAAACATCGCGCTACAAAATTATAATATAGCCCCACCAAAGACCGTAATATAGTTACCGACACAAAATATGTGTGCACCAAAATGAATGCCTCTTTCGAGACAGAACAAAAAATACTGTATTGCTGAATTAAAAAGAAATTTTATGTATTAGATTTTTAAATATTTAATTTGATATACTAATCATTACATTATTTACCTACATGGTAACCCCTGTACATACATTAAGGGCCCACATGCGCCATGTAGGTCAAAATGGAGTTTTATGGTATTTTCAGAGCATACGCCTGGACATTCCTTAAACGTTGTAGATAATTTATTTATATAATTTTGCAGCCTTATTATCCTTTATATTTATTTTAAACATTTGATGACTGCATTTATAGTATTTTTATTACAAATAGTATTCTTTTAAACCTCTGGATCTAATGTTTTAGAATATAGTCATATCTGAGTACATCTATGTGCAGTGGTTAAGATTTTTTAATTTTATTCATTTTTAAACGCATTTATAAAACCATTAGTAAAATAGTTGTTAACATTATATAGTGAAATATTTACGATAAAAAAACGACATATCTTATAATCAGTATCTTTAGAATTATCTTCAAATGTGTTAATCGTGCCCATTTTTTAATAATAAAATGCCTAATTCTTGTCAAATTTGGGATCACAGAGATTATAAATATAAATTTTTATCGAAATAATGGGAACTGAAATACTTAACGGGTAACCTTTTAACAGCCCAGCTGAAAGTACTAGGTATACTCCCCAGGGCCCAGGAATTAATTATATTATAAAAAAATTAAAAGAATAGTGAAAAGTATAATGCACTTACATATATGAGACCTCAATTGAAGTTCGGCGAAAAAGTTTTTCATACACAATTTCGTGAAAATGTCTGAAAATTTTCAGGTATGGTAGGGTTGTCACAACACTGCACTTTTAGTTGATTTTTTTTTTTTTTTTAATATAAGTATTTTGAAAAACAAATTTTATAGTATTTTTGTAAAATGTCACCATAAATACTTATAGCACTAAGAAGTATACTAAACACATTAAAATCACTAAAAACTTTCTTGTGTATGGAAAATTTCGAAGCACGGTTCAAAACACAGAGCAATGTCGCACTGCTTGCACAAATACCTAATTTCTTTCCGTCTTTTCTGATTTTTTGTATTGGTACATACATAACATCTTCTTGCCGCATTAATTTTATTGTTAGTAGGTGGTATTTTACCCAAAAAATGTCTTTCTGTTAGCCTAGAGGGTAAGGGTGCTTTTCGCTTCAAAAGAGTTTTTGGTTCTAACTTATGTTTTTCGATCAGTTGTCCGATGACTTTCAATTGAAATTCACCCAGCGGTTGTTTTTTTCCAGTTTTTTGTTGGAACAATACATGGGCATTCAGCAGAGATAAATCTATCAAATGGAAAAAAAGTTTTTTGTACCATTTGACAGTTTTTCTTGTCGAATTTACAGAAGAAATTATCATATCACTACGATCCACAGCACCCATGTTTTTATTGTAATCAACAATGCATTCCGGCTTGGAAATCGGAATTTTAGTCTTATAGTCTACTTTTCCAGTAGGTTTGAAAGTATTGTTGTGAATTGTGGACAACATTGTAACATCCTTTTTATCCTTCCACGCCAAAGCCATAATTTCGTCAGTATGGAATGTATCGGTTTCCCCTTTTTTCAATTTCTTAGTAAATTTGGGCATCCCAATTCTGTTTCTCCTTACGGTTCCACAGGCATTCGTCCGGTGATCATAAAGATACTTGAATAACGTTGGGCTGCTGTACCAGTTGTCAATGTACAATGTATGCCCTAGTTCCAAGTATGGTCCAAGCATCGTTACCACCACGTTGCCCGATATACCGATGTAATTATTTTTCTCAATTTCAGTTTGTTTTCCGGTATAAATGATTACATCTAAGACAAAACCAGTTTTGCAATCAGCCATTACAAAAATTTTTATTCCGAAACGACTAGCCTTCGTCCTGATGAATCGGCGGAATAAAAGTCTGCCTTTGAAAAGGAGAAGACTCTCATCAATACATATGTTCTGATATGGACACATGTACTGCTTGAAAGAAATTTTCAGTTCCTTCAGGACCTGTCTAATTTTATATAGTCGATCTCCGGTAACCTGCGTTTCATTGTCACAAAAATGCAACATTCGATGCATCAGTTCGAAACGATTCCTGGACATGGTTTCGGAATAACATGGTGAAAATAACAATCTGTGGATAGACCAGTGTTCAGATATTTTATTCCGTAAATTCCTTGACATTAGCATACACAGCCCCAAAAATGTGTACATATCATCAATTGTGCAGTCTACCCATCGCCGTAGACGATCACTCAAAACTGTGATATTTTTTGTGGCAAATACAAATTGTCTGTTGGTCTCTCGGACTAACATTTCAACAAAAGAAATATCGATGAAACATTTGAAATAGTCCATTTCGAGTGCATCCGAAGTCAAATTATCAGCTTTGCATCCCGAAACGTTAGCATCGAAGGAAAATCCGCGTGGCTCAAACATATCCGATTTCCACTCAAATGTCGGTCTTTCAGTGGATTCCGGTGTGATAATTTCACTTTCATCGACTTCCAAAGTTTCCTCAAGTTCGACATCCGAATCATCACTTCCATCGTCTTCAGATTCAACTGTTTCGATAAGGTTATCGATTTCACCAACTTCGTCGATCTCATCCATTTTGAATAATAAAATTTGTAAAACTAAACTCGTAAATAAAACACTTTGTATACGCAAATCGAATCCGAAATACAAATAAAAAATAGTCACAACACTTAGTCCTTTGTCAATTTCTATCTAAAAACATCGAAAAAAACAAAACTCGTAAATATAACACTTTTTTATACGCAAATTGTATATGAAATATAAATAAAAACACTTGGTCACTCAATAGAAATTAAATTTCAATGTAAAAACATTGAAAACATTCCAATTATAACGCAGATCTGAATAAGAAAGCATTCCGAATTAGCATCCCGACTAAATGATATTCCGGCGACAACTGACGCATCACTTTCGAATCATACAACTGCCTATTGTACAAGATATCCCAGTGTGCAGGGGAATTTTGAGCTAACCCTGATTTGGCCTCTCGGGAAATTCCCTTATTCTCGCGATGTATGCGCCGTGCATTGTTCATTTTCGTAGGCCACTCACACATTCAAAACTCTGCATCACACTTTACTGTTTTGTTATATAGCCTATCGGAATTCTATTTATTATATGTTATGTGGTTAACTTATTGTAATAATTAACCGCCTCAATACATACATATGGTAAACTACTCTCGATAGCCGCCGATAGCAGCCTTGTGTATAGAATGGATACGCTCAAACACTCTGGGTACAACATTGAATGGCGCATAACGTTCGTTACGCCACGGTATATGACTGCTTAATGGGTGTAGCGACGTGACGGGTGATAGAGGCAAAAGCATGTAGGTATAACGTAATGTAGTAATATAGTCTGTACATTTCGTTTGAAATCCACTTAAAATAATCGCATTATAACGATGTTCTTCGCATCGTAATATTTCTCAATGGCATACAACATAATAATATTAGCCACCTAGGTACACAGCATTACTCAACGGCAGAAAAGCGCTCTGCTTTTTACGATGTCGTTTGTTAGAACAACTGAATCATCTCTCAAGTCACAACAGTTTACTGAAGGTAAATATCCTTGCGCAAAGAACTTATTTACACACGCGAGACGCTCGCTGCATAGTTTGTAATATCATTATTTTATTACACACAACACATTATTATTATGTCAATATAAAACTAAAAATTATAGTGCTTGAGTTACCACGAAATTTAACCGTGTCGTAAATTATAATGAAATGTAACATTTTCGTTCATGATCAATTTAGATTTTTTGCAAACGTATTATTTATATTGTTGTTTTGGCATCTTATTTATCGTCATGGCGTTACTCGCAATAAGTACGGGCTCTTGCCAATTACTTATTGAGCCGTGAATCTTCGGATGATATTGTTACATGTATCCGGTAGAACCCCTTTTTTAATTCGCTCCAGAAGGTGGGCAAACCTTAAGTATTTTCGACTGCTTCTTCAGTGTGTGCAGCACATGACCGATGGCGGAAGTGATCAGTTGTTTTATATTTATTCATTTAAATAAAAGACTAAGAAATCTAATAATTATATAAGTACCTAGTACTTATTCCACATAGTTAAATAACAATCAGGACTAGTTTCGTCCGCTTTGATATAATATTGTCAACTGATACAATATAAACAGCTATAAAACAAATACGGTAAACTTATTTATTGAAAATATGGAAAATAATTATATATAGGTATAGAACTCTAAGAATTGGTATATTCAAAAATAAACTAATTAAATGTACCCAGATTTTCACTTTTTTAATGTCACCGTCTAGCTCCGCGTATTTACCAATTAGCGGTTAGAACCGTTTCGAGGTTTTATCGAGATCCGATATTTTTTCTCGAGAATTCGAGATTGGTTTCTTAAACTCGACTCATCCAGCTCAAATTTTCTGCTTTCCAAAAAAAAAATCCGTTTTACAAAACTCTGTTTCGGCTGAAAGTCGAGAGCTTTTTTATATTAGCTTGTTTAAATAATTTTAGCGCCGAATTCTTTATTATTTATTTTTTACTTATTTTTTCCTAGCAGCAATTTTTCGAATCCCTTAGATTCGAGAATCACCTTTTGTAATTTTTTATCAAGAATTCTCGGTCACAAGCTCCAATCAATAGCGATCTCTCAAAAATCGGTGACCGGTTGATTTTTTACAATATGGGATATTCTTCGAGCTATCCAGTTTTCACGGCTATTTTCAGGTGTATCAGTAATACTCAAATCCCTCCTATACTGACGCAATTCAATTTTCACTTATAATAATATGTTAATTTAGTATATGCATCGTAAGTAACTATAATTCGTGCCAGTTGTGTAATTACCACAGACAAATGTGTAATGTGTATAGTGTCTGAAGATGCCAAAAAACGACACCCGGGTTACTAGAAACTGTTGGTATAAAATAGTATAGGTACCTACAACATAAATCAATTATATATTTTTTTATTTCTTTGTGTGCCGATAGATGACACCCCGGTCACTATAAACTATTGGTATGGAATAGTGTAACACATTAATCTAATATATAAAAAATAATATTTGTTTGTTTGTTTGTTCGTATTTTATGCGCTGCCATACCGTTCATCCGATTGCGATAAAACTTTGTCAACTTATTGCTTGCACTTGCGCGAAGAGTATAGGCTATATCTTCTATATATAAATGAATGTCTGTCTGTCCCGTATGCATTCCTATACTATTCATCCGATTGCGATGAAATTTTGGTAAATGGTTGTATGCACACCCATGAAGGTTTCTGAATTAGAAAAATCATCATCTTTTTCTTCTTCTTCATTCTATTTTCTTTTATTCGTATGGTTCCTATACCATTCATCCGATTGCAATGAAATTTTGGTAAGTGGTTGTATGCACACCCATGAAGGTTTCTGAATTAGAAAAATCATCATATTCTTCTTCTTCATCATTCTATCTTCTTTTATTCGTATGGTTCTTATACCATTCATCCGATTGCAATGAAATTTTGGTAAATGGTTGTATGCACACCCATGAAGGTTTCTGAATTAGAAAAATCATCATTTTCTTCTTCTTCATCATTATATCTTCTTTTATTCGTATGGTTCCTATACCATTCATCCGATTGCGATGAAACCTTCGTCAGTTGTTGTGGTAACACCCGCAAAGGTATCTGAATTAGTACAACCATCTTCTTCTTCTATTCGTATGCGTTCCTATTCCATTCATCCAATTGCAATAAAACTTTCGTCAGTAATTGTGACAACACCCGCGAAGGTTACTGAATTAGTACAACCATCTTCTTCTTCTTCTTCTATTCTATCTTCTTCTATTCTATCTTCTTCTATTCGTATGCGTCCCTATACCGTTCATCCGATTGCAATGATATTTTGATCAAGTGTTGTGCTCACGCCCGCAAAGGTTACTGAATTGATACAACTATTTTTTTCTTCTATTCTATCTTCTTCTATTCGTATGCGTTCTTATACCATTCAGCTGATTGCGATGAAATTTTGACCAGTTGTTGTGCGCACGCCCGCGAAGGTTTTTAAATTGGTACAACCATTTTCTTCTTCTTCTATTCGTATGCATTCCTATACCGTTCATCCGATTGCAATGAAACTTTGGTGAGTTGTTGTGCGCATGCCCACGAAGATTTCTGAATTAGAAAATCACCATCTTCTTCTATCCGTATGCGTTCCTATACCATTCATCCGATTGCGATGAAACTTTTGTCAGTTGTTGTGCGCACACCTGCGAAGGTTTCTAAATTAGTATTATATAAAATACAAAGTTTATTATTTGTTTGTTCCATCCAATTTTGGTTTTTTTTTACTACATATTAATAACATTAATAACGTTTGCATATTTAGGATTCGATTTTAATTTAGTGTTTTTTTGTTTGACCTTTACTCCTATTAGAACTATTTTCATATTGCCATATTGTACTACACAGATATTTTAATATTGAAAAAATTATTACTTCTTATTATTTTTTAAATATCTAAGATAAATATAACCACGACGCGACCCTGTGCGAAGCCGGGTACTTCAGTTAGTCAATTATATTTTTTATCTATTTTTGTATGTCTAATAATATTTTTATTATATTATATATTATTAGAAAAGGTTATACTTCTTACTCATAATATCGTATTATCGAAATAAAACCGTACAGGCGTACATAATACGTAATTTATCATAAAGCCTTTCAACAACGTTTAAATGTACATATAGGTAGGTACCTTAATTAATTATTAATACATTCGCAGACTTAGGGGATCAAAGCCTCGAAATGTTTGAAACACATTCCCAAGTTGACCTCCGCCTGGACCCTACTGTACTGTCGTAACGCGTGGGACAAAACAGTTTATTGAAACATTCCAAGAAAAATATTTCATACTTTTCGAAAACCTCTCTTTCTATTACCAATATTATCTTTGACAGAATGTTCGTGGTAAATTATTTTCCAAATTAATGTCTTTCAAATTATTATATAAAAGCCAGTTCGAATTGAATGAAATCATCCCACTCGTTTTTTTTCGAATAAGTATTTATATTTTTGTCTGTCTACCATCAAATTTAATCATCTCCGTTACATGTATATAAGGTAGGTACAATATTGTTTTAACTAATAATAATTCTTTACGACCATTTTCTTTTACGTGTTTAGTATACCATAAATTTAATAAAAAAGGAACTGCTTTAATACATTTTCATTGGTTTTCTTATTGGCGGTAAAATAATAATATTTGACGGTTATAAGTTATAAGTATTATAATCTGCAGTGTTAGTTGGTTAAATCGACCTTTAAAACTGTATGATCGATAAAAACCACTGCTGAGTAGTTACACTTAATAAGTGCATGTCGCCTACTGTCACGCTGTCGCGGCGACAAATTTAGTCTGTGGTTTCGTCATTTTGCAGAATATTTTGAACCATCACCATCTCTGTAAATTCACTGAAAAATGACACTGATGAAGAGTGCTTACTATAATGTATTAGTATTTTCAATTATTATTAATTATTCATGCTAATTTCAATTGGTTTTAACAGTTTCTACGTGTGCGTACGTTAAAATACTTGCGGCATGACACCTATAGATAATATTCTGAACAGAACCCAACCTGCAGACCATAGATAATAGACAATATTCTTATCGAAAAAACATGTGCCAACCGCTATATACAAAACGTTATTTTGACATGACATTCGAAAAGTGTAGGCATGTGGAATATGATAAAAACGTTCAAAACGTCATGCAGGTGTCGATACAGTGCAGTTCAACGTGAGGTTACCTCATTGCTGTTTTAGTGATTTCGGCAGATTTTGCCAACTGACAATGTTCGTTTAAAGGTTCAAAATGTGCTACGGGATAGGAGCATCAGTCTGATAACATTTTAAACACCAAGAACAATGACATTCCACACTCCTTCCCCGTAGCGGCAGCTTACTGTGACGTCACGTGATAGTCCGCGACATGCACACCAATTTGGTTCGCACTTAAGGGTCAATATCAAGATCATTTCATCAATATTTTCATTATAATTCTCTAAATTGTATGGAAGGAACCCTTCAGTTATTGCTATTAGCCAAAATCAACGTGATAATAAGTATAAAGTTTCAAACATGTTGACAATTTTATTGTTTAGGCTATAATTCTCGTATTATAGAATTACTTTACGTTATATCTTTCCGATAAATTGCAAACAGTAGGTTCGCCATACTTCGTGTATGCAGGACTTGTAAAATTGTTTAGGTACACACGTTCTGATGCGATTTATACTGCATTATGTTAAAATTTGCGGACATCCAAATTCGGGGATCGTAGGTATATTTACTTCCCCATATGACATACTTTGGCATGTTGGTCATTAAAATAGAAACGTGTTATATAAATTTAAATGCATTCCTACTGCTTATAATATGCATATGAATAATGTATAGATAACAATGTTATATTTAAATTTATTCAAGTAGATATCGACATAATTATTACACATATTATGTCAATATATTTCACATTAAAGAAAGCTTGAAACCGGAACAAGAACTTGTATATATATAATATATATTATGAAAGAACAAAATTATAAGCATTGTGGGATTAATTCTATTATTAATATACGCCACAGAATATACGTAATAACAGATATTGTTTTTTTTATTATTTCAGGTTCATCGCGGCCGGCGCATGGTCTCTTCATCATGACGCTTCACTGGTGGATGCACTGGTTCTGGATTACCTGCCTCACAATTCCTGGTAAGTCTTCACATACACTAATACTTCTTATACAATTATGTGACACGTCCTATCGTTGTCAATGTATGAAAAAGAAGACGGCAAGGTCGTAATGCATGGTAATATTTGTTTAAATAGGTGACTGATTTTGCATTAGTCAGACGATTTTCGGATTGATAAGAAATAGCACAACGGTAAACAGGTGGAGAAATATAAACAAAAGTGACAGCTGCTGTCAAACAATTACGTTTTGTGAACATAAATCAATTAAATAATAATGTAGTATGGGACAAATCAATATTCTATTGAATGCCAATTATCTACGCAAATACCGAATAAAAAGTAATGCATAATTGTCGTGCATTTACGGAAATTGCAAACATTTAAAATTTTGTAGATTTCGCAGATTAATCAAAGTAGAGAATTTGTCAATAATATTAATGAATTCTAGGAATAATTTATCCGCAATACATGCATGTATTCAATTGAAAACTGATGAAGCAACCATTAAATTATTAAAAGTTTCTATTAACTATTATGTCATAATTATTCAATTTATATTTTGCAGTATTTATGCTGTCGCGATTATTTGTCAATTTAAAAAAATCTTAAGTGATTTCCGGAAAATCGTAATTTAAAAAATGGCAACAATTTAGACCGCGTAAAAAGCGATGTTGCTGTGACATTAACTGTTTTGTTAAAATATTATCTATGCATAGGTATCGAAATTAGTCAGTTTTACATTACGTCGATATCATATGCAGAACCGGCCATTAAGAGTTTACTAGTATTTATTTAAATTTTATTGTAGAGTTCTAGATGCTACTGGTTCCACCCATTTATTCACCGAGTTCACGGACCACATTACTGTGTATGTGTAGTTAACGCTTGTAATGTTGATGTCTGTAAATTTTACTTTTATTACCAACCCACAAAGGGTGAACACCAATAAAAGTTAAAATAAACAATTCCTTAAACCTTGCTATAGAAACTTAATTGAAAACACCCTTTTTGTTGGTGTTTGATATAACCAAACTCTATAATGTTTCGACGATATTTTTCACTTCGATTAACACGGATATATTATGCAGGTGTATGCTGAAAGTCATAATTTACTTGTTCATTATTTACTTTTATTGAATAATATAGTTTCACTGGGTTCATATATTATTTGTCGATGTATCACAGGTGTACCACGCACTTGTGAGCGCGAAAAGTTTAGAATTATTCCTAAATTCACCAATGCACGACTGCCCAGCTTATTGCGTTAGTAATAATAATATTTTTGTCACACTTCACTGATAGCTCTCTATGTAAATTAATATGTTATATAATAATTGATTTTACTCATAAGCTTCTAGATAGTTTACATATTACGTAAATAATGGTGAATGTTTACCTACTTTGCAAATTTAATCAGAGTCAACAGTGGTGTGATTAAAATAGACAAATCAATATTTCCTCGTAGATAACACCTTAGTAAAGCCTACCTTTTCAAAATAACATAAAATGATTTATCAATCAGTATATTATTATTTCTAGGTAAACTCAAGTGTTTTAACGCTGACGATGGCCGAGCGGTTACGCGTTTGAGTCCCTGGTCTGGAGAAAATTCACATGTTGTTTTTCATCATGCATTTGGACCTTATAGGTTTAGCAAGTGACTAATATTCATTTACCGTAAAACAAAAATCTGTTTATAAACCTCTTCGTGATGCGACTCAGATCCATAAATGATTGTAGAGCCAATTAAAAAAAAACTCAAATGTTTACCCTTTTCCTGATGAATAATACTGGAAGCATGTCCAAGTTCAACTAGACAGTAAATTACCACATTCTCCCATCGTCATTCTTCAACTTAAATATACGTAGTACATACCCATATCTGGTTTGATTTTGTAAAAATAATAACAAATGAAAAGTTGGAAAATTCGTTACAATTGTAAATCATTGTTTCTGAAAATACATGCTTAGCTTCGTCGTCAGTATGAGCACCTATTTTTAAATTAATGATAAGAGTACTAAAGTTCGGTAACTATTATAATAAACTATAAACATAATACCAGGTGGCAGTGCCATTTGTCAACATTATTGGATGTGGCGTAGTTCTGCAACATACATCATTATGATGTTGAAAACTGTCCCAAGCACGTTTAATACTTTATATGTACCTACTCGATATGCTAGTAATGCATCGTAAACATCTGTGAAACTATTAATTATGAGAATAATCTATCATATGTTGTCTTTCACGACCCGTTGAAATTAATTGATTCATTTATTTGCGTGTAAGTTTCTGTCACCTTAACCCTTTCAATACGTCTTCTCCCTATCTCGCTCTCTCCTACACAATTACATACTATAATATTTTCTCTCATACGTTACAGGTAAACAGGCAAATCAAGACAAATATATAATATAATAAATCAAAATTTGCGCAGTAAAGTAATCATTCACTGAAGGTACAGAAATATCGTAAATTGAATACAATGAGATATTTTGTATTCAATTCATCCGGTAAAGCAATTTTGGTAAATATATGTACGTATAAGTAAATATCTCGGTCGGAAACGTCCGTTTATTGAGAATTATATGATTACATCTCCGGTCTAATTAAGAGATGTAACAAAAGTAAAAAAACGCGATGTATGATCCAATTCGTGCCTTTCAATTAATTAAACTGTGTTGGTTCATAAAACGAAGCGATGAGCTCAATTTAGCCAACGATGGTAGGCTTAACAGGTACTTATTACAATAGTATAGTAGTTAACAGGTCGACATGATTGCATTGGTCCACGGGCGATAGTTTTGAGATAATTTAAGTTTTACCGAAAATTGAAATTGCATACGTTTTATTTTGAATTTAGGTAGGACGGATGTTGAAAAATGACCTGCTTGTTTGATTACTACAAGATAAAGTGGAAAGCAGACCAGCTGACGAATAAAATACAGTCATGGATGAATATCACCGTCGGCCGTGGAAGAATAGTATTTTTTACACCGGTCATCGGCGTCCAGCTGATTCATTCAAATTATGATCAGTATTCACGACCATCTTCGCCGATTTTACGATATTTCCGTATAAATTTAATTTTCCGCGTAAATTTTGTCAATTTGTTTGACTTGGTAATTGTTTCTTTCCGAATGGCGGCAGATACCTTTTGAAATCGATCTTTTCGTCGCAATTGGGTAATGAACATGACTAATTCAGGTAACTTGTCAATGCAGTTTGGTAATAATAAATATCGTAATAGAGAAAACCCCGTCGTGCAGTTTGTCTAAAATTTATTTAAATTATTAACAGTTACTGAACAATAAAAAAACCCATCGCTTACAAATGTCATTCGTTCTCAAACAGATCTAAAAATAAATTTATCTATATTGAAATAAGTCTGAATATTGCGAATTCACGTTCATGTCTTTACAGCAGTGGTTTAAAATTGAATTCTGACTATATTGTAATGATAATGCTTATTGCAATTTACCGTTGATGCCTCTAATGCTGCCTCTTTACTATGAAACAAGTAATACTAATGTTTGCGCCCTTTGATACGTGTTGAAATACCGATACTGTGTCTATAGACAGCAAACATTTGCGGTCATGGGCCACGCGACGCGTCACCTTTCACAAGAGTGAGATCACGTGACCAACTCAGACGAATTTACGTGGTCACGTGGTGCTCACCGTTGTTATGCGCGTTGGCTGGCAAATGTTTACCGTCTATCGATACAGTGTCGGTGTTTCAACACGTATCAATAGGCGCCAATATTCGCCTTGCATGAGTCTATAAGTCAATACACAAATACAGAAAGTATTTTTATTGTGCAATGTATTATAATGGGGTATGTTTATTTTGTTTTAGAAATACCCCTATGGCATTTAATATTTAAGTTTTTATCACTATTTCTGAGCTATTCGTGTTCGGGCTACATACACACAAACAGCTCAGATCAATATCGTAGATGATTTTTGGACTTTTCTAAAGATAAGTTTATAAGCCTGATAGTACTGCTCTCAATATCAATAATTCAAATTGTAGAACAAATAAACACAAACTTTGTTTTAAAAAATCTTATACTTAACGTATTGCTACCAAGTAATTGCCAGTTTTATTAATTAAAAATATTTACGCATATAAATAATCAAAAAGAAAAAAATGTAGAATATCAAATATAATGAAAACGCTTGAAAGTAAATTAAATATTTTATCTCAATAATTTATTTTTGTGGGATAGTTCCATTCAACGTCTATTCTATAATTTCGTTTTATAGTCAAGGGATGCTTTCAATATATTGTATAATAAATACTACCTAAGAAGGAAAGTTTTTTGGCACACTCTCAAACTACAATTCATTACATACGCCATGTTAATATGACGGCTCCAAAGCACAACACAACTGAAGCATATTTTTTTTCAACTATTTAGATAAATATTATGCCATATTATAATAGTGTGTTTTATTTGTTTCACATAAGGAGCGGGCACTAGCTTAAAGAGGCCTTAACCTTTCAGTGTGTAGATATAGATCTAGGCTGATGATAATTGCATCATACGAAAGTCAAATATAATGGAAATTCTATATTATACAGGCCGACACGTCAGGGCGCTGTAATATAAGTCTGTAGCGACGAAAGCAACGCACGGAACCGAGAGGAGAGAAATCAATTTATCAATTTGGGCAGGTCTTCAATAGTGAATAGATTCAGGCTGATCATGATGATGGTATTATATTAAAAAAATGGTAATATATTTCGTCACCTCAATACTACAACAACTAGATAACTCTGATTTGGTCATTGTTGGGAAAATGAAATTTAAACTTTACTTGATTAACATAAATCTAGGCTACAATTATTACTTTTTAAAATAAAAATGGTTTGTCTAATTGGGAACAATTAAATAATGTAAAATTGTATGAAAAATATTGTGGATATATACTTTTATTTATTTAATGCATTTATGGTTTTAAAATTATCTAGTATTTTCAAACACAAAATTAATACTTTTTCCATTAACTTCTGACTTAGTTTTATTATTTTAGAGGGAAGGAAATGTAAAATCATATTCAATATCTATCTCAAAAACAGTGAAAATCAAGTTATCTAGTTGTAGTATTGAGGTGGCGATTTGATATTCGTCGTCACGTTTGGCAACGACGTTGCTCCACTGCAATGCATCAAAGGAGCGAACGCAACGATTCTTGCTAATGCTATTCGCTCGCATTCGTGTTCAAAGTCATACATTATACATGTTCATTATCATACAAGTTCAGGTTAACGATCTAGATTACGTTTTAATAGGAGCCAATCTTGCCTCATTGTACTTAAAAGAAAGAAAGATAGCTACTTTAAATTACTCTGCCATTTACAGTTACGACCGTATGTCATTTGGATGTGCATGTAATATTGTAATTAGATACACCATAATTATGTGCATATTATCATTATTGTCATATCTCACGGCGAAACAGTAGCAGAGTCTCTGAATCCGCGGGTGACGGTTCGATTCCCGCGTCTCGCAAAGTAAATTTATATAGGCCGCGATGGCGTAAAATCACAAATGAACGAAAGAAATATGAAACAAAAATTTGTCACGAAATACAATTAAGTATGAAAGCATCATGATATTGAAAGAGGTGATCGATTCTGGAGTAAACGAGCCTGAAATGAATTTTCCTGTCAGATCAATGAATTGATTATACCATAGATATGCGCGTTCATATTTAGTATGTAAATCTTTCTACAATGTAAGAAGACGATTTCTTAGTTCTAAAATTACACAAGATTTTTTAAATATTTTTTTAAATTAATAGGTTTTATTGGTATTTACTCACCATTAACTTGTGATTTTCTTTATATACGTTTTCTTTTCTTTTATGGTGTGAATTGTCAATTCATGGTGGAAATGGAAATGCATCGTATTATTATAGCGCCTGCGCATGGATTTATTGGCACCAATAAATAGTGTGTATTTTAAACTACTCGTGCTTATCGCGATAATAACTGTTTACATGTAAAAGTGCTGACTGTCACACCAATCTCCTTCTTCAATCGTATGCGAGACGTGATGTTGTCATTGAATGGTGATATTCGACCGGTTGTGAAAATTGGTACACATCAAAAATGTTTTTCGCGGTTGTAGTGTGTAGTGTAGGTGTGCGGTGTAGTTATTTTTATTCGGCAGGTTCGCCGCTATCGTTCTACTGCGCAGGCGCAGATATCTCACAAATTCCAACTGTTGCGTGAAAATTCCGAAGCGCCTGAACTTGTTTGATACATGCATTTAATCTTGCAACTTGCACGATAATACTTGCTAATATGTACATTTTCTTGTTACTACCGTACTGTCAGCAGCAAATCCAGTCGTGTTTTATTAAAATTAATAATACGTTTATAATAGTTAATTTGCACTTGAAAAGTCGTTATTAATTAAGTACATTTATTCTTATTTTTTTATTCGTGAATGTGTCATTGGATTGAAATGTAGAGTTTGGAGCATTGATTGTAAGGTCAATCTAAATATTAGTCAGCTCGGTTTTCAGCATCTCTTTCATGATCTATTTAGACTTTGTATTCGTATTAATTCAATTTAACAGGCTGTATATTCATCTAAGTGAATTTTCGAAAAACTAATTGAATTGTGAGAGTAGCGTCTATACTATAAGGCCGATAAGAGATGGTACTCGTACCTACTATGTGAGGCACGTCGCACGCGTAACAAATTTTAAATGACAACGTGAAGATGTCAAAGAAAGTAAACTTTGTTAGTACACAATCGACGGGAAATTGAACCTTTTTATAATTGCCACTTGCTCTTTCAAAAAGTGAGAAGGAACGATGATTACGTTGGTACTCCTGTAATTTAATTTTACCCGCTAACAAGAAAGGCCAGACAATTTTGCTCTCGTTTTGTTACAAAAGGTCTTTTCGTTTTTGTTGTCTCTCTGTATATATTTTCGATTACAAGTTTGGTTTACTTACTTACTTACTTACTTTAATGACGCTGGAGAATAAAGTTTCTTAATGAGTCTTTGTTTTATGATTAGGGACAAACTCTTATATTTTTCGTACACGTTAGAATATGCACGCCCTTTTCGTGTTCAGAAACGTGCCAATAGCTATTAATACCTGTCGATTTTTTATATTAATCATTGCAAAAATTCACAAAATAAATTTTAGTCCAGCGTACTATGCTTCAGCGTCGAAAGCAGAAGATCGCACCGTTTATCTGGGCCAATCACTATGTCGGGAATGGGACAACTGGGTGCCGCACTGTCGAATGAAATAAAACTGACACGTTTGTTACGATTTTATACACAACGTAGGCTAGGAATTTCAATCAGTTTCTATCTACTACTTAGTAGCTTTAATTTATTTTGCTCTCAACATAATGTTTGTTACTCCATGTTGAGAATTGTCATGTCTGAGGCTTTATATAAAATAAGAGAGCTCCCTTTCGTTGGATCTTAATCATTGCTCAATTAAATCATTATTGACGTATGCATATTTAAATTCTCACCAATTATTAAATAATAATTTAAATATAAATATTAATATTACATAAAATATATATTTTAAAAGTACTCATAATTCACGAACGTCTATTTATTTTCAAAATTAATTCGATTGCGTGGCGCCCAGTTGACCCGGCGCCGAATCGTCCTAGCTATACTAGGAAACAAAAATCAATATAAACTGGCTTATCTTACCGGGTATAATATAACAGGGTACGTATCTGGAGTGTGATAAACGTAAACACGTGTCTCAATATTTACATCTGTCTCATAGTATGCATTAAAGGATTTAAGTTTGTCATTTAAACGATACGCTCATTCAATATTTGAGGTCAGTCGGCGCGCTTTGTTTCTCTAGCGTTTTATATCATAAAGTAATACAGCGAACCCTGCGTCAAAACTTTGGTCCATGGCGACTGCCTTTCACATTTATAATCTATCAATCTGTTCTGTGCTACCCTTTCGATGTCATTACTATAAGAATATTCATATAATACGCATTGCAAATGATACGTCGTGTGTTTGAAATATACTACGAGAATCACGTATATTTGTTTTATTCAAAGTTGCTTGTGGCTTACCTTATATTGCTCATGAGCTTAATAAATTTAACCGATTTTGTATTACGTAGCATGTATCGACTTCGCACTTCAGTTTCATTAGGTATAACTTTTCTGTCCAAATAATATTATGTAGATATTATTCTTTTCGGTGACGAATCATTTAACTCCCTCCAACAGGCGATCTACGTCAGTGACAAAGATGTTAAAATTCTTTTCAGCAGAAAATGTCGTTACCTAGCGCCTAACACGAAATCTCACTCGATCTGTATATATTTTTTTCTCATCATTGTAAAGGAAAACAATTCATCTGTATTTCCCAGTCATTTTCTTTATTTCCATTAATTTACATTTGGTATTATAACCTACATACAGAATAAAATATTTAAATAATTACAAGATAAAAAAAAAACTTTTTATAAAGCACGTATTTAAATTTTCTGTTGAATCATATAAACTTGACAAATGTATTAATAAAAACTTTTTATTGTACTTGACAGAAATACTGAATAAATATAAAACACTGAAATGTCATTTTGACATTTCATATTGATTTCCATAGTAACGCACGTATATATTAATAATTTAGGTGCTAGGACCCTTTTAGCAACCAACAATAATAACTTTCCATACAAAACAGAATTAACTGAAAATGAATTCAATTCTGCTTAAAAAAGGCTGAAAGTATTAAAAGAATGCATTGTCGTCGTGTTCTGATATATTCTAAAAGTTTCAAATGTTTAACTAGTCGGGAAGTTAGTTAAAAATCTTCAATCGTCCAAAACAAATCTTGGACAAACAAGAAAAAAAATCTACTGGACACACAAGAAAAAATGAGTACTGGACAAACAAGAATACGAGCTAATAAAAACGTGGTAAAAAATGACTTTTTTTATATTGTATTATTTTCGAAAGTTCACCTGCACTAAACGTCCTATTTTTATTGCCGTGACAGATTGTTCAGAATAAGTAATGTTAATGACGCGCTCCGTGTAACATATTATTCACAAATCGTGCGGTAACTTGGTATTTACCCCCCGAGTAGGGAATCCAATCCCGAGCCAAAATTCTGATCCCGGGATTTCGGGATTACAATTTGACAATCCCGGGATCCCGGAACTGGTCCCAGGATTGGGATTTTTTTTCCATTGTTAATATAAAATTTTTATATTTACAAATAACATTGATAAAATCGGTCAAAAATAAATCTAGTATATTTTATACTATTTAAGACATTTATTGTTAATATTGTATACGTTAAATCTTGGAAATACACAAGTTTAATGGAGTAAATAATATTGTAATATAAATAATAATGTGAATTTAATATGAGATTGCTATTTCTGATAGTAAAGACATAATGAATAGATCAGCGAGATTTAAAATAGTAAAGCAAATAATCATGGCGTACTTATGGCCTTTCCGCTTCATAAATCTAATTAGTCAGCCAAATATGAAACTGCCGTAAAACGTATGATATCATGGTGGAATTACTTTGTTAAAAGTGCGAAGCATTGTTTTTTTACCAATCTTTCTCATTTTTAATAATCTATGTGAAAAAATAAAATGAATCGGCAACCTACACATCAAACTTCATTCAAACTCAGTTTATTTCTAATGTAGTTATTTTGTACTAAAAGTATTTTTTCTGTTATATTTTCCATAAAAATTGATAAAAAAATCAATCCCGAAATCCCGGGATTATGTTTATCAATCCCGGGATTCATAGGTATCGAAAATAGCTCGGGATCCCGGGATCCCGGGATTCGGGATCCCGGGATTGGATTCCCTACCCCCGAGCTAGGTCATGGCCGCCCAACTTTTCAGACGGCGACACACGGGGAGCCTGTGTGACCGCGAAGCCTCTCAAAGCGGCCATGTTTTGTTTTGTAACGTCGCCGCCATCTTTCAAAGTGTTCCCCCCCCCCGCTGCCTCCCGAATTTAAATCTCCGCCGGGGTGGCTTCCTGCGAAACTTAATTCGAATGTCCGTAATTCAATTAGGGGCCGACGGCAACCCTATCGCGTGTCTGCGTGACGTCACGAGCCTTGTTTTGTTTTCGCTGTCGTGATTTTGTTGGGCTTTGTCGGTGGTGCGTATTTTGTTTCACAATAGATTTTGATTTGAAATTTGAAGTTACGCGCACCTCAGCCGTTTCAATTGCGTTGTTTTATACAAATTATACAATTCAATGTCTACGCCATGGCGCCCATAGCCTTGTTAAAACACATTATTCATTACATGTATAATTGTCATTGATTAATTACCCAAGGCTCTTTTATAAAGTTACATAGATACAGGAAACCCTTTTCTTAGAATAATTACAGAATTTTCTACCTTATAGAATTATGTGAATCAATCAAATTATCTCCACCAATCTCCTACCACTGGCGGTCGTTATGATAACATAATCGTCATTGAACACCAGGTATATGCTATTACCTGTTACAGGTAATGGTTTCCTCCAATATAAGTACTCTTCATGTTTTTAAGACTCCGATTTCTTCAAAATTACGTGTCAATTATAAACACCAATATGAAGTGTTGCCGAATGAGTATAGTTTACTGGCGGCACTCGTGGTGCAGTGCGTAAGGCGCTGGCCTTCCACTCGAAAGTTCTGGGTTCGATTCCCAGTGAGAACACAATATTTATGTGTTTTTCTCAAAGCCTGGGTGTTTGTGATTGTTCAAAAATTACTAACAACCACCTTGTACGAGAAAGCAAGGACGTGGTTATTAAGAATTGAAAAAAGAGTATAGTTTACTGAATAATATTAATTGCTGAGATGAAAGAAGAAGTTAATCACTTTAATGGTATAAATTACTGATATAAATTATTATAAAATACAATGTTTAAAGCGTATTCCACATAATTTAATAATTCAGTTGAAGTCGACGATACCGGTACTGGTCATTATTAAAGTATGTGGAATTTAGTGTTATATAATAATGTGTTTTACTTTAATTAAATAATGTTGCCTGAATGTAAAGTTAATTAATGTACTTACGTATATTGCTTGTGCTGACTAGGTACCTATTCTAAGTTTTAGAAATTTTATTGGTTTAAAATAATATTGCCTAAATATTATTCTTATAACGATAACAGATAGTGCATTATAATGACGCGAATATATTACATATGTATTACAGTAAGTATTAAAGCACTTGCCCCTTGACTCCATTCTACAAAATAAATGAAGGTTAATTATTATTAATATACCGAAACCTGTCCGGCGATACGAAAGTAACTTCGGCCTGTATTTCGTTTTATAGTTTTATCTGGGATACGAACAGGCAAAGTTATTACGCTAAAGTTGGTCGCTATTTGCCCGAACTTTCCGAAATTACTGTACGCCCCTGAATAATACATAAGTTTCCTTATTCAAATAAGGCTACGCTTGCTTTGGAAATAGTTGTGGAGGCTTTCGGGGACACGGTGTTATAGTGTTAGTCCGCGATCCGCGCAAAGGTGGCTGCGTAAATCACATCACATGACAAAACCCATTTTATTCAGAGTCGGAGTGATTTTATTACGTTTCGTCTCAGTGTGTCTCAGCAACTACCCTAAAGTTTGGTTTTATAGTTAGGTATATAGTTAATCAAGAATCAATAAAAGACGATACGGTCGCTTCGTTAGATAGTCCTAACATCTTAGTTTAAAAATTAATGGAAGCAAAAAAATCCTGGCAACCTATCCTATTTTTGTATTCTAATACTCAAAAGCTGTCATCAAACATGTCTGTATCTTAGACTTCCACGTACCTATGTCCTAAATCACTGCTGTTTGAGAGTATGTTTCGTGGAATTTCTCGAATCCTCACTAGATGATGTGATGTAAATTTTGTTGCATTTATCTGTTTAATAAATATGTAAGGGGGTGGATTTACTAATTTAAATGTTATTTGATGAGCTATAAAAGTGGACACCGCGAGGGCCGTCCAAATGAGGTGGAAACTGATTTTTTCCCCCGTAAAAATCCACAAATCCTTTTGACCGACATCAGATTAACAATTGAATGAAGCAAAGAAAATAAACATTTCAACTAAATGTATGCACAATATTACACACGAAAATTATGGTGTGAAGTAGCTTTGCTTGAGGTAGATTTTGCTCTATGAACGTAAGCAAAATATGTAATACCAAAATGTCTTACCATTTTATAATTTTTGGTTTGTTTTAATTCGACCATTGCACAGTTGGTACGAGTGGCAGTCAAAATAGTGGATACAGTGATGCGAACCTGTGTTGCAAAAGAAAAAAAAATACCAAAGAGTATTATGAAAAATTATAGCTTTGTCCTACTTTACATTTTGCCATGAAGAAATCTGCTGTTTCCACGACAATGCAATAGTTCACAAAACAGCAGTTAAAATATATTAATTCACTTTCGAATTGACCCAAATGTACCCCAACAACCTATATTAATTATTCCCAAACCTATAACAATATAGCCAAGAAGAGAAAACTTGGGGTACGTATTATTAATGGCGTGACCGGTAGAGTTGGAGTACCGTTTAATAAAAATGGTTTAATCTCTTTAAAATAGTGTTGTGCTGGGTATGTCTAGCTAAAAAGAGCTTATGTTGAAAAATAACCAATTGTTATGTTTTTCGTTTACCTTACCTACTTAACAAACCACCCACGTACCAACCTAACTTAACAGCGAATAACGATTCATGGAAATTTGGCCACTGTGAACTATCTGTTAGTTTAATTTATGATTGTTGCATTAGTCAGGGGTGGATAAATAGAAAAAAATCACTGATGTAACTCATTCAATTGGCTGTGAATTCGTATCATTCAATATTGTAAAAGTGACACTCCATTTACTATTATAGATATTATTATTTATTATTAAATTATTTATGTTAGCAACTGGTTAATTGTCAATATGTGTGACATCTCCATTTTGAGAAGGTAATACGTCTAATTAATATTTTGATATTTATCCCTATACCTACAATATACATGAACAAGAAGTCGGAAATATACCTATTACCAATTCCTGTACCGATTTATGTAATCATAACCGTGCTGTGTTTTAGGTACTCTTTTTCCTGTTTACATCCTTCATATATCTACAAGACGGACGTTTTTATTATGTTATTTTTTATTTGAAAAAATATCGTAGTTTAACAAAAAATAAAGTCTCCGTGAATGCTTTGTACCGCCATTCGTGGAAGGTCTAGTCGAATTTTACTCCGCAGGGTGCTGTATAAAAAGTCTTTTTACGATATGTGCTTTCGTTTTCTATTCTCTTTGTCGTGATACTCTTTTTGTGTTGGCTTTTCCGAAACAGTTCTTTAACCAGACTTATGTCACTATATACGCTGGGAAATCAATATTTACATTAGGTGATTGCACTAGTATAATAAAAGGAAAAATACGAACTTTTCTAGACAGTGATTCCAGAACATTTTCTTTTTCTTCTTTTTTTATCTATGTCTGCTTTTCAGTTAAAGTATATGGATACCGTGCAGCACCTCCAAGATTACCTGTTGCTCGCCAGTATTTACTGTATTCCCAGATCATACCAGCATCCCGAAGCTCCGCCATATAAACGAAATCCGGTTAGCTTGAAAAATAGACAGGTCAGGTTAAAACTATCTTGAAGTACCCGTAGCGTATGGCAGATCAGGTCTAACGTCGTTTCTTCATTTTAAATGTAACGACGTGCATGGTCCGCCGTAGTATCTCCAGTCGCCGCACATTCAGTGTCTGCCGCAAGAATCTCTTGTCGAAAATATATGGTTGTTTTGAGCCGTAAACTCGTTACCGTAAAGGAACACCGTCAAACAAGTGCCATTTGGTTTTAACCTAATACAGCTGTGAGCCCCAGACATTTCGTATCAAATTGATGTATTTCTTTGTCTCAATCTGCTCCATTGGGCTAAGTCGATGACTCTTCTCACATATTATATGCACAGGTAAATCACCATTAGTTGGATCTATAATATGGCTATTCTCTTTAATATGCCTGGTGACTTGTGAATCTATATTACTTATATTATCCATGAATATGTTTGATTTTTTTTCCCTGGTAATAAAGCTTCTGTCTGTCTGACCTACATAAACTACTGGACAAGTTCGACATTGTAGCCAAAATAAACTGCTTCACTAAAGTGAATTCGTTGGTTATATTTTTCAAAAGTGCACCCAGGCTGTTTTTTTTAATTAATGAATTAAAACACGATTGTAGCATTCTTTATTGAGCAACATTGTTTAGAATATCAAAGAAATTGCGTATTTGAAAAAAAAATGTACCGAGTGGGAATTGAGTCCACAACTAACTATGGTAATTAATCTTGAAGGCGTGCTATGCAAATAATTATGCAATCATTATTCACGTCTAAATTGTCTACCAATGTGCAATAGAGGTGTTTCTAATTTCGCTAATATTGGCAACCATCTTTTGAAATTTAGGTACTAACCCATATTCATATATATCAGGATCTTTCCAAATTTAGTTTTAACCATTTAACTTACAATAGTGTATAATGATGATTAGATGGTTAAAATATGTAGGTGTATTTCTAAGGTATTTCAAATTATGTATGTTTAATAAAATACTAGTTCGCTAAGCTTTATTCGCAATTTACATAGTTGCTTCAATGAATTTATTCATTCAATCTCTAATACGTCGATTTCTATTGACTTAGGAAACTCGTCCAGCCGGAAAAGCCACGACGTTGCCTGTCCCTGGGCACACGACAAAAAAAGGGTACACGCATTCACTTAACAATAACGTTAAAGGCATTCCATTAAAGATGGAAACGTTTTCGGAGAATTTAAATAATGTGAATTGTTTATACGGAGTCCTTCGGCACGCCGAGAGATAGACGATGGCTGTTTTGATTTTATTACTTCGAGTATCGGTCATATCTGTTATTTATGTTCGCAATTTCCATACAATCCTGTCAAATATCTGTAAGCCCGCGTGAATTATTTTCTTCGTTAATTTCACCGAGTATGTATCAAATATGAATAATATTTTTCTTCTGTGTCTCGTGGTATAATAAACCAAAACTATGGCCATGATCAAAACAAAACTCAGCAAAGCAAAAATAGGGTCTAGAAGAAAATTGAGAGAAAACAATAATTTGGCGCTTGTAGCAGTGAACTGTAATTTTTAGGTGATGCTGGTTGGCGGAGGGGTGGGGGGAGTTGGGTTTACACAGGATGCCAGACACTGACCTTTATGTTGAGCCGCTTCGGTGTTCACGCACTGTACAATTTTTATGGATGATATATGAGGTTGATGAATGATGATGATAAGTTCAGGATGGATGATAGACGCGACGTTTGCTCAAACCGTACCAGATTTAGCGCAGCGAAGGTCAAACATATGCGTTTTGAGTCACTCGGTTGTTAACGACGGCTAATCTATCACAAGCCCGCAACGCGACCGCTTTCTCTGACTCGAGGTAACTCTTGAAGCAGTCTGTTTATTTGAATTCATCAATAAACTGTGGATTAGCGGTAACAGGCCTACACGCACCAGTCGTCTGAACCTAACTAAATGTTATTTTAATCACGGTCGATCATGACCCGTGACTGGTTTTCGCCTGGTTTTGTAACAATAATTGGGGATTTGTGGTTGGTGGAAAGAAAGTATGAATGCGACTATAATTGACCCAACCATATACTACGATATTCTTCTTTCTGTGCCGTATTCGTTATTCGGCGCGGTATTCGGCGATTAATTTGACTATCTTTCTCCTGTCTATCGTTGCTCTTAGCACTGATGGATTGCTGACCTCAAACCAATCTCTGAAGCTCTCGACCCAGGAAGTTCTTCTTCTGCCTGACATCGCTTACTGAAAATCTTCCCTTGAATAACGAGACGCAGAAGTTGATATCTCTCGGGATGCCGCATTATGCCATATGTTTATGAATAAATTATATCATTTCACGTTTTCAATGCGTGCAACAAAATTGCTCAGAAGAGTGTAAAAAAATATGTTATATCTTAAATTTGCAAAGTTTCAAAGTGGAAATAGGATTAAATGGCAGGTTCGATTCGTTATTTGAAAATAAAACTTCCCTTTTCCATATATTACCTGTAAATTTTCTCGTGAAAAGGAAATTTTCCTGCGATCTGTCATCGCTGAGACGAACAACTTTTAAATCTAGATAACACTGACTTGCACTGAGTCGGACACAGATACTGATGATAGAATCCAATAATATTTATCAAATGTCATATCAATATCATAACTCATAACACATGTATGTAATTAGTGGACGTAAAGTGTTAAGAGATGTAGGCTACACCAATTAATTGATGAAATGTTCAATAAATTAAAAATAGTGGCATTTATAAGACATTGGGTATTTTTTAGGCATAAGAATACGTAGTTCTGCTGCCTATTCTTATGACGGGAGTGTACCATGAGCAATCTCCCAATACCTTCGCGTCCAATAAAGTTCGGTATATAATGAAGAATCCTTTATTATTATGACCGTGAATATATACGAGGGTGGGTCAATAATTCCTTAGAAAAAAGCATTAAAACAGTTTTTATTTTTGTATTTTTTTTATATTTCTCAACATAATCTCCTTGGAGCTCAATACACTTGGTTAGACGTTTCTCAATTTTTTTTAAACCGTCAGAAAAATAAGTTTTCGGAAGGTCCTCAAAATAAGCATTTGTCCGATCGATGACTTCTTCATTTGAAAAAAAAGTTGTCCACTTAGCCATTTTTTTAAGTTTGGGAAAAGGAAAAAGTCACTGGGGGCTAAATCTGGCGAATACGGTGGGTGGTCGACCAATTCGAACTTCAATTCTTCAATTTTAGCCATTGATCGTAAACATGTGTGAACACGGGCATTGTCCTGATGAAAGAGGATTTTTTTCCTGTTTAAATGAGGCCGTTTTTCTTCAATTTTGTTTTTTAGCTGGTCCAATAAAGATGCATAATAATCCCCTGTTATTGTTTTTCCTTTTTCCAAATAGTCAACGAAAATAATTCCACGTGCATCCCAAAATACAGTAGCCATAACCTTACCAGCTGATTTTACGGTTTTCGCCTTCTTTGGACATGGTTCGCCTTTCGCAATCCACTGCTTTGACTGTTCTTTCGTCTCGGGAGTATAGTGGTGTATCCATGTTTTATCTACAGTCACAAAGCGACGAAAAAATTCATCCGGATTGCGTTGCATGAGCGACAACAGGGCTTTAGAGGCCACCACCCTATTGCGTTTATTGTCGACTGTGAGCAAACGCGGCACCCATCTTGCAGAAATTTTTTTCATGCCCAATTTGTCATGTAAAATAGAAATGACGCTACCTTTTGAGATCCCTGTAACCTCAATTATCTCACTCAACTTTAATCTTCGGTCATTTAACACCATATCGTGGATTTTATTGATCATTTCTGGTGTAGTCACCTCTACAGGACGTCCTGAGCGTGGTTCATCCTTTGTTGATGTACGACCACGTTTAAATTCATTTAACCAGTTATAAATAGTTGCAAGTGAAGGAGCAGATATGCCGTGAACTAAATCCAACTCATTTTTTATTTCCTTTGCTGTTAACCCTTTTATATTAAAATGTTTAATAACAGCTCTAAACTCAATTTTCTCCATTTTCCATTTTTCCATTTTCCACAAGCAAATTTTTTTTTTAAATGTACGAGAAACACACAACAACCCGACCAATCTGATTGAAACTTCGCAGCATACTGAATCGGTAGTGCCGCTGCATGAAAACAAACCGCTTACAGTACTAGTCGCGCCACCTGTCGGCTTTTCTAAGGACTTATTGACCCACCCTCGTACATAAACTTTGATGGACTAACTAGAATAACTCCAGTACATAACGCCCGTATGAAACTCCGTAGAAAGCATGTTTAAATCCCACTTCTGAATCGATCAATCTATCTTTTCATACCTACTTTGGTTTAAAATGCAAAAGCCGATCGCCAATAGTTAAAATTTGTGGTAATTAAGTTTCTTTAGCATAGTGGACTATATGCGTGGGCCGAGAGATGTAGGTTCGATTCCTGCGGGGGTGTCTTTACTTTTATCAAAAAGATTTTTGCTATTGGTTATAATATAATATGATCTCAGAAGTTTTTTCAAAATTATATATTTTCATATACGTTTAAATCCAGAGCATGGTGGTATCAGGTCCACGTCAGATTATAGAGCCAATGTTGCAAATTAAAAAAAAATTCTTTATCAGAATTTACTATACATACCTCCCTTCTCTGTGTGGCACTTTAACAGTTGAATGTATTTTTTAATACAGTGAATGTATTTTTGTTGGTCGAAGGTTTTTCTCATTTAACATTTAGGTACCTACATTACAATTTCGTAAACTCATGTTTTCAATTTTCCATTTAATTTAGCACCGCACAGATACACCTGTTTCCTTATTTTTACCGTTATTTATTCGACTCTGTCCTGTGCAATCTTTAAATTAATAATAATTCTGTATAATAATAAAAACAGTGGAAAAAAATGTTTTTTTTTATCGCCAATTATATATTGTTATTCGAATTTCGCAATGGATCGAGCCATTATTCTAAATGACATGCACAATGTGCTTTGGCAGTATTAATTATTGTGACAACTTTGTCAAGCTCCATTACTTATTCTTGGAGGAACTTTCCACAAATATCGTCATCCATACTGAAAACTTTGTCCTTGCGTTAAACCATGTTTCGTAAGCGGCCTTTGTGTTCAATATCATTACTTCATGTTTCATAACGAGATCGATATACTGACTCGCTTGCTTTTCTATCTGCTTTCGCTTTACTACGTCAATTTCTTAGTCGCTTCGTCACTTTTATAATATTTTATTTTCCATTAGGCCGCTATTTCGTGCGCGTGAAATACGGAAATAAAAAATAGGCAAACACCATATATGTTTTTTTTAATCAATGTACTGAACAACGGTTAGATCTAAACGCGCGATCAAGAGCGGTTGGGTGTAGACCTTTTGTAGCTTTTTTTGCTTCGCAGAATCAATTTAATATTGAGTACAAAAGGAAAAAGCGATTTGAGATTAAGCACGACTTGAATGTCGCTAAGTAAATAATTGTCGATACTTTTAAAGCGAAATAAAATAACATACTGATTTGAACACAGGACCCACAACATTGTAAGCCTGCGTAAGCACAAAATATAGGTTTTTTTTAAATGTAGTCTGTTGCGTTCTAACTGTATTAGACCGATATAGCTTGCATTGCAAAGTTTCATGGCGATATCTGAAAAGGTTCTCAGGAAAACTAAAAAAAAACATTTCATCGAGAATAGGTAAAGTTGTCCGATAGCAGCGGTGGATTGGTGAGGTGCGGCGATACAACCCTTATCTATATATAGGTATATGCATAAATTCCATTCAAATTGAATCAGTATATCCCTTTATTATGTATATATGTCATAGTTTTATTATCATATAGTTTGTTAATAATGTACTACTCATTATTACTGCTTTTCCTCACGTTATACCTCATCGCTTACTTATAATCATACATCATACGAGTTTACGCTCAAAATATCACTTATTATGTAATAATATACGTCGACATTGTGTTTAAATCGACGTACACGATTAAATTCCTGGTTTAGCAAATAAGTTCAATGCAGAGCTTGCAAACAAGGTGGGCAGGCAATGTCACCTGGTTCTGTCAGGCTTTGCCGGAGGTTAGTTTGCGGGGCGAAAGATTTGCGACCGCGGCAACGCTAAATTGGATTTGCGAGCGACGCCCGGCCGTGGGCGTCGACGCCGGCGTCGGCGGTTGGTCGGAGGATCAGTGTCTGTTTGCGGGAACTTCGATACGCGTTCGTATATAGAACCTATTACCTCGAATTCGCTTTATTATATGTTTGATTTACTTTGTGCGATATCGTGTTGATTGTGAATCAGTATAACAGTTAAATAGTTGTGATATTTATGATTTTTTTTACAGCCGTGACTGCCTTTCATATATATATATATATATATAAATTTTTTTTAACAACTACTACGTTTTCTATTTTTTGTTTATATAGTTATTAAAACGTTCTGTTCTGATATTAAAAATATGCCTAATTGAAAGACCATGGATTAAATGTATACAAATAACATTATATGTTACTTACTTAACTTCAATACACATTGTCATTATATTATTAATTTTAATAAAAACCCATTTTTTGTACTGATTCAACTTTTTATTAAATAATTGTACGGGGTTCGTCCGCCTCAAATGTACCTCCGAAGCGGACGAAACGGGTGCAATAAAAATTGGAATCACTACAAAAAAAATGCGCTTTTACGAAAATTCATGAATTGATAGTTTACACCATTTAAAAAAAATCATACATGTAATTGATTTCATTTTAGTTCGAACATTGACTTACACTTACACCCCGTGGATATTTTGTATAGAATGTTTTTATTATTGTATTATACATACAATATTATGAATATGTTGGTCTAGCATGTCAATAAAGCAATAAAAACGCTAATAAAGTTAAAGAACGAGTCATTTGGAAACGTGACTTTATTTACAGAATGTTACAGTCATTATTATATTTAACGTTGATGTTGAAGTTACTCAACATGGTAACCAGCACCTCAGTTTATTGTAGAAAATATTGGGTATAAATGTTCGTGGACATTTGTTATAATTAACTTAATTTACTGTCAGTTTGATACAATTTAACAATAAATTAATTACTGTAAAACTAATTCATAAAACTAAAACCACAATTCACTCAAGACGTAGAGCGTTTGGTTTGGACTATAGGGAAAAGGGATTCATACGAAGTTTCTGTTTAACAAAGTTTTGACAGCAATTTCGAATAATTTTAATGTGTTTGAATTTTTCTAAATATCAAAATATGTCCGTTATATATAAATACTTATTTTAGACATATACTCGTAACACTCGACTAATGGAAGGCATTTTTTCCTCGTCAAAAAAACCTTGAGTGTAATGATTGCTACAAATGAATTTCCTATGCATATTGATTCGACAGCAATTCCAAAACGATTTTTCTATGATTGTATTGTCTACAAACACTAAACTACAGAAATGTTAATATTTCCCATTGAACTATTTTAAATAAAATCAAAATGAAAGGCTGGCGGTAAAGTTTTGTTTATACCTATACATATTATGTTACTATTATTTACGTTGGTACGTATAACTCTGAGTACGGTGTTGTTGAATATTGGCAATTAAATCCTAGAATACAATTGTGATGCTTACTGCAAATGAATATGTGCTGCGAAATTATTTAATGTTTTAACGGAAAAAATATGTCAGCAACATATTAATAAAATAAGTTTTCGCCATAAATGTGTTTATACTTTTTCTTCGTTTTTTTCTATGTGCTTGTCACTTCTCAATAGTATGTCTATTCAGTTTACTCGCCTCTCAAAAATTGCGACGCAGACTCTTTCGCGCCACATTTTGGAAAACCGCTTCCTCACTGTCTTTGGTGGTATTTCCGGTCGAGTTTGAACACCATTGCAATAATTTTCGGCAACCTGGAATGATCTCTCCAACAACTTGTTTGGAGTGAACCCAATATCTTGTGGAGCATATTTTCGAAGTTGAGCCATGTTCCTTTGAAATTAATTTTATTGTAATAATATTACGCGTATTGTAGTTTGGGAAACACCGTAAGTTATTTGATATTTTTCACAATACGGATAGTAATGTCATATGGATACCTTTATTGACACTCTTAAGTCATCATCGTCAGCCTGAATATATCCACTGCTGGATAAAATCCTCTTCAAGCTAATTTAACTATTTGTATATCCATCGGCCTCTACGTCTACCTTTCAGACGTTTTCTCCTTCAATGGTACCACTAGATGTTTCCAGCGATTGCCCTTTCTTCGATCTATGTTCCAGCCCATTTAGATTTAACGGTTGCACCTAAATCGATTACTTCGCATACCCTTGTATGTTATATTCAATAATTTCGTTTTTTTTGCCCTTACGCGTTCTGACCAGCAGGAGAGGTAGGTCTCTCCTTTCCACAGTGTGTTTCTCCATGTTTCTGGATCTCTTTTACTGGGCATCCGTGTTTCGCAAGCATATATTGTAATAACGGAAAGAACTTCCTCAAATATCTACTGATCATAATTCTGTATCAAAGAGACAGTGTGTATATTCATAACAGATATTTGAAATTCCTTAAACTCACATCATGCCGCTTAAAAATCTAAAATTTAGTTTTTCTCAAAGTTTTTTTTAACATAATATACATTGGCTTTCAGGTACCTACAGAAATATATGTCAAGCGGCTTTATAGCTGATCTATTTGTCAAAATTGTCAGTAGAATTTTATTAACAATCAACCAACGTCGTTTCGTGCATTGTAACATAAATGGATAATCATGGCAGAAAATATCTTTCTCCGTAATCATCATGTATCATTCTTAGATCTTATAAGCCACCGCGAAATCTCGAATAATTTCGTTCTATATGGATTTTTTTTATAGGGAAGACGGGCGCGGGCGATTATTACCTATTATACCGAATACGGTTAACCCTAATCAATAATACAAAGGCATTCTACCCGCTGAATCTGGTGTCACTTTTGCCTTGAAAACATATCGCTAACTATTTTGTCGCGAATATTCTCTGTATCCAATGCGACTAGGGATTGCATTTCCAGACAGAAATTCCAATCCCGGGATTAGATCCCTATTCCGAGGATTGAAATTTCTGTCTGGAAATGCATTGGGTAAAATACAGATTGCTTCATTGTCTACTATCGGAACGGCTCACTCACACCAATCACGGTCGTCGTCTGTTATGTTTACCATTGATCTTTCATTGGATAATGGCTTGGGGATGCTGTATTTTTGTCATCACATAATGTGGCCGATGAATGGTAGTTTCCTGATTTGTATACTACGCAGAACATTGCGGTCTTTAACCATTCGTTTGAGTGTGGCAATATTTATGATTATGACCATGTCATGTCAGTCCAAAAAAACGAATCTCGAATGTCTCAGCCTTCTGTGATATCACCTGGTTCAGTACCTTCATCTCCATGCCATACAAAAGGATTGGGCCAATATAACTGTTATCTTTAAATTACACCTCTTATTAATAATATAATATTCAATACAGAATACTGAATTAGATGGTTTTTATTATGTTATATTATATTATTTTAAAAATCCTCAGAAACATACTAGATAAAAAAAGTTGGACTGAGTGGAAATCGACTTACATCTTTCATTGTACTCGTATCCTTTAATCTATCAATCCGTATATGAATCATGCGAATTTAACCTAACTACGTTATCCGAGGTGTTTCAAATTCGCCAATGGAAGGGTAACCTGGTTTATAATTAATAAACGTACTATTAATGTTATTACTAACATGATTATAGATGGCGTCTTGTATCAACTAAATATATTAATGACGTCCTTGCACTTGCGAATTAATTATTTTTTTAGTGTCTGACTTTTTTCAAATGATATAGTACTTATTTAAATAACAAAACAGGTTTTTTGATATTTCTGTCATAGAAAAAAATCATTCGTATCCTTCTGTATATAATATCCTCATTGATTTGAACCATTCTTAATTTACTTGTGCAGTCTTTCACCATAACAAAATTCAAAAAATCACATTTCCCTTTGGTCATTAAAATGAAGTCTTGGTCATATTTCACTCGCTGTCGCACTATTATTGTCCTACTATGCAAAGGGTTTACTACGTGACGGCAAATGAAAACTATGCCTCAGTTTAAAGTGTGAGGATTCACACCTTCTCTTTCTCTCACTTTTACAGCAGGCCATCAGCGATAAGACGACGCCACGCGAGCTTCCCCGTAAGCTATTTAAGGAAATAAAATAGGGATGGTTAATGCTTCATCTTTAAAATCTCAATGAAAACAAATTATCTTACATCTGAATGCACCCACTTTTTACATATACGCGTTTCAATTTCACGATAGATGCGTTAGACATTCCAGCAATAACCCTATCGTTCCGTTTCTGTCGAAGCGATTCTGTCAGTATTTCCGTAATATTGACACCGCATGCGGGATTAATACGTCTCATAAAAACAATGATAGGAATTTAATTGCTTTCATTCATCATTCGTGGCAATTGATTTATTGATCGGACGGACAGACGTTAGATAAGTGACCCAGCCGGTGAGAATTTGTTCGCATCTGTTAATATTGGTTTTTTAATTTATTATATTACTAGTAGGGTGTCTTCTCAGAATATTTAGTTTTAATAACATTCCGTGATAAATTTTTTATCGGTGATTAATATGTCTGTGTTAAATAATGTGTTGCATCTTGGGACATCGACTCAGCCTATTAAATGCCTTCCTGACATCGAAAGGCAATTCGTGTCCAGGTGAGAGTACCTCTGTTGACTCGATCCAGGTACTGGTGAGTTTTCTTTCTACTTTCGAGAGCTACTCTCTTCCGGTAGACAGTTCAATCCTGTCGACCTCCTAAAGAAACTCTTCCTAGCTTTGGGGTTGCTGTTGTATGTGTATATAGTGTGTGTCTGGAAACATGCGTCTGCTTCGCCCGGCAATTAGTTCTTAAAATGGTTTTATCTGAATAAAACTTATTCTTCCCAAATGCTTCGCCAGTTATTTTCGTACAAATATCAGTTAGGATTACAGACAAATAATTTTACACTACTTATAGATCTTGCTAGTAAAGTTTACTTACGGACGCAATAATAAATCAAATAAAACTTGTGGCAAATTCATTATATTATTGAACATAAGTACATAATTTTGAAAACACTTCTCAGAAAATATATTATAAATAATAGAAAAAATCTTTTTGAAAAGAGTAAGACACCCTGCAGGAATCGAACCTGCATCTCTCGGATATCGCGCCCACGCACATAGACCACTATGCTAAAGGAGTCATACTTAATTGCGACAAATTTGAACTAATGGCTTTTAATATTCACTGAAGCGCTTTCCAAATTGAGCTACTATTGGCGATCGGCTTTAGTATTTTAAATCAAAGTAGTGATTAGTTTAATTACTAACCGACGTCACGGATCACTCCAAGATTTTTGCTAATAATTTTTATTTAACTTTTTTTTATTCAACGAATAATTCATAATATTCTTTATATTATGTTGAAAAAATTCTCGTATTCAACAATTTTTTTACAAGTCACTCTTTAAACGTTAACTACTTAATCGTTTTGAGTTCACTGACATAGATCTACCTATATTAGAAAAATACCTATAGGAAATGTGATAGTATTAAGTATTTTTATTCATCGGACAATTTATTTTATATTAAAATATTTCTATGTAGATATTATATTTAATAACACCCTGCAAATAAGACGTTGAGTTCACTTTTACCGACCGATCGTTGCCTTGTAAGGGTGGGCATTTCGTTCGACTTTATTGTCTGAATCGATCAGTCCTCGTTGATTCAATCACTTCCCTAACTGCTCACTTTCCCGTCCTCGACACTGACTTTTACTCGACTCTTTTCCGAGTGAATCTTTCCTGGGTCTTTCTTGCCCGTTCGTAGGCACCACGTAGCAATTTCGCCTTCGCCCGGCTTGCTTTTATGTCAAATATATCCATATATATTATATTTTATGATATCGGCATAAAAATATTGCTTTAGTCTCGCTCAAAAACAGACTTTCTGAGAAACTTTAATTTATTATTCGCTGTAGGCTGTTTGCGGACCATTGAGTGTACCAGTGATTCCCAACCAGGTGACGAGCCATTTTCCAATTTCGAAAAGTTTAAAAAAAATGTTATGACAACAAAAGGCAAAGGCAAAATAATAAATGGGGACGACACGCAACATAACTTTTGAGAATAGATTGTATGTAGATAATTTTATTTCGCCTGCGGCGCCAACAATCAGGACTTATGTAAATGTAAATGTCAGGAATTTAATAATGTTCTTTGTTTGTACCCGTTTAAGATAGCCACGTAAAACTAATAAATTGTAGTACTTACAAATTCACATAAAATAATCCCGCCAACCGAAAGATATTGGGAATAATGATATTAATAATTTTGTGGAGTTGTGTTACGCCGAATGGCCAACATGCAATGATCATATAAGTATATTAAATATTTATATATACATATACATATTTCGTTTATAAACTTAACTTTCATAAGTATTTAATTATTACATAGATACGACAAACATGAATGTTTTATTTATACCCTGGCTGTTCTGTTTTATTACCGTTCTGTTTCTTCATGTTCTGTTTATGCATGTTCTATCATATAGTGCAGGATCCCATAGACTTCTCGTATACATAATATGCGGAACGCATTCTGACAATTGGAATAGGTTTTAGGGGTCACCAAGATATATAATGTCGATGTTGCCAGGCGATATTAGTGGTCAATTTTTTTTTATTGACGTTTTAATTTTATTACTTATAACCCACCAAAAATTGTTCCGAATTCTTCAATAAGACCGAATCAGGGATTGATTGAAAATGCAATAATTGTACCATGCCATCGGCATGGTCGTAGAATGGTTCGTCCCATTTGAAAAAATAAAAATAGCGGGTAGTGCAATGTGATCAAAATTATCGATTCTTAGGATCCTCCATGGCTTGAATTATTTTATTTAGTAGCATGTTCGTATAGAATCACCCAGATTGGTTTCTTTACTATATCTATGCATATGAGATTAGTTTTAGTATTATGGTTAATCCAGAAACAGTGTAGGTTGCATATAGAGGTAGATGAATAAATGAAATAACGATAACCACTAACCACACTAAGTACACATTTATTTAAAAAAAGAAACAGCAAGTCAAGTGTTCAAACTGCTTTAAGTAAAGTATCATGATCACAGTTTTTACAAACACTACTTTCACATTTGCACAATGATATACATGTCAAAACCGATCTCTTATAACTACATGATAATGTACGGCAGTTAGAATTACATTTGCATGGTTTAACTAAATAATTTGTTAGAGGTTCATTCGTGATTAATTGTCTTGGATACAAATTATTTTCTCGTAACTCATAGCCAAGTTGTAGAAATCAATAGGTTCAAATAGTGGATCAGATGAGCTTTTTCTTAAATAAACTTGTGCTCATGTGCAAATGTGTACTTAGTGTGGTTAGTGGTTATCGTTATTTAATTTTTTCACCTACCTATATATGCAACCTACACTGTTTCTGGATTAACCATAATACTAAAACTAATGTCATATGCATATATATAGTTAAGAAACCAATCTGGGAGATTTTATACAAAAATGCTACTAAATAAAATAATTTAAGCCAAGGAGGATCCTAAGAATCGATAATTTTGAACACATTGCACTACCCGCTATTTTTATTTTTTCAAATGGGACGAACCGTTCTACGACCATGCCGATGGCATGGTACAATTATTGCATTTTCAATCAATCCCTGATTCGGTCTTGGTTTTATTGAAGAATTCGGAACAATTTTTGGTGGGTTATAAGAAATAAAATTAAAACGTCAATAAAAAAAATTGACCACTAATATCGCCTGGCAACATCGACATTATATATCTTGGTGACCCCTAAAACCTATTCCAATTGTCAGAATGCGTTCCGCATATTATGTATACGAGAAGTCTATGGGATCCTGCACTAATATCATGTTCTTTGTTATTTGGGTTTTATGGCGACCTTAAACTACACTGCTTCAGAACTTTGGTCCATGGCGATGGCTTTTACATTTCTATTTATTAATCTGTTCTGTGATTATGCACTATTATTGCAATATAGATTAATTAGTTTGTCAACCAATTATAATATACATTTTAAGGGGGGCAATTAAAATTACAATGGTGTAAAAACATACATGTTTTCAATGTGTAGGTAGAGTTAATTTATAAACCACATTTTTGCGAAATAGCAATTTTATAAGCAGACCCAGATATCTATAAACATAGTCATTTGCTACGTCTACTAGTAACTCAGTGATTTTAATGCTATTTTGGAATTTAGTGATGTCAGTAACTAGGTGTTATTCTGATCAAATTTGCATAAATTATTATATCACACCATCAAAATAGTTGTGAAGGTACAATATCCAAAGTTGACATTTGTAGTTATAATTTTCTAACTACTTACATAATAATATTATGACAAAAAAAAAAACAAATTACCTAACAGCATGTAAGGTCTGCGAATGACAATTTATACGAATGCGGAAAAAGTAAACAAACCATGCTTACAAATAATATTCTTCAAAATAGCTATCCACCAAACGCGATGTAATTTAAAAAGCGTTGTTTTTATAAATAAAATTGTATCGAAATCACAGAAAGTTAAGACTAATAAACAGAGCATTGAAGCGGAGTTCGGAGCAGGAGCACGGAGCAGTGGAGCAATGGGTTTTACCCGAAGCACCAAAAATTTGTAGAGCTCCACTGCTCCGGATGTTTTTTTTTTATTATTAAATTTTCGTCATATAATCCGATGAAAATATTATATTTGACACTTTGCAACACTGGAATTATTTGAAATACGGTAAAACTGCCGAGTGATAAATAACCTCACTTTTTTGACAGAAGAGGCAGATAATGAAAAACGATTTGCTTTTTAAAACTTTTAACCTCAAACCCCGGAGCGGAGCTGGAGCAAGTATTAGGTCCCGGATCGGAGCTGGAGCGCAGCAACTCAAAAAAAGATCTGCTCCAACGCTCTGCTAATGAGTAGGTACAGGATCGGAAGTAATATGTAAAAATAAGAGATTTCTACTAAATTTATTAGGGTTCAGATGCATAGAACGTCTTTTATCCCTAAACACTAATCAGTATACCGTAAACCGATAGTCAACAATGACGCGATTTGATAAGCTTTTCATGTAGGACCTACTAGTTTAAATTATCGTAATTAAGTAGGAGTTCCGTAGTTTAATTGGTCAAAGTATATTGGCGCGATACCAGTGTATATACGGGTTCAAATCCCGTCGGACGTCGTATTTTTCTCAAATGTGATTTTTTTCTAGTAGGTATACCTACTATATCTGAGGTGTTTTTAAGTTATGTGTGTTCAATATATGGAATGTTATAGTCTCAAATCTTGTGAATTATTCGTTGAATAAAAGAAATAGTTCATTACTGATCAGTCGTTAATCAGGTAAATAGTGATTATGTTAATATGTACCTATAAAAATAAATCTTTCCTCCGGTTTACTTTTTACTTTATGTTTGCCTTTGTTTCCCGAGGTAAGTAACTTTGCCGGGAATTGGTTATAAAATTTTAAGTACGAAGATTCAATAGCAAGTGTCACCGTAAATACTTTGCCTGCCGCTCAATACTTTCGATGAATATCGTCAACAAGGCTTTTTCATAAATAGATTGTCCGCAAGCCCGCCCGCATGCCTACCGCATTGACTCGCTCACCTTATAGCTCACTACAACTTTGGAAAACACTGCGGTACTTTCAAACCTTATTTCAGAGGTCTTCAAAGTGTGCTCACGTGAGATTAATTCCCAGGGACGCCACTACAATAATTCGACAAAGGGTCATTATTTGCGACTCTCTTCCTCTACTCGGTGTAGCTGCTCAATGAGTTCTGTTTCATCAGCAGCAATTAGTGTAGTATCAACTGCGACTTTCAGGGTATTTATTTTCCGATTGCCAATTATTATTCCGCCGTGGCAATGGTCAATAATTACGTATCAGGTATATCCTCATTATATATTTATTGAATAACTGAGGAGATAAAACACATCTCTGACGGACTTCATTCTCTCTAATCAGACTCTCTATCTTATAAACACAGCTTATTACATTGACTGACGAAAGTATTTCACTATGGTGATAACTTTATTAAGGTAATTTAAATGCTAGAGATATCAATATTTGGCCACGTATTTTTTCGACTTATACGTGTTGTGAATGAGAGCTCTGCCATTGTTGGTAGTATTGACTTGTGTGTCCCTGTTAATTATCTTAATAATCGGGAGCAAAAATTATAAAGTATTAAGCATGGAAGCACACCGAGTGAGCTAAGTGGACCCTTTTTTAAGAATTCATAACACAACGCCCACCTATTAATTATATTCATCCTCACGTAGGTGGAATATATCAACATTCGAAGCGATTTGGTTGAACATAGTTATTGCCGCCCCCCCCCCCAATTGGCATCACCAATGGCAGGTTAGTTCTGCACCTTAGGAAAACGAACAATCCCCGATTTATAAAATACTTATCAGGGAAACACAATACCTATGTCAATATTCCTAGGGATGGCAGAGTTCTCGTTTACACCGCGTGTGGGACGGAAAAATACGTGGCCCATTAGAATAACTTAAAACGTTTATACTATAGGTATATAATTCTGATTGAATGCTCTGAGCAAGGTCACGATGGCAAATTCATAAAATTCCGTGGTTGTTTTCTTCGATAATTTCCATCACATCGAAGTCAGGGTTATTTTACGCGATACGGTTTTAACCGTACGGAAAAAATCGAACGGTAAAAATCCGAATCGGCAACAAATTATCGCTCTTTTCACACTATACGGTTTATGCACGGTTTTTTTCGTCACAAACTGTTTGTGGTTGAGTATTGTGCTGTTATTATGCTTATTATTATTAGGCGTATTAACGCCATTGAGTCATCGGTATCCTTCCGGGCACTGTGAATACAGTGAAATAGACGGCTGCTATACGGCGCCGTTTCGGTTTTTAACCGTCGCCGTGTAATGTGAAAATGACCATGCTCTTCTTCACGCCACTAAAAGAATGTCGCCGTTAGATTTTTTCCATATGGTCAAAACCTGGTAATGTGAAAGGGCAGAATTCTTCTTTCCATATCCGTTATCGGAATCGGTCATGATTTTAGTCATCTTTTCCCTATCTCGCTACCATGGCCCCCACGTCCTATCGCTAAGGTTAAGCGTACTGCGTTGCTCTACACGCAGCGTTTCCCAAATAAAATTGAGCTGTCGGCACTCGGCAGCATATGAAGCACTGATCCCGACCACCTTTTGTGGTGCCCAAGTAACATGCGACCCCTCACCATATTGGATAAAATAGCCATTTATATTAAAGTCATTAAACACACTAAAAATAAATATAAAATAAATTCTACACGTGAATTATCATTTAAGTGAGTATAGCAATCATCATAATATCACATCAAATTACGTACATCGTACAATCACACATTTTAAATAGTTAATATTATAATAAAGTAAAATAGCGTCGCAGGCGACTTTTTGCGATTATAAGAAATTAGTGATGTGTGTTTATATCTCACTTAGCTGGTTGAGCCGCCACGCCGGGCCTCCAGGCTAAACCCCTGTCAGGCCCCCCCCCTCACCCCTTGTGGGGACCATGCTCGCTACTGTAGATGTAGTGCTTGACCTCTTATCATTCTCCGAGTTTCTTGAGCTAGGACGTTTTTTCTGCCAGTGCATTGCTTACCGGAAATTTGGAAGGAAGAGTGCGACATGATGTGGCCAAATTATGCCAACTTTCTAGTTTATAATTATTCTAAAATAGCTATATTAATATAGATATATAGTTAACATCATTTGGACACAAATCTATTTTGAAAAACTGAGGGTTAATTCCTTTTTCCTTTCTACAATCAATATATTATAAAACGCATACATATTCATATTATCCTGTGTCGGGAAAAAAATCTTTTTATTATTTATACTCGTACCTACGTAGATTTTCTATCATTTTCGATAATTTAATTTGTGTTTTTATAAGCGAAATTAGTAAAAATGTATATTTTATTAAACGATGTGGTCAAAAAACACGCTTAGGTACCCACCCATTCCATTCATGTTTTATTGTGTTGTGAATAAATTTATATCTACTAAGGGTGCCGTGAAATAACAACGTTTGAGCACCACTGCCTTATTTGTTTGACATTTCTGTCGTCTCCATATATTTTTAACATAGATAATATACTTTGTAGAATTTGAATGTTTTTTGTCGACAAAATAATGTAGATTTATACAGCAGATTTTTTGATTTTCCAATATCGGCTTGGCGTGAAAGCGGATTAACCGATGATTGGTACATCGTTTAATTACAAAACTAAACAAATTGTTGTACATTTTTCCCGTGAAGGTCGGTCCACACGCACTACAAGGGTAACTTGCAAACTGTACGTGTACATTATGGCCGTGGACATTTTATTCAAATAACAGGTGGTACTGAGACCGAATGACATACAAGTTCTTCGTCCAGCATTTCACCGAGTGGTAATTTGTACGCATTTTAAAAATATATATTTATATTAAATACAATAATATCGTATATACCTATTTGTATAGTTTCAATATTAATTTAATTTAATATTCTCTATTTTTACGAAACATAAAAAAATATTATAATTTTTTGTAATCGTTTTCTATCGATCGCCCTTTAATGGAGCTATTAATGTTCAACCTCATTAGTTTTAAATTAATCGGTTATTGGGAAGGTATTATTGGACGGATAATTATTTATGTACCTATTGTTATATTATTTCTATCGCTTTGGATTTTGTTTGATAAATATTGTTTTAAAAAAATGTATTCAGTTGAAAATGTCCCTCTGAGGCGGACGAAACCGGTCCTAATCTCTTGATTAAAAGTGGAATAAGTGCTACATAAAAATTGCGTTTTATTAAATAAAAACAACAAGCGCCTGTACATATGTCCATGGATTTACTGGCGGCAATAGTGCTTATTTTAAACTATCATGACAATATAATTATGTAACTGTTTACAAGTAAAAGTGCTGACTGTCTCTCCAATTCACTATTTAAGAGTGAGCGAGACGCGATGTTGTCAGTTTATGGTACTATTTCGTACTATTTGACAGCTAGTGAAAATCGGTCAACCTGAAAATTCGTTTTTTTGCCGGCAGGTTCGCCACTATCGTTCTACGGTGTGGCGCAAATCGATAAAATCTTACTGTCACATGCAAAAATTCAGAAGCTTCCAAACTTGTTTGATTCACGCATGCAATCTTGCCAACTGCAGGATAATACATGCTTACCCATACACTTTCTTACTGTCAGCAATAGTGCTTATTTTAAAATATCTTGACAATAACTGTTTACACGTAAAAGTGCTGACTGTCTCTCCAATCTCATTTTTCAAGAGTAAGCGAGATGCGATGTTGTCATTTTATAGTGCTATTTATGACAGGACGTATTGAAAATCGGTTACCCTCAAAATGAGTAGTTTTTTACCGGCAGATCCTCTTTTTTCGTTCTACTGCGCAGGCGCAGATCTTACTTGCGCATTAGAATTCAGAAGCTTCCAAACTTGTTTGATTCATGCACGTAATCTTGCCAACTGCAGGATAATACATGTTTACCCATACATTTAGGTATTAGTCTCGTTTGTTCACTGTCTTGTCTGTAACGTGTATCTTCCAAGCATAATTACAACACACTGACCCTCTTTATATATACCTTATTGGTGTATTTTGTACACGTATTGTTAATATCTATAACTCTAATATACAGCTAACATTTACAGCTGTTTTCGGATTTGGCCAAAAATGCTACGATGCTCGTATTATATCGTAAAACGTAACACATTGTAGTTTTAATAATAGGTACTGATGTTAAGAAGAAATAAGTTCAATAATACGTTTAACGAGAAAAGAGTAAGCTTTTTGAAGTTATACTTCTTCAGGCGCGTTTTGGAAAATCAGATCAGAGTGTATTTTTGGCGTGTGACATGTAACACATAATTTATTTTTTCACACAAAAATAAACGCATTTGATTGGATTCGAACCACCGATTGTTCGGTTATCAGCCGAACGCATTACCATTACGCCACAGTATGATACTCCAATCGTGACGATTATACAGTATAATATTATAGCTTAGAATTGTCCCGTTGCCTAGGGAGCGAATTTATTATTGTCGGCCATTTGCAATTCTTTACGTTAACAAATTATTAAACGTCATAGTGGCAGTTGTTACTTTAAAAATAAAAACAACCATAAATAATTATATAATTTAGTAATATAAGTTAAAGTGTATAGAAATAAACCAATGGCGTTCCAATAAGCGGTCCTTTTTTTGATTGTGTAATTTAACAAAATAATTAAGAGCTAGTCGAAGAATCTAGGTTATCTTTTTACTAGGTTTGTTTTTCTTTTGTTACGCCAAAGAAGTATAACTTCTAACGCGCGTACATAAGTACACACACCGATTTTTTTTGCTTTAGGCATGCTTTTAAAAAAATTTTTTTTGAAAAAAGTGATCGCCTTAAACAGATCTGACAGTGAATATTCAAACTATCAAAGGCCACGATTGGGCATGATATTGAAGAATAGGTAGACCATAGCCGCGATCGCTCGTGTGTAATGAAACGCGGTGGCCAATTTTCTTTTCACTGACTTCTATTTTCCTCCGATTGAAATGGAAAGGCGTGGCGTGCAGTAGTTCAGTAATTGGCTCAAGTACCCGCCGTCCAGGCAAGTCTTCGCGTCGTAAATCTTCGACGCGACGAGCGCCACCGGTATTCCGATCGCGTTTTCAATCGACTGACCCGCCACTGCTTTCTGCGCACCTTTTCTTTTTCTAATAAAGTTCCCGCTGAAAAGTAAACACAGCTCAAAACGTTCGTGTCGCCGGACTGTCACCCAGTGACGTGCGCACCTGTAAAAATAAATATTGGTAAATGTTTGAAGCTATTTGGTATTCGAAAACTATTGCAACTGTAAGTTATACCTACAATAACTTTTCTTATTCACATACGACACGTATTTCATCTACTTAGCATTATCAACTACATACTTATGCACAATTTAGAAAATATTTACATACTTACCAATGTTTTTTTAATATACCTACATAACTTGAAAACACTTCAGATATATATTATATATATATACTCGTACATACTATAAAACATCTTTTTGGAAAAAATACGACGCCCGGCGGGACTTGAACATGTAACTACTGGATTCGCGCCAATTTGCTTTACCAACTACGGGAATTCTACTTGATTACGACGAATTTAACTAATAGTTCTTAACATTAAATGCCTATCAAATTGCGTTATTGTTGGTTATTGTGTTTTAAATCAAGGTATCAATTAATTACAGATAAATATTATTGAAAATAATCAGATTTTTACAAAGAATATTTATCCATATTCTACTTGATGACGTATTCTGCCATTTGTATCCTCGTTTCTAATTCTCAAAACTCGTATAAGTACTTAATAATATACAAGGCGTCCCCTGACAATTGCACGTGCGGACTGACTACAAGCGTATTCAAAATTCATACCTACTCACTGTAATATCAAGGGTAGACGATCGGCATCAGTTTCAATTGGACCTGCGAATGACCAATAGTGCTCCATTACTTTGCTTGTAAATGGTGTATTTTTATGTCCAATTACGATTATTGTAAGTACACCACCGTGCAAGGTTTTAAGGCGATCGCGTTTGTGTTCTTGGGTGACAAGAAAGGTAGATGTACATAATATATTTTATTATTTTGTGTGAGAGTAAAAGTTGGACACGTTTTTGAAAATAGAATTTGTACGTGGAGGTTTTTTTAATGCCGCGAAGTTTATTGGCCGACGTTTTGTGCATAGTACCTATACTAATATTCCATTTTCAAAAAACATTTCTTAACTTCGAAATAGATCGGAATGGGATTTAGTTAGATACGTATGTAATGTGTGTGTATGCCTGTTACACTCCAAACACATAATATTTGAACACATGGGTGGCCGTATAGAAATAGGGGTGGCTCCTTTTTAGCAACGTTGTTATTTAAACCTTTGTTTATCTCCGTTATAATAAGTTTGTTAATTTTACAATTTTAGAGATGCATGGTGCGTTATGCCGCACAGGGATCGAAATAGCAAGGAAGCAAACGAAAGTGTTGGGTACAGCTCATCCTGGACAAATCTCATTACCCTATGGTGATTAGTGGAGACATTAAAAGTCCTAAAACCCAACGAAGAGCCCAATGTCGATAATATAATCAAGTTTGCAGAAATACATTGACCTATAGACAGTATTTCCAACTGTAGTTGACAAAAACATGCCAGATGGGGTATGAAAACAAGCTATTTGGCAGGAAAAAACGGTAGATTTTGTGAAAATAAAACTGCAAGTACATTTACTTATTCTACCAAGAACGAAGTTAATAACTTTGCTTTCGCGTATCGAAAAAAAATGCAAAAATCGAAAAAATGTCTATATATTTAAAAATCAAACATTTTATGAGAAATGTATTTCAAAATTGACATCAACAATTAATACCTATATTGTGTCAACGGCGTTCAAGTTTCGTTTCGTGTTTGAAGACGAGAGCTTCTTTCTTGTAAGACAGGCATAGAGAATTAAAGAACATACCGTTAGATGAACAATTAATTTAAAATTATTATTTTATATACGGAATACGATACAAAATCATTAAATAATGCATGAAATTGTTTCATCCTGTTTTATTTCTCACTAAAATAGGTACCGACATACCTGCACGGAAATCTGATGCGCATGAAAATAAATAAACTAAATATCTAGCGTTTTTTCAACACATTTAAAGCTGTTGGAGGCATCAAAAAACGCCACAAGCCAGATGCGTTTTTTTGCAAGCTGCCTATCGAAAAATGCTAGATCTGGCAAGAATATCGCTAAATTGGTAACGCTGCCTACAGACCTCTATAGACCGAGAAAAGTGAAGTCACCAAGGAAATACCTTCATCCAGTTCGAGCGTGACCAAGATGATAATATACATATAGTCCAGTCAATGAGTGCTCAAAAGATGGGTTTAGACTGCATGGGATATGCCACATTTTTTTGACTTCAGGACTTTGTTAGGAGTAGTTAGTGAGTAAACATATTAAAAGTCCCCGCCCCTGGTAGGTGAGCTATAGGCGGGAGAGGGGTCGAAATGTCCCATTTTTTGATGTTTCGCTTATATCTCAGAAACGGTGCGCGTAGAAAAAAATATTTCAAATAAAAATGAAAGCTAATTAAACTTCCAATAAAATTGTTTCTATACATATTTGTCGAATTCCCAACGGTTTCCGAGATATACGTTATTGAAAATCGATAATTTTCAACGATAATTGGCAGTCAACGAGCAAATGGGCAGGAGAGGAGACAGTTGGTTATTATCGATTTTAAATAACGTATATCTCGGAAACCGTTGGGAATTCAAAGTCAACAATTGTGGCATATTATTCCATGCACTCTACATTCTACAATATAGTCATTGACTGGACTAATTGGACTAATATGCCACACTCTGTATCAAAAGACAACGTGAATAGACGGGATCAAAATCCAACGTGAGTTAGTTTGTCACGTTAAAGCAGGGGGGGGGGGGGGGTGGTAAAACGTGTTTGGAGAATTATGTATAAGGTTTCTGATACAAAATTTACCTTGGTTTACTGATGTTATGTTATAATATATCCAAATGCGTATCTTAATAATGAAGTAATGTAAGAAATGCGCGTTATGTCATATGTTGGTACAGTTGATTTAGTCGGCATATGTTGTATGTTAATGCATATATATAATTTATAATGTATTCATATTCTTAAATCCGTCTGTTTGCGTATTGGAACATTCATTACGCTATCTTCCTCATACAAAATGAGCAATTTATATACATTTTCCGGTGACTGCACACTGCTCGTAATTCATAATTGTGTTTAAATTAATACAAATATTCTCACATTTGACGAAAACTAACATTACATACTATTTTTTTGAACTTAATACAGAATTTGCTTAGTTATGTAAGTATGTTCGTATTAGGGATTGCAATATCGGTATTTCAAAACCGGTATTCCAGAATTTTTTGATACTGAAATACCGGTTTTAAAAATCAGACAATACCGATATATTCGGTATTGAAAATGGAAACAAATCTTAACTGTTAAATACTGTTCGGTTATATAATCATTAGTATCCTCAACCCTAGTGGCGAATATTCAATGATGAAATAATAATTATACACTATAATGGACTTGCATGTGCCTTATTTTACAACGTTTTTATTAGCTCGTATTCTTGTTTGTCCGGTGGTTGTTGTCCAGTACAAATCTTGCAATCGATTTTTTGACTAGTCGGGAAGACGATTGACTTCCTGACTAGATAGACATTTGAAACTTTTAGAATATATCAGAAGACGATGCCATTCTTTTAATATCTTTAGCCATCTTTAAGCAGAATTGAATTCATTTTCAGTTAATTCTGTTTTGTATGGAAAGTTATTTCAGAAAAATCCGTAAAATGTAAACTAGTTACTATTATTGGTTGCTAAGGGGGTGGTCCTAGCAACTAAATTATTAATATATACGTGCGTTACTATAGAAATCAAAATGACATTTCAGTATTCTATATTTGCTTGTTTGTTTTTTATTTACTTCATATTAAGTACAAGTTTGAGCATATTGAGCATAATAATAACAGAAAATTTAAAAACCTTGTATATAAAAAGTTCTTTTTATCTTGTAATTATTTAAATGATTATCTACTAAAGAGTAACTTACCTATACAATAATGGAGAAATATAATAATAATGTAAATAAGTGAACAATATTGTGTTTGGTTTTACTTCTCTCGGGATAAAAGTAAATAAATTGCTATGTGTAAAAATTGCAATAAAATAATTTAAAAAAAATCTACGTTATGCCCAACATGCACCTTTCAAGGCCATCTTGCGCTACTAGTTTTTTTTTTCATTTCTCTTAGATTAAGGCTCCGTGTTCCAAATGTATATGTGATCACTGGTAGCACACATTGGTTGAACAAGCAATAATGGGAGATCTATTTTGAACATTCTATTCAGGTGCGCTCTATACCAAGTTGGTTCGCAGTTCTATTAGTAATGCTTGCTAGCAATGAAATGTATATTGTTGAAAATAATACCACGTCACCTACGAATCGAATCGCTGATGGTGCCACTGTACAATCATTTACGAGTACCTGTCAATTGATATTTGTTGCCCGAGATGAGTGCCATTAACGATGATCTCTTTTGATTCAGCAAACCAAGTTTATCCTAGTTTTATATGAAAATTGAATTTGGATGATTCGAATATATTGAAAATCAATGAGCTAAAAATACATAATAATTATTATGGATGATACTATTTGGGGCGTGCAATAATTGTACAGCATAAATGTAATAAAGGTATGGTGCAGACGCGTTTTGTTTATAATATATTATTTTCGATAAAAACTGAACACACAGTATCTCTGCACAACCGATTGATATCTGTGTCTTGAATAAAAATACATTTAAGTATTATATAACATGTATATGGCCCTTAAGTTTTTTCTGATTAATTAGCTATTTTTTGTTGTCTGGAACACCTGTTGTGTGTTCGTTCTGTATATTATTTTTAGCTTGTAGCATATTTTTCTCTGTGGTGCTAGAGAGTGTTAAGAAAAATTTACGATGACCTATAAAACAAAATAATATCATAATCCGGTAAAGTATGTAATCTAACTTATTCTGAGTTGTTTAGTTTGGCGGATCGTATTACGTCATCTGGTTGACGGCTCCATAACTTTTATTGAACGTACATATACATATGTATTTACAGTCAAGAAGCATACCTACTGAAATAGAGAATTTTCCCTAACCAGGAAATGTTGCAGAAAATACAACGATTCATATCCAATAGTTTCTCTTTAATATATTATTTTCATTTGTGCGTTTAGTTTAGATAATCGATTGAGTATGGGATTAGGAAACCGTGACAGGATTAAACGTACCAAATTTTCTTTAATCAATATACCTATCTAATATAATTTATATGCGTAGATCTTAACAGACCTCTACCTTAGGTGTTCAAATGGACCAATTGGGGATTGGCCCGGCAGGATGCTGGGACAAATCCCGGTAGGCGGACCATTGCCAAATACATTTATCTGCTTACATTTTCAAAAATAATATCATCGCGTTTCTAGAACGTTTTTAGTCGGGTTTAATGTGTAACTATATAAAAAAAATATATATTATATGCATTGGCAGCATTAAGTTGTTTATAAATGAGTGTACACGACTGGGGTCTTTTCAGTCTGATTCAGTTAATAGCGATTGTTTATGATTGTTCACCTGAATATTCTAAATAATGATGGTTCATCATATAAAATCTTTTTTTACTTTTGTAACATTGCAATGCGTTATGTCACTGAAGGCGTGCGTACATGTATAATTTAGATTTGGGCCAAGTGACTAGTAGATTTGCCCAATAGTAGGGGATGATATCCGGTCAAAATCAATGACGAATGGAAGATAGTATAAATTTTGCGTAATCTATGAAATATTAGAAGTGTTTTAATATTTCGCACAATTGATAGACTTCAGTTCATTTTAAAGCATTATTTGTGGGGAAATGGAAACTACAGTGCGACTCATGTATATGAAGTCTTCTACGTCACGTGATCTTTGCGTGTTGACTTATCATAGAAGATACTCTATCTCTGGCACTATTGACGGGAATTAAAAACTTTCTTTTCTGTTTCTACTTCTCACAATATTTCAACATTCGAAATAATTCTCTTCGTTTGCTTCTGCAAAGGCTTAGGCATTTTACTGTTGATAAAACTCCACGCGATATCGAACACACACTGAATTGTGGCCGCGGAAAATATAGCGGGGAAAATAAATACAGGGGCCGGATTTTAGATCCAGAAAGGACCGTGGTGACTTGATATAAAAATTCCACTGTACTACTAGTCTCTGATCCCACCATCACAAAGGTACTGGCGCCGCTACTGAAATCAAATGATAAGTGTATTAGGTGTTGTCTCCTCTCCGTGCCGACCGTGAGTGGTTTGAGCAAATATTCGACGGATAATCCTCGTAAATGACCTTTCATGATTCCCTCGCATCGATCGGGTCATTTGAATTTAGAATATTTGAAAACCGTTTCCCTCTGTATGTTTAACCATATTAGAATCCGAGTTAGGTAGTGAATACGAAACCTCTTTTGACCCCAAAGCTTCATTTCGTTCTAATATAAAAACACCGTACAGCCACTCTGATATTTTAAATAATAAAACTACTTGTTACTAGTCTGTTATCAACACATTGGAGCGGGACATATTATTATGGGGGGAAAATATTTTATATAGCTAATAAATATAATACATTACCGATGATACTGTGTCAATGGGTCAACAAGCAGGAAATTCATACACGGAATTAGTCTGATCCAAAAATAATTCTATCCGCGTCGGCATTTTTCGTCGAAATCGCCTGATTAGGCCAGGGTCACGATTAAATTTTGTTCGCCTGTATTTATTTACTATTGTGTCACATCTGCAGTATCTAATATTTATAGACAACTCGTAACGAACGAACTTACTTGAGAAAAGTACAACAGTTCGCATTGTAATACGTAGCTAATAAATTGCTGGGCCACGATTGTTTTTCTCGTACACATCCCACGATAAGTTTTATGTATTGATCCAATTAACCACTTCATACCACATTATATTTATTTATTGACTATATAAATCATGGCCGTACACTAGTCGCGACATGATCCACTCTAGTCCAAGAATGAACGGTAACATAACATAACATGCATTTTTGCGTTCGTACATTCTCACAATATGTACCTACTGTGGTATGTTTAGAACGAGTTTCGTCCAATAAACCCAACATATTATTAATATTCATACTTTCTTATCATATGCTTAGACAAAAAAAATTCATTGGAATGGTTTATTTTTCGAATGTACCTAAGTATCGAGTTGTGTTTTTGTGATATTCCTATCATTTTTTCGAAGTTAGTTTTTGATAATTCGTTTAACATGTTTTTTATAAAACAAATAATGTCTTTAAATTTGAAATAGGTACTACAATTAGTTACTATTTGCGGAAATAATCTTTCTAATCCCTAAATAATATTAATTGTGTCAGCGTGTAATTAATGTGTAGAATTCCGTTTTACAAAATGGTAATATAAATTAGGTATATTAAATTCTACAGATTGTTTTTAAGTCAATAACTATTTTGGTTGTAACACAATTTTCAGGACTAAAATTATTGTTTATCTATAGAATGTAACATTTATCATTTTCATGAAATTATCTTGTTTTCTACACTAAACGTGATCTCGTGATTATACGATTTTCTTTTCACCGCTACATTTAATTCCAGATTTAGATGATAGTACTTATATATTTAGGTGGTGAGGATTAAACTACATACTACAAGTTACATATAATTTTAAATGAGTTAGTGGTAGTTTTCTCATCATCCCACACCTATTAATAATATGTGTGAAGCAGGATTTAAACAGGTAGGTAACTGTTTTGTGTGTACATGTGTACAAAATGTCGTTATTATTTTCATAGTAACCATAAACAATTTGAATGGTTTGGCTTGACTGTTCCCCCTTCAAACACAAAAAAAACATGAATAAATATCGATATTTTTTCGTATAATAGTAAATAAATATCGTTTAAGAACGAGACATATAATATACAGCATATATAGACCGCACGCCACTGATTGCATTATTTTATTAAACATATAAACCTATAGAAAACCTTCTTGTATATAGATGGAGCCTAAACGTGTAATTGTGGAGGCAAAAAATTACGACTAGGGCAACTAACTTTCATACAAACTGTTATAACCAACCTACCCATTTTATGTTGCATACAAAAGTGGCTCTTGCGTCAAACTGAATTTGCCTTCAGCGATATTTATAGAGAAGTTACAGATTACTCCATCTGAAAGAAGATTCAACATCTTTGCGCCTCTCTTCGCACCAACTCCTCGTGTATCCTGAATTCATAGATATATTTTTTCTGTGAATAGTTAGTTGTTAAGGTCTTGTAACATTGAAGTGATATCAAGAAATATATAAAAATAACAGATAATAAATATATGTGTGGTTTTGTAATATATATACAGATAACTGTATCCATCCATGGCTGCCTATCAAACGTCACTCATCTTTAGACAACTGATGTTCATCTTAATTTTCGTTATAGGTAATTTACACTTTTCTACTTGGTGCTACTTAACAAGTTTGTTGCATCGATTTTACAAATGCAAAATCCACGCTGAAAAAAATTATACCTATTTATAATATTATAATGTATTCTTCTTCTTCGGCCATATCCGCCCCTTAATTGGAGCATATGGATTCCACGCGGCGCCTCCAAGAATCTTCTTGCTTCGTTCCAGGTCAAACCAGCATCCCGTAGCTCCGCCGTATACACCCTGTAGATAGTATTTAGCGGCCTTCCAGGACGCCGGAATCCGGTCGGCTTGAAGAACAGGCAAGCCAGGTTGAGGTTCTCTTCTAGCAACCGCAGCACGTGGCCGAGCCAGGTCCAACGTCGCCTCTTTACTCTCAGCGTGATGGGAGGGATACAATATTGATTTTAAAACGTTTCGGTTTTATTCAGTATGCTTTGTGTTTTATAATGTATTTTTTCTTTTCATAAATTTTACTTCTTTCTTATGTGAGTAAGAAAGATTCTAGTTTCTTCCAACTTAGCGATGCACTCTCAAGCCTGTGAAGGTTATTTATCGTTTTCCGACGCCTTTCAGACGCGAGTTTTTCAAAGTGGAAAAGCAGCCCACCATACTTTTCTTTTATGTTTATATATAAAATATACTCGTACATAGTCTGACTTACTTTTACAAGCGGCATCAAATATTTCAATGTGTCTCTCATAACTTATTTACATGGTTTCTGTATTCTTTTTCACCCATCAAATTGATTAGTCAATCCGCCTTACAATGCGTAGGTACATTGTTAATAATTTGGCGACTGCTGCAACTGTTCACACAACATGTTATTGGTCCATTCGATTACATTTTTTAGATATGTATATAATAATATTAAAAAATGAAAGACAGGTAGCCGTATAGAGTTGTTAATCTATTTGACGTACTGTTAATCCAGGACCTATATATTGAAATACAAAACGATTAAATTGTTTCTTTTGTTTGATAAATAACGCCTCAAGGTGAAAAGTCTATTGACTTGTCGTTATAATAATATTATCTTGTTTACGTTTGTGGGTTACCTGAATTGCAGATTATGTAAGATAATAATTATTGTTGTTTTTTTAATGCCTTGCCGCGTGTCTTAATATAAATAATAAGGTATAGAGACAAATGATTAATTAGGTTATCTTAATTTAAAAATAGTTGTTAATTTATAATTGTATTTATTTTACAGCTTGCCTGTGCAACCCTACGCCGGCGACGCTCACCCCGACGAGTGCTGACGGTGGTCCGGTGTCTCTCGCTGGACCCGTATCCACGATCGTGGCTTACCTGCCCGATGAATCCGTCATACCGCTGGGCGCGCGCCAGCCTCCTGTCACAAACTCCCGCGCGGCGAAAGCCATCGGACATTTCCCCAAGTCGACGATACCGGTTCTGCCGTCCCCGCAGCCGCCCGATCTTCGCGCTGTGTCCATCACATTTCCTCAAACACCAAAAGATGACGGAACTCCTTCACTACAGAGCGAGTTGTCCATCCGTCTCAGGATCGCGACGACGCCGCCTGTCGCGGTGACAACGGAAGACGCTGAAGATGTTCAAGCCACGGAGGCGCCTCCGATAAACGTCACCACATCGCAGCCGAACGTTACTTTACCTGCAAATAACACGATCAAAAATGATACCGCAATAGAAACGATAGACAACAGTACCGTGAAGTCTAATAATACCAGCTCGTCAGTTGCGGAAACTGAAGAATCTTCAAAGAATGATTCGTCCCTTGTTCCTATGACCATTCCATTCACGCCGCCCACTGTGAATGAAACCGAAGCTGAAGAATTAGAGGTATCAACTGCGAAGGCGCTATCATTGGAGACTACAGTGGAACGGAGAGAGGCCGGTGGCAACGTTGTAAGCGGAATAGCCGCCCAAGGCATCAACAATGGAGGAGGAAACCGTCTGGATGCCGCTGCAGTAGCTGGGATATGTTTTGGGTGTCTGGTGATCGTGGCCCTCTCCGGAGCGGTCGGCTTTGTGCTGTACAGGCGACGTTACCTCAACAAGCCTCAAACCCTCAACGACAAGTGCTCCAACCCAGACTCCAGCGGATACATCGACGATAGCACCATAAGAGTAAGCATTCTTTATTATTAAACCATGACAGTCTCCGGTAAATTTAATTAGGAGGCATTGTGATTAGCCATGATATATGAGACGGATGATTTGATTGTCAAACAGCCTTCTCAACCGGTTGTCCCCACTCCTTTCGCTATTCTACAACACAGGCATTTGGCCATTGGAAGACCTGTGGCACTCATAAATTGGTGCATCTATCTGGGGCATTCAATGTTTGGTTTAATATACCGATGCGGCATGTCTATATTAAGCAATGACAAGTAGATTATTTTTCTAGATGCCTTTGTGGATACCTCGCATTTACTATCAAGGTTTCTTTAAGGACTTTGGCACGCAAACTACTCTACTTGATGCTAGTCAAATGAAAATAGTGCCGGTTTAGAAAATATGCCTTATTGAAAACTATTCTTCTACCCGCATCGGGTATTGCTAATTTGAATTCGGCCAGGGCCTATGAAACCGCCTTGCAAAAACCCTAGAAAACTCTTTGTAGCGCAAGGCGGTGGTGATTCTGATGAATATTTTGTCGTATTCATTGGGAACTGAGGACTGCGATTTGTAGTCGAGTTTTTCCCGTGGCAAAAGAAATGTCGCATAGGACTGATATTCTAAGCATATACTTATCCTATCGTATGTGACTGAAGTCACTGGATCTGAAAGGCATGAATCATCATTACATGTCACCATTTATTATTTTTATTCTTTTTATTACATCAATACAGAAATTAAATAGTGCATCTCTTCCGGCCTCTAATAAAAAGTTCAGGTTGTGCCGCTCCTTGCTAAAAATTTGACAATCTAGGAGTAAATGTAGGACGTCCTGGTCGCTTCCGTCGTCGCATAGACAATTTCCATCAGATGTTATTTTAAACCGATGCAGGTATGCTCGCATGACTCCGTGACCTGTAAGAATCTGAGCCATCTCAAAACACAGCCCCTTATGCACCCTGACGTCTCGTGCTGCTGAATTAACACCTTTAGTTATACATACCTGTAGGTCACAAGTTCATCGCCAGACTCAAAGTGTAGAGTATCTGGGTATGAAGAATGTGCATGGAAAGTGCAGTATTCGGGATATTAGGTGGGGTAAATGTTGAAGTCGGCGGCATCTGCCAGATTTTGTTAACACCGCCCCATCCCGCCGCCGCCTTATAAATCAATAAAAAATATGGATATTTTTTTAATGAACCCCCCCCTCCCATAATGGCGTAACATATTATTAAAATCGGAATGCCTATCATTTTTTTATTAATGAGCTGAATGTCCACTGGCATACAACTTGACTGATAACTCGAAAATGTTCAATTATTAGGAATTATTATCGAATGTCCGTCTTATAACCCTTTGATCTTTATTTTTACATCTCAAATAATATTACGTCAATACTATTTTAGGAGGCGCCTACTTACATAATAATTTACTATTATAAGCAAAAACATAAATAAATATTTACTTTTCTCATTCAATTGGTCTACTTATTTGCCTTTGTAATGTAATAATGTATTATTATTAAAAACAGGTCAATTACTCACAAAGTAAATATATTCTTTGTAAAATATGGCTTTAGTTTTAGTTACCTATGTCTTAGTATGCTGCAATTACAATATTATATTGTTTAATAAGCGTATTATTAGCTTTTTAAAATCATATTGAAAGTAATTGCGTTCTGGCCATGATAAATTAGATTATTAGGTTTTATAATAAGTATTTCCAAATAACTTTGTATAGTGCTAACTCTATATCCATCTCTATAATATGTAGTGTGGAAGGAAATAACTGGTGCTGGTGCTGGGAGCATAGAAATGTACATTAAAGATGATCAGAGGGGAACTAATACTTTTCTAGATTTACACAATAAGTGTTTCATTTATACAATGAGCATTATCAAGTAAGACATTTCATGTTTTATGGTATTTTGTTGAATACAACCGAAAAATATCATTAAATTGATCATGACTTCAATAAAATAACAATATAAATTTAGTGGTTTATTAGTCGATCGCTATTTTGGTTGTCATACCATTATTAAGACTACAAAGATAAATAAGTAAAAAAGTACTCACTGAAAAAGACAGGATCTCCCTTATTATTTCCTGCAGGAATTATTTCAGAAATAATAAGTATTTTTAAAAATCAGTCATCAGAGGTCAAATCCATTTAAAAGAAATGTTTTTTTTTTGAATTCCATAATGTAATTTATAAAATGAGTTTATCACTTTACAATTTATATGTGTCTCATATAAAAATTGTTTTGTTTCCTTCACTTAGGAAACTTTACCAAATATGTGTATTGAAATTTATCACGAAATACAACTTAAAATTTTACCAGCTATCCCTTTCTTACATTACATAGAGTCTATATTCTATAAAAGTTCAAGTTTTCAATGGGAGGGAACGAGATGGATGGTGAAGCGGGGGGAAACCGGCACGCCAGCTTATAGAAGAAAGACTCTAGCTCCTTTTCTAGTCCCACCACACAGTAATGACAATAATTATTATAACATTAAATAAATTCAAACTCATACTTTACGAAATTCATGAAATAATGAGCAAAATACGTCTCGTAAAATAGTTTTTATATGTGATGAATATCAATTATTAGTGATAAACACATTTTATGAAGTAAGTATCATTAATCTACCAAACTCTAAGTAAAAACTAAATCTCTCGAATCTATGTTAGTTTGTTTCTTTGAATGAGTGAAAATTTAAGTATGCCTCATTCAAACAGATTTTTTTTGACATTGTATTTATTGCATGTTTTCTTTTTGTTTCCAGGAAAATTCGGAAGAAATGTACAGCCTCGACAATGATTCATTTTTGAACTCCCTCGAAGCTATGACCATTCAAAACTACTGGACGGATAGCGTGAAGCACACCAAACTCTGAACAGACCACAGACCAGTGATTTCATTTCACAAGAAGAAACTAATAAAAATCATCATTCCTTTTGCTGGATGTATACAAAAAAAAAATGCATTGTGATTGATTCTTCACAATGTATAAAAATATTCAACAATGAGTTTCCAGAAAATATTGTAAAATGTTTGTTAGATCAGTCTTATATATTTTTCTCGTAAATCTGATTAGTACAAAATTAAAATACTATGTTTATTTTTCATTCTATTTTTCCAATCTATGATGAAAAGAAATGTATTTTTCATAGCGTGATTTCCACTATAATGCTTGGATTATTATTAGACGTGAAAAAATCACGAGTTTCGCATCTTGCATGTCAAATTTTATAACATGACACATTTTTTTTTTCTATATATATAATTTATGAGATTGTACACATGTGATATAAGATTTTAATATTGAATAATGTCAAAATGGCAATATTAGAGGTGTTTAGGCTTAATCTTTATAATCCTTATAATTTACATGGTTGATACTTGATATTCATTTCTCAATAAGCTTGACAAAGACAGCATTGTAAAATATTGTGTTTTATCAAATATCATATATTGTGTTTTATCAAATATCAAATCAAATCATGGGTAAAATACCTATGATTTGATTGAACTATAATTATCGTTGGCTTTCCTATACATTTTTTTCAACACGTTGCTTCATTCATGTTGCATTGTTTTCTTAACAATACAATCATTTTTTTGTATTTACTGGATAACATGTAGTAAGTGTACTTTTAATTATCCGGGATAACAATGAGGAGGAGAGGAATGGACAAACTAAAACATGGATAATCCGAAATATTAATTTTTATTCTGTTTTAAAATAATAAAAAACAAAGTATCAATTAATGAAGGCCTCTCCAAATCGATTCCATTCATTTTAGTCATGTGCGTTGAGTTGATACGTACTTCCGCAGAACGTAACTAAACTCTATGTTCTATGTCAACCTGTTAGATGTCTCAGGTACCAGATTTATCCAGCGGTTCTCTCGTCTTCAAGCTGCGTCCATTTCTATTACAGACAATTATTTTACTTATTTAATATTAAAAGCGTATTCCTTTTGTTTACGGATAATCTGTAACCGGATAATTGAGAGTTCACTGTAAAATAATATCTTTGTCTTTCCTCTTTCACCGTGTCACATCAAGTAAAAACCAGTCTGTAAATTTATCATCGCCTATTTTTTGATTATCTTGTGTAAGTACTAGCTACAATAAACCATATCTAGAATAATTATTAAAAATATTACATAAAACGAAAAATAAATATTTTTAATATTATCGTGGTGATTGTAAAAAGCAATTTTAAATAATATAATGTTAAAAAATTATTATGTGCTATAAACTATATCATTACATTACTATTGTATCATGATTCAAAATATATCACCCGTTAGTAAACTAATTAATCCTCACGTCAGCTGTAGGTAAAATCATTTCGATTATATTTCTTCGGTGAAAATTTTCTAAAGTATTTGACTCAGTGTTTAATATAATGATCTCAGTCATAGTTGTTAGATTATAAAGTAATATTTTGTGTTAAGAAAATTGTTAAATATCCTATATTAAATATTATGTTCGATTAATATTAGTCCTTAAAATCTAAGTGATCATTCTAAATATGTGTACCTTTTGGATTGCTCTGTTTTAATACTATATATTATTTATTTCAAACGATATCTGTTAATATAAATGGAACTTGTACTATTTACACTAAAATTTCAATATTTTTTTCATATTGACTTACAAACTTTACACAAACTACTGTCCGACTACAAGAAATCGGCAATAACAGGAAGTCACTGTAGTCGCATATAGAAGACTTTTAAGTGACGCACCTGTCATGGCGACAACACGTGCTAGAGGCGTGTTTAAATAATGTGTCGGCTCTATTTTTAAATGCGACTCTTATATTCTTCGCAATAAACCAAAAGTTTACTAATAATAATTCTAACATCACTCTTGATCTTTTTAGACATATTTTTATTATAAAAAGCTTCAAATTACGTAAATTGATAGATCCGTACACGTAAATGAAATGATAAATTTGGGGCGTTCCTCATTTGAAAACGGAAGTGCGGTTAGCTTCACTGGAGGGGATTGTTAGTTCACAGTTTTAACACGTGGACAAGAAGTTCTTGTTCGACAGTACATCTTTTATTGAAAATTGTAAATAATATCCGTAGGATATGGAGTAAAGTGTCTATACTTTTTTCTTGAATATTTAATCAATAATTGACACATTGAAATGATTGAATTCAATTGAAATTGAATGGAAACATTGCTACAGAAATCATAAACAAAATTCTCGCAGAAAAATCCTTCGATACAACATGCAAAATATCGATAATTTTTCACAGAATCGGTAACTTCCTTTGGTACGATATGAGACCATATATATTGATTTATATGATATCACGTCCTAATAAATTTGAGGAGGCGAGACGAAACAGAGACGTACACACTGAACTACAGACGTGAGAAAAACTCTTTGAAACAATTTATATAACACCAACAAAGCGTATCAGTATATTTACATTTTGGCCACTTGCAACACCTAAAGTCATGTGGTTGACATGCTTAACGAAGAATCAAGAATAATTCTTATTCTAAAATCATTAAAAAAGAACGTCCTATCTTTATTCAGGCCTCTTTTCTATCCATAGATCGATGTTTTAAAATATATTCTTACAATTATCGCAGAATTTATGTTTTTTTATGATATTCTTTTGAATGCTGCAAATTAATTAAATTATAAATCTTTATTCAACTGAAAATAATATAGAAATCTATTCAACAATCACAAATACATAATACAGCATGCTTACCATTATAATATTATATTACCGATTTAGAAAAAAATTTAATGTTTTACTATTATACATTTGTTACTTATTTTAACTGTTTATATTTTATGAATAAATATTTCAATTTAGTAGTCCGTCCGCCTCGAGCCATGTATTTTTATGTTAATATATACAATCTTTATTTTCATCCATTACTAATATATATATTATATATTTTTTTTAATTAAATGACAGCATATTATTAGGTATCTGTTTCTACTTTTAATCTTAGTACATTTAAAAAATGATCATTTATTTGTTTTTTTTACTTCGGCAATATTATTTCTGAAATACCTACATTAAATATATATTTTAAACGTGTCATTTTCCGTCCTAATTTCTTGTTTCACTGTCACATAATTATAATGAATGTTAACCTGTAAATAAATGTTTTATAATATATATTGGTATACAAAAAATAATATTCATGCATCCAGGAGTAGCCAATATCGGCACATCGGTACAATAAAAAAAAACACTGCAAGAGAAAATAATTAATATCTACATTATTTTATCAACAGATAAAATAATATTTGTTTTTAAATTGTGGTAAAGTGAAATAGTTTCTAATGACATCTTACGGAATTTATTTTGAAATGTATGTCTTGAAGTTCCATCTTTTAGCTGAATTCATAAATACATTGAAATAATTAAAACAATTTAAACTCTATTATATATTCTGCTGCTATACTGGATCTGAATTAAGATGGTACATATATAGCTGGAATCCACATGCTGTCCCGCTTTGATGTTTCTCTAAAGTCTAACGCAATAACCAACATAATTTAATATCAATATATCAATACAATGTAAGGCATTTTAATTTTAACAGATTATATTTTAGATTTGTTGTGTTCTTTGCTCTGATTCATGTGTGTTACATATGTTACAATGTTACATACTTTTCAAAAGACAGGGACAGCGTGTCTGATTTAGCTAAGTATCTGACTTTTTAAGACATATAGACTATCATGAATATTGATATCATACTCATCACAATTTCAATCTTTTCAAGGTTGGTATTCATGATAGTTTTATAAATACTGGTATATCACTTAAAATTTACCACATATGAAATTAATTATTTATGATGTGGTATGTGTTTAATTCACATAGTAAACTTTATCAAAATTCATGCTTGATAATGTTTACTGTGAAAGCCTCTGCCTGGTATCTTTTCTTCAAGCCAATAAGAATCCAGCGTCCTAAAAGGCCCCAAATACCATTCACTGGGTAGAGCTGTGGGCTACCAATATGACCTGGCAAGACGCAATTGTGAATGACAGGAATTCTTGCTGTACGTCACTGTGTCCATATAGAGACTGAAAAAGAAGCTGTTAACGAAGTATATATAATAATTGTGGTGAATACTAAGTGATTATCTCAGTTTAAAAAGTTATCATTTTCACATATCCATTTTCAATGAAATGTTTTTCCAATTTTATTTTATAATTCATTTTTCCTTTCAAAATAATTATGTATGTAAGGTAAAATTAAGATATGTAATTAGATTTTTATCATAGTTACATAGTTTTAAAGACATAATACCTAATATTAATTTACGAGTGTGCATTCATTCTGCTATGTGCATACAGTATGTATATATTGTACTACATCAAATCAATGATCAGCAAACTTTCAATACAATATTAAAGCTTATTCTGTAAAACACTTAGAATATGCAGTGTACTTCCTAAACTTTAGCATTGCGTACCTATTAACAGAACATTATTTGGACCGTGTTATGCATCTGTAGATTAAGAGATATTTAATTAAAATATATAAATAATATCAAATATGTATGTATTGTGTACATAACAACAGCTAAAAACATAGATCCTTATTCCTTTAAAAGAACTTTGAAAGAAACACCAATGCACTGATTGCTTTATATATTTAAGAAAAGACAAAAGCCAATAAATTTAGGTACTGGGGCTTGGACTACAACGAGTGCACCAGCGACTGAATTAAGTAAATCAAATTTCTAAGTTAATTATATAATTTTGTTATTAACCTACATAACTGTTTTCAAACAAGTTAAACTCCCAAAACATTCTAATTATACACGGTCGCTATGAAAATAATAATCACATTTTATACCACTTCTATGGAATATAGTCCAATGTTGGGAATAAAAATGTTAATATCTTTTCACACAAAGAAATTGCATTTATGCATTCCGTTTTATTTATAAATAAGTATGTGGTGACCGAAATCTGCTCCGAAGCGTAAGGCCTCAGTGGCAGCGTTTTGCAGTGCCGAGCGTGCAGCGTGCATATTGTGTACACTTGTTTAACATGCACGCCCCATATTCGCAAAACGCTGCCACTGAGGCCATACACTAACTCAGTACTAGTATATTATCTCTCGTTCTCTGAAACCAATGGAAATTATAGGTGCTTTCAAACATAGTGTCGTATTTTTTTACGTCCATAAAATGTTTCGTCGAACAATCCGTCGAGGGAAAGCTACAATGATATGACGTGTCGCTAGGTTTCAAAATCAGCGAAGTCCATAATGGATGAATAGGAGAAAAACAGCTTTTTGTTTTCTCAAGTACCTAAAAAGTCACAAGGGTGAAAGTTTATATTATTTTGATTATAGAATATTTAAAATTAATAAGTTCCACATTTTGATAATGCAGAAATGTTAGAAAGCAGTAGTTCTTCAGTAATTCACAAAAAAGTCAATAATACCTAAAGGTGGACTTGGCTTATTTTGAAATCTAGCAACATGTGTGTTCGTGAAGTGACAAGCGACAAGCTAGGCTTTTGGGACTATGATTACACGGCATTTATACTTGTAACATTTTCTTAGTATAGCTAAAATATTTCTTCATCTACAGATGCATGAAGTGTGACAATACTACGTTTAAAGAATGTTAAAAATTATCACACTTGTTTATTGTTTGCCGACTACCTCCTGTACTAATGTAATGACAGCGGTCTATACCTATAAAACAAACTGGTAATAATGCATGTAAATGCTTTTCTACAATAATCATTTTCTTCAAATCATTTTGTGGTCACTTCCTAGGTTAAGCAGAGAGCGTATGTGTAAACTAAAAGTTTCCAATATTTTTCCAATTGATTGTTAGTTACAGATTCTCAATACATGTCAATGTATTTTTTTCATGTGCGTGAATCATGGAACACTTAACTAAAAAAATACTTATAGTAAAAATAAAGGGGTTGTGTTTGTGTATAGAGTATATTTTTGACTGTAGCTCTAATAGTGTGATTTACTTTATATACAATTTATTGAAGTGTCAACCGAAACAATATTTGTATTTATTTTCTAGCAATTTGTGCAGCTTTGATTAATGTGGAAATTTTTTAACTAAACGGTAAAAATGTTCATTCAAATTTAATAAAAATACATAATTTATTGAATATTTTTCTAATACAGTGGTTCACTTCAAATTGTTTCATGATACGCCGCCGTGCAATTTAACAAGTACCAAGTAAATATCAATGTGTTTTTGAATCGAGAACATGAATCCAATAGGTTGAGCAAAAAATGCTTACAAAAAAATATCTTCATTTTACATTTTTTACAAATTCATTTCATAAAAGTTTCATTTAATCGAAGACGTATTAATGTTTTGATCCCACTGTATTTCTAGCATTGTACATTAAATTTATTAGTTTAGTATATTATTGTCTAAATATATATAAAATAATTACAATGTACCTATACATAATTACTTTTTTGTTGAAAACATTCCACATTTTGTAGTCTATAATGTAATGTACAATATTGTTTTGGACATTTCAATCAATGTTACTAAACAGATTCTTTGTTTATTTTACCAGTGAGAATTTATAATATGGTAATATTTATAAAAATATGTCAAATAATAATATGTAATGTAGCCTGTGATCCTACTTAGAAAATATAATCAATTATAATAATTTTCCTCTTATTTTGTATGTTAATTTGCTCCATATTATGTAGATACATATTTGAGTTTTTCTTTTCATATCGATAAAATAAAACAGTTTGCTCATATTTGGGTTTGCTCTACCCATTTTTATAATTTGAAAAATGAAATTATACATAATACTAATAATATTTTTTGGATATTTTTTTTAATTCTGTAGTACCTGTTTCGAGTCTTCATTGTAATATACCGTCATAATATTTTAACTTAACCTAATTGAATACCTAAATAATTTGCAATTTTAACAAAATGATTATTTCAGATACTGACGCCGGATTTTCGAATAATAATTATCCATATACTTATTACATAATTCCCATTTTTATTTTGGGTATTATACTATGAAAATTTGGCATGTAGTTTTTACTTCAAAAATAGGCTTTGAATGTTTTAGTTATGTAATTACTTTGCAAAAAATCTATGAAATACTGCAATGATGTAACTATTATTATATTATTAAATTGAATATAATATATACTATTGCAATATAAATATTACCCTAAAAAACTAATTTCATGGTCATCCTATTGGGTTGTATTGTGTGTTTTACCATGATTGCGAATTTGATCGACGCCGATTTAACATTGGAGTAAAAGAATGAGCTTATATGAATGCGACAGTGTGCCTATATTCATAATTATGGGAAACTATAAAAGTAATTTACAATTTAATTGGACTCTTTCATCATTGTCAATGATATGAATTTCTTTTTAAATCATTCGATTAGTGTAAAAACATAAATGTAACTGGCAACATATCTATCACTAAAAATAATATTTTTCTTAGATAAGTCTTCGATTGATTGCAAGGAATTTATTTCAATAAATCATGTCAAAGTTTATTACTTATATGAATGTAATAAGTAGTCAATAAACTATTGCAATAATGACATTATTTTCTTTTATTTTTCCGACTTCCTTTTTCCATTTTCTAAATCTGCAGCTGGACCAAGATTATTACATGCCAAGCTCTGTCCCTATACCAATGGCAAGGGGTGGAGTTAGGCTGTAAAGATTCGACATAGATAATGCACACTAAACTTTGTCAGTCATTCGTATTTGCTTTCATTGAACTAAGAATACAATCTGCTGATGGCGCTTGTTAGGTTTTAAAATTCAATTAAACTCTGCTTAAACCAACGCATAATAGTTTAGGTATGCTGTAGGCAATTCGACAAAAATAGTGCACACCTTATCTGTCATATTTACTTATTTTCGTTGAATTAAGAATACAGATGGCGTTGGTTAGTTTTTTTTAATTCATTAAACTCTGCCTATACTAAACCATAATAGATAAAAATGATTCTTCTTATATTAATTAATGTCATAATTTTAGATATTTTATGGATAAATGAATATTTTTTGCCTATTATTTACCATGGCTTGAATTAGGCAGGGTTTCATTTAAAAATTAACTAACATTATCTACACATTGCAGTATTAGTTCCATGAAAACAAATACGATTGACTGACACAGTTTAGTGTGCACTATTTATGTCGAATCTTAACAGCCTACCTTCACCCTTCGCCACTGCCCTATACATAATTATTATAATATATAGTGATGTTCTGTATGGGTAGGTAGGTTACGCGTTTCTTAGGGGCGGAAATAAAGGAGCAAATACGAATATTACAACTTTTGAGAGCAGTGATGTTTTACCATGAAGCAGACGATGTGGTCGCTTCATTAGAAAGTGCTAACATCCTACTTTAAAAGTAATGGTATAGATCTACCATCATAAATTAGCATTTCAGCGAGGGCGCTAGTATGACATTGAGAATATTGCCATAACTAACAAAAAAATGGTAATTTATAATTTTTTATTGGTAGTAGATTTCTGTACAAAACGAGGAAGAAATGCATAGTTGGAAAATATAAAGTAGTATTGTGTATATTTTAGTCATGGAAAAAAATATAATAAAAAAAACGAAAATAAATTAAACTCTAAAGACAGTTAAATAGTATCAACATAAATGGAATTTTAAATGAAACACGATAACTATAAATTACACAAACAATGTAGAAATTATATAACTACTATAATGTTTCAATTCCAGATAGACTATCATCAGATTCTGTGTCACTCTCAGGACCATTTACGGTAAAAATAAAACCAGTCGAGGTCATATTATGGAATTCAAACTTGTAAATGTCAGTTTAGTTAATATACTAAATTTCTGTATAAATCCGTTTACATACACAAATAATAAGTAAGTATTCATTTATATTGCTATCCGACATAGATTTTTATTTATATCATAACTTTGAACAAAACTAAAAAAAACAAGAAATTACTTGCGTTGTAATATAAATGCAACTTGGTAACACTGAAAATAAATCTTCAACTGTCATGGCGACTGGCCGTTGTATTCCATTATCGATATAAATAATTAATTCTTTTTGTCCTTTTTCATCATCGCAGAATTGCCATACTTTTAAAATGATGTCTCTGGCATTCCCACGAACTGTTTTAGAACTACTTGCCATTATGCACTATACTTATTTCTTCTGTATTTTCAATAACACAATATATATCCCGAATTCTGCACGCTGATGTTTCAAAATGTAAACATTCGACTCAGTCTGGAATAAATTTGTCATAACGCCCGATCAGTAAACACTACTTACTGCGAAGTTATTTTCGGCTTGCGCTTCATCTGCGGAGACATAATTTGTTGTTGATTATATTCGATATTGTTGTTTTTAATAAGCAAAACCAAATTGGTAAATAATAATGGAAAATCAGTTAAGTCACACTTTTGGTGCATAGTGGAATACTGCAAAACTAATATATTTTTTTTTTGCAACGATTACAATTTTTCAATAACCATTTACCTAATATCGCCACTGTTCTGGCAGAAGACACTAATTCGAAAAAATGACATATTGAGTTAGTTATACCAAAATGTTCCTTATTTCAAACATTACCGTCTGGAAAAACACACTAATTTTTATAAAATATACATTTACTTAAAAACAGTTTTGTGAAAACGCACTAAATGAAAAATTACGAAATGTTGCCTGGAAATAACAACTAATTGAGTTAGTGTTTTCTGTCAGAACCATTTTTGCTTTTCACCTTATACTGGCAAGCGACTTACCCCGCTTTCAGACGGGATACCGGTGTCACGCTCGTATATAATAAGGAGGTCTTTGTATTCGAACAAAAGGGTATTTGTATTATGTTTATGAACGCCCCGAACTAGCTAATGAGTCAAAGCGTGTATGGTACACTTTTCCGTCGACCGCTACATTCTCAAGCCGCCGGTACACATGTTTTTATGATCGCAGCCAGTTTTATGTTCTAATTTATATCGCGAAATTATGCGTTGACTCATTAGCTCTGCGCGTTCATAAACATAATACAAAGTCCCCTTTATTCGAATACAAAGGCCTCCTTATTATATACGAGCGCGACACCGGTGTCCCGTCTGAAAGCGGGGTTAGTGTCTATATTCTCTACATTCTACAACAATATGATCTGAGAGATTGACAGAGCCTGATTAGCAATTATAAATATTGCTTTTAATAGTCATAGTCCTTTTATTTATTCACTAGCTGACCCGGCGAACTTCGTACCGCCTCTGAATCAAGAAATCTTGTGTTAACTTATTAGCTGAATTTAATTCAGTTTTTATGAATACTCAAAATTAATTAAGTTCAATAAATGTGCAAAAATAAAATCAAAATGAAAAGTATTTTAATTACATTGAAATGAATGTAATTCACGTGGCAGCAAGGCATTTCCTTTATTGAAGTGAATAGATATGATTCGCGTAGCATTGTTGCACTACTTTCTGTTAAACTATTTGGTGGATGGGTTACACTCGGGTCGATTCCCTTCATTGAAGTAACTTGTGCTATACGACATTTTTCGTTTTGTTGTCAAGTGCGAGAACGAACAAAGTGGATGGTTTGCCGACACGTGATCATGCTACGTACAATTGACCGTGAGAGAAACATTCATTTTCTAGATTCAGGCCACAAACACTCAAGGATTGGCCTTGTGATTTGTTGATCGTGGTTAGCAATGATGTTCGGGAACACTTTGTTGATGAGGTCGTCCTTCGTTGAGACGAAATTGCAGAAATTCAGCGGAAACGAAATCAATCCATTTGATTCGTCGACAGGAACACTGCCGTTACCGATAGTCAGCAATTGCTTGGAGAAATCTTCGGCAGATGGATCGTTTAGCAATGCAACGCATGTTTGTCGTCAGCTGAAGTTTCTTCACATAGCGCCACAGAATCGATGATTTGAGGCAAGGGTGTATTTCATCGGCAGCGGTGGATCTTGGAATGACTGGTAGTGTTTGGCGGAAATCGCCAGATAGTAGAATCATCTTGATCGCAGATCTTTCATAGTTCGATTGAGTGCTTCCAATGCGCGTTTGTGCGCCATTGTGCATTCATGCCAGGTGATGATTTTACTTGCTTCCAAACCTTGGCCATTGCTGAGTGTTTCGCAATGTTGCATGTTGGTTTTTGAGTCGTTTGAAGGTTTAATGGCAATTTCAACGCTGAATTAGCCGTTCAGCATCCTTCTAGCAACGTGGCCGCTATCCCGAAAGAAGCAACTGCTACATCAATTTTGGATCTCGCACGAACAGTGGCGAAATCATGAACATGGGGAATGTCTTCCCAGTTCTACCGGGCGCATCGAGGAAACATAAGCCACTATTTTCATCATCAATTGCCTTCATTAACGTATCGTACACTTCCTTCTGTTGGGGGTTCAACAGTGGTACATTCGTTCGAACTGAGTAGTTCAATGCATCTCAATCATATTCACGTTCACGTTCCAATTCTAGATTGAAAGAGTCGTTTATTCCGCGATGTGGCGTTGGCATTCCTAACTTGACTAACAAACTGCCGCACATGAGGTAACACATATCTTCGATCAAAAGCAAAGCCTGGTCATGTATCTACTCATTCACCCCGAGATCGGGATTCCCTGAACTGACACGAATTCAATGTAAAATGTCTTCTGACATGTCATCCTTGTACTTGTTTCACAGTTCATGTGGATTCGATGGGAAGCAAGTCGAAATAATGATAGCAAATAATGTGCGTGTCTGACTTGGAGATGCAGAAACAATAATTACTTCAGCGATTGTCATGTCCCAATGAGTATCGTTTTAAAGTAAACTGAACCGTTGACATGCAGCATGAAATATTGGGCACACTACACCATTGACAGTTTGAAGTGATTCAAATGATGTCGACCCACGAACATTCACCGGCAACAACCGCAAGTAGAAGCATTCGTCATTCTTCGGATGAACTGTGTAATTGCCACCAAGAGCATCAGCAAAACGCACATCCGTATGATCAGGAACTGCATCGCCTTGCTTCCGACAATGAAATTTCTTCGATGAAGCGTTCCAAGTGTAATAACGTGGCTTCTCAGAGTAGAGCAACGTTCGTGCAAACGGATCGCTTTGGCAAATTGAAAAGAAACTAGTCAATGTTGTCGCTGAAGGTGTTTCAGCACGTTCAACAACATTCTATGCGTTGAAATTAATTCGTTGACCATTCTCCAGATGCACTGCCAAATGTACAACGGTGTGATGACGTTCATGAATGGGGAATGAGAAAATACGCCAAATCGCTTCATTGCAGCTCACATATCGACTAACTTGATAGTGCGTGATTTTATCGTTGGTATTGGGAGTTTGAACACCAAAAACCGCCTTTGGTGACATATTTGCAGATGTATTTGATGGACTTCACTGAATTGCAATACTCCACGTTGCAATGCGCCTTGAATGTTTTGGAAAGAACTGGCAAATACGGAACAATCCAAGTGTTGTCGACCACGATATCGTTTCCTTTCACTTTCGTTGTGATAGTTCTACCGTTATCATCGGGTGATCGACGCCGATATAGTGGATAACCATCGTTCACAGTGATAGTCTCCGCCGTCAAATTTTGATGGCGCTACACGGTCCGTGAATCATGTTAGTAATTACAACATCATGCAGGTCTGGATCGGTTTCGGGATCAGGAATCTCGCCACATATGGTGTCATCTATTTGGTCTGGTCGAATTCTTTCAACTAACCAAATAAGAATGTGTGCATGCGGTAAGCCTCGTTTTTGCCATTCAATCGAATACATCCAGCATCGAGTATTCCCAAAGACGCGATGATTAACAATGTAGTTCATCAGCGACAGGATTTTTTGTTTGAAGACACGTGCGGTGATGTCGTGTTGATCATTTGATGTTTGTCCGGGGGCAGCAATTGAACAATTTCTATCCATTTCGGATTGCACGTAAAGGTGATGAATAGATCTGGACGACCGTAATGACGAACATAATATTATGTCATTGCATATTGCGCATATTCATGCATATGACGCGGGCTGCCAATATACGTCGCCAGTAGAATAGTCAATTGACCAACATTAGCTGCATCTCCTTCGGTGCTGATTGCATCACGTAAATGAATATACTCCTCCGAACGCAGTTTGGCTTGGTTCAACCGAATGAAAGTGAAGCGCTCCGTCTCGATTTTGACGTACAAAACGAACAACAAACGACGAACAAATAACGAACAAAAAAAATCATCGAAATCAGTCAATCAGTTCTTGAGATATCATCAAAAAGCCGCTCCATACGAAATGTATGAGAAAATTAATTTTCTTCACAATTTTTTTTCCGTGATTTTTTCGATGTTTTAATAGTTATTCTGCTAATCGGGGCGGAGAGAAATCCAACAAATCAATGATCATAAAAATCGGTTGTTGTTGTTGTTGTGGTATGTTTGGCGTGTAGGGCACCGGGGCAAGCCCCATATCCCTTTCATCTGTATGATGGCGTGTGATGGAAGTCTCCTCCCTTGCGGGTTTTTCTGTAATATCTGCATCATGGCTTGTTGGTTTGAATTAAAATAGTGTTTCTTTTTCTTCCTTTCTTCTTTCTTCACTCTTGTCGGCGCTCGTTCGTTTCTCTCTATCTTGGTCTGGATCTAGGTCCTTTTGCTGGTTAGTCTTTTCATGAGTTCGTTGGCGATATCGATGGCGTTCTTGAGCGCCATCAGCGCTTCATTGATTTGGTCTGGCTCCGAGATAAAAATTGGTCCAGCCGTTCTTGAGTTATAAATGGTGTAACTCGTATCGTTTTCAAGCAAATTGAGCTGTTGATATGAAGCACGAAATGTTGGGCATACTACACCATTGACAGTTAGACATTTCGACTATCATTCTTTCTTTTGTTTGTTTGTTTCTTGGTTATTGTTTCTGTCATGTATCAGAGATGGCGTTGTATACGGATTTAAATTTTTTGTGATTTTCTTTTATTTTCGAATGCGTGAGGTTCATTGTTCAAAATGTCAAAATGTATGAGAAAATGAAATTTATTTTTTCCGTGATTTATCCGATGTTTTAATAGTTATTCTGCTATTCGGAGCGGAGACAAATCCAACAAATCAAAGATTATAAAAATTGGTGCAGCCGTTCTTGAGTTATAAATGGTGTAACTAACCCGACTTTGTTTTATATATATAGATTTATTATTTTATAATCAAAATCGATAACAAGCCACTGATGTATATAATACATTAAAAAGATTATTTTAGATGTAGTCCAGGTGCGTTACCTAACAACCCGTATACATAATCAGAGAGACATACTTTCTTCTGTGATTTGTCTACTTGAGATGATAGTATACACGAAAGGTTATGGTACCAGGTCGGGAAGTGGTCGTGACTCCCAATCCTCACCTCCGTAACTTGGTACTTGATGAGAATCCCGCGCGTACATCGGATTCGTCGGAATCATATAAAGTTTGTTTTGCAAATTGTCTACCTGAGACGATAGTATACACGAAAAGATATAGCACCATGCCAAGGAATCGACGTGGCTCTCGCTTCTCACATCCTCGATGGGCACCGCGAGCGCACCTCTGATTCACCTGCACAATATGATATACCTACACGGTCTATTTTGTAATTCGTCTACCTAAGACGATAGCAAGTAATACACGAAAAGTCACGGTAGCAGCATCGGAAGTAGTCGTGAATCCAACTCCTCACTACTTAACTTGGAACTACAATTACACTGTGTGAGCATCTTAGTTTCGTATGTATATGAGAGACGCAGTATGACTTTGTATATTATTTAACGCTGGTCATTGTCAAGAATATAGGCATGGTGCCATTGTATCCAGCCAGTGTATTGGTTACTTTGGTATTAGCATCATTCTTCTTCTTCATAGCAGGAACCTCATGGCCGAAGGTCGTTACTCGTATGGGTTCCACCCCTCTGTATACCCAACTTTAATTAACTGAATTAACTACGAATTCAATATGTGTTTCTACTAACAAAGCTCACGTGACTCTTCTAACATGAAAGACGCAGTTGTTTCATTTGTGATATTTCTACCCGAGGCAATAGGAAACCAGAAAAGTCATGTTTCCATGTCATGCCTATCACGAATCGCCACCTAACTTGACTACATGCACATGGTTAATTTTCTATTAAGCTGCTGCTGAAACACTTCTTCGTAATAATTATGAGAGATGCAATTTATTTTATGATTAGTCTGCAAGAGCCATATGCAGTAACTCAATTGATTTTTCTGGGACAACAAGGTGTCTGTAGGTGGATGTATATTCGATGAAATTGTTCGCAAAACTTTTGACCGTCTGAATAATGTCTTCAAAAATAACCCTTAAGCGCAAAATGTTAAACCAGTGTGTGCTTCCCGTAATCACAAGTGCGTGTGAAACATGGACCCTAAGTAAAGGAGAGACCCAGAAACTAGCACAGCGTGGTATAGAGAGGTGCATGCTGGGCATAACGCGAAATGACAAAAAGCGGAATGATCGTATAAGAAAACAGAGAAGGGTTTGCGATGTAATAGTGTTCTCTAAAAACCACAAATGGAAATGGGCTGGATACATAGCTCGAAAAAGGGACAACCGATGGACAAATGTAGTCATCCAGTGGTACCCAAGAGGTACAAATCGTCCGCAAAATAGACCTAGAGGCCGCTGGATCGATGAAATGGTTAAGTACTGCGGAAGTACGTGGCAACATAACGCACAGGACCGAGAGAAGTAGAATCAGCTTGGAGAGGGCTTCATCCAGCAATGTATTGATTCAGACTGATGATGATGACTCTAACGATGCTACTTTTCCACCAATGATAGTTACTCTGAAATTACCTTTATTAATATGTCTTGTTACCGCCTAAACCATGGCATCCTCAGAGGATCGAAGGCCATGAGGCCTGAATCATCACTGGGCTGATTCATGCAAACATGAGCAGATCGACTGCGAGACAAATTTCTAGCCCGTAAGCTTAGATGTATGAAAATTTTATAGTCGCCCTTTAGAAACTTAGCCAACAAAGTCTAAACTAAATAAGTATTATTTCATAAATACGTAGGTATTAAGAATAATTACTTTCTCAGCATTAATAATTTTATCAGAAGCCTTGCCATTAAATTCGTCCCTAGCATAAAAAAAATCATTGACCTAGCGTAAAAAAAGAGCATCCATAAAGCACTTACCTACTTATATTAAAGTCATGCATAATAATAATTAAATACCTATAAATTCATTCATTCCAAGCCATTCAATGTCTAATGTATTTAGTTTAAAATTATGTATACTAAGATTTTATTTATAAGAATATGTCTGTGGTCATTTTGTATGTAAGATATTTCAAAATATGTACCTATCAAGCAAAGAAATGCAGTAATGATAATCCCAGCAAATGCACAGTCACTTTCAAACAATGACATTATTAATGGACGACGCACTCAATACAGTAGCTAGCAAGTAAATTCGCATGTATAGGTAGACGTCACGCAATTTCCATTATGCGATATCACGCATCGGGAATTTATAGCAATATGACCTTTATTGTCATGGCGTTAGAGCAGTGTTTCTAATGTCAATGTTTATTTGAGCGAATCCGTTCGAACCGAACCATTCGGCAGACCCAACAAAAAGCATCAGGAATTTATAGCAATATCACCTTTATTGTAATGGTGTTAGAACAGATTATGCCATTCGGCAGACCCGACAATAAAGTGAGTGTCATTTTTTTTTCCAGATGATTCGTCCATATTAATGTCATTGCTTTCAAATCATGTACCTGGAAAAGGTCTGTTTCTGTGACCAGAAATATGACACCCAATGTACCTACAAGCCAGGTACATAGAGTGTAAAGGCTGTCCTTTTGTCATTTTTCAGTGATAGAATTGTGAATTATTTGTTGTGTATTATTATTACCTACTTTAATTTTCGGAGGCTACCCCAGCCTCTAGAAGATTGTCATTCGGTTTTTGGTCTCTGCGGACGTCGGCCACGGCCGCTGGCGTCACCCGCCAATTTAAATTTTTTTTTTTTTTTAAATATTTTTGTTAAATATTTTCTACGCTGTAAATTTACTGTAAATGTATTCCGACAAATAAACGCCCTGTTTTTGCCTGTAATTTCGCGTTGTCAATCAACATAAGCATGTCCCCGGAAGAAGAAGCCAGCAGACGATATCACCATGACCTTACATCATCAGGGGGGGTCCAGCGCATCATCCTACACCCCCCCCCCCCTTTCGGAGGTGACAGTCTTCTACTTGTCATTATTTACACATGTACCTACTTATAATCTCTACACTCTATAAGAATATACTATTGCAGTATGTATCTATTTCATTTTTTTTATAAAAATACCTAGATAATTTTACGTACTAAAATTTTTCCTTAAAACTATGACAATGGCTTTAGAATATTCTGCATTTTTCTCTTGGCAGAAAACACTAAATAACACATAGTGTAATCAGTACCGCTGAAAAAGACAAATTGTGTTCTGGCAAAAAACACTAATTCGTTTTTTTATAAACAAATAAGAAAATAAACATAAAAAAAGAAAATTTTACTTTATTTTTTACTTTAACCTTCTTAATAAATAAAGTCTTTTGACACTGCGTTTTTATCACGCTATGTATACTTAACTACATTATTCCAATTGAATCACCACATATTTACTTATCGGATGCATTCGAGTGGCTATAATTCGAAGTGAGCACAATTTTATAAAACTCAACACAGTCACAAAAAAAATCACTTTTAAAAACTATCATCTATCATCGTATCATTACGAATTTGTAGCTGAGATTATTTACGTCTTATAATGATTTTAAAGATGCACATCACTATATAATAACTCACATTTATAGCAAGTACCTATAGATAACTATAATTATTCAAATAAACAATAACATTTATACGAATTCACATTAAAAATGTTTATTTCATTTCACTGCGGGCGCGCACGTATCGTCAGTTCAACGCAAAGAATAATATTTCAAAATTTGATGTCACTTTTGTTTTTTTTTGTAAGGCTGTTGAATGAATTTTTTTTGAACCAATGAAACTTATATACATTTAATTAGCTTATTATAACCCAAAAATATTTAAAAGGTATCAACCAGTGTTGCAAACTAAAGTTGTAAACTGTAAAGTTGACAGTAGATTTTTTGATTTTTTCTTCAAAATATCAGTAGATTGACAAAAATGTACGAAATTTAACGATTGTGTTTGGTGAAAGCGTGCATATTGACATAATCTCACATAATCTCTCATAATCATAATTTCTTCTTTTCCTGACAAAAATTTCAGTAGATCTACTGAAATTTCAGTAGACATGGCAACACTGACTATGCGATCAACCCAGTGTTGCCAAGTCAAAATTTAAAATTTCAGTAGATTTTGACAAAAAATTCAGTGGATTTCATAAAATATCAGTAGATATTGAAAAATGTGGTTTATTAGATATGATTTAAAACTAATAATATTAATTTATTGTAAACAATGATGATATTAATGGGTAAAATGGCGCTCTTGTGTCAGAATGCTTTTTATGACAATTTAGAAGTGTTTAACATCAAAAAAGGTCATGCGTAAATCATTTCAAGTTTATTATTAAAAGAATCATCAGTTAATTTACAATTATGGAGAAACACAAATATCAGTAGATTTCTTGAATTTCGAAAAAAAATCAAAAATTCAGTATATTGGCAAAAAATATCAGTTGATCTACTGAAATTTCAGTAGACATGGCAACACTGATCAACCATAGAATATTATTTCAAAATTTGATAACGTAACATTTTTTTTATGGCTGTTAGATGATAATTTTTTAAACCAATGAAACTTATATTCATTAAATTAGCTCATATAACCCAAAAATATTTAAAAGGTATTCAACAATAATTGGTGTTATACATATTATTTAAATCATTATCAACCAGGATCAATCCACTGCTGGATAAAGGCCTCCCTAGCCTGATTCTATTCCTTTCTGTCATTTGAATTCCTGTATTTATCAAAATCGGTAATATTATATTTATCCTCATATTCATATCGTCATCATAATCATCGACCTGAACCAATCCACTGCTGGATAAAGGCCACCCTACCCTGATTCTACTCCTTCCTGTCATTTGAATTGTTGTATTTATCAAAATCGGTGATATTATATTTATCTACATATTCGTATCGTTATCATCATCATCATCAACTAGGATCAATCCACTGCTGGATGAAGGGTTCTGCAACCTGATTCTACTACTATCAGTTAAGCGAATTTGTGATACTATACCTATTTATATCATCCTTATAAACATCGACCTGAACCAATCCACTGCTGGATTAAGGCCTCCCTAGCCTGATTCTACTCCTTTCTGTCTTTTGAATTGCTGTATTTATCAAAATCGGTGAAATTATATTTATCTACATATTCATATCGTTATCATCATCATCAACAACTAGGATCAATCCACTGCTGGATGAAGGGTTCCCTAGCCTGATTCTATTCCTTTCTGTCATTTGAATTGCTGTATTTATCAAAATCGGTGAAATTATATTTATCTACATATTCATATCGTTATCATCATCATCATCAACTAGGATCAATCCACTGCTGGATGAAGGGTTCCCTAGCCTGATTCTATTCCTTTCTGTCATTTGAATTGCTGTATTTATCAAAATCGGTGATATTATATTTATCTACATATTAATATCGTCATCATTACCATCGACCTGATCCAATCCACTGCTGGATAAAGGCCTCCCTACCCATATTCTACTCCTTTCTGTCATTTGAATGATATGATATGATATGATATAATATAATATAATATAATGTACCTAATATAATAACATAATATTATTATTGCTACCTAGCCGGAAAAAAATATGTGTGACAGTGTGCGTGTCGTAGTGTTGCCAGATATCGAATATTTATTCCAGTGTTTTACAAGCGATGTTTTTATAAATTATATTATGGCAACACTGGCGTGTTGGCTATATAAAATCTTTTGGATAGCATTCTGAAATAATCAAAGAATTGTGATTCGATTTAATAGGTTAATTTTTAATAAAATATTATTTTTATTTTACGTTGGGATTTTTTTTTATAACTTATGGAATGCATAGTTTTCATGACTGTAAACCCTACCTCCATATTAGTAAATATTTCGAATGTCAGATTGCTTTCGTAGAGTGAATTGTCATAGTTGACTGCGTTATATTTTGAATTGATTAAAACGGAAAGAAAGTGTCAATAGTGACAGCTCTCGTCTTGTAATATGGAATCCTGCTTATCTGTAGAAAAAGATATTGACACGGCCTTGTCAAAATTCAATGGACTCGGGGAACATGCTGACAGGATTTTGAATGATGTTATTACTCACATTCAAAACTTAAAACAGGAATTTTCAGAAGGTGAGTGTTTTAGCTCTGAATGCAATCAATTCAGTAATACGTATTTTAATGGTGTCCTATTCTGTGAATGTTTTTATCAGTCATTGTTTCGTATTACAATGCTTGTATATCAAAGTCAATGAACTCTCTTTGTCTGTTACTCATCTATTTCTTTCAGTTAATAAAACCTACACAAGTTTTACAGACATTTAAATGCAATAATGCCTATGTTATTTATAATCTGGATATATTACCTATATTAATATATATTTTAACCGTTTCATAGTGGGGAGATATCATTTTAAACTATGTTTACACATAAAATAATTGTCTATCTATAGAAATTGCTGATGTGCCAGAAGTTTGTCCAACTTTGAATGACAGATTGCCATTTTTCAAAATTATCTACTGTCCGATTCAATTAAATGTTAAAACTAGTTCATAAAGGAAGGTTTAAGCCACGTTTTCCTTGATGTGTCTTGTATATACCTGTTATAATTACGGCCCCTTAGAGTCAAAAAAACCTATCTTAATTTTTAAGCACTTTGAGTTACGTATGGTACTGGACATTAAATGTCATGTTATGTGTTAAAAAAAAAATTCAATGGACAAAAGATAAGTCAATACATATCTCCCGCAAACACTTTCTTGTTGTGTTTGGGGTCTCCTGTAAAGTAGAGAAAAATGAAATACGTTTCTTGGACTCTTAAGGGGCCAAGTAATAGCTCCTTTTATTTAATAGGTAGTATAACCTACCAAATTTTTGTGGCGTTGAGTAGATGACCAGCACTTGTATGTTGACGAGAAGTTTAACATCAGCTCATAAAACCTAAATGGCCGAACATGAGAAATTTTAGTACGATGGCACAAAATTATGTAATCTCAGCCGGAAATTATACTTAACGATGTAGTCCTAATCAACGTGAAGTTCTTCTCGCGAACAACAAAAAATATATTTCACTTTAAGTATTTGCCTTCTTGCCGGAGAGTTAAGACACAATCTGATCTATCTTGATACCATCCACTCATTCGTCCAACATTCCCCCCTCTAATACCATGATTCTCTAATTTCTGTTATTTTGTTAACTGTCAATTCATGATGGAACTGCATTGTATTGTTGTTTTAATTTAATAAAACGTAATTTTTTTGTAGTACTTATTCCCTTTTAATCAATAGATTAGGACCGGTTTCGTCCGCCTCAGAGGGACATTTTCAATTTTGTGTTCAGTATTGTTCAGCAAATCATCATGAAAATATACACAGCTGTACAGCGTAGGTATACAAATAATTGTTAAAATGTATTACAACAATAATCAATCTATTCGAGCTTTGTTTCGGGCAGTATGTGAAATTTATGGTCAAAATAATCGACCTACAAAGCTTACTATTCGTAATTTAATTGAAAAATTCGAGTCAAAAACGTAAAGCCTCATATTCACTAGGGGACAAATGGAGCAACATGTCACGGGACATGACGCTCAACATCTGTGCCGATGTCGGGGAACATTCTGCTTGTACACACCAGGACTCACATCAGTTGTTGCAGAAATGTTGCCCGAGTAGGTTGTGTTGGTCAGTGTCGTATATATTTATTCCCACACTGCTGCCATGTCGAGTGACATGTTGCACACCTGTCTACACTCGCCAACATTTGACGCACGGCCTGTGTGCTCACTCGCTAAGAAAGAGCATGCAGTATGCCCCACGTTATGTGGATATGCCTCACCATATTGCGTGGAACATTGCAGCATCACCTAGACTCTATGTTGCACGTTGTGTTGAGGGACATTTTGTCCCCTAGTGAATATGAAGCTTAAACGCACTGCAGTGTTAAACGCACTGTTGTGAATCAAAGCGTGGATGAAAATCTTTAGAATCAACTTACACTCGTTTTAAAGAACTCGGGACTACATGGAATATTCTTCATAAAGAATTGCATTTCAAGGCGTATAAAATAAAGTTAAAACAAGAACTTAAACCGCATGACCATTTGATGGATGAAAATTTTGCTGATTTGGCTTTAGAGCAACTTGAAATAGACCCATTATTTCATGAAAAAATCATCTTCAGCGATGACGCCGATTATTGGTTAAATGGCTACGTAAATAAGCACAATTGTCCTATATGGAGTAATGAAAACCCACATGCTGTTCTTGAAATACTTTTACATCCACAAAAATGTACAGGTTCATGGTCTGGAGGTGTAATTGGACCATATTTTTTTGAAAACAAATGGCAATCCCATTACTGCTTTTTTGGCATAAATTAGATGATTTTGATCTGGACGATATGTGATTCCAACAAAATGGTGCAACATGCCATACAGCTCGTGACACAATCAACATATTGGGAGAAAAGTTCAATGAATACATCTCTTATTGGATAACCTTTTGTATATACTTACTGATTTTTACATAATATTTTGCTTTTAATAGTTCCTGATAACTTCATGTTAACTCCGGGACAAGTGGAGGTGATACGAGAGACCACAGCTCGCTGTAAAGACATGTTACATCGACTTGCTTCAGGTCAGTATTTATTTAGAATATTGTACTTAATGCATGCTTCACTTAGTATGCGCTTTGATATAAATTCACTGATGACAATTAAACATGCTTCTCATTGAAATGTTGTGAAATGAGTTTGAATTTTGTACAGAACACCGAGACAGTCACGCATGCGTTTCCCGCGTCGGCAAAGCCATCGACCGCAGCTTCGTGGCGGAGCTCTCGGGGGCTGTTCCGAGAGACGCACTTTTCTGTGCTCCTCAGCAGCGACCTCTCTTAGACCGAGCCGTCGCTCAGCATCTTTACCGACAAGGATTCGATACGGTTGCCGATACCCTAGTTCAAGTATGCTATTCACATTTCAATAAAGCTAGTTTTTCGATCTGGGCAAAATAAGACGACACACGGCAGTGACGGGTTTCATAACCACTGTTCTAATGGAATTGAATATGACTCAGTTTGAGACACATTGAGTCGGCTTGACTGTTGTGCGTGGCACGTGACACTACATCTTTTGGAGCAATAGTATCATTGGTTTTGCCTGATCAGTGATTTATTTTTTCTTGAAAATGGCCTCTTCAAACTTCTCTAGTGAAGATAATGAAAAACAAATTGACTTAATTGCTCAAAACTCACTGAATTTTGATTACAAGTTAGAATCTTATACAAATATCAGATCAAAAGAGACACATAGGTTGTCTACTACGAACTAATGCATAAATGGTCACTGTTGCATGTCGCATTCGCCAAGTTCCAAAAGGTTCTTTTATATTCATTAATATTTTATCGTTTATCATTACGTGCTTGACATAATATTATATTAATGTGTCATAATACATAAGGTTGAATTGGCAATATAATTTTTCTGTTTGATTACATAACATTTCATAAATGCTCTCATAAATTAAATAAACATAATGTTTATTGTGTACACAACTAAACAAATAAACACTAAGTTGAATATCGTTACATAACAAAACTATGAACTTCTCATCACTATGTTGTGTTAAATTGACATGGTATTCGTGTATTAGGAGGCAGGTCTGGAGGAAGAAGCGGAAAGAGGTGAGCCATACGCTGGTCTCCATCGAGTAGTGGAAGCCTTAGCTGCCAGAGACCCTCGCCCTGCACTGGCATGGGCCAGCCAGCACGCAGATACCTTGCACCATTCACAATTACCCTTCAAACTACACAGGTTAGAAAATTAATTATACACAACATTCTTCAGAAACACGATGTACAAAATTGGAAAAGTAACTCTTCTTTTGAATTGGCACGCGGCTAGCTTTGTGAGTAGAAATATTATGTTTGGAGTACATAATATGATGATTTTAATTTTATATCTACTAACAACGTTATTTTGTCAACATTGTTCTCATTGTGCCTATGCATGAAGAATAAAATATTTGAACAAACAACGTTCCCTATTCGATTCATATACTCTATTTTAGTGATTGCAACATTTCTTCTTCGGAGTCACCCTTGAAACATTTTGTAAAATCTCAGGAAATCCATTTCTGGTTGACACTTCCTAACTAGAGCTTGCATTACCGGTTTGCTGGTAAATACAGCTAAATTTCATTACCGATTTACTAATATTAAAATCTAATTACCAGTATTTCGGAACATTCATAAAACTTTTGATTTCTACATTTTAATTTAATAATATTCTTTTAATAAACTATTTTTTTATTCAACAAATAATTCACAAGATTAAAGAAAGTAACATTATTTTATTAAATTTACATAATAATTTGAAAACACGTCAGAGAAATATATAACCACTAGAAAAAATCGTTTTGAAAAAATATAACGCACAGCGGGATTCTTGCCCATGTGCTCTACCAACTGACCTATGTGCGTCCTATATAATTGTAATGAGATTAATTAGTAGTTTTTACAATACTCTCTAAAGTGCTTTCTAAATTGGGTAAATTTCTAAGTATTAATATTACCTTAAGGCTATACCTCAGTTGAGGCATGGTCTAAAAAGATCGTGGCTAGGCGATGCGCGGAATGCGGGTGCAAATGACGTATGCCGAACGAAATATAATTTGTCATTAATAAATCCAACATGCGTCCATTTAATGTTCTGTTTATTGTTCTATTATTAACAATAATAATATAATCATTGACATGTTTTCTTTTTTAAGTAAATGGGTAACGTTTTTAGTCATCTTTACACGATTTAAGAATTAATACCCCCATCGCCATCACAAAACAAATTGACGTATTCACACCTTGACGTTCGCTCTCAGACTGCCAGCGAGTCCAAAATTTCGTCGCGCCTATAGTTGAAAATTATTTGCCGTTTCACTGAAGTATCGCCTTAATCAATAACCGGTGTCAGGATCTCTCCAAATTTTAGTTGTATGCACTTGATAATAATTTAATCAATTATTTTTTTTATTCAACATATAATTTGCATGATTTAGATAGTATGCACCTGGCTTGTTAGTAGAGTACCCGGGAACGCGGGTTCAAATCTCACAGGGTGTCATCTGTTTTCAAAAAGATTTTTTCTAGTGGTAATATATTTCTCTGAATTTTCAAATTATGTACATATTATATTCAATATTCGTTTATATATACAGGTAACCCCCCCGTTCATCGCGGGGGATTCCCTTGTTTGGCCTCTCTACATTTATTGTGCAAAATTTGCGATTACATAATGTCAAGGAATGCATTACAGCACTCACTCGCTTGTAATCTTCGTCGTTCTCTTTTAACAACTTCATGTTCCAAGAGAAAGAGCCTTTTCAATGGTTTTAACACTTAACTTTTGCACGGGAACAGGTTTGGAGACGTCATTTTCTAGGGATGTATAGCAGTCCATTTCCTGCAGCTCTTCATTAGTTAAGAATATCATCTACATCAACACCTTCGATGCCTCCGGATATGGCTATAAGACTAATCTCTTCGATGATATTTTGAATATCATTTTCATAAATGCAGTGAACTTCAACAATTTCACTGAACAATCTTTTCCAAACACCCTCATACACGACTGGGTGACTTCATTCCACGCTGCGTCGATGTTTCTGATAGCTTTCATAATTTTAAATTGTTTCCACCTAACCCAAATGGCATCAATCACCTCCATCAGTTTCTTCAATGAGTTGAAAGAAGAAGAGTTAGACGATCCTTGGATGCTTTAAATCCAGCAGCAGTCTTTTCCTCTATGGAAATAAACGTACCTGTTGGCATTCGTTTCCGATAGAGTCCCATCTCATCCACATTAAAAATTTAATTTGTTGGATAATTTCTCCTTTCCAGAATTTCGAGTTTTAAAAAAAGATCGCGATATAATGAATCCGCACTCGCCGGGGTCGCGACGAACCTATATCTTTATGTCAGTAAAATAATTTCATGAACAAAAATATGACATGCAGTGTACAATCAGAGGGATATCTTCAACAGTAGCGATCTACACTAAAATTAGATCTGGTCAAAATATCAACACTTTAATTAATATACAGGCGGACCTCGACTTTCGAACGTTCGACTTTCGCACAATTCGCTATTTCGCACATTTAAAAAAAGATCGTTTTTTTAAAACATCGCGCTGTGGGGTAAAGATATCCCCTCTCGCTCACTCGCAAGCAAGTGCATTTCTTGCATCACTTGCATCCTGCTCGCACCCGTCACTTTGCTTGTGAGCTAGCTAGGATAGGTTTAGTCTTGCGCAGGAGCACATGCAGGCGTGTTGTGTTGTGCGTTTTGCTAATTTGATTCATTTGAAATATTTCACCCTAAAGATTTATAAACAAGAGTGAGAAACAGAAAAACTGCAGTGTTGATACGAACAAAGAGAAATCAAGGACTTCACATGACGTTCTGATTGCGGTGAATCTTTTGCTTCAATCGGACGTTCGTATGATACAAACAGGTCTACTACGATATGTTCAATTTTGAAAAATAAAAATAAAATTAAGGAATACGTTCAAAATTGTGGAAATATATCTTTAAAGGTTGTCTTCAAAAGACACGGCATAGTTATGGATGAAATGGAAATATATTTGTCATCATGGATCGACAACCAACATCAAAAAGATGTCCCTCTGAATATTTCAATTATTCAAGCGAAGGCTCTTAGTTTGCACAAAGATTGGAAGGCTAGATTAAAAGAAGATTCTAACACGATTTTTCAAGCAAGTAACGGTTGGTTTATATTAAATTCACTGGAGAATCGGCTGAGGCGGATAAAGATGCTGCAAAAGAATTTATTTCCTCATTATCCAAAATTATTGAAGATGGAGAATATTCCTCTAGCCAAATATTTAATGTAGATGACACAGGTTTATTTTGGAAAAAAATGCCTAGTCGTACATTCTTATCTAAGGAAGAATCAGTTGCCCCTGGGCATAAACCTTCTAAAAACCGATTGACATTGCTTCTTGGTGGAAACTTGGCTGGTGATTTAAAATTGATGCCAATGATGACATACCTAATTTATTTTGGAAATGCATTATTTTATTTGCACTGCGTTTGAGCTAGTGATGCCGTTTTGTTTTTCAGATTGGCTTTTCTACTGGCAGCTCGCCGTGAAGGACCGCTCGCCGCTGTTCTCTACGCTCAACAGCACTTTCCGCAGTTTGTCAACAAACATGAGAAAGGTCAGCTGATTCATTACAAATCCCTTTTGTATACAGTACTCTCTCAGTAATCCGCCACCCCAAAAACCAGACAAGTGTCCAATTAGTGAAAGCGGCGGATTATAGTGCATACATAAAATATGGTAAAAATTAAAACAGCTATTTCGTAAAAATAGTTTTTTTTTGAGAAATTTGTACTAGCAAATTACGGTTTTAGAGCGGAATGCACAATCTAAGATTTCGTTCCTAAGGATAAGTCGCCGAAAAGCATGACTTAACTATAGACAATCCTGAGTATAGAGTTAAGGAATCCTTAACTATAGACTACTTTTGTTATGAACACGCCCCCTTCTGTATTACCATTTACCACTGACAGCTGCTGTCAAAATAAATTCGCATGTCTATAACACAGTCCATACACTCAAATTCATTTAACAATGTATCTCAATATGGATATTGATAGTGTTAATTCGTTTGGCATGTACTTGCAGAATATTATTTTATTTTTATACGCCAGCCCGCAGAAATACAAAATACCAGATGAAGAATGACACTTGATGCTAGTGTTACCATGTTAAAAAAAATCTTGTGGTGCCTGTGGAATCACGTATAATGACTTATAACGGAAACATAAGAGTATTATAATTAAATATTAATATGTATTTATAGTTATTGCATTTATAAAATGCAGTTGTCATATTTTTGTCATCGTTTAACAATTATAAAATAATTTACCTAATTTACCTAACGAGAATTTTTAAATATGGTATTATTTTCAATAAAAATGATCATAACTAAGGACAGTGTTTCTGCATAGTGTTTTCTGCTAAGGAAATTTTAGTTATGACAAATGTTTCTGCATTCCGCTCTTATTTATAATCAAAATCAAGTACCTCTTTACTAAATTACACATATTTATAAACTTAGTTTATCAACTAAATATTAAACAGTAAATCATTTGACACAACCAGTTGTTCAGTGAGGCAGATATTCTTGAATGGCTTAGGATTCTTGGCTTTCCCTATGTCCAAAAGCTTCAGTTTGTGTGTCCCAGTTGTATTGGAGCATGGCATGATTGTGATGCTGTTCTTGGGCACTTTCCTTCCTGGTACATTACTTTCTTCGCGATGAACATACATTTTATGAAGGAGTTTCCAAAATAAACCTGTATCATCTGCGTTGTATACTTATACGCGGCGGACTACTGAATTTGACAATCGAATATCGGCGAATTATAATGCTCGATTTTTTGCTTTCAACTAATAAAAATAACGGCGGATTTTAGTAGTTGTCGGATAATCGAGTGGCGGATTACTGAGAGTGTACTGTATATATAATAAATACTCTATTGTCAATAACTCAAATTTCAAATTGAATAATTTTAAACACTAATTACATATCATTATATTTATGGTTTTTCAACGTTATTTTGATAATGGTGTCTGCTAAAGCTTTTTTTTTTTTTTAAATAAAATACCATTCTTTTCAAATATGTTTTGCAGTATCATATGTGTACTTACTCACAGCGATTCTCAATCTTTTTTGTTTCTCGGGAACCCTCAAGGAATTTTAGAAAATCTCGGAACAATCAAGTCACCCGCCGTTAAAAAGTTGTATTATTCTCATTCCTTACTTGATTCACTGCTCCCTTTAAGCAACGCATAACCTGCCTACCTGTATGAGACATAATGCTAGTAGGATTAGTAGTATTATTTCGTCGGTCCCTATTAAAAAAGTCGGATCTGAAATTTTGTCATTTTCAGATTATTACGTAAAAGTTATTTAAACACTTTAAACATTTATACCACAATCACAGTTTTTTTTGTTTGTTTGAAAAATTTCGAGATACTCAAGTTAAAAATGACGGATCTACCGAGAGTGCCCGAATAACAATGTCGGTTCTTACCAACCGACATTGTTGGCTGGGCGTGGGTGCGCAAGATGCGTCGGATCTGACAGTTGCTGCTATGTTCACCGGACAGACGGATGTTTTTATAAACGTTTAGAAAAGTTTCTATAACCCGTATTTTTCTTCATTATGGCAAGCAATAGGTCACAAAGGATATTTGATGAAACATCTTTGATTGCTCGTACTGAAAAATAGCATTTTGCAGATCCGACTTTTTTAATAGGGACCGACGATTTATTGCCTACACTTACTACACGAGTACACGTTTTTGAATACACGGATTCCTATATATGAACATATTTTAATTATGTGCTATAAATGTTTTTATTTATTTCCAAAATAGTTTCTATTCCTATTTTTTAGTAACTTTTTGAGAATTCTCACGGAATACAGCCGTAGTTAGTTGGGTTGCAGTTGATTTACAGTATAAATAATATTGAAACTGAATAATGATAATGTGAAATTTCCAGAAATCCAAAGAAGTATGTGTCTCTTGGCTTATGAAGGCGGTGCCCTGCCGCCCAGTTACTCAAGCCTTCGTGATGAAGCGCTTTGGCCTGATGCAGTAGATCTCTTCCTGCGTGATGCATGTGCCCTCCTGCGACTACCTCCTTTAAGGTAACTACTTCATTTATCGTCAACTTTTTCGTATGATTATTGTTCAGCCAACTAATAAAGCGCTTCTTGTCAAATGTTTCATTGAATCATCTATCTTTTTCAGCCCTCTGCAGTCTGCTGTCAGTGTGGGAAGCCGTGTATTGCCGGCGCTACTAGATATAAGAATGAAGATGGCACACACACATGCGCACCATGCGTGGGCTGCTAAAGATGAATTACCTGTAAGTTTAAAGTTACATTTATAAATATGATTTCATGTATCTCGGCCATTGCCCCCACAATGGGGGGGCTGACAGGGCTCCAGCCTAGGGGCCCGGACTCTGGGAGGGCCCGGCGTGGGGGTTGACTTGATAAGTGAGATATACACACATTACAAAATTGCCCTAATGGGAGAAAGTCGCCTGCGGCGCTATTTTACTTAAAGAGTATTAAAATGTCTATTGTATGGTGCAATTTTTGAATATTGTGTGTCGATATTCGACAACTCCATACTTAAAGTGGATTTATTCAACAATACACAAAAATCGCTAAAAATACACCGAATACCCTTAATTTTACACGAAACAACATTTAGAAAACGATTATGTAGAGCAGTGTTTTCCAAACTTTATGTTACTACGCCTCCCTTTTAAAAAAAATCTAATCTTGGCGCCTCCCCTCCTTTATTTCATTAATAATAATAGACACTTTTTTAAATAGTTAAAAATGTACAAATACAAAAATGAAAAAAAAATATATAAAAATAAACAAGGTTGTTATAATATAAATCAATTTGTTTTTCATGCGATGAATGTGCTTGTTAGTGTGCTTGTTAGTACAAAATGCTCTTTTTCTACTAAACGGGATCGATATTTGGATTTCATTGCAGCTAATGCAGAAAATCCCGTTTCGCATAAATATGATGTTAATGTTAGCAGTACTTTATTTACAACTTGCATTTCTTATCTTGACAAAGTATTATATTATTCTTCTTTGGGGGTTGAAGGATGATGATGAAGAAGTCGAAGATGCATGCAGGAGCGAGTTTTATTAGCAGCGTAATGATTGGTACAATAGATGTTACAGCAGTTCAGATTACAATGACAAACATATGATAGGTACGGAGCCGAGTTCCGCACCCTAGTACAATCAGATGTTGAGCGAAGCGATATCGAGACTGCGATGGTAACAGACTGGAAACGTATCTTCGAGTGACATTTGATAAATCATTCTTCGTTATTTATACAGTCAAAAGTTGGACTGCAGAGGTAGTACCTTTGTTCTGAGTAAACCAGACACTGGTCCTCGCTGTCCTACAAGGCAAGTGAATGCGCAATATAGATCTAAAACAGATCATTAGCCTCTCCCTTACCGAGACCGTCTGTGCGTGGTGCCAGCACCACATCCTCTTAGAGGTGACCCTGGTATCGCAGAACACAGCGGATCTAGACTGGGAAGTCAATAAATATCCCTGGTATTGGACAGCAGCAATTACCAGTACTGATGTAAGGTGGAGAGGATGGACTTTGGTTCAGCTTACATTTATTACTGAAATATTATTATTTACTTAAAATATTACTGAGGGAACCACGCGCAACCCAACGTGTTGACATTAATCAACTGAAGGATCCCGAAGTCAAACAACAAGTAAAAAGTGCACTGAACACAGAAATAGAACAAATAAAAACTTCAGTCATTACATCCTCTGACATAACAGACAAGTGGGAAAGGATAAAAGATGTGTTCTCCTCCATATCTAATAATCAATTAGAATATAAAAGAACAGCTAAGAAGCAAAAATGGATGACAGATGAGATTCTGTCTTTAATGGACGAAAGAAGAAAATGGAAAAATAAAAATGAAACTCAATATAGGAGAATTTATAATACCATAAAAAGTAAAATTCGTACAGCTAAAGAAGAATGGATGTCCGACCAATCCAAAGAAATTGAAAATCTCCAACGAAAATATGATTTCTTTAATATGCACAAGAAGATAAAGGAAACATTGGGAATTACAAAAGGAATCTCATCAACTAACTTGAGGGCAACTAAGATGGGCGTATTATATTAGATATAGAAAAGAAGCTGACTCGTTGGAAGACATATATTGAAAATCTGTTTGATGATGATAGGGGACCTATTGGCTATACTTTTAATGAATATGAACAAGCCCCATGCATAAATAGGGCAGAAATAATAAACGCAATACAAAATTCTAAAAATGGTAAAGCTGTCGGCCCTGATAATATTTACAACGAAATGATAAAATTATTAGAAGAAGATCAATTAGAAATTCTCGTTGATTTGTTTAATAAAATTTACAAAACGGGCATAATTCCTGATGATTGGTTGAAATCGACATTCATCACTCTACCAAAAAAGGCGAATGCAAAGGAGTGCAGCTAGTTTAGAACAATAAGTTTGATGAGCCACATGTTAAAAGTTTTATTAAAAATCATCCATAATAGGATTTTTCGAAAATGCGAAGAAGACATGGATGACACACAATTTGGCTTCAGAAGTGGTTTGAGCACTCGCGAAGCACTTTTCAGCTTGAATGTTCTAGTGCAAAGATGCCTAGATGTTAATATGTGTTTCATCGATTACGAGAAAGCATTTGATACTGTTAGGCATCCTAAACTTCTCGAACTCTCACAGGGGAAAGGCATCGATGCAAGAGACATTCAACTGATAGCTAACTTATATTGGAATCAAACAGCAAATATTAAGATTGAAAACGAAATCAGTGGAGAGGTAAAAATTCGTCGCGGTCTAAGACAGGGGTGTATATGGTCACCTTTGTTATTTAAGGCCATGCATTAGTTGAGGCACGGTCTAAAAAGATCGTTGCTAGGCGATGTGCGGATTGCGGGTCGCGGGTGCAAAAGACGCCTGTCAAACGAAATATTATTTCTCATATAAATCCAACATACGTCCATTTTATGTTCTGTTTATTATTCTATTAGTAACAATAATAATATATTCATTGACATGTTTTCTTTTTAAAGTAAATGGGTAACGTTTTTAGTCATCTTTACACGATTTTAGAATTAATTGGCCCGTCGCCATCACGCAGCAAAGTGACGTATGTCTGACTCGACGTTCTCTCAATGAATGCGAGCGAGTACAAAATTTCGTCGCGCGTACAGTTGAAAATTATTTGGCGTTTCACTGATGCGTCACCTTAACCGGTTAAGTGCCCGAAGCGTCTTTGGACGCCCTAATTACACCAATTCTTATGTTAATTACTATCAATTAACTAATTGCGGCATAGAAAGGATTAACATGTACTCGGAAGCTATTTTCAAGGAAGCCTTACAAGGTGAATCGGTGGGTATTATGGTTAATGGCAAACATATTAACAATATACGATATGCCGATGATACTGTGCTGATTGCTGATAGTTTAAAGAGTTTACATCAACTGGAAGAAAAAGTTAATGCGGTCAGTAATTCTTATGGTTTAAAAATGAACCTCAAGAAAACAAAACTATTACTAGTATCAAAAATAGCGACACCAGACACCAACACAAATTTTGTCATTAACAGCGAACCGATCGAACGTGTGACCTATTATAAATATTTAGGTACATGGGTCAATGAGAAATGGGACCAGTCTCAGGAAATAAAAACTAGAATTGAGATCGCAAGGAGCGCCTTTCTCAAAATGAGACACCTCCTTAGCAATCGAGATCTTAACCTAGGTCTGAGACTGCGTATGGTACGTTGTTGTGTGCTCTCAATTATTTTCTATGGTATGGAAGTATGGACGCTAAACCAAGAGATGTCACGGAGACTTGAAGCTTTCGAGATGTGGCTGTATAGACGCATCCTCAAAATTCCTTGGACTGACCGGGTGACAAATGTTGAAGTTCTCAATCGAATGGGGAAGGACCGAGTAGTTCTATGTAGTATCAAAACCAGGAAACTACAATACCTCGGCCACATTATGAGAGGACAAAAATACAGCATTCCCCAACTCGTCATTCAAGGAAAGATCAATGGGAAGCGTAGCAGAGGACGGCGCCGCATTTCGTGGCTTAAGAACCTCTGTGATTGGTACGAGTGCAGCTCCACCGAACTGTTCCGGGTAGCATACGACAAAGATAAGATCGCCTTGATGGTGGCCGACCTCCGCTAGGGGATGGCACAATAAGAAGAAAAGTAATACATAAACATTTTATTCTAGTACATAATTATATTGAAGAGTCAGCGGTTTAAATTCGAGTACCTGTGAATGTTATATATTATTACAGTCATAATATAATATGAGACTATGGGAATTGATATTCGACTACTTTTCCATTGCGATAACGTATTTCATAACGCCATTCAATCTGCTGATCCAGATAAAAGTTGTTTACTGGAATATGATTCGCTGGGAATACATCATTGCGGTCGAATAATTTGATACATTAAAAATAGATATTTGATCGCTAACATACTGACAGCTACACTTCACTTAGATTCAACCAAAATTGAACTAGGGTTTTTGTTTCAATGAATTATCGCACGATAATTCTACCAATTTTTCCTTTTCAATCCAAATTCATTATCGTTCATTGACAAATGGATTCTATCATGGGCCCCACATCCTGAAGCAGGCCCCCAGGCCAGGATCTTTGGCGGGCCCACCTACCTATCGCTGAGATTAAGGGCAGTGTGGTGTTCTAAAGTAGTGTTTCCTAAATAATACACGGGAGTTATCATTTAAGTATATCAATCATCATATAGATAATACATCAAATTGCAACGCACAACCACATATTTAAACTATTTAATAGTCCTGAAATAAAGTAGCGCCGCAGGCGACTTTTTTTACTATTATAAAATTAGTCTCTATATCTTCAGACAGGTTTGCAAACAACCTTTATAGGATTATTTTTTTATGTAGTTTATAACTAGCGGCCGTTTTATAAACTATGCATTTGTAAACTGCAAACCTGTGGCTACATTAATTGTGTTAAACTTTTCGCGCCTCCCAGTTTGGAAATCGCTGATGTAGAGCAACCTACTCCTTATAACACTAGCGATGGGTAGGGGGGCCCTCGAAAGATCCTGGCCTGGGAGCCTGCTTCGAGATGTGGGGGCCATGATCTCGACTATTCAGACACCAACATAACTACCAACTAACTCGAAGTCAGAAACGCCAACAAAAATGCATCCCCAACCGTTCACACACGATTTAATCCATAGAGTTAAAAAAACTCCGCTATTAAAGTATTAAAACATTATTCATCAGCTAAACATCATTGTACAAAAATACGTCATCAAGTGAAGAAACAGTGATTTTGTATTGGCGCTTGAAAAATATGTAATATAAATATTGGGTTCATCTGTTATTTATCCGCCCAAGTCTTTGTAATAGATGGTAAAGCTATAAATAACCGACGGCGATCAGGTTGACACTAGTCCGTTGTGGTAAACATGTCGCTTTTGTTGCAAATGCAAATGACTATTTTCCCAATGTTGTGTTAGCCTCCGTTCGTCAGTACATTAAGCTGCTTAGATGTTTTTATCGATCTCAATCAAATCAGTCGAAAAGTTTGTATGTACAAGTCCGCTAATATAAGTTTACTGATTTGCAAGTAGATCTGTAATATCAGAGCTTTCCAGCCAGGTGCCGTGAGTAATTGGGAAGTTTGTCTCAGGATTTCGTTCCATTTCCTTCATAAATCATGTAATTTCTGATAAAGTAATAAATAATATGTTCATATATTTTTCTCACATTCATTCTACTCCTATGTAAGTAAAGTAAAAAAGTCGCCTGTGGCACAATTTTCTTTGATTTTCATCAATATTTAAAGAGTTGTGCTTGTACAATAGTACATATTTTGTTTTAAGTTTCTCAATTATTGTTTATTAGTATTTCACTTTTTGTATGTTTTACATTTAAAATTCACTTTTGGGGAATATTATTCTATGAACCTTATTTGATAATACTGGCTGCGAGAGTGTGTGCTGTGTATTATGTTAAATAAACGATTTCTCTCTGATAAGCTCAAAATAAGTCATTAAAGATGACTATTATAATCTGTAGATTATAGTCGCCATCTTTCAATATTATTGCACTGTACAGAATATATTTTTTTCTATGGTTACCAATTCACCTTCACTAGAAAAATTGTGGAATAGTATAGAAAAATGTCATGAAACCTTCTAGTTATATTCCAAACTCTCTGATTTGGTTATTTTAAGTGAAATTTGAAATTGATAGCAGCGAAAATTTTATAATTTGAAAAATGTGCTGTAACGTGAAAGAGGTTCAAAATCACTGTTGTAGATTTACCTTTATCCTTTATAGTTCGGATAATCAGGATTCTACTGTATTATAAAGGTGATGATCACAAAAGTGAATGTGTAGATTTTGCCTTTCATAATCAGTGCATTTTTCAATTTATGATTAATTTAATTTTCAGGTCGAAGTAGAGGGTGGAGGTCATCATTCGGTATTCGCCTGTCCAATCCTGCGTCAGCAAGGCTCAGAACAGAATCCTCCCATGCGCCTGCTATGTGGACATGTTATCTCTAAAGATGCCCTCACTAAACTTTGTCAAGGAATCAGGTATGTAACATATCATTTTATCTTTTAACATTCTCCAATATTCTTAAACTTGCATTATTATCCTGAGTATATCATGCCTTAGCAATTTATGGAGATTCAAGGTAACACTTCACTAATCAACAAAAAGATCCTAATTAATGCTTCTATAGAGGAGTTGAACTTTTTTATGTGTCTGTACAGACCTATAACTTATCTAAATAATGGATGGGGGAGCCACTGTCGGAAACTACGCAATCAAGACTCGCAACTGGACAGAATCTGATATTCAAATGACGTTTTCAAAATGGCATCCATATGGTAGTTCGTAGCTCTATTTTTGACTGTGTCTGGATTGATTTTATGAATGAATGATCACTTAGTAACGAGTCTTCGCCACTGATTAACCTACGATGGCCAAAGAATAAAATCAATAAATGGATAATAACATTCCGCCAGCGATTTAGCTCTCTAAATTCTAATCTTGAGTAAAGAAATAATTATATTATTTGCAATGATATCAAACTAATTGTCATGGTTTTTTTTTGTATTTTCCAGATTGAAATGTCCGTATTGTCCAATGGAACAAGCTCAATCAGAAGCCCGACTGATTCATTTCTAATAAACGAATGTGTTGTGTATATTGAATATAAAATACTTATAGCTCTATGAAAAAATGATTTTTATAATATATTACGTATTGTATTTGAGTAGCTGCCCTTATTCTTATGACTGCGGAGGCAATTCACCTCTCTGAAGATAAGACCAATTTATTATTATATATTGAATTCTAGCTAAATGTTATTCATTGACACAAGGTCGGTGAAAAGACCATTGCGTTTTTCAAATAAGCAATTTCATTGGCCACTTACTCACACTTAATTAATAACTCAACCAATCACATTGGTAAGGTTTTGCCGGAACATCTGAAAGCAAAATATATTTACATAATTTCTATTTTGGAGGACTGTTTTGGTTGTAACCTTATTTTGGGCAGCTAGTCATTCTAGCAGATTTATTATACCGACCTTTGTAAATATAGTCTAAATTATATCATTTTGAGGTGCTTTGTATTCTGTTTTAAAATTTTATTTATTGATAACTGTACATCTCATAATATGTATTTAACCGGTTGGAGACAATCGGCTCCACTTTGACGCTGCTTGTCGTTGGTAAAAATGTTTTATTTTTTATTTTTACATATTTCTTAAAACTACAAATTTACCTACATTTTTAAAAAGAGAAATATAATTCAAAGTGTTTCAATACCTACAAAAGTTTTAAAAAATATTAAAATTAAACATAATATAATAAAAAAAATTGTAGCAGTTTTAGTAAACTCTTGTCAAATTTACTAAAATTTTATCTAGCTGTTGGTTCACTTTTTTCTCCTTTTAAATCTGTTTCCAATGGGTTAATATATTATTGGTTTCCTTCATAAGCGTTTCAGTTGAATTGTTTTCATTGGCTGCAATTCAAGTTAGTGTTGTTGGTTTTGATTTATTTGTGATATATATTGACAATGGGATCCTTGCATGAAGATTAAAGTAATGTGTGCAATTTTGAATAGCCATTAGTTCTGAGATTTTTGATGTTCAAAGATAATACCTCCTCCATTTGTAATAATTCTGATTCATACTTTTTTCATTGAAAATATTACAATTAATAGAGGCTATGAGCATCTCAATGTTACTAAGTAGGTACATAATAATATATAGTTACATGTTAAATATAGGTATAATTATAAACATTAAATAAACATATTAAGAATATGCCGACTGACATTGAAAAGGCTTTACTGACAGAAAACATTAAAAATAAAATCAAATTGTTTTCCACAGTTTTGTTTCTTTGAAATAATAAAATGCAAGGAGCCTATTCGGTTGTCTCCATACACGTTTATTTCTTCAATTCTTTGTGATTTTATGAATTTATTTTTATGATGTTTGAAGCTAATTAGGTATGTAAATGAAATTGTTTCTTAATAATATGTAACATTAAAGACAACAATTTATTGATTTGTTATTATGTTAACTTCTTTCTCCTCCACCACCCTCAATCTCAGAAATAATACTCTTGTCAACAAAACTCAGATGGTCCCCTCCTCAAACTGTTTCAACACTCGATGATATTTAAATCCATATAAATAAATACATAAAAAAATAGATGAGGCTACACCGCTGTTGTGAGCGAGAAAAGAAACATAATATATACCTCCTGCTCTTTTACAACAGTCTAAAATGGGAAGAAGGTTGCCCGCATCTCCAACATCAGTTAATTTAAACCGTTTTAAGTATGGGTTATAGCCCGAAACAGCTGCTGTCAACATAAAGAACTCGGATATTACAAAATTGACAAAAAAACTTTGTTTCAAAACCATAACTAAACACTCCCATGTTTACAGGGCCAGATTAAGGAATTCTAGGCTACAGGTACTGTAAGCCCTCCCGAGTAATATTTTCAAAATGAAAAAGTTTAATTTTTTTACAGTTAAACAATTAAAACTCCAACTTCTGCATTGCGTTAATATGAGATAAAATCGTTTTTAATAGAACTCATCGGTGAATTAAACTTTTAACATATCACAATATTTGCCACAGCATAGGCTTTAACTTCTCTACGTCTCAAAATAGAAACTGTGGAACTAAATGCATAATAAATTAAAAATAATGAACATAAAGTCCAAATTCCAAACACTTATTTTGGATTGTCAATATTTTTTTAGAAAGTAGTCTGACACTGCAACAGAGCAGATTTACTCAGGGCTTTGTACACTTAATCTTATGGAATAAAATGATTGATATGCAGTGATGAAATTAATAAAAAAAGGATGTATTCAATCCTCTGAATCAAGGTCTTCTGATTTTATCTCCTCTTCCCAAATTACTCAAGCCCCATTCATTGATGGGTGCTTTATAAAAATAAATTGCAGCAAAAGAATAAAAATACATGACAATGGCCTTCGGTTGGTAGTCCCTAACACACATGCCTTAATCTAGCCCTGATGAAGAAGTAGAGAATACGCGCCTCTTGATCTATGGATCGCCAATTCAAATTCTGCGACAAAATATCAATCAACACGCGTACTTAGATCCATCAAGACTTGCAAGACTTAAGGGCCCGCTGAAGAGCCCGCCGTTCAAATTCTACGTCAATTCACTACGTCAATTTAAATCGATCTTTTCGCAAAAATCACTAATCATCGGAGATTTTATTTCAAGAAATATTATTATTATTACTGATAATTTCTGCTGTGCAGAGAATTATTATTATTTTATGAACACCTGCGACATGAAGCCAATCAGAAAACAGGGCTGTCAAAATAATATTAAGCATTCATATTTTTTAAATGTTAATTTCATCATGGTTTTTAATCAAACCTGTGCAAGTACGTACTGATAACTTGGGTGGATTTTGTAGCAAACATACTATTGATATATATACGGGTATATTATTATTATAACCCAATTCAAATTGAACATAGGTTGATACTCAAATACTATTATAGTATGTTTATGATTTCGAGAAAATAATACGATGGTATAATTAATCCATATCAATTATTTGAAAACATTACATTCGCACTTTGCACAAAATTACAAACACATTCGAAGTTTGCCGCACACGTACAGACCATGTGATATTTGTTTACGCAAAATCGTCGCTTTTCAAAATGGCGAATTTGATTACCAGATTTTACTGCGATGAATCAGTATGTTCCTTTTTGTCTTTTTTTATTCGTAGGTTTGTTTACTATGTACACCGAGAAATTTCCATTTATAAACTCGGAAACGATTTTTACAGAAGAGTTTTGGAATATAATGCAACCAAAACTGGAAAAAATTCTATCATGGGTGTTGACTTCCTGAATTAGCTAACCCCAGGTCCATGCCACTACGTGAACCACAGTGGATATTAAGCCATTTCCACACTGGCAACAAGTTGCTGGCAACCTCATTAAATTTTACGATACTTACCATAATTGCTTAAGAAATTTTACAATTATCGTAAAATCTAACGAGGTTGCCAGCAAATTAACTTGTTGCCAGTGTGGACCCGGCATTAGATGCACAAAACTTAAATAATATATATTATAAATAAAAATTTAAAATTATAAATATATATTATGATTTATGTCTTCGACAGCCCTGATGAAATAAATGTGAAATATGAGTCGGATCAGTCACAGAGCAAATTTATTAACACAAACAACTTTGACACGACCTTTTTATATTAACTAGTAGACCAGATATTATGGACCACATGTTAAAAAATCATATTTTCAATTCTCAAGGCCATTTCTGTAGAACATCCTCTTAATTGCTGATAAGTCTTGGATACATGGTTATATTGAATGCATTTCCGGTGCTTATTTTACAATTCATACAATATCATCAATAAAAGTCATTTCAATTGTATTCAATTATATATTTTACTATATGAATTATGCACAATATCCAAATTTGGGCGTCCATTGTTTTTCTTAATTAATATCGGAATGTTTATTTTATGTAGTATAGTTAATAATACTATATAATCATATCTATACTTTTCTAAGGTGCAATAATAAAATTGATGATTCTAATTGGCTCATCCTGTCGAATTGGTTTCAACTGAAAAAGATAGACTTACATTAATTACAATTTGAAGGCAATATCTTCAGATAATGCAAGTATGTACATAATTGCATTGATTTTCATTAAAATTGTTAACAATAATTACAACTACATATTAAAAACAAAAAAAATGGAACAATAAGAACACCATCTATGAATCAAATTCGTGATGTTATTCTTGTCCGGAAATTTGTACGTATGCAGTTCGCCGTATCACACTTCACCGTGAAATGTTGAATCGGAAATATATGGTCGTATATTAAAGACCGTCCAACCTCTTTAGGTCATATAGTACTGAGATAAAATTCATGTTTAACCTTTCCGGGAGTATGGACGTACATGTACGTCGGCGCGATTTTTGGATGCAGGAGTATGGACGTACATGTACGTTTTCTAGTAGTATGGGTTTATTGGTGTGTCTATGCTTCAACTATGAATTGCAACACCATCTATGGACACTTGGGTGTATTTTTATACCATTTCAAAACAGATTTCAACTTTACAAACTGCAGAATTCTACTTTTTCGTATGTCACGTGACATCAATATGACGTCATACCTACCAGTTCGGACAAGTACATAAATCGCAAACAATCGATTTCCGTGCGCGCGATTTATCATACTTTTCATGCGATTTTTAGAAGTTTTACTGTGTTTTACGGTATTTTAATGCGTTTGGAAGTTTTTGTATTGTATTTTAATACTTTTATCGCGATTTTTCGAAGTTTTTAACCGTATTCTATTGTGATTTGAAGTTTTTATATTGTGTTTTTATACCTTCTCGCAATTTTTCGAAGTTTATAACCGTATTTTATTGTGATTTGAAGTTTTTATATTGTGTTTTCTCATACTATTCCCGCGATTTTTAGAAGTTTTACTGTGTTTTACGATATTTTAATGCGATCTCAAGTTTTTATATTGTGTTTTTATACTTTTCTCGCGATTTTTTGAAGTTTTTAACCGTATTCCATTGTGATTTGAAGTTTTTATATTGTGTTTTTATACCTTTCTCGCAATTTTTCGAAGTTTATAACCGTATTTTATTGTGATTTGAAGTTTTTATATTGTGTTTTCTCATACTATTCCCGCGATTTTTAGAAGTTTTACTGTGTTTTACGATATTTTAATGCGATCTCAAGTTTTTATATTGTGTTTTTATACTTTTCTCGCGATTTTTTGAAGTTTTTAACCGTATTCCATTGTGATTTGAAGTTTTTATATTGTGTTTTTATACCTTTCTCGCAATTTTTCGAAGTTTATAACCGTATTTTATTGTGATTTGAAGTTTTTATATTGTGTTTTCTCATACTATTCCCGCGATTTTTAGAAGTTTTACTGTGTTTTACGATATTTTAATGCGATCTCAAGTTTTTATATTGTGTTTTTATACTTTTCTCGCGATTTTTTGAAGTTTTTAACCGTATTCCATTGTGATTTGAAGTTTTTATATTGTGTTTTTATACCTTTCTCGCAATTTTTCGAAGTTTATAACCGTATTTTATTGTGATTTGAAGTTTTTATATTGTGTTTTCTCATACTATTCCCGCGATTTTTAGAAGTTTTACTGTGTTTTACGGTATTTTAATGCGTTTGGAAGTTTTTATATTGAGTTTTCTCATACTTTTTCCGCGATTTTTAGATGTTTTTCTGTGTTGACATTTGATATAGGGACATAGTGGTGTTTTTATTGCCGTGAATTATTTGTGTCGATCTATATTCCTAAAATGGATTTCCAAACAGGCAAAGACATTGACGAAATTTTGATGAACAGTGACAATGAAGAGGAGAACATCAAGAACATTGATGATATATCGATGGAATTTTATGAATCTTCTTCTTCTGATGACGAGGATCCAGACATCCAACCAAGTGCTAAATACAGGCGGGAAGAACCAAGGACCTGGAATAACTCAACCTTCACTCCAACACCTAACGATTTTGGTGATTTTCAGACCGGTATAAAAGGGAATATAAATGTAGAAGGGGATTACCTTGAGCTGGACCTTTTTCAGCTCTTTTTTACGGAATATATTGTCAACACAATAGTTTCTGAAACAAATATTTATGCCACGGCTGCGTCCCAGAAATCATTTGCGATGTCGAAAATGAAAAAGTGGGTGAAGACGGCGGAAGAAGAAATGTATGTTTTTCTGGCCACCGTTATTTTAATGAGCTTGGTTTAAAAAAAATCCGTAAAAATATACTAGACAAATAATGCCATTATCGAATCACCATTTTATTTTAAGTTTGATAATAGTGTTAAGTTATAAACAGTTATTGTGAAAAAAATTCGAATGTTTTGGTGTCAATCTATGGTTGGTAACACCTGGAATACGCAACCGGTTTTTTTACGATAAAACCTTTAAAAGTAAATTTTTTTTTTTTTACTATTTTTAAAACATTTCTATCTTCATATTACACTGATTTGATTAAAAAAAAAAAATAATATTCATGCAAAAAAAACTCACTCCCCATAGCATGACCAGTACTAATAAAGGTACTCCCTGAAAGGTTAAATAAAACACGGTTCTTGTCAGTTTACAGGAAGCCAGCGGCAAACTAATTTTGAAAATAGCCGATATACTGGATTATTTGTTAGGTTAGGTTACAATCTAATAATATTGGAACATTATTGTCTGAATCCTCCACGAACGTGTAATTTTTTCATCTCTGTGCTATAGAGATAACCGTATAGTATACGGTCATCTCTTTCTGATAAGAAAGCTGACGGTGAACTGTGCTAAGGTGAAATGTAATACGTACAATTTACATGTAACCAATGTCATTACGTTGATTCAAATTACAAAGACGTTCAACATAATACAACATTTAAAAAAAATTTAGTTACTATCACCTAAAAAGACATTTGGATCAGTAGCTTAAGGTAACCAATAGAAGTGTTCGAATCCCACATCAGTCCAAAAAATATGTTTCTGGGTTATGTATTTTTCGAATAATTATTATAAAAAAATTATTAACCCACCAACTTTATAGATGTGTTTCTTTTTAATTTTGGTATCATTCATGTACTCCTCTAAATGAATTCTCTTTCTATGCAAGGAGTGATTTCCAGATGTTGCAAAAGTTTTTGGACAGTAAGCACAAGAGTATTTTTTTTCACCAGTATGTTGTACCATGTGTGTCTGAAAAGGGCAAGAAATATGTAGCAATGATCTAATCAACTGTGCAATTTATTGTTAAATAGTCAACCTTCACATTCAAATAATTAAAAAATATATTTCAAATACCTATATTAGAAAAATGATCTTCAGGGCCAAATATTATTCATTCCAGTGTGCCTAATTTGTGGGATTTTTTTACCTGTATTATCGAAAATAGTGAATGCAGACTGTCCAAACAACTCTTAATTTTATAACAATATTTACAGGTGTGGACATGAATAGTTAAAAAAAAAATACACGTACATTGTGTAATGGTAAAAGTTCATAAACAAATTATACAATTCTGATTCAAATATTCTGGACTAGGCTTAACAACCATAATAATTAATAACCTCTTGGAACTATTTTTACAAAATAATATTAACTTACGTCGAGGCAACTTTTCAATTTGAATTTTTTATCACACTGATTACATTCATATGGTTTAATATCCGAGTGTTTGACTCTCATATGAACAGTCAACGGTCCTGTTCGATAGGTAGAAAAGCTGCACAATGTACAGTGCTTCAATTTATCGCCGTGCTGTTTCATGTGCTGCTTCAAAGTGAAACGATTTTTAAGGCTAGAAAGAAAATATGAAGGTAAGAAAACATTGACGTAAACAAGAAATATTATTGGTACAGTTTTACACTATTTAAATTAAACTCTAATTGTAATATATTAAAATATGTGTATTATTACACCCATAAATAATAAAACGAGTGTGTGGCAAGCACACGCGACAAGTGAAAGATATTGCTTTGCTCTCCGCACACTCAAAAAGTTCAATCACATATTTAACATTAGTGACATATTTTTATATGTAAAAGAAAAAAATGACCAAAGTAGATAATATTTATATTCTGGCTTGTATAATACTTCAAATGAATGATATTTTTCTAAATTGTAGTATCAACCGGTGAGATTATTATTGATGAAGTTTCCATAAGAGCTGACGCAAAATCAAATCAATCCACCTCGTCCATCTTTCTACATTTCACCAAATAGTTGTGTAAGTGTTCTCATAACTTTTCACATTTGCCACGGCCTTAATGGTCGATTTGGTAGCACGCTTGGCTGTCGGCTGAAAGGTCAGTGGTTCTAGGCTGACCGTGGCGTATTTTCTACGCGTTTTTATTTACAAATAGACTGAGACAACTTTTCATTACATATCAGCCGGATTAATGCATCGCGCATAAAAAACTCTCACTTCAAAAAATACTTACATCATGTCGCACACCTTACAGATGACACTCATCTCGCCGGTGACATCATGACACGAGAGATGATGCTCCATCGCAATCCTGTTGTGAAAATTACGGCCGCACGTGGGGCATAAAAAGTCACCGACTTTTTTTTCATGTACTTGGGCATTGTGGTTTTTTAATCCGTATTTAGTGAATCTAAAAACGATAATATTTACAATAAATGGAAACGTAATAAAATAATTGTTTTCTTATTTTATTTTTAGTAGTATGTACGCTACGCTCATTACATAATAATTGATAATGTAACATAATACATTTTCTACATGAAATTAAACACAGAAATCTCTCTTGAATTGCCTAAATTTGTTATCTTCGTTACAATGCACAATATTAGTACAAATAAATTATGTTAGGGCCTAATGCATAGTAATACTTTCAGCCTAATTACACTTATCCTCTGTGATCCTGTTGGTTGACATAGATAAATAATAATAAAAAAGTCATTCTATGCATCAGGCTCTAAAACTGTTTCTAGTAATATAAGGTATATAACTTTCTGTATTTATTTGAAAACTTACGATTTATTACATATTGGGCATTTGTGGGGATATCTCTCATCGTAGGGAAGATGTGAACGTTTATGCTGTCTCAGCGCTTTGTCATCAGCCCACCTTAAAACATTTAATATACAGAAAAATCAAATATTTTTTCATTAATTATTCCTAGAAAAATTATAGGATAGATAGATTGAGCAAGTGGCTGACATCCATTGCTCGTAAAAAATAAATCGGTTAATACAAATCTGTGAAGGCCCATATGATCTTATTAGGATCGGACATTGTCGAAAAAAAGAAAAAGATTTCGTTTTTTATTCTTAATGTGTGTTGTAATGACTTTATATTGAGTTGAGAATTTCCAGCTAAGGGCTAAGAGGTCAAAATCTTTATGAAATGATGTGGAATAAGTAAACAAGTAATTGTAACTGTTTGCTCTTATGTTATATGAAAACAAATACATTTGACTGATAAAGTTTAGTGTGCACTATTTATGTCAGATCTTAACAGCCTACTTCCACCCTTCGCCAGTACTGGTACTAATAGGTATTAAAAATTTCAGACAATTAAACAATTCGAGATATTTGAACTAGATGCAGAAAAATAACAAGTCATGCACACCTGCATCATAAAATTCGACAAACATGCGACAAGAACTACTAGGCCGAATGGTATCCTCGAAAAATTGTCAAAAATATTTTCTGATATTTGAGCACGGAATAAATTTGAGATTGATCTTGGCAAAGAAAACATTTCTTTTTGTAATGCACCATAAAGTTGACAAACGATAATCGAAGTAGGGAGTAAGATTATTTTAAAGCGTGTGTTTCAACATGTACCTAACCAAAAAAAACCATTTTTCAAACACACGCGTTAACATGATCTTACTCCCTACTTATATTTACCGTTTGTCAATTTATGGCTACGGCCGTATGTTGCAGCTTATTAACCACTGGGAAATGCCAATAGAAATGGCGTATTTCAAATAAATACTACCTTATTCTTAGGTCAATAATTATTATAAAACAATTATTATTCGTAGGGTGTTTATCACATTTGAATGGTCAAAGACATAACTTATAATCAGTATCTTTGGAATTTTCTTCAAATGTCTTAATCCTGCCCATTTTTTGAATAATAAAATGCCTAATTCTTGTCAACTATAAAATATAATTTTTTATCATAAATATTTCACTATATAATGTCAACATTAATTTTACTATGTAATGGTTTTGTAAATGCATTTAAAAATTAATAAATCTAAAAAATCTTAACACCACTGCACATGGATGTACTGAAATATGACTATATTCTAAAAAATTAGATCGAGAGGTTTAAAATAATACTATTTTATGTAATAAAAATACTTTGTGCAATCATCAAATGTTTAAAATAAATATAAAGGATAACAAGGCTTCAAAATTATATAAATAGATTATCTACAACGTTGAAGGAATGTCCAGAGTTATGCTCTGAAAATACCATAAAACCTCCATTTTGACATACGTGGGCAATATCATTTTGAAATAAATAAAATGCAAATTCTACTAAAAACTTTGAGATATTTAATTTTAGTTAATTGAAACCAATCAATCATAATATGGAAATTATATTGTAGTAAATGATTCTTTCTACGGCATTCCACTTTATGGCCAACTTTTCAGGACTGTATCTTTGCAATAATGCAAGATATTACTGTCTCATATTTTGTATTTTATTTTAATAATTAATCCTGTATATGACGTTTAATAATAATGACTAAAGAAAGAGCGAGATAAGACATAAGTGGAAAACGTGATCTTACCCTCGGCCACACTCATCACACTTGTGAGTTTTCTCCGATTCGGGCAAGTGTGCTCTGGCATGACGCTTCAAAGCAGTACCGGTGGGAAAATTTACTTTACAGGTTGGACATCTAAGAAACATGACATCAAGGTATTAAAGAACTGTGGACAACCAAATAATAGAGACAGATTGATAGAATAAATAAGACACTGAGAAGATAAAAATAGTGAAAAACTAATTTTGAAAACAAGAAAACAATACACTTATTATTATTATTCAAAAAGGCATTACCTTTAGAAAGAATTGTAAGAGTGGGGTTACTGTCATTATTGATATGATACATAGTATTGCAAACATTTTACTCTACATAAGCAAACTGCAAAATGGTACTACAGTAGTAGGTACCTACGATTTTAAATTAATGCCACAATGTTAAATTTTTAGTTGATTGATATATTATGAAGCTGTCGACGCTCTCGATGTTTTGCCCGTCGCTAATCAGAGGGAAATCTGAATCAGGACAGGTGCTATAGCTTCAAATACTTGGGGGTACACATCACGGGAGATATCATATTGCAGAGAGAGCTCGCTATCTGAATGGGAATGGCTGGAGCAACATTCAACTCGATGAGGAGTGTCTGGGACCTTCCGACCGTATACTGAGCTTCGAAAACAGATTTCTGCGACGGATACTGGGTGGGCGGTGGTATGACTTTAGGAGATAAGAGAATGCACCAAGCAGCCTCTCATTACGCTGAGAGTGAAGAGGCGACGTTGGACCTGATTTGGCCACGTGCTGCGGATACCAGAAGAGAACTTCAACCTGGCTTGCCTGTTCTTCAAGCCAACCGGATTCCAGCGTCCTGGAAGGCCGCTAAATAGTATATAGTATTTAGGCGGAGCTACGGGATGCTGGTTTGACTTGGGACGAAGGAAGAAGACTGGCGTGCGGCAAGGATTCTTGGAGGCGCCACTTGGTGTCCATATGCTCCGACTAAGGGGCGGATATGGCCGAAAAAGAAGAAGATATACTATATTAATTGAATTTTTATTTTTTTTCGATTATTATTGTTGTATTATTAAATGTATGTATTATAAAATTACTTAATAAAAAGCAGTCAAGTCAAAATAGCCAAAAACCCAGTTCCGACCTTTTACGTAGGTGTTGAGATGTGTATTTGGTAATATCATAAAAAAACGCTAGGCATCATTACATAATATGAGGACTTTAGATACAAAAATGTTAGCAAGTCAATAAAAATGTCTTATTTCTCTTTTGTAAGTATGATTTCTAAAAAAAGTATTATAAAATGTTATATATTATTATGCTAAGTACACACATACATTCTTGCTCGATTGAATATGTTGAACACGCTGCGTCCACACGCTCGAGCAGCTCGACACAAGACGCTCAGTCAAAGCGTCTCGACCCATGGACAACGAGCGAATTTCTGTCGAACATCAAACAAGAATTACAACCCCTGAATCTTTTTCACATCGAGCCGTTTGCTCGATATCAAACAAAATCGAGTAAGATGGTACACATGTTGAGACATATTAGAATGTGCGTAAAACCATTGAGTACAAATGTGCATGGGTATTTATACTTTGTATTAGCATACAAACAACATTTAAAATTACTTTTTTTTCAGAAATTATACCTATAAGCAAGATACAGTACACTCTCAGTAATCCGCCGCTCGATTATCCTACAACTACTATAATCCACTGTTATTTTTACTAGTTGAAAGCACAAAATCAAGCTCTATAATTCGCCGGTATTCGATTGTCAAATTCAGTAGTCCGCCGCGTACAAGTATACAATGCAGATGAGACGGGTTTGTTTTGGAAACTTCTCCTTCGTAAAACGTACATTCATCGCAAAGAAAGTAATGCACCAGGGAAGAAAGTGCCCAAGGACCGCATCATAATTTTATTATGCCGTAGTCCAATGCAATCGGGACATACAAAATGAAGCTTTTGGTCATAGGGAAAGCCAGGAATCCTAAGCCATTCAAGAATATCTACCTGACTGAACAACTGGTTGTGTCAAGTGATTTACTGTTTAATATTTAGTTACCTAATAATTTTAGTTTATAAATATGTATAATTTAGTAAATACTTGATTTTGATTATAAATAAAAGCGTAATTTGCTAGTACAAATTTCTCAAAAAGCTATTTTTTACGAAATACCTGTTTTAATTTTTACCATATTTTGTATGTACTGTCACCAGACAAAAAAAGAAAAGACCCCGGCGCGACAGTTTCAAATTCTAGATCAGCAATTTAACAAAAAAATATATCCGACTTCCCTGTAGAATGTTTAGAACCTCTGACTTACACGAAAATATTACAAATAACATTTCGTAAACGGTCATTCACAAAGATGCATTTTTATTACCCGGCTCGAGGGTAGAAGCGGCCCGTCCGAAATGTGTGTCCCGTTAGTCAGTGACCTGCCCTTTCTCTTCCCCTCCGTAGGATGGACCCCGCCAAAAATTAAAAGATGATTTTTGAAATAAGGACAGTTCGAATCTACCTACAACGAAGTGATGACATAAAACCAGCGTCACGCCGGCGGCGGTATCAGCCGTGCAATGGCGTGATCAACCGTGCTTCTAGCCAATTACCAAACCAATTTTTAATTATCAATAGACATTGTGATGAATATCAAAGTGCCCGCGAAATTAAATAATGTGCAAACGCGTCCATGTGAAAAAGAATGCAAAGTGAAGTGTTGTCTATTCGAACGCCGCGTGCCCGCTGGCTACCGACATACTCCGCGTGGTCCCTGTTATTTAAATGTTACTTTATCTCAGTCATGCTAAACCCTTGTATTCCTAACCTGTATAATTTAGTGTAAATAAACCGAGCCTGCGCAGGGCTATTGGATCAAAAAGTTTCTGTGTTATAATTCACCCCGTCAGTAATGACGTCACACACATCCCTCTAACCGATATGATACTGGAGGAGGTTCTACCACCGACATACATGTGAGCCCTCTTCTTCTTCCCGGTATTAGTACCTATGCACTATAATCCGCCGTTTTCACTAACTGGGCACTTGTCTGGTTTTTGGGGTGGCAGATTACTGAGAGAGTACTGTATAAGACTTTTTAATGACTCACCATCATTTTACGAAAATAGGAACTACCAATTTTGTTTCTAAGCCACTTATATTGACATAAATAAATATAAACATAAACAATTTTAAATCCTCTTATCATAAACTTACTGGAGTGCTGAGGGCTGCAAATGGTATACCATGTGGCATTTAGTCTCATCCCAAGCTTTATACTTCTTCCCACAGCATGCGACATAACCTTTCGTATCATGCGCCATCTTATAGTGTCTACACATCTAACAACAATGAGACAAACACATTATTTACTAAGTATATTAGATTCATGTCAGTAAGCACATCATACTTAAGTTCAGTTAACTCAAGATTTAAAAGGGTAGGTAGTAGAGATGGGAAAACTGGTTGATTTTGAAGATTAAGTATACTTACTACCAGTATAAAAAAATATTTAGTATATAAACTTATTCCAAAATACTTACTAGTATTTGGAATACTATATAGATCGTTTGGCGTGCGTATGCAACAAAAGTTTCATACTCAACTGAAACTAAAACCAACTCCATATTAGTATTTTGAAATACGTATCGGCTCAGGAAACTCAGACTGTGTATCGGCTTCAATAGAATCGCTAAAAATACGCTGAGCTCCGTTTGTCGAAAAGTCGCATTTATTATAAAATTTTAAACACATTTTAAATTTATGAGTTGTTTTTCTGTTAGGTTACAATATTCTTGTTAACAAAAATGAATAACAGTGATTTTTTAAAAATTGTAAACATGTTTTGAGCGGTATATAACAAGCCTAAGCCTGTGCGTCATCTCACCACTGTGCTGCGACACAAAATTTATTATTACATTCGAACGCAATAGACTAATAAATTAAAATATACCTATATTCAAGAGCTATCTCGTTCGTGCGCATTTAATGTCAATAGTGTTGAAAGTCTACCAACTGGCGAGTGCACAGAACAGCGACTCGCGATGATATCATCACAAGTTTTTTGGAATAAGTTTATTGGGCCACACATACTTAGTATGGGTAGTTTCATCCGAAACTTGAGTACACAAACTGGTGACAGTATTTCTAACTCACCTCTAGTAGGTAGATGGGATTTCTCAGTTAATCCAAAACATCAATGAAAATAATATTCAAGATTACGTATCATATTCTTACAATATTTTGCGGCGTGTGTTGAACATTTGCATATTACAATCATGTCAATAAGACATGAACCATTTGTAAAAATATTATAATATTGGCACTTCTCAGTAGTTAATAAATAAAAATAAAATTGCATGAGTTTTTATAACTTTCTTTTTAGATCAAACCCAAATTTTAAATTAACAATTATTGGATCGAAAAGCATCTGCGCCGACAGAAAAGGGTATTTAATATAATTGTCTACATGGAATAAACTGTTTTCGTAAAGCTCATGTGGGCATTTGCGGCATAATTACCTAAAAATTTAAATCAAATGCATTGAGTATCTTACGTATAATTTAATATTAAGTTAATATTTGAAGCAAAGAATGTGCACAGGTATACTGTAACTGTGCAGTTCCAATTGGTTCCAATTTTTTAATTAAAAGTTGACAGATGAACAAAAAAAGATGGCTGCCAAAATTTTAATTTTCTATAATATTGTCTGATTTGATTGATCTTCAGTTTAGACATGTATTTAACAACATTTGTGATCCTATTTCTTTTTATGATTCGATAGATTATTTTTATAAAATTACTGATAATATTACACTATTTGTGTAATTATATGACGGTGTTTTTGCTAATTGATGTAACCCTCAAATTATACGAAAATGAGTTAATGATTGGATCTCATTTTAAAGACGACAGAGCAGGTCTCGGCCAAATGTTGTAAATTAAAAAAAATGTTTTACCACTTTTTGGAAGGGAAACATCATTTTACATTGGTTTTAGGTTTAAAAATTATGACCCGGCCACTTGATGTAACTGAATAGTGTATCCCACTGTAAACACTTCTTCTCATAAGACAATTGATGTAAGCCACTATTCTATGTTGGTTACACCATTTGCCCTGTTCGCTCATTCGGAAAGTTTATTCGCCACGTGCGGTTTATCAAGTGATCGGAGGTGTATTAAAAGTATAAGGTGTATAAAAAGAGAATATTTTGTTCCTGTTAATAACGTTACCCGAAAAGTTTGCCAGAAATTTTTATTAAATATTCTTAATATATCCCAAAATAAGGTTTGCTACACAATTCAAAAGAAAACAGAACTTCATACAGCCAAACGATATAGTCGTGGAAAACACACTGGCACGACATTGAAATGTTTATACAAAAATTACCAGCAGTTCCTTCGCACTACTGTAGAGCAAGCACAACACGAAAATATTTAAATGCAGAATTGAAGAATACATCATTTGTTTACAGGTTATACAAAGACGGATGTAAGATATGCAATTTTGTAACATGTTCTGAGAAAGTGTTCAAAGATGTATTTCGTACAATTTAGGTATCCACCATCCAAAAAAAAGACAAATGTAATACATGTGAAAAACTAAAGAATACTGCTGAAGAGAATATGACAAATGTAGAATATGAATTCTACAAAAGGCACAAATCTGAAGCCGAGTTTTCCAAATCTATACACTGAAAGGAACAAGATTTAGCCAAGGAAAATCCATTTTTTATGTGTTAGTTTTGATCTCCAAAAAGTCTTAAACACACCGCATGGAAACAACATGTTACTTTATTATTCACGAAAATACAGTCTTTAATGAAACTTTCTATGAAAGTGCGACCAGAAATGGTTATTGCTTTTTATGGGGGGAACAGGATGGGCATACGGGAGCCAATGAAATTTGTACAATTTTAAATGACTATTTGAATATAGTGGATGAAAGGGGTTCAGTGAGCACGGTGTCACTGTACTGTGAAAAATAACAAAATCTTGGCCTGTATCATTTGGTTTTTAAGAACAGCAAAAAATATTGTAAATATCAGCATAACATACCTTGAACCCGGACACACTTATATGCCTGTTGACTCCATTCAGGCAACAATTGAAAATAATTTAAAGAATAAAGTTATTTGGGCCCCATCTGAATGGCCAACACTAATAAGTAATTCTAGAATCAACCCCAAACCATACGACGTAATTACAAGGAACCATTGAGACTTTAAAGACTATAAAAGTCTCCAGAATGCAATTCTCCCCAAATTAAACAAAGCCGATGATGATGATCAACAAATAATGTTTAAAAATATTAAAAAGGCCTGGTTCTCCAAAGACTCTGACGACATGCTTTTTTCTTATTCATTGAACCCTAATCCGGAGAAAAGTACCTTTACATTTGCTAGAGGAAGGTCTTCCCAACGAATATCTGAGCCAACCGTATTCCGATGCCTATACGAAACACCAATTTCTATTTCAACCGCCAAATTTAAAGATCTGTCTAAACTTGTACAGAATAAAATAATTCCATATTCCAATAAAAATACTTTATGCAGTCATCAAATGTTTAAAATAAATATAAAGGATAATAAGGCTTCAAAATTATGTAAATAGATAAGACATAAAAGCTCCATTTTGACGTACGCTGAGCATGTGGGCCGTGGCCGTTAAAGGGTGGCATTTGCATTGGGCTATGAGGGCTGTGAAATATTAGAATAACACCAATTAGGTAGGTACTTAGACACTTAACTAGTGTCATAAACGTAATTCGAACTCGGCGGCATCCTGTCCGGTCGGATTTTATTGCAGGGTCGAAATGTTTTTAAACAATCGACACATTAACAGTTTTAAGGAAATTTTCATAAACTAAAATGTCAACGAATGTGTTTCCTCGTTACTTCCGAGATCTCGCTATATCCGTGATCGTTATAACCCAGCTCGACTGTACTTTAATTATTTTATTTATATTTTTACAAATGTTGCAATTAGGTTTAATGTCACTATATATATTATAAGTTCTAAGTATTAGCAAAAAATTACCTTATAAAAATTAGTAAATGTCTGTTCACCGGGACAGAGTTCACACTGCAGCTTGAAATACTTTGCAACCAAATCGTGAAGCCTGTAACCTCTCAAAATGAATTCGCCGTCTTTCATTACTTCACTGGGAAATTCAATATTATTATCAACCGGAAATTCATTATCTTCGTCATGGCAATCGTCATCCTCTACAGAGTCATCATCGTCGTCGAGGGGTTCAATACAATCAGTAACAGATTTTTTCACAACGGTGTTCTCTACTGAAATCGTTTTTGGTCTGACAAGGCTATTTTTATTCTCTGCGATATCACATTTCATTTCTTGCATCACACAATCGGAAACAGTGCTGGAAGAGTTACCATCCAATTTACTATTCCATCTAAAAGAATGCAAGCTATTATCAATGTATGGGTCATTATGGATTGTTTCACATTTCGATCTGCTTGTGAAATGACCATTAACATTTTTGTTTTTCCTTGTAGCTTCAATCACATAAGAGTCTTCTTTTTTCTCAAATATTTCATGTTTAATAATTGCATTATCTGGATCATTGCGCAACAACATCTCAGATTTGATTTCATATTTATAAAACTTGATATCATCTGCACTCATTTCACTGCTCTGCAGAAAAGATGTAGGACAAATAATTAAAAAATACAGGAATTAGTTAATTTCAATTAGTGACATTGCATTGAATAATTAAATGTGTTCAAATAAACTGAAGTTTTAATTAAGTATAATACGTAATTTTAAATATTTCAGATGTAAAATGTGAATTCCGGCCACGTAAAATCGGGACTCCACTGTAATTCGGTTTTGTGCACATAGTACTTAGTTATTGCAGAATCAATGATATTTTATTTAAGATTAAATAAATTATTTTTTTATTCACAAGGTTTGAGATTGTAACATTCTTTATATTGAACATAATTAAATTTGAAAACGCCTCAGATCTACTAGAAAACATCTTGGAAAAAATTTGACACCCGATGGGACTTGAACCTGACGAAATTAACTACTTGCATCTTGAAGTGCTTATCAATTAGATTGGCCGCCCGTGGATCAATTGGTAAAACAAGTGATAAGGAACTGAAGTCACCTTGGGTGTCAAGTAGGTATATGTAGGGATTGCAATACCGGTATTTGATTTTGTTTTAAAATCCCAAAATACCGGAATTTTTGGTATTAAGAAAGCACACTAATTTATGTTTTTGAAAATAAATTATAAAAAATGCAAATGCAAGAGATGTGAAATAATGAAAAAACCAGAGATTGAAGACCAAGAGGGAACTTGCCATCATTTACGTACGAAAAAATACGACACGGAGAAAAGACAGTTGGTATTACTGGAAGCTGCTACCTTTACAATCGTATCGTAATAAAACATGACTGATGCGGATAAATGAGTGTTGTATTATTCTTCGTTATTCGGCTAAAAAAGTGCGTATTAATGGAAGAATACAAAGGAGTAACAGCATTTCGGAACAATATATCGTCACCGTTTTAGCAAAACCATCTATGTGTCACTTTTATCAAAAATGACTTTTAAATACCAAGTCATTCCTTATTTTTTTCTCTATAGGCCAGTAAAATGATCTATGTGTTTGGTAAACTCGCTCCGAAGTTATTTCAAAAAATAAAAAACAGCTATGTGTAAGGTTCAAAAACCACGGTTCACAAAAACAACTATGTGTATATTATAGTAACATATAAGTAAGATGGTATTTTGATATCGAGAGTGTAATGTTTTTTTACAGTCTATGTTATATACTATGCATTATGGTCTTGCACGACGGTTTGAAAGATGCTTCCTCAAAAAGAGAGACAGGAAATATTCAATAATTTCTGGAAGATGCCTACATGGTCAATAGGGTATAGGCGAGAATTAATTTAAAAGTTGGATAAACAACTACAAACATATCGATGACAGTGGCCAATTGAAAGCAACAATGACAGGTAATAAGAATCTGACTGAAGATAAATAATTGGTAGTGCAACCAAAAATCAAAACGGAGAGATTTGTGGAAAAATGTTACATTATGGTTGGATATAATTCCAAAGTTCCCAGCCATTATTGCAGAGAAAATACCTCCAGGGTGTATGTGGAATCGTGTTTCCGATCCAAAATACAAATGCATGATGAATATAAAAAATGGTCTCTGGAAAATGGTCATAAAGCAGCAGAATATACTCCAGTATATTTACCACCAAAAAATCAGTGTCCACCAACCACGTAAAGATCAGTGTGCCATCACTGCCATCTGCTGTAGTTATAAAATGAAGAATGTTTCAGAAATGGAATACAATAGCCACATTATTAAAAAAAAAAAAGATGCTAGAAGACCAAAAATGAAATGAAGGAGAGTACCAGAAGTATTACTGGACGGTTAGTAATCACAATGGATCTCCAAAGTGTGCTGCTATGTCCAAAACACAGGCACAAATGTATTATAAACAAAAACTGCAACTACACAATTTCACCATATACATTCTTCATAATGTATCTTCTAATGAATTTGTCTCATCTCATCGAAAGCAGGACAATACAATGAAATAATTCTAATATCGGATGGGTGTGGATATCAAAACCGAAATAAATTATTCGCTACTGCTCTAAGTTATATCTTTAGAGAGAAAAAACATCGAGATTCAACAGCTTTTTCTGGAAAAAGGCCATACCATGATAGAGGCCGATAGTGCACATGCCACCTAAGAAAAGTATTTTAAGCCTCCAATATATTCACCATCTGATTATATAGCACGTATGCGGCTAGCAAGACCAAAACAACCTTATAAAATTAATGTCATTGATTTTTTAAGAATTATGGATAAGATTAAATCTGGATTAAGTTCAATCAGACCAGGAAAACGAATCGGAGATCCTGTTGTATATGATATTAAAATGTTACAGTATCTACCATATGGAACAATCTTTTACAAACTCAACTTTATCAGTGCAACCGTTTGACTGCCTTTGTAATATATATAATGAATCATTGCACATATCGCAGTCGAAATACATACATCTTCAGGAATTAAAAAGTGTAATAGAGAAAGATCACCACTATTTCTACGATAACCTAACATTTAAACCTGCTAATAGAAAGTAAACGAACTTATAAATATAATATCATCTCACTATTGCATTAATAATTAATAAAATGATATTGCAATTTATCACTAACGCACTATGTATATTTCAACTATTATTTATGTAACAGTTTTTCATGAATTTATTATTATTCACATTTTGATGAATAAATTAAACTATGTGTATTTACAAAACGGTCAAAACAACTTATGTGACATCACAAACTGTATTTTTATTATTTTTGTATTAAAAATAAAAGATTTTTGTAAACAAAATAATAATCTTAGACCATTTTCTGATTATAATAAAGCATTCTTCATAATTTTAATGTTTAAATGTAACATTATTTTTTTATTCAGTTTTATCCTTCTCCTGCACAATTTGAGAAAGTGCACATAGATGGTTTTGCTAAAACGGTGACGATATGCATACTATTAATTTATTTATACATTGATAGTTTTTCCTAAAAGATCTTTTACAATAACAATTCACAACTTTTACAACAAACGTCAAAAATGGTTATTTATTGTGAAAAATGTCCAGGGCCGTACTCATAATATTATTTTGAATCCAAAATATACGATGTGTTTTTCAAAGTAAAAACTGTTAGTGGTAGTTAATGACATTCATTATTTACATAGATTTATATTTCATTTCAGACTTAAATATATTTTTAAAGGTACCAAACAAAAATTTTTTTTTTTTTTTGTATGAGTAATAATGTATGCAAAATAGATAAAATATTGTAATTAACTATATAATCAAATTTTCAATATACCTACCTGTATTTTGTGTCTAATAGGTTTATATAAACAAGTAATTTTATAAACAATATGTCAAAAACGGACCCATGTCATATATTTATTTCATACAATATTTTCAAAATACACATGTGTAGGTAAACAATATGTCAAAAACGGACCCATGTCATATATTTATTTCATACAATATTTTCAAAATACACATGTGTAGGTATAGGTAATATAATAATTTTTTTTTTTTTGGTTTGTAATGAACTGTAGTTATATTTTAAAATATTTGTGTTTTTTATTTAACAATTTTATCTAAACAATAATACTACGATAAATTATTATGAACAATATGTAAAAACTAGACCATATTTTTTATTCCAAGATTTACCCATTTGCTATTAACTGATTTGTGTTTAATTTTTCAAAATATTGTGTTTTTTGTATTGCTATCAATGACATTAATATGGACGGAACATCTGGAAAAGAAAATGACACTCACTTTATTGTCGGGTCTGGCGAATAGCATAATCTGTTCTGATGCCATTACAATAAAGGTGATATTGCTATAAATTCCTGTTGGGTCTGCCGAATGGTTCGGTTCGAACGGGTTCGCTCAAATGAACATTGACATTAGAAACACTGCTCTAACGCCATTACAATAAAGGTCATATTGCTATAAATTCCCGATGCGTGATATCGCATAATGGAAATTGCGTGACGTCTACCTATACATGCGAATGCGCGAATTTACTTGCTAGCTACTGTATTGAGTGCGTCGTCCATTAATAATGTCATTGATTGCTATTAAAAATAAAATACTTACTTCCATTTGCATTATTTTTTCTTACCCTGAATCCTAATAAAGTTTTTATTGCGGGAACTTTTTATAATGAAAATACGTTTATCATAAATTAATTGGTTGTAAGCTGAAGTATCGATAAAAAACATTCTCAGTGGGGCGTTTTTATGTCTGAGTACGGCCCATTTGAAGCAAAGTGTACCTAATTTCATTACGATATAACTTTGGCTCACAAAACGAGTACGCACTGAAATTTATTTGTGTGCTTCCTCTGTGGGAGGAGTCCAATCTCTTTGGAAAAAAAAGAATTATCAAATATAATATTAATTATATAATTGTCGCGATGAATTATCTTATATAATTTTGAAATAGTAAACAAATGACAATTATTCTATTATTATTGATGACTGTACAAGCATTGAATTTAAGAAGTTTTTCCGTAGCCGCACTTGATGAACAAGCCTTTTTGAGGGCTTTAATTAAAATCATCAATATATTCAAATTATTTGTAAAAATCACGCTAGTTACAATATTATGAACAATAGATATTTTTAAATGTTCACATAATAACAGTAGGTATATCGATTTAGAAATTTTAATAGATAAAGTACATAGTACTTCTGTTTTTTTTTTAATGTTTTAACGAATACCGGTATTCAATAAGAAATACTGAAAATCCGGTATTGATATTTTCATTCGGTATTGCAATCCCTAGGTATATGTATGAGGTGTTTTCAAATTATATATATTTTATATTTGTTGACAGATAACTTATCAAATAATATAGTTATGAAATTTGATCATAAACAGGGTATTTCACAGGATCGACTGTCAAAGCAGGTATTTGCAGTAAAGCCTATTGGCTGTAAGAGTGTCAAAGGAACCAACCTGCTATGTTTATTCAAAGTAATGATATTATCATCAACTTCGATGTGGGTCTTAGTCGCTCTATTGCCTTAACCTCAGGGATATTTACTGTCTCTTTAAACGCATTTCAACCACCCCAGTATAAGTCTCCCGATCGTTCTTTTCCTGTCCGATCTCTGCTCTCAGTGAAGGTGCTTACTGTGGGCAGCCTTCACTCTGTCCTGAGAGAGACAGATAACCGTCAGGAGTGGAGAGTCTTGATCGCTCAGATCTACACTTTGGGATGGTCATGATCCTCTGGCATCAGGAAACGACCAAGAGAGATTGGCAATTCCGGTACAAGTCGGTTATGGGGAAGCCAGGCGGGAACCGCGCTAATTGTCATAGCCGATTTTGGTGAAATTCATGAATTCAAGAATGAAAAACGAACCCAACCTAACCAATAATCCAGGATATCGACTATTTCCAATAATGTGTTTGCCGCTGGCTTCCCCATAACCGGCTTGGACCGCAATTCCTTCGACAGTGGTAACTAAATTCGGTGCTAGCGCTATACTTCCTTTATAAAATGAAGAACCCAAATTAACAAACCTCTATGGATGTATCAGTCTGTGAAGTCAGTGTATCCAATGCGTTATGGGTTAAGATGGTGGTTGCCAGATAAGCCTGCGTGTCTGCTACCAATGTATGAAATTCATTGAATTCATTCACTAAACGCATGCATTTTATACAAATCTTTCTTAGATTATCAGACGAATTCACCTAAAACGAATAAATAACATTAGCATTATAAAGTGTCTCAGATCAACCATTATTTAAAGTATAAACTATACTGTATTTAGTAATGTCGGTAGGTAATTATAATAGTTAGTTTGGTACATACGGTAAATGAAAAAAGTTTAGTTATGGAATTAGCCATCGAACTATCGGGATTTGTTTCATCAAATACGTCAATCTTTTGTCGCTCATAGTCAAGACATAACCGGCAGGGCAGGTGACACATTTTTTAACTGCTTCAATCATCTGCTTTACGAACAGATTACAATAATATTATTATTCCTTATCCTTGTAAGCTTGATGAGTGACAACTGACAACAAACTGACAGTTAGGGACAGTGTTGCCATATTTTGAAAGTGGAATTATAGTACAGAGCCTCCAAAATTATAGTATTTGGGGATAAAATATAGTACGCGTTGTCATCTGTTGAAAATGAAAATTTTCCCAATTTTTCATAGTCGGCTCGTTTTTATTAGGAGAAATATTTCGCCGCGGGCCGCATGTTCCCAATTTTTCATGGTCGGCTTGTTTTTTTTAGGAAAAAATATTTCGCCGCGGGCCGCAGGTTCCCAAGTCGGCTTGTTTTTTCAGGAAAAATATTTCGCCGCGGGCCGCAGATTTCCAAATTTTCGAAGACCACTCGATTGCGAAATGGCAAATGCAAAATTATGGTACTTTTATATTAAATTATAGTACGATTTTCAAAATTATAGTATTTTAGGCGTACTATACCTATTTTATATCGTACATAGTACGCGGACCAAAATTATAGTACAAATACTATAATTATAGTACGGTTGGCAACGCTGGTTAGGGACACAAAGTATCGATACTTTTGACCATAGATACCTATTACCTACTTTCTTTTGACCAATACTTTTCTTTCAATATCGTTACTTTTTCTTTCAATATGACGTCCCTACTAATTATTCAAAGTGTGCCATCAGAATTCTTTTTGTCATCGTTATATTCGAATTATAGTATGCAGTCAGTCTAATAAATCTCTTTGATGCAGTCCGAGAAATTAGAAGGTCCGTTTACCTGGATCACCCAATCGTCGCTATAGGATTGGTTTCCCGAATATCCGTTTTTATCAAAATCGACCTTTTAATGCAGAATATTTTTTTGTATCTAAACGGACCATCCTTTTCTTTAAATCACTTTGTAATGGTAATGAATACATCATTCATATACTGTACAAATAACTATTTAAATATAGGATTATGAAATTTGTTTTTCGTCTCCTGAACATTTAGTCTATTCGGAAAACCAGTCCTACAGCGATGCAATGTTAAAACTCCAACCTTTTTGGGTGCGTTTGTTTGTGCATCGTTAGTGCATGATTTTTTTTCGTTTGTGCACCTTTAAAAACATAAAAATTCAAATTTCAAATTGGGTGTTCCAGCTAAATGTTGGGTCACCCAATGCTGAAATTTCAACTTTTTTGAGTGAGTTCGTTTGTGCACGCACATTAAGGGGGTTATTCGAATTTAAATTTGGGTGACCAAGCTAAATGCTGGATACTTGTGTAACTAAACTTGGATTTTTTTTAAAAAATAGTTATTTCTGTAAAAGAAAAAATCTGTCCAAAATAGATTTTATACTGACAAATTGATATGTATACTTACAATTAATTATTTAAATAATTCCCTATCATAATTAAATACTTCCATTGTTATATTATAATACTTACCAATAATCACTTTTTACTTGCTGTCCATATTAAATAGTTCCCATCTTTTTAATAAAATACTTGCTTCCTTCAAAAGTATCGATACTTTGCGTCCCTAACTGTCAGTTTGTTGTCAGTTGTCACTCATCAAGCTTACAAGGATAAGGAATAATAATATTATTGTAATCTGTTCGTAAAGCAGATGATTGAAGCAGTTAAAAAATGTGTCACCTGCCCTGCCGATTATGTCTTGACTATGAGCGACAAAAGATTGACGTATTTGATGAAACAAATCCCGATAGTTTGATGGCTAATTCCATAACTAAACTTAAATAGTGAACACTTGTGCGTCGGTAGTAAACGTTAGTGCACGATTCTTTTTTGCCTTTTCATCAAATACATTGCACGGTGCCTACAGACTGAGCACGTATATGTCAGACTGAAGCACGTTTTGTAGGCAATTGCCTACAGATGAAGTGGGCCGTACCAGCGCTCGGAATGGACAGGAACGCACCGGAGCGCCGTTGTGGTTCGTGGAATTCCAAAATATACCGTTCCGGCTCGTGGATTCATTTAAAATTGCGTTGCGGTTCGTTAGATTGAGATAATTATATATGAATGTATCTTTTAAAGTTTTTCTCAAAATTAAAAATTAACGAAGTTATGTTATGCCGGGCGTGCAAGGGTTAAAAATAAAAATTATGACATCCCTAAATTTCTTTCAACCTTCTTATTTTGTGTCGATATGTCCATGCCTAAATGCATTGTCTAAATAACAAGAAACAACCAGCTGCAAGCGTAAATTACTTTATTACCCAAAAAAATGTGCCTTGCTGACACTATTTGAAAACTCTTAAAAAATAAAGTATACATTGTTTAATAATTTCTAAAGGATGAAACATTTCAAATCTCAATACAATCTTGCCTTTGACTTACGCATTGTTAATTTACTTACCTACTAATTTATTATATTATTTTATTCGGAGTGACAAAAATTATTACTTCGCCATTTATTTTCGGGTGAATGAATTGTGTTTTCGATGGTTAAATTAGTACAAAAAAGTTTGATAATTTGACTCGTGCAATCCGCTATAATATTCCTATTAGTTGCCTTTTAAAATATTTTGTATTATTTAAGATATAAATACGTTTCTAAACAAAATTGTTTATATTATTAGTTTGGTGTTTTTTTGCTACATTCTAGTAAGTTTTGTGTTTTAATTTTAACTGTGTGTTTAACTTGATTTTTTAATAAAAAATTGTTCTAAAAGTTGGTCAAAAATGTCATCAGGCGAAACGTGTTAGCCGAAACTATTGAAAAATATTTTGTCGCAGGTAACGTAACGCTGGCCACATACCTACACAATTTGATCATTTAAAAAATGATATTGAGTGGTTATTTATAAAAATAATGAAGGTATAATAAAGTAGTAGGTAATTCGTGTAAATCTGCTAAAACCACATTACATTACATTAGGAATTCACTCCAATAACCATTTAAGTGGCAACAGATGGTATTCATCTCAACAATTAACTTTTGTTAAAAAAAGCTTATGACGTGTCGTAAACCCCTCTTTTTACGATGTTTACATTTGTTTTGTAATTTACATTATTGTTGAATTGCGACTATAGTACAATAAATCTTGTGATATAACTACTACATTCATTCATTTATTTGCCATAGGTCATGATGAGTATACTTTTTTGTAAGTTAATTTTGTTGCTTCTGGTAAGTTTTGTGTTTTAATTTTAACTTTGTGTTGAACATATTTTTTAATAACAATTTTTTCTCTTAAAAGTTAGTTAAAATTCTCAGCAGGCGATACGAATACCTTTATATCGTCGGTGTATTGTAAAAATGGCGAATTAACCAAAATACTATTACAGGAGGAGAATTTTTAACCTTTGACATTTATTTATTAATTACCTGTGGATGAATACTTTCCTTATAATAGGCTTTATAATATAATATTTTAAAAAGTCTATTATGTTAAATTCGCTTTTTCTTCGTAACACTAAGTGGATAATCACCCTTACAATTATCGTTTTTAATAAGTACTTTCCTGTGGGATACAAATTCGCCATTTTTACATAATTATATTATTACATATACTATTGTCGCTGGTATCCAAACTGATTTAAGATAATTCTGGCCACACGCACAATTTGATAATTTTGTGGATATTTATAAAAATAATGAAGGCTTAATTACGTAGTAGGTACTTCGTGTAAATCTGCTAAAACATTAGGAATTCTTTACGGTGGACAATACAGTGGCAACATCTGTTCTGTGATTCAATAATTATTATCATCTCAACAACTTGACTTGTGTTAAAAAAATATTTATGATAAGTCGTAAACCCCAATTTTCACAATGAATAATGAATGATTTTTTCTACAAAAATGTGTTTGGGCCATTGATGGTTTGGGCAGAAAATATTGAATAGCCTTCTGCAGAGTTTATTTATTTGGGACGTTCCTATTGTATTACAATTATTATTACATGCATTGTAGCTTGTGACTTTAAAAATAATAGAAATAATACATAGGTAGTGTGGAGAGAACTTTTACTTAATTTTTGTTTGTAAATTTGTTTAAAAAAAATATAGGAATATCCTTTAATAAAAATGTACGACTATCATAATATCTGTATTGTATGTAGGTACCTATTATCATTTCCATGGCAATAATAATGTGAGTAGGGAAGGACAAACAACATAGATTGAATCGTTTAGAATAAGTAGGTACTAACAAATTAGGTACCTATGTGTCCAGTGCGGACATCTAATTATCTTAGGTGGTGTTAGTCATAGATTATTAAATAAATACGGTGGTAGATGTATATTACAATAATTGTAACCAAAGCATCACCATTGTAACATAACATGCATACAATACAATATTAGTCCTTATAATGTTGAATATAGTAGGTACTAATTAATGTCAATTTTATATTATTCTATAAGAATCGCGCTTAGCAACCTGAGTTTCACCTTCCGTCATGTTTTATCTTATATAAATGAAAATGACACACCATTGGTAATTTAATTACAAATAATGCTATGTTTACGTTGTTTGGATGACTTGAAACTTTTATTAGATGTAGGTACGGCCTTATGCCCCTTATAGTGGAGAAGGTTCAAAATAAATCTTTGAGAATCCTTTAAAGCTGTGTGGATAGTGGATACTATCCATGGTTTTATCCGATTGATTTCTCAAGACGTATGCTTACATACTGTATTCTGAAAGTTAAAAAGAGAGCTAGGTATTTAGGCTACGTACTTTTTCCAACTTATATCTACCCAGTACAAATGAGAACTCTGCCATTATTGGTACTTAGTATTGATTTTATTATATATTATTTTATAACTTTCTTGATAATCTAAGTTGTTTGTTCTGCCAAGGTGCAATAATTGCTAATGATAATTGGGCAGGAAATAACTATGTTCAACCAAATCGCTTCGGATAATCGTATATTCCACCTGCGTGAGAACGAGTTTATGTGAACGCTATTTTATAAATTCTTGGTATAGGTAGGCACTTACTGTTTTTTCTAATACTATTTCTTTATTTTTTAAACACTATTTTAATACTATTTCTTGATGTTTGATATTCTGTGCTCGTATTTAAATGGAATTTGTAAAATTTTCTATAAGTACGTAAATATTTTTTTAATTTGAATCTATAAGGTACTTATGTGGATATGTTGTTTGTTATGACTAATTAATTACAAACTTATCTATCCCAAATGAGACAGTAAGTTATAATCAGTGACGAGTGGTGGTAGAGGTATCATGCACTGGTTATAGTGGTAGATAAAGTAAAAATAAAGAATAATACAATTTTTGACGGTATACTTTGTTAAAACAAGACTATTTCGCCTGCGGCGCTGACAATCGTTACCAACCTGCCCAATATAGATCCACGTAAGAAGTTTAAAGTTTATTGTTGCATTTTTATATCAAAAGTACGTACGTACGTAAAGAAAGGATTAGCATAAGTACTTAGTTTCGGAAAATTATACAGCGTTCCTGTTCGTGAAATTTTCCATTTCGAGCACTGGGCCGTACTCGGACACAAAAACGCCCCATTGAGTATTTTTTTATGGCGTGCATTTTTGAAGCAAGTATTAATAGACAATTTTGAAAAGTTTTTAAATAACAACTGTCAGAATTTTAAATGAATGGTAAGTATTTATTTCAAAGTATCGGTATAAGCCCGCCAGTTTTAATGTTGAATGTAAAATAATGGTACAGCAAGAAATAATATTCAAAAATCAGTAGTAAAAATAAATAATCATTATTTAAATGACATGGGCCAATAGATAAAATCAAAATCCATTATTATTTTGATAGTATGAAAAGTAAAAAACATTCAATGGGGCGACGGCATTTTAGGGTTACCATTATCGCATATAAAGTATATTAGTCTATGCATTCATGAATATCGGTAAGAACAAACTATTTATGATTATATTATTATTAAAAGAAGATCAAATAAGAAGTCGCAGAGGTGCAGAAAAAAGAGCTAGATGGACATTTCACAGAATAAATGCGAATAACCTCAAAGATTAAATTAATAATTGATCAAAAATATAGGTTCTCTAGGTAGGTACTACAAATATTACAGAAATCATTTTTTTTAAACTAATTACATTTTTATTACCTATTATTGTCTAATTTTATAAAAAAATGAATCTCAGTTTGGATACAACAATAATTAATAGTATGATATTAAATTTATCTCAATTAAAATTGTATGCTAAATTAATTAGTTAGGGTTCGTGAATTTTTTATATTTTACATGTTTTTTACTCATCACTACAAAAAAGGTTTTTTTCAACGTCTTTAAAAATTACTAATTTAAGTAAGTATCCTAATTATTTATATAATATGTATATTTTTATTTTTACTATTAGTGTAAATGCCGAATCAGATAATAATTTTATATTGTTAATTTATTACAGCATGTAATGTAAACAAGACCGTGAAACGTATTGCCATTGGCGAGCCAAAAGTCCGAGGACAATAATTAATAAGTCGTCCGATTTGTCTATGCTCTGATACTGATCAACGAACGAATAAAAAAATCGAGCTGTCAAAAGTTGCGATTATCGGAATGTTTTCCGATAATCCTAAAATGTTGTGTTATTTATATGTGGACTTGCATAAAATAATATAACAGTAAAAACAACACATATTTTATGTTTTCTTTTATGAATTTCATTAACGTTTTTAGTAATAGGTTGTACGTAATTGAAGGAAAAGATTTTTATGTTATCGTTTGACTGGGTGTGTAGGTATTCTAGATTATCATTTTCAATCATTCACATTGATCGACATCGGTCGTCTTTAGTAATAGGTTGAATGTAGTTGATATATCATTGAAGGAAACGTCTTATTCTGTCATATGTTTGTTACAATTGATTATTATTGTGAATTTTTGAACACGAGAAATACATTTATTGTAAACAACTGAAGTATGTCTTATTATTTAATTCTGGTACTGAAAATAATATGTAATAAGCACTATACAAGTCTGAAGTATGTCTTGTTATTATTGCAAAGTTGAAAATGTATATAATAGACACTACAATTTATTTAACTCCGCGATGAAGTAGAGATTAAGGGTTTGAATCTCATAAGGTAAGGTTACATATATCTTTGAAGTGCGCTTAGATCAAGAGTGTATGCTTAAGTGCTCGGCCGTAGTCATTTGGCGGCATTATGCCCCAAAAAAGACACTGTCTACGCACATTTTACACACGGTTTTACGTTTGAGTTTTGCAAGACGCCGCCGCGCCGTCCCCGCGCGACCACTACGTTCTTACACTAATAGCTACCTACAACTGGTGGTTCGGAAGGTGCAGTTAAGTTAAGTTACAGCTGATAGTTAAAATGAAATAGTATCTTAAAGGCACTAGAAGCTTGCTCAGGAGACTCGCATTGCATCATTGAGCCATTTTATAGATATACAAATGCTGCTGCACTAAATGGGCGTAAGGGATGAAATAATAGAGAAATACCATTCTAATAGTACAATCTGTTCTGGAGAGCCAGATAGAAAGAACAATACTATCCTACTAAATTTAACATAATAAGGAAGCTACTAAATAAGTTATTTCTGTAAAAGAAATAATCTGTTCAAAATAGATTTTATACTGACAAATTGATATTTATACTTATCATTAATTATTTAAATAATTCCCGGAAATTGTTTAAATAATTCCCTATCATAATTTAAATACTTCCATTGTTATATTATAATACTTACCAATAATCATTTTTTACTTGCTGTTCATATTAAATAGTTCCCACCTTTTTAATAAAATACTTGCTCGATTTTTTATTAAAATACTTGCTGTTAATGCATATATATACTTACCCAATAATTTGAAGCCTTTTTTTATCAATACTTTAGCTTGCAGCCAATTTATGATGAGCATATTTTCATTATGAAAGTTCCCGCAATAAAAACTTTAAAATGATTGAAAGTAAGAAAGAATAATGCAAATGGAAGTATTTTATTTTTGATAGCAATACAAAAGACACATATTTTGAAAAATTAAACACAAATCGGTTTTAAAATCCCAAAAAACCTGAATTTTTGGTATTAAGAAAGCATACTAATTTAGGTTTTTGAAAATGAATTATAAATTTATGTGCTGCTAAAATGCAAATGCAACAGATGTGAAATCATGAAAAAACCAGAGATTGAAGACTAAGAGGGAACTTGCCATCATTTACGTACGAAAAAATACGACACGGAGAAAAGACAGTTGGTATTACTGGAAGCTGCTAGCTTCACAATCGTATCGTAAAAAAACATGACGGGTGCGCACAAATGAGTGTTGTATTATTCTATGTTATTCGGCTAAAAAGTGTGTATTAATGGAAGAATACAAAGGAGTAACAGCATTTCGGAACAATATACGCATACTATTAATTTATAAATTGATAGTTTTTCCTAAAAGGTCTTTTACAATAATATCAATTCATAACTTTTACAATAAACGCCAAAAATGGCTGTATAGTGTGAAAAATGCCCAAGGCCGTTGTCATGTTACATTTTACGTAACATGGCTACATTTCAAACGCAGATATTAAAAAAATAAATAATGTTAATTAAATAACAAAATTTGGCACAACCTTGTTAAAAAGGTGTGTGTCAACCCTTGTTTCCAAGACAATGACGGTTAAAAATAGGCCAATCGGATTCATTCCCGCTTTTTTGAAAGCGTCTTGTTTACAAATAACTTATTTCCGCCCGCAAGATCTTCACTCCGAGATTAGATTCAGTACCGATCGGACGTGCTTGTTTAACAATTAGATACAGTTTCAACGCCATTTGTAGTTACTTCCTCTCGGACAGGGAGAAGGATTCGCAGTTCATAATTCCAGCCAAGATGAAGTTCCAGCCATCACAATTTAAACATAAAGTTAAGTAATAATTACCATCTTCCAACAAATGCTCTATGTCCCCATACCAAGTAAACGCTTCTCAAAGTTGTATTAAAAATCTGTATTTGTTTTAGTATGTTTTTTAAATTTCAATGGTTTGTGTAATTAAATAACACTTTTCACGATTAGCTGTGTTCTTATTTTTATACTGTTATATTTAATTTGTAATTACACATATTTCAAGGCGCCCAAAAATTATAATTTAATATTTCAACGAGTTTACAAATGACATTTTATTTGAGGTAGATAAGTGATTTATAAGGCATTCTTTACACAGGGTTAAGTTGGCAGAAAGCCGAATCTTATAAGCTGTGAGATTAAAAGTATTATATATTTCATGCTTTATTGATTGATTTAGTTGGCACTCTTATGTTTGATAATTGTGCATTACAATTATTAAACTTCTTTAACTATATACATTTTTATACACTATCATTTTTCTATTTTGACACCGTACTCATAATAATATTATTTTGAACCCAAAAAATTCGATTTGTTTTTCAAAGTAAAAACTGTTAGTGGTAGTTAATGACATTCATTATTTACATAGATTTATATTTCATTTCAGAATTAATTATATTTTTAAGAATAGGCAAAACAAAAAATTGTATTTATATGAAGTATGTGATGGAGTATAATGTAGCAATTTTGTAATGTTATAAATTATTTAATGTTTTTTTTGTATGAATAATAATAAACCTAATATGCAAAATAGATAAAATATTGTAATTATCTAAATAATCAAATTTTCAACATACCTGTATTTTGTGTCTAATAGGTTTATATAAACAAGTAATTTTATAAACGATATGTCAAAAACGAACCCATGTTACATTTTTATTTCATAAAATATTTTCAAAATACACATACACATGTGTTAATAGGTAATATAATAAACTTCTTTTTTGTTGTGTAATAAAGTGTGTAATTATTTTTTAACATATGAAGCGCCTAGTTTCAAAAGCCCCTAAAACGTTTTTCATAATATTTTGAGTTAGATATATATTTTTGTCCATTATATATTAGCCAAAGTTATAATTTGAAAAAAGGTCTAAAACCGTCAATATTTATTATCAAAAATTAGGTTTAATTTCAAAACCCACTAAAACAGTTGGCGTGTAAATTTCAAATCTCCCTAAAATGAAAAAGTCAATCAGCAGCTACTCTGATGGTCATGTGATACGGATTTCAATAATGTGTCTGTCTGAACAAAATTAAAGTGACTTCGTGTTGATCGCTCTGTAGGTTAATAGTATTTTTCAATATTTATAATCAATGTTGAACTGATTAATGTGTCGAAATGTAAGCCCAATGAGTCAAGAAAGCGTTTAGGAAGAAAAGAAACATGGGAAGTTAATATCGAACGCCAAAAACGGTAAGTGAATATTGACAATTTCTGTGTGTTATTTGTCTTATAATACAGTTGATACCTCCACGTTTCTACGTGTATGGAGGACCCCTTAAGGGCAAAGTACGAGCGAAGCTATGGATGCCACATTCATGTTTCTTGCAGTCCGCCAAGCCAAATTTCCGTCCATCGCCGCTCGATCAAGTAGAATGCTCTGTACTTTTATTTATTAACTGAAAAAAATATACAAATTGCTAGATAGGGAGATAAAAGTTGGTCATGCGAGATTGGTATGATTGAGACTCGAAGGAAATAATTTTAGTTTTTAAATCGTATTTGTATTATGATACCTAATGTTGTTTCTTTTGGGCTCAATTCCTCCGAAATCGCTGTTACTTTCGACTACCTGGCAAAAAGGTGACTTGGACGACCCTTATGGTAAAACCCAGGTAAATGCCAAGCATTCTGCCACAGGCGAGAACGACAGAGAGGGATGAGCGTTCAGGGGTAGATCGAGAGGGACAGCGATAAAGCCAAAAAAGGAGGACATAACCAATCTGGCAGGCAAAGAGCCAAAGCCTTTCGATCCGTGATGAACACGGTGTCCCCGCGCACCACTCCTAGTGATAATTTTCGCTGAATTGTAAAATAATTTCAGAGTTCACGTGCTACGTACGTCGTAGGTAGAATTCGCTAGTGTTACGAACCAAGTGATTCATAGATCCTTAAATTTTAATTGCCGCAGCCCACGGCGTCCATAATTATCAAATTTAGGGCTGTTGTAAAATTATTCATGTGTATTGATATTGTGTATCTGTGTGTAATAGTGAGTAACCTTTTTTGTGCACCTTAATTGTAAAAATAAAACTTTCTGCTAAGATTTGTGATACGAACAACGTGTGTTTCATTTTGAATATCCACCATCGTCAATCCTACATCTTAACCCAACTGTCAAGACCTAACCTTACACTGAACGTGCTCTACCACCAAACCAAAACCCAGCTTCGATTGACCGCCCTGAACAATTTACATCACTGAGCTAGTCGAAGGGTGGAAGCTGGTCGTGTGACTCACCCGTCTCGACCGACGGCACGCTATCAAGGGCGTCAGTAACGTCAGGTCGACCGGAGAGTTGAGCGCGGAGGTCGGATCGGGCTGTGCGGCCCCGACTCCCCTCCCTACCCGGACTTCCAGGGTGTCACAGTGGTATCACGTCATACTATCCCCATTGTTGATTATAAAATTACTTGATTAAAAATAATTACAGTGTACCATTGAAAACTTTAAATATGTACCTATTAACTTAATAATTTTTTCACATAGGTATTTTATTAATTATCAGGACCGGTTTTACCAACTTATTATTTATTTATTTATTTATAAAATGAGTATTACGGCATTACAGCTATTGGCCAATGCGCCATAATACATAATAAATACAAATGTATAAAAATATCTTAATTACAAATAACAATAAAAAGACAGCATGTGTAAATATTAATGAAATATGATAATTTATACAATTATAAATTTTGCCTATTTAATACGTCCACAAACATTATATAGTTAATAAAAAACAAATCAACCTTAATGGTGCCATCAAATAAGCTAATTGCACGATACACAGCATTATAAAACATAACACATGTCCTGCGAAGAGGTATCTTGAAGACCGTGGAGCTACGAGTGATATTAGTGGGATCATGAAAATTAATATTTGCCAGTGTATACGGATTGTAAATGAACCCACGAAGAAGTAAAAAGAAATGCTTTAAAAGAATAATCACTCTTCGGGTAGACAGGGATTGCATTGATAGCATACCCAGAACAAAACTAGTCGGGAAATTCATTTTATTGTCATTATCATAAGGAAAGAACCCGTATGTTCTTAAGTAGAGAAATCTAAGAAATCTATTGTGGACTCGATCCAACTTAATTGTGTGGATGGACCTATTAGGACTCCAAATAAAGCTGGCATATTCAAGAATACTCAACACAAATGTAATAAAATATCGTGATCAACACGATCAAATGCCTTGGAAATATCTGTGTACACAGAATCAACTTGAATTGACTTATCCATAGAATTTGAAATAAAATTATTATACACTATGAGATTTGTTACTGTGGACCGCCTAAGTCGAAAACCATGCTGCAAATCGGAGAGGCGAGAGTCTATTTGACGGTCGTTGTGTATATGTAATATCGATTCAAATAATTTACATGGAGCCGAAAGAACTGCTATTGGCCTATAGTTAGAGATCTCTGATCTAGATCCCTTTTTATGAAGCGGCCTTAGGCGGGTTATTTTCCATGCATCAGGAAAAGTTCTGGATGCTATGATTAAATTAAATATATATTTAAGCGGAAAGGATATATGTTCGTAACAGCCCTTAACAACATAAGGTGGCAAGCCATCTGGACCAAATGAACTTTTGGGAGACAAATTTGAAAACCCATATTCAATATCTTTCTCGTCAAAAGCTGAGATTTGAATAGGCTTCAAATTATTGGGTAAGTATATATATGCATTAACAGCAAGTATTTTAATAAAAAATCGAGCAAGTATTTTATTAAAAAGATGGGAACTATTTAATATGGACAGCAAGTAAAAAGTGATTATTGGTAAGTATTATAATAACAATGGAAGTATTTAAATTATGATAGGGAATTATTTAAATAATTTTCGGGAATTATTTAAATAATTAATTGTAAGTATACATATCAATTTGTCAGTATAAAATCTATTTTGGACAGATTTTTTCTTTTACAGAAATAACTAATTTAGTAGCTTCCTTATTATGTTAAATTTAGTAGGATAGTATTGTTCTTTCTATCTGGCTCTCCAGAACAGATTGTACTATTAGAATGGTATTTCTCTATTATTTCATCCCTTACGCCCATTTAGTATAGCAGCATTTGTGTGTCTATAAAAGGCTTCAAATTATTGGGTAAGTATATATATGCATTAACAGCAAGTATTTTAATAAAAAATCAAGCAAGTATTTTATTAAAAAGGTGGGAACTATTTAATATGAACAGCAAGTAAAAAATGATTATTGGTAAGTATTATAATAACAATGCAAGTATTTAAATTATGATAGGGAATTATTTAAATAATTTTCGGGAATTATTTAAATAATTAATGGTAAGTATAAATATCAATTTGCCAGTATAAAATCTATTTTAGACAGATTTTTTTCTTTTACAGAAATAACTTATTTAGTAGCTTCCTTATTATGTTAAATTTAGTAGGATAGTATTGTTTTTTCTATCTGGCTCTCCAGAACAGATTGTACTATTAGAATGGTATTTCTCTATTATTTCATCCCTTACGCCCATTTAGTGTAGCAGCATATTATGTGTATCTATAAAATGGCTCAATGATGCAGTGCGAGTCTCCTGAGGAAGCTTCTGGTGCCTTTAAGATACTATTTCATTTTAACTATTAGCTGTAACTTAACTTAACTGCACCTTCCAAACCATCAGTTGTAGGTAGCTGTTAGGCATACACTCTTGATCTAAGCGCACTTCAAAGATATATGTAACCTTACCTTATAAGATTCAAACCCTTAATCTCTACTTCATTGCGGAGTTAAATAAATTGTAGTGTCTATTATATACATTTTCAACTTTGCAATAATAACAAGACATACTTCAGACTTGTATAATGCTTTTTACATATTATTTTCAGTATCAGAATTAAATAATAAGACAGACTTCAGTTGTTTACAATAAATGTAGGTATTTATTGTGTTCAAAAATTCACAATAATAATCAATGGTAACAAACATATGACAGAATAAGACGTTTCCTTCAATGATATATCAATTACATACAACTTATTACTAAAGACGACCGATGTCGATCAATGTGATGATTGAAAATGATAATCTAGAATAAAAACCCAGTCAAACGATAACATTAATATCTTTTCCTTCAATTACGTACCTACAACCTATTACTAAGAACGTTTATGAAATTCATAAAGAAAACATAAAATTTGTGTTGTTTTTACTGTTATATTATTTTATGCAAGTCTACATATAAATAACACAACATTTTAGGATTATCGGAAAACATTCCGATAATCGCAACTTTTGACAGCTCGATTTTTTTATTCGTTCGTTGATCAGTATCAGAGCATAGACAAATCGGACGACTTATTAATAATAATTGTCCTCGGACTTTTGGCTCGCCAATGGCAATACGTTTCACGAAATTAACAATATTAAATTATTATCTGATTCGGCATTTACACTAATAGTAAAAATAATAATATACATATTATATAAATAATTAAGATACTTACTTAAATTAGTAATTTTAAAAGACGTTGAAAAAAACCTTTTTTGTAGTGATGAGTAAAAAACATGTAAAATATAAAAAATCCACGAACCCTAACTAATTAATTTAGCATACAATTTTAATTGAGATAAATTTAATATCATACTATTAATTATTATTGTACCCAAACTGAGATTCATTTTTTTTATAAAATTAGACAATAATAGGTACTTAGTTTAAAAAAATGATCTCTGTAATATTTGTAGTACCTACCTAGAGAACCTATATTTTTGATCAATTATTAATTTAATCTTTGGAGGTTATTCGCATTTATTTTGTGAAATGTCCATCTAGCTCTTTTTCCTGCACCTCTGCGACTTCTTATTTGATCTTCTTTTAATAATAATATAATCATAAATAGTTTGTTCTTACCCAATCTCTTTTGTCCTTACCGATATTCATGAATGCATAGACTAATATACTTTATATATGCGATAATGGTAACCCTAAAATGCCGTGCGCCCCATTGAATGTTTTTTACTTTTCATACTATCAAAATAATAATTGTATTGATCTTATCTATTGGCCCATGTCATTTAAATAATGATTATTTATTTTTACTACTGATTTTTGAATATTATTTATTGCTGTACCAATATTTTACATTCAACATTAAAACTGGCGGGCTTATACCGATACTTTGAAATAAATACTTACCATTCATTTAAAATTCTGACAGTTGTTATTTAAAAACTTTTCAAAATTGTCTATTAATACTTGCTTCAAAAATGCATGCCATTTGAATATCTTGCGTTGCAGACGAAGGACCAGCAGAATAGGGGTCAAGACATGTCTGGTATGAATATTTTTGTTGTCGATCCAGTGGTGGATTCAGTATCTTTTGTTCCATAGATATGTGGTGGCATCTTCTAATTTCCTCTTTGCGAACGTGAGAGGGAATTTTGTGTAAGTGGTGAGTCTTTTGTCTGTGGTGGCTTGTTTTGCGTATTTGTCTGCCTCTTCGTTTCCGGCTATGCCAATGTGACTCCTTATCCAGATGAACCTGGGGGTGATGTTTATGTTTCTCAGGTGTGAGCATAATGTCAGGCTGGCTCTTACGAGTGGGTGTGTCGATGAAGGATTTTGGAGAGCTACAAGACTGGATTGGCTGTCAGAGTATATGATCACCTCGGTGGGGTGATGTTTGCTGGAATTAACCAGTGTCCAATCGAGGGATTCTCTGATGGCTAGCATTTCTGCCTGAAAAACAGAGCAGTAGCTTTCAAGCCTTAACTTTCGTTTTGTAATAAATGCTCCACCTTTGTAAACGACAAAGGCTGTCCCTACTTTTTCATCGATGCGGCTGCCGTCTGTGTAGATCTTCAAACCCGTTGCGTTGTGTTCAGTGAGTGCGCTGTGGTCGGTGGTTTGTGTGTGTTCTTTGTTTTCAAGGCGTCTGGTGCCTGGGTGAGGTAATTCTGTGTAGTGTATTTTGTTTTCATATGTTCTGTCAGTTGGAAGGTGTTTGGGTAAAGTATGCTGCGTTTTTATGCGGTATCGTTCGGTGAGTTGTTGTATTTTTAGGTCTAGAGGGGTGGTGTTTGCCAGTACTTGGGCGGATGTGACTGATATGGTCCTGTACCCTTTGCAGATCGAAATTGCAAAGGGACGTTGAGTTGTGTTTAGTTTTTTTTGTATGGATTTTTTGTGTGTGGCGTTGCTCCAGATGGATGCTGCGTAAGTGATTGTGGGTTCGATTGCTCCCATGTATATGATTTTTAGGACCTCTGGGGAGGCTCCCCACGTTGCTCGTGCAGCCCTCATGAATCGCTTGCCAATTTGTGTAGCTTTTTTACATGTGTATTCTGTGTGTTTTGACCAGTTAAGGTGTCTGTCTAGAACTACTCCCAGTATTCTGAATGAGTCAACAAGATCTTTCTTTTGTCCTTTCCATGTAATGTTCGGTGGTTGTATGGTGCGTTTGGACATGAACATAATGTGTGTTTTTGTGTCAGAAAATGTGAGTTTAGTGCTATTTCCCCATTCAAGTGTCTTTTTTAGTATGTCGTTGGTTGTTGTTTCAAGTGTTTGTATGTCATCAGCAGCGATCGTGATTAGTACGTCGTCTGCGAATGCTTGTATGTGTGCGTTGTTTGGAATGTTTATTGTGAGAAGATCGTTTATGGCAATGTTCCAGAGGGTTGGTCCGCAGGTTGAGCCTTGTATGCAGCCTGCTGTCTGTTTCCTAACGACCTCCTCTCCTGCGTATATGAGCGTGACTTGTCTGTACTGTAAGTAGCTTCGTATGAGTTTGTAAATGTTGAGTGGTGTGGATTTTTGTGCGAGAGAGTGTTTGATGTGGGGCCACCAAGCGTTGTCAAACGCTCCTTGGATGTCCAAGGAGATGGCCACGATTAGTTTTTTTGAATTTAAGTGACCTTTGATTGTGTTGATGGCCGTGTGTAGCGCGTGTTCTGTCGATGTCTGTGGTGTGAAGCCGTATTGATGTTCGCTGATTTCTTTGTTTTGTGTAAGGTGCCAAAAAGTTCGTTGTATGAGTAGTTTTTCTAAAACTTTTCCAAATACTGGTAGTAGTCCTATTGGTCTGTAGCTGTTTGTGTCTTTAGTGTCTTTTGCAGGTTTTGGTATTGGCTTTATGATGGCGTGTTTCCAAGTGGTTGGAAAGTGGGAGATGTTGAGGCATTGGTTGTATAGTGCGTGAATTTCTTCTGGAAACGTGTTAACAAAGTGTGTGCAAATGTCTGCTGTCAAATGATCGTGTCCTGGTGCCTTTTTCGAGCTCATGTTGTGAACGATTGTTTTGATTTCGTGAAGTGTAAATTGGGGGTCGTCTTCAGTGTTAGGAAGGATGTGCTCGGAAGAATTTCTAGTCATGCTCTGTGTTTGTGTGTCGGAATTGGGATCGTCATCGGGGAAAAACTTTTTTGTGAGGGCTTCAGCCGAGTCACGTGCTGTGATGTGTTGGTGTCCGTTTGTGCTGAGAGTAGTAGGTGGTTCTCTTGGGTTGGTGATTTTGATGGTTTTGTGTAGTGATGACCATGCTGTTTGCGAAGTTTGGTTGCCGTAGAAAGTTTTTATGCTTTTGATCTTTGCTTCATCAATGGATCTTTTGTATGTGTCTCTTTGTGTGATGTACGTGTTGAGTTTTTCTGGACGTGTGATGTGGCTGGCATTTTGTAGTTTCCGCTTAGCTGTTAGTGTTGCTCGTTTGATCTCTGTGAGTTGGTTGGTCCACCAGATTGGTCTTTTCCTTGTTGAGTGTTGTGTTCTTTGAGGGAGTGATTGGTTGCATGCGTTTTTAATGGCAGCTGTCATGTTGTCTGTGATAATGTCTAGTTCGTGTGGGTAATTGGCGGAGTGAATTGAGTGTAAGTTAATGTTTAGTTCTGTCATGTGGAACCGAAATGCTTCTTCCACTTCAGTCCAGTTTGTGTTTTCGTTGATAATGTATTTGTATGTTGATTCTGAGTGTGTGTATGGCTGGGACGTTTCCGTGTAAGTGAAGATTATGGGTTCGTGGTCAGATATGGGATTGTGTTGTGGTTGCACTGTCCAGTTGATGATTTTATCGGTTGTTTTAGGTGTTGAAACTGTAATATCGATGAATGAAGTGATGTGGGTTTGCCCCCGCCATGTGTTGTACGTAGGTGTGTGTCCCTCATTTATTATATCCCAACCGCAGCTGGCTAGACAGGTTGATAACTCTTCTCCTCTTTTATCATTTTTTGGGCTGCCCCACCAGTGACTTTTTGCATTCACATCGCCTCCAATGATGACCTCAGTTCCAGTGCTAGCAAGTTGGACTATTTTGTTTGTCGTTTGGGAAAGTATGGCTGATGGAGAAATGTAGATGGATCCGATAATGAGTGTGGATTTTTCAGTAGCCAATGTGACGAAGGCATGATGTGTGTCAGAGATGTCGTTTCGGAATATGACGTTTAGCTTGGAATTGGTAGTGGCGATAACAGCTTTGCATGGGTTGTCACTGCTACCTGTAGTTTGATATATTTTGAAATTTTTTGGAGCTGTGAGAACGCCTGTTGCACCAACATATGGTTCTTGTAGTAGTAATATGTCATATTCTGATGCGTTGCTCAGTAGATGGTCTGTGGCATTTCGACATCTCTGGAGGTTTTGTTGACAGAATGTTATGTCTATTGTGTGGTGGGTGTTGCTGTTATGTCTATCCTTGTTATGGCTATCCTTATCATCCATAGTTGGTTTTTTGTTTTGTAAGTTCTGTCATTTTATAGTGGAGTGGACAGCTTTTGCTCGTTGCTTTGTGGTTGAAGATCTTCTTGTTGCTTGTAAAGCAGTTCCAACATTTTTGTGAGTTCAGATCGTCTTTCTTTGAGCATTCATTTGACTTGTGTTCCCCGGCACAGTGCATGCACCTGCATTTGTTTTCGCAGCACTTTTCTGCCTTGTGGCCATATCCCTGGCACTTGTAGCACTGCAATGGCGTGCAATTGTCTTCGACGTGTACTCTTTGAAAACCTATGTTTATTCGGCCTTGGTTTAGAGCCTCTCGTCTGACGGTGTGGTCCACCATGAGAAAAACATTCTTTAAATTGTCATGTTTGTAATTTCGTGTCGTTTTTATCAGTTTGATTTGGTCTTCTGGTTCCTTGTCACCTATAACCTCGGACAGTGCTTCGTTTTGTAAAAGCATTGTCTTGATTATTTCGCTGTCTTCAATGTCTTTATTTACTCCCTTGAGTACGATGACCGGAGACAATTTTTGACCCTCGCTTGCCTTGAGTAATCCGTTGGTAGCGTCTGGGATTGTTTTGAGTAGTTTTTCTGCATCTTTCCTGGTTTCGCAGTTGATAACAACGCTACTGTTTCTGGTTGCGTACATGTTACTTACTGAGATTTTGAGATTGGATGGATTAATGTTTTTCTTAATTGATCCTTTGATGGTTTCAGAGCAGTCCTTCCCATTTACTGATTTGACGATTACAGCAAACGTGCGATTGTTGGTGGTAGGTGGAATGTGGTTCGGTACTTTTTTGATTATGTCGGAGTATTTAAGAAGAGACTTAGGTTCAGAATTTATTTTGTCTACACGTTCGTTTATTTTAGCGATTTGACTTTCAATTCTTTGTAGCGTAGCAACGATGACGGGGTCTTGTTTGATTTTTTGTTTGTCACCAGCAGTTTGTGTATCCGAACTCAAAATTGCCTCCGAAATTTCAGTGATCGCTTTTATGATTTCTGGTGATTTAGTTTTTTTTGATATAAACTGACATAATCGTATTATTTTTTCCTCACGTGATTCATTATGATCATCTTTGTCCTCTGAATTCAATGGCGAAATCGGCAAGGTCTCTTTACCTGCGTTTTTATTTGGCGAACGCTGTGTGCGCAGTGAACGATCGAAGGGGCTCGCGGACGTCATAATATGTTTTTTTCCCTAATATTTGGTTTGCGCCTAATATAAAAATACTAAGCAATCGGGCGTACGTATACTCGTTTGACGTTTTGAAGTGTCATTTTAGAAATATAGTGTCAACGTTTGAAACTTTACAGCACTGTAATTGTGTTGTTACACCCCGGTGGCAAAAAATTTCACTACCACGAACGTATTGTGTAGGTTTATTATAATTATTAAACTTTGCGTGCTCAGTGAAGACTTTTTTCCCACTTAAAAAAATTGTTTTATAAGACACTTCGTAGACGCGTGCGATCGGTACAATAGTGCAGGCAAAACGGTTGGGTTAGGTTAGGTTAGGTGAGGTTAGGTTAGGTTAGGTTAGGTTAGGTTAGGTTAGGTTAGGTTAGGTTAGGTTTTTTTTTTTTTTTCTTTTTTTTTTATATAGGAGTTGCATTTATTATTGACCTTGCTTATTATGTACAAGGTTTGTAGATCTTCAATTGGAGTTTTTTTTATTTATTAGTCTTTTTTCTACTATATAGTGTTGGGATCAGGAGGGATATACTACTGTGGGTCTTAACAGGAACGGTTAGGTTTTTTTTTTTTTTTAATTCGTTTATTGAATTCCTTGCTTTTTCGTACAAGGGTTATTACTTAAGTATTACATTATTCATATTTCATTTACATAATTTACAGTTAAGCACAGTATTGTAAACATAAAGAAAATATAAAATATAAAGAATATTAAAATATGTGTTAAAGTAAAAAGTTAAAGAAAAAAAGTACAGAGATATATAACATATTAAAGTATAAAATATAAAAGAAAAGAAAAGCATATATATAAATTTGTGTTAGAGTAATGAGATAAAAATACAGAGATATATAAAATATAAATGATAATAAAGATGTGTTAATTAATGATATAAAAAGCACAGAAATAATTTTAGTTATTATAACAGAGTAAAATAATAGTATACATTATATTGATATGAGACTGTGAGGGTGTGTGCCTTCTGTGCTGTGTTGTGTTTGTGTTTATGTCCCTCCGTTTACTGTCTTTATTTTTTTGATGGCTTTTGTTAGGTATTCAGTGAATAGTTTTCGTGTTGTTTTGTTGTTTAGTATTTTGTCTGGTTTTGATAAGTCTATTGTGATGTTTTGCTGGTGGCACTGTACCCCGAGGGTCCACCTTTCTTTCTCAAGTATAGGACAATCGGCCAATATGTGTTTGACTGTCTGAGACACGACTCCATCGCATGGACAGTGATCGTCGGCTCTCAGTTTAAACCTTTTCAGGTAGGCTCTCATTGCCCCGTGGCCCGTCAGCATTTGTGTGAGTTCATGATTGAGTGTGGTGTTGTGTTTGAAGTGTTTTCCTGAGTTTATGTCTGGTATGAATATTTTTGTTGTCGATCCAGTGATGGATTCAGTGTATCTTTTGTTCCATAGATATGTGGTGTCATCTTCTAATTTCCTCTTTGCGAACGTGAGAGGGAATTTCGTGTAAGTGGTGGGTCTTTTGTCTGTGGTGGCTTGTTTTGCGTATTTATCTGCCTCTTCGTTTCCGGCTATGCCAATGTGACTCCTTATCCAGATGAACCTGGGGGTGATGTTAATGTTTCTCAGGAGTGAGCATAATGTCAGGCTGGCTCTTACGAGTGGGTGTGTCGATGAAGGGTTTTGGAGAGCTACAAGACTGGATTGGCTGTCAGAGTATATGATCACCTCGGTGGGGTGATGTTTGCTGGAATTAACCAGTGTCCAATCGAGGGATTCTCTGATGGCTAGCATTTCTGCCTGAAAAACAGTGCAGTAGCTTTCAAGCCTTAACTTTCGTTTTGCCCTAAAAATGCTCCACATTTGTAAACGACAAAGGCTGCCCCTACTTTTTCATCGATGCGGCTGCCGTCTGTGTAGATCTCCAAACCCGTTGCGTTGTGTTCAGTGAGTGCGCTGTGGTCGGTGGTTTCTGTGTGTTCTATGTTTTCAAGGTGTCTGGTGCCTGGGTGGGGTAGTTCTGTGTAATGTATTTTGTTTTCATATGTTCTGTCAGTTGGAAGATGTTTGGGTAAAGTATGTTGCGTTTTTATGCGGTATAGTTCGGCGAGTTGTTGTATTTTTAGGTCTAGAGGGGTGGTGTTTGCCAGTACTTGGGCGGATGTGACTGATATGGTCCTGTACCCTTTGCAGATCGAAATTGCAAAGGGACGTTGAGTTGTGTTTAGTTTTTTTTGTATGGATTTTTTGTGTGTGGCGTTGCTCCAGATGGATGCTGCGTAAGTGATTGTGGGTTCGATTGCTCCCATGTATATGATTTTTAGGACCTCTGGGGAGGCTCCCCACGTTGCTCGTGCAGCCCTCATGAATCGCTTGCCAATTTGTGTAGCTTTTTTACATGTGTATTCTGTGTGTTTTGACCAGTTAAGGTGTCTGTCTAGAACTACTCCCAGTATTCTGAATGAGTCAACAAGATCTTTCTTTTGTCCTTTCCATGTAATGTTCGGTGGTTGTATGGTGCGTTTGGACATGAACATAATGTGTGTTTTTGTGTCAGAAAATGTGAGTTTAGTGCTATTTCCCCATTCAAGTGTCTTTTTTAGTATGTCGTTGGTTGTTGTTTCAAGTGTTTGTATGTCATCAGCAGCGATCGTGATTAGTACGTCGTCTGCGAATGCTTGTATGTGTGCGTTGTTTGGAATGTTTATTGTGAGAAGATCGTTTATGGCAATGTTCCAGAGGGTTGGTCCGCAGGTTGAGCCTTGTATGCAGCCTGCTGTCTGTTTCCTAACGACCTCCTCTCCTGCGTATATGAGCGTGACTTGTCTGTACTGTAAGTAGCTTCGTATGAGTTTGTAAATGTTGAGTGGTGTGGATTTTTGTGCGAGAGAGTTTTTGATGTGGGGCCACCAAGCGTTGTCAAACGCTCCTTGGATGTCCAAGGAGATGGCCACGATTAGTTTTTTTGAATTTAAGTGACCTTTGATTGTGTTGATGGCCGTGTGTAGCGCGTGTTCTGTCGATGTCTGTGGTGTGAAGCCGTATTGATGTTCGCTGATTTCTTTGTTTTGTGTAAGGTGCCAAAAAGTTCGTTGTATGAGTAGTTTTTCTAAAACTTTTCCAAATACTGGTAGTAGTCCTATTGGTCTGTAGCTGTTTGTGTCTTTAGTGTCTTTTGCAGGTTTTGGTATTGGCTTTATGATGGCGTGTTTCCAAGTGGTTGGAAAGTGGGAGATGTTGAGGCATTGGTTGTATAGTGCGTGAATTTCTTCTGGAAACGTGTTAACAAAGTGTGTGCAAATGTCTGCTGTCAAATGATCGTGTCCTGGTGCCTTTTTCGAGCTCATGTTGTGAACGATTGTTTTGATTTCGTGAAGTGTAAATTGGGGGTCGTCTTCAGTGTTAGGAAGGATGTGCTCGGAAGAATTTCTAGTCATGCTCTGTGTTTGTGTGTCGGAATTGGGATCGTCATCGGGGAAAAACTTTTTTGTGAGGGCTTCAGCCGAGTCACGTGCTGTGATGTGTTGGTGTCCGTTTGTGCTGAGAGTAGTAGGTGGTTCTCTTGGGTTGGTGATTTTGATGGTTTTGTGTAGTGATGACCATGCTGTTTGCGAAGTTTGGTTGCCGTAGAAAGTTTTTATGCTTTTGATCTTTGCTTCATCAATGGATCTTTTGTATGTGTCTCTTTGTGTGATGTACGTGTTGAGTTTTTCTGGACGTGTGATGTGGCTGGCATTTTGTAGTTTCCGCTTAGCTGTTAGTGTTGCTCGTTTGATCTCTGTGAGTTGGTTGGTCCACCAGATTGGTCTTTTCCTTGTTGAGTGTTGTGTTCTTTGAGGGAGTGATTGGTTGCATGCGTTTTTAATGGCAGCTGTCATGTTGTCTGTGATAATGTCTAGTTCGTGTGGGTAATTGGCGGAGTGAATTGAGTGTAAGTTAATGTTTAGTTCTGTCATGTGGAACCGAAATGCTTCTTCCACTTCAGTCCAGTTTGTGTTTTCGTTGATAATGTATTTGTATGTTGATTCTGAGTGTGTGTATGGCTGGGACGTTTCCGTGTAAGTGAAGATTATGGGTTCGTGGTCAGATATGGGATTGTGTTGTGGTTGCACTGTCCAGTTGATGATTTTATCGGTTGTTTTAGGTGTTGAAACTGTAATATCGATGAATGAAGTGATGTGGGTTTGCCCCCGCCATGTGTTGTACGTAGGTGTGTGTCCCTCATTTATTATATCCCAACCGCAGCTGGCTAGACAGGTTGATAACTCTTCTCCTCTTTTATCATTTTTTGGGCTGCCCCACCAGTGACTTTTTGCATTCACATCGCCTCCAATGATGACCTCAGTTCCAGTGCTGGCAAGTTGGACTATTTTGTTTGTCGTTTGGGAAAGTATGGCTGATGGAGAAATGTAGATGGATCCGATAATGAGTGTGGATTTTTCAGTAGCCAATGTGACGAAGGCATGATGTGTGTCAGAGATGTCGTTTCGGAATATGACGTTTAGCTTGGAATTGGTAGTGGCGATAACAGCTTTGCATGGGTTGTCACTGCTACCTGTAGTTTGATATATTTTGAAATTTTTTGGAGCTGTGAGAACGCCTGTTGCACCAACATATGGTTCTTGTAGTAGTAATATGTCATATTCTGATGCGTTGCTCAGTAGATGGTCTGTGGCATTTCGACATCTCTGGAGGTTTTGTTGACAGAATGTTATGTCTATTGTGTGGTGGGTGTTGCTGTTATGTCTATCCTTGTTATGGCTATCCTTATCATCCATAGTTGGTTTTTTGTTTTGTAAGTTCTGTCATTTTATAGTGGAGTGGACAGCTTTTGCTCGTTGCTTTGTGGTTGAAGATCTTCTTGTTGCTTGTAAAGCAGTTCCAACATTTTTGTGAGTTCAGATCGTCTTTCTTTGAGCATTCATTTGACTTGTGTTCCCCGGCACAGTGCATGCACCTGCATTTGTTTTCGCAGCACTTTTCTGCCTTGTGGCCATATCCCTGGCACTTGTAGCACTGCAATGGCGTGCAATTGTCTTCGACGTGTACTCTTTGAAAACCTATGTTTATTCGGCCTTGGTTTAGAGCCTCTCGTCTGACGGTGTGGTCCACCATGAGAAAAACATTCTTTAAATTGTCATGTTTGTAATTTCGTGTCGTTTTTATCAGTTTGATTTGGTCTTCTGGTTCCTTGTCACCTATAACCTCGGACAGTGCTTCGTTTTGTAAAAGCATTGTCTTGATTATTTCGCTGTCTTCAATGTCTTTATTTACTCCCTTGAGTACGATGACCGGAGACAATTTTTGACCCTCGCTTGCCTTGAGTAATCCGTTGGTAGCGTCTGGGATTGTTTTGAGTAGTTTTTCTGCATCTTTCCTGGTTTCGCAGTTGATAACAACGCTACTGTTTCTGGTTGCGTACATGTTACTTACTGAGATTTTGAGATTGGATGGATTAATGTTTTTCTTAATTGATCCTTTGATGGTTTCAGAGCAGTCCTTCCCATTTACTGATTTGACGATTACAGCAAACGTGCGATTGTTGGTGGTAGGTGGAATGTGGTTCGGTACTTTTTTGATTATGTCGGAGTATTTAAGAAGAGACTTAGGTTCAGAATTTATTTTGTCTACACGTTCGTTTATTTTAGCGATTTGACTTTCAATTCTTTGTAGCGTAGCAACGATGACGGGGTCTTGTTTGATTTTTTGTTTGTCACCAGCAGTTTGTGTATCCGAACTCAAAATTGCCTCCGAAATTTCAGTGATCGCTTTTATGATTTCTGGTGATTTAGTTTTTTTTGATATAAACTGACATAATCGTATTATTTTTTCCTCACGTGATTCATTATGATCATCTTTGTCCTCTGAATTCAATGGCGAAATCGGCAAGGTCTCTTTACCTGCGTTTTTATTTGGCGAACGCTGTGTGCGCAGTGAACGATCGAAGGGGCTCGCGGACGTCATAATATGTTTTTTTCCCTAATATTTGGTTTGCGCCTAATATAAAAATACTAAGCAATCGGGCGTACGTATACTCGTTTGACGTTTTGAAGTGTCATTTTAGAAATATAGTGTCAACGTTTGAAACTTTACAGCACTGTAATTGTGTTGTTACACCCCGGTGGCAAAAAATTTCACTACCACGAACGTATTGTGTAGGTTTATTATAATTATTAAACTTTGCGTGCTCAGTGAAGACTTTTTTCCCACTTAAAAAAATTGTTTTATAAGACACTTCGTAGACGCGTGCGATCGGTACAATAGTGCAGGCAAAACGGTTGGGTTAGGTTAGGTTAGGTGAGGTTAGGTTAGGTTAGGTTAGGTTAGGTTAGGTTAGGTTAGGTTAGGTTTTTTTTTTTTTTCTTTTTTTTTTATATAGGAGTTGCATTTATTATTGACCTTGCTTATTATGTACAAGGTTTGTAGATCTTCAATTGGAGTTTTTTTTATTTATTAGTCTTTTTTCTACTATATAGTGTTGGGATCAGGAGGGATATACTACTGTGGGTCTTAACAGGAACGGTTAGGTTTTTTTTTTTTTTTAATTCGTTTATTGAATTCCTTGCTTTTTCGTACAAGGGTTATTACTTAAGTATTACATTATTCATATTTCATTTACATAATTTACAGTTAAGCACAGTATTGTAAACATAAAGAAAATATAAAATATAAAGAATATTAAAATATGTGTTAAAGTAAAAAGTTAAAGAAAAAAAGTACAGAGATATATAACATATTAAAGTATAAAATATAAAAGAAAAGAAAAGCATATATATAAATTTGTGTTAGAGTAATGAGATAAAAATACAGAGATATATAAAATATAAATGATAATAAAGATGTGTTAATTAATGATATAAAAAGCACAGAAATAATTTTAGTTATTATAACAGAGTAAAATAATAGTATACATTATATTGATATGAGACTGTGAGGGTGTGTGCCTTCTGTGCTGTGTTGTGTTTGTGTTTATGTCCCTCCGTTTACTGTCTTTATTTTTTTGATGGCTTTTGTTAGGTATTCAGTGAATAGTTTTCGTGTTGTTTTGTTGTTTAGTATTTTGTCTGGTTTTGATAAGTCTATTGTGATGTTTTGCTGGTGGCACTGTACCCCGAGGGTCCACCTTTCTTTCTCAAGTATAGGACAATCGGCCAATATGTGTTTGACTGTCTGAGACACGACTCCATCGCATGGACAGTGATCGTCGGCTCTCAGTTTAAACCTTTTCAGGTAGGCTCTCATTGCCCCGTGGCCCGTCAGCATTTGTGTGAGTTCATGATTGAGTGTGGTGTTGTGTTTGAAGTGTTTTCCTGAGTTTATGTCTGGTATGAATATTTTTGTTGTCGATCCAGTGATGGATTCAGTGTATCTTTTGTTCCATAGATATGTGGTGTCATCTTCTAATTTCCTCTTTGCGAACGTGAGAGGGAATTTCGTGTAAGTGGTGGGTCTTTTGTCTGTGGTGGCTTGTTTTGCGTATTTATCTGCCTCTTCGTTTCCGGCTATGCCAATGTGACTCCTTATCCAGATGAACCTGGGGGTGATGTTAATGTTTCTCAGGAGTGAGCATAATGTCAGGCTGGCTCTTACGAGTGGGTGTGTCGATGAAGGGTTTTGGAGAGCTACAAGACTGGATTGGCTGTCAGAGTATATGATCACCTCGGTGGGGTGATGTTTGCTGGAATTAACCAGTGTCCAATCGAGGGATTCTCTGATGGCTAGCATTTCTGCCTGAAAAACAGTGCAGTAGCTTTCAAGCCTTAACTTTCGTTTTGCCCTAAAAATGCTCCACATTTGTAAACGACAAAGGCTGCCCCTACTTTTTCATCGATGCGGCTGCCGTCTGTGTAGATCTCCAAACCCGTTGCGTTGTGTTCAGTGAGTGCGCTGTGGTCGGTGGTTTCTGTGTGTTCTATGTTTTCAAGGTGTCTGGTGCCTGGGTGGGGTAGTTCTGTGTAATGTATTTTGTTTTCATATGTTCTGTCAGTTGGAAGATGTTTGGGTAAAGTATGTTGCGTTTTTATGCGATATAGTTCGGCGAGTTGTTGTATTTTTAGGTCTAGAGGGGTGGTGTTTGCCAGTACTTGGGCGGATGTGACTGATATGGTCCTGTACCCTTTGCAGATCGAAATTGCAAAGGGACGTTGAGTTGTGTTTAGTTTTTTTTGTATGGATTTTTTGTGTGTGGCGTTGCTCCAGATGGATGCTGCGTAAGTGATTGTGGGTTCGATTGCTCCCATGTATATGATTTTTAGGACCTCTGGGGAGGCTCCCCACGTTGCTCGTGCAGCCCTCATGAATCGCTTGCCAATTTGTGTAGCTTTTTTACATGTGTATTCTGTGTGTTTTGACCAGTTAAGGTGTCTGTCTAGAACTACTCCCAGTATTCTGAATGAGTCAACAAGATCTTTCTTTTGTCCTTTCCATGTAATGTTCGGTGGTTGTATGGTGCGTTTGGACATGAACATAATGTGTGTTTTTGTGTCAGAAAATGTGAGTTTAGTGCTATTTCCCCATTCAAGTGTCTTTTTTAGTATGTCGTTGGTTGTTGTTTCAAGTGTTTGTATGTCATCAGCAGCGATCGTGATTAGTACGTCGTCTGCGAATGCTTGTATGTGTGCGTTGTTTGGAATGTTTATTGTGAGAAGATCGTTTATGGCAATGTTCCAGAGGGTTGGTCCGCAGGTTGAGCCTTGTATGCAGCCTGCTGTCTGTTTCCTAACGACCTCCTCTCCTGCGTATATGAGCGTGACTTGTCTGTACTGTAAGTAGCTTCGTATGAGTTTGTAAATGTTGAGTGGTGTGGATTTTTGTGCGAGAGAGTGTTTGATGTGGGGCCACCAAGCGTTGTCAAACGCTCCTTGGATGTCCAAGGAGATGGCCACGATTAGTTTTTTTGAATTTAAGTGACCTTTGATTGTGTTGATGGCCGTGTGTAGCGCGTGTTCTGTCGATGTCTGTGGTGTGAAGCCGTATTGATGTTCGCTGATTTCTTTGTTTTGTGTAAGGTGCCAAAAAGTTCGTTGTATGAGTAGTTTTTCTAAAACTTTTCCAAATACTGGTAGTAGTCCTATTGGTCTGTAGCTGTTTGTGTCTTTAGTGTCTTTTGCAGGTTTTGGTATTGGCTTTATGATGGCGTGTTTCCAAGTGGTTGGAAAGTGGGAGATGTTGAGGCATTGGTTGTATAGTGCGTGAATTTCTTCTGGAAACGTGTTAACAAAGTGTGTGCAAATGTCTGCTGTCAAATGATCGTGTCCTGGTGCCTTTTTCGAGCTCATGTTGTGAACGATTGTTTTGATTTCGTGAAGTGTAAATTGGGGGTCGTCTTCAGTGTTAGGAAGGATGTGCTCGGAAGAATTTCTAGTCATGCTCTGTGTTTGTGTGTCGGAATTGGGATCGTCATCGGGGAAAAACTTTTTTGTGAGGGCTTCAGCCGAGTCACGTGCTGTGATGTGTTGGTGTCCGTTTGTGCTGAGAGTAGTAGGTGGTTCTCTTGGGTTGGTGATTTTGATGGTTTTGTGTAGTGATGACCATGCTGTTTGCGAAGTTTGGTTGCCGTAGAAAGTTTTTATGCTTTTGATCTTTGCTTCATCAATGGATCTTTTGTATGTGTCTCTTTGTGTGATGTACGTGTTGAGTTTTTCTGGACGTGTGATGTGGCTGGCATTTTGTAGTTTCCGCTTAGCTGTTAGTGTTGCTCGTTTGATCTCTGTGAGTTGGTTGGTCCACCAGATTGGTCTTTTCCTTGTTGAGTGTTGTGTTCTTTGAGGGAGTGATTGGTTGCATGCGTTTTTAATGGCAGCTGTCATGTTGTCTGTGATAATGTCTAGTTCGTGTGGGTAATTGGCGGAGTGAATTGAGTGTAAGTTAATGTTTAGTTCTGTCATGTGGAACCGAAATGCTTCTTCCACTTCAGTCCAGTTTGTGTTTTCGTTGATAATGTATTTGTATGTTGATTCTGAGTGTGTGTATGGCTGGGACGTTTCCGTGTAAGTGAAGATTATGGGTTCGTGGTCAGATATGGGATTGTGTTGTGGTTGCACTGTCCAGTTGATGATTTTATCGGTTGTTTTAGGTGTTGAAACTGTAATATCGATGAATGAAGTGATGTGGGTTTGCCCCCGCCATGTGTTGTACGTAGGTGTGTGTCCCTCATTTATTATATCCCAACCGCAGCTGGCTAGACAGGTTGATAACTCTTCTCCTCTTTTATCATTTTTTGGGCTGCCCCACCAGTGACTTTTTGCATTCACATCGCCTCCAATGATGACCTCAGTTCCAGTGCTGGCAAGTTGGACTATTTTGTTTGTCGTTTGGGAAAGTATGGCTGATGGAGAAATGTAGATGGATCCGATAATGAGTGTGGATTTTTCAGTAGCCAATGTGACGAAGGCATGATGTGTGTCAGAGATGTCGTTTCGGAATATGACGTTTAGCTTGGAATTGGTAGTGGCGATAACAGCTTTGCATGGGTTGTCACTGCTACCTGTAGTTTGATATATTTTGAAATTTTTTGGAGCTGTGAGAACGCCTGTTGCACCAACATATGGTTCTTGTAGTAGTAATATGTCATATTCTGATGCGTTGCTCAGTAGATGGTCTGTGGCATTTCGACATCTCTGGAGGTTTTGTTGACAGAATGTTATGTCTATTGTGTGGTGGGTGTTGCTGTTATGTCTATCCTTGTTATGGCTATCCTTATCATCCATAGTTGGTTTTTTGTTTTGTAAGTTCTGTCATTTTATAGTGGAGTGGACAGCTTTTGCTCGTTGCTTTGTGGTTGAAGATCTTCTTGTTGCTTGTAAAGCAGTTCCAACATTTTTGTGAGTTCAGATCGTCTTTCTTTGAGCATTCATTTGACTTGTGTTCCCCGGCACAGTGCATGCACCTGCATTTGTTTTCGCAGCACTTTTCTGCCTTGTGGCCATATCCCTGGCACTTGTAGCACTGCAATGGCGTGCAATTGTCTTCGACGTGTACTCTTTGAAAACCTATGTTTATTCGGCCTTGGTTTAGAGCCTCTCGTCTGACGGTGTGGTCCACCATGAGAAAAACATTCTTTAAATTGTCATGTTTGTAATTTCGTGTCGTTTTTATCAGTTTGATTTGGTCTTCTGGTTCCTTGTCACCTATAACCTCGGACAGTGCTTCGTTTTGTAAAAGCATTGTCTTGATTATTTCGCTGTCTTCAATGTCTTTATTTACTCCCTTGAGTACGATGACCGGAGACAATTTTTGACCCTCGCTTGCCTTGAGTAATCCGTTGGTAGCGTCTGGGATTGTTTTGAGTAGTTTTTCTGCATCTTTCCTGGTTTCGCAGTTGATAACAACGCTACTGTTTCTGGTTGCGTACATGTTACTTACTGAGATTTTGAGATTGGATGGATTAATGTTTTTCTTAATTGATCCTTTGATGGTTTCAGAGCAGTCCTTCCCTTTACTGATTTAACGATTACAGCAAACGTGCGATTGTTGGTGGTAGGTGGAATGTGGTTCGGTACTTTTTTGATTATGTCGGAGTATTTAGAAAGAGACTTAGGTTCAGAATTTATTTTGTCTACACGTTCGTTTATTTTAGCGATTTGACTTTCAATTCTTTGTAGCGTAGCAACGATGACGGGGTCTTGTTTGATTTTTTGTTTGTCACCAGCAGTTTGTGTATCCGAACTCAAAATTGCCTCCGAAATTTCAGTGATCGCTTTTATGATTTCTGGTGATTTAGTTTTTTTTGATATAAACTGACATAATCGTATTATTTTTTCATCACGTGATTCATTATGATCATCTTTGTCCTCTGAATTCAATGGCGAAATAGGCAAAGTCTCTTTACCTGCGTTTTTGCTTGGCGAACGCTGTGTGCGCATTGAACGATCAAAGGGGCTCGCGGACTCCATAATGTGTTTTTTTTCCTAATATTTAGGTTGCGCCTAATATAAAAATACTAGGCAATCGGGCGTACTTATACTCGTTTGACGTTTTGAAGTGTCATTGTTGAAAATAGTGACAACGTTTCAAACTTTACAGCACTGTTATTGTGTTATTACACCACGGTGGCAAAAAATTTCACTACCACGAACGTATTGTGTAGGTTTCTTATGTATATTAAACTTTGCTTGCTCATTAAAGACTTTTTTCTCACTTAGAAAAATATTTTTGTTAGACACTTCGTAGACGCGTGCGGTCAGTACAAAAGTGCTGACTAGACTCGGGTTAGGTTAGGTTAGGTTAGGTTAGGTTAGGTTAGGTTTTTTTTTTTTTTTTATATGGGAGTTGTATTTATTATTGACCTTGCTTATTATGTACAAGGTTTGTAGATCTTCAATTGGAGTTTTCTTTATTTATAAGCCTTTATTTTTTAACTATATAGTGTTGGGATCAGGAGGGATATTCTACTGTGGGTCTTAACAGGAACTTCTCCGCATTTGCTCTTGTGAAGAGGAAACCACAGAAAACTCTTCAGGAGAAGACGGACTGCTGACAGAAATCACCAGGCCTTCCGTTTCACTTGAAGAGTGTTCGGCATTTTGTGTCCTGGCTTCGTTTATTTTGCCAATATCCTGCACTATTTTAATCATGTATGATACTACCTTTCGTGATAGTTCCTTGTGAACTATCACGGATCCGATGTCGCATAGGTCCTCATCTAGACTCCTGCATCGCGCCTCCAGCTGCTGTCTGCTATGGGGCAATGCATAAAAAGATGAGGGACATCTTGAGGGGTCATATCATCACACGGGCAGCTGTCGATCTCGGAGAGCTTAAATCGATGCAGGTAGCTCATGAACCCACCGTGACCCGTGAGGAATTGTGTGAGTTCAAAGCCAACTTCCTGCATTCTCCTGAAATCAAAGGCATGGAAAATTGTTGGGAAAAACATTTTAGTAATATTTCCTGTCGTTTCTTTCAAATATCGATCATTCCAGAGTTGAAGGGTCCTGCTTTTTATTTTCCTCTTGGCAAAACTGAGCGGAAATTTGGCAAAATCTGGGGCCGTCTTTTTAAGAGTAGCCTCTCGAGCCTTTTCGTCCGCTTTTTCATTTCCTAGGATTCCGCAGTGACCCCTTATCCAGCCGATGTGCACGTTCTGTTTTCTGCATCGTAGTTCCTGGATATCAGTTTTAATGTCCATGACAATAGGATTGACCGAATTTCGGTCCGTTATTGCATGGACGCCTGATTTGCAGTCTGTCAAGATCGTTATTTGTTTCCATCTGTTTGGTGATTTCTTCAGAACGTAGCTCAAAGCTTCTCGGATCGCCAGGAGTTCCGCCTGAAACACTGAGCAGACGTCGTCGAGTTTGATCTTTCTCGACGGCAACTCTCTCACGCCATCGTAAGGTACAAATGCTGCACCCACTTTGCCGTTCAAGAGACTGCCATCAGTGAAGATTCTCAGCTCATTCTGCGTTGCCTCAGGCAGAGTCTGACCATAGTATCCATGGTCAATGCGGTTGCATTCCGAGGGATGAGGGAGTGAGAAAAAGTCTCCGGTTCCCTGGTAGACTCTGTCTTGCGGCAAGTCCTGCAGGGTGAGAGTCTTCTTTACCTCATATGCTTCTGCAAGCTGCTTGATCCTCAGGTCAAGTGGCATGAAGCCGCTCAAGACCTGAGCAGAAACTAGAGAGATCGTTCTGTATCCTTTGCAAGATCTAATGGCAATTTGTCTTTGAATGGAGTTCAGTTTCTTACGGTTGACTTTTTTCTTTACCGCGTCCGCCCACACGCTGGAAGCGTACGTTATCAGAGGCTCGACAGCACCTAAATATATTTGCTGCATAACCCCCGGCGACGCACCCCATGTGGGTTTGGCGGCTCTGATCAATTTGTTCGTGATGCTTGCGGCCTTTTTACAAATGTTGTCGACGTGTTTGGACTAGTTAAGGTGGCGATCTATGGTGAGACCGAGAACCTTAAAGTGATCCACGTATTTAAGTTGAACTCCGTTCATGTAAATGTTTGGCTGTCGGTCCTTTTTTCTGGTAATATACATCGCGTTGGTTTTGTCTTCTGCAAAGTGTAGTTTGGCTTTAGAGCCCCATGATGTGATGAATTTCAACGCCTTGTCAGTCATATTTTCAAGCTCTGTCGTATTGTTGGCTGTAGCAATCAATAGCAGGTCATCCGCAAATGCTCTCAGTTCAGCTCCAGGGCCCAAGTCCTCCTGAAGTACATCATCTAAGATGTAATTCCAAAAGCTCGGTCCGCAAGATGATCCCTGAACGCATCCTTTGGTCGTAACCTTCTGGAGCGTGGCATCAAAATGTGACAGTATGACTTTCCTTTGTTGATGATAGCTCTTCACTAGCGTAAACAAGTTCCGAGGGCACTTCTTGCTTCTCAGCTGGCACATTAGAAATGGCCACCAAGCATTATCAAAGGCTCCTCTGATGTCGAGCGAGATTGCTATGATCATCTTCTTGTCTTGCAGCGCAGTCCTGATTTCGTTGACTGAAGCGTTCAGAGCGTCTTCTGTTGATTTCTGGGGCGTAAAACCATATTGCTTTTGACTCAACTTACCTTTTCGATGAAAATGCCAGTTTATCCGATTTATCATCAGCTTTTCCAGTACTTTTCCAAATACTGAAATGAGGCCGATCGGTCTGTAGGACTTGATGTCTTGAAGGTCGTCTTTTCCCGGCTTGGGAATGACAACAACCCTCGCTATTTTCCATTGAGCTGGAAAGTGGCTCACTCTGAGACATGCGTTATACATACCCAATACTAATGACCTATCCACGTTGAAGAAATGAAGGCAAATGTCGGCGGTGAAGTGATCTTCTCCGGGTGCCTTATGTGGACTTATGTTTGAAACTATATCCTCGATCTCTTCTTCAGTGAATATCGGGTCGTTTGGGGTGTAGGGTAGAATTTCCGCCATACGTCTGATGTTAATCTGTTCGTTGGTTTCATTTTGTATGGTGTCGTCCGGGAAAAACTTATCCAATAGGCGCTGAGCGGATTCTTCAGCCGAAGCTAAATACTCGTCGCCATCTTTGAGCGTCGCTGGTGGAGTGGTCTTTCTTCGGTTTACCAGAACTCTGTGAATTGCTGACCAAGCGGTTTCTTTCGTCTGTGATGCGCAGTAATTTTTTCAAGACTCGATTTTGGTTTTCGCAATTGCATCTTTATAAGTTTGTTTCGCTTCAAGATATTCCGGAAGCGTTATGGTCTCTCTTCGGAGTCTTCCTGAATTCTGAAGTCTGTGCTTACATTTGATTGTGTCTTTCTTGAGCTTATCGAGTTCATCGTTCCACCAAGGACAGGGCTGTCTTTTGAAAGGTTTCCTGATTGGTATACTTGATTTGCACGATTCTCCCAAGATGTCCATCAATGTGTTTATTTTCTTTTCCAACACAAGCGAGTTGCTCACTTCAGAAAAATAGTTTTCAGAAGCGTGTATATCCGTCAGTTTGTTTTTAATATCTTTCGAAAATTTTTCCCAGTTCGCTTTTTTTGTATTATAAAGGGCAGTTTTCGGATCTGTGGGATTCCAAATCTTTGTGGAAATTTCGAAAGAAATAGGATTATGGTCGCTGAGTTGGTTATCATTTGATTCTACTCTCCACCTGTGAACAGTGTCCAGAAAACTTGAAGAGCAGAATGTCATGTCTATAACGCTTGTGATGTGACGGTTGTCACGATAGGTTTCGAAGGTGGGTCGATTTCCTTCATTGAGAATGTTCAGATTGAGTTCTGAAAGAAAATCTGCGACTTCTTCGCCCCTTCTATCGGTCTTCGCGCTCCCCCACCACACATTTTTTGCGTTAAGGTCACTCCCTATGAGGATTGGAACATCTCCAAGCAGTGTGAGTTTTCCCAATGTTGGGGCAATGTCGGCGTTTGGCTCCACGTACATAGATCCAATAACAAGAGGTCCAGCTTCTGTGGTAATTCTTACAAGTGTGGTATTTGAGTCACTGAATTTGCTCAGCATTATGCCATTTATCGTGGAGTTGCAGATAATTATTGCCGCTTTGCAGACCCGCTCCTTGGAAGTCACTGATTGATAAACAGTGACCCCCGGAGCATTGATTCTGCCGGTATTGCCAGTGTAAGGTTCCTGTAGCAGCAATATATCCGCGCCCCTCTTATTGGCCAGTGCTTCTTCTTGTGCCGCTTTGCAGCGGCCCAAATTCCACTGAATTACTTTTGTGGTGCCTGTGGTATTTAATTGGGTCCCGGTGGTATTTGGAACGATGGAGTTAGCCATAGTTGACTCTTTCCATGGTTCGTATCATCATTTTAATTCGATAAGGACAATTCTTATCGTTGGCTCTGTGTTTTGACACCTCGGTCTTACCTTTGGCCATTTTAATACAATTCCAGCAGTGGTGTTCCTCTTCTTGCTCCTTCTTCGTGCAAGACATGGATTTGTGCTCGCCAGCGCAGTGTAAACAACGATCCTTGCTCTCCATGCACCTGGCTAATGAATGTCCAAATCCCATGCACTTGTAACATTGCATGATGGGGCAGCTATCCTCTACCTGCACTCGCTGGTATCCGATGCTTATCCTTCCCTGGCTGATCATGGCTTCTCGGACGTCGCTGTTGACGGTTAATACGGCATTTCTTAGGCGGTCGCTGTTTCTGTTCCGGAAAGTCCTTTGTAGCTTAATGGCTTCTTTGTCCTGGCCGACGGCTTCAAAAATAGAGTCATTCTGCTGGAGAATATATTCCACAATCTCATCATCTTTGGTTTCTTTTTCGATTCCTTTGAGAACAACAGTTGGCGCTAGCCGTTTGCCTTCCTTAGCGACCAAGTTTCCTTTGGTCAGCCTTGGGAGAGCGGCTCTGATTCTGTCGGCGTCGTTGGAGGTCGGGCATTTGATGATTACTTTGTTGTCCTTGGCGGCTATGAGTCCGCTGACTCCAACTTTCAGTTCAGAGGGCCTCAAATCTTGCCTTAAGGCTGCTTTAATGTCGGAGGTAGTTTTGGTTTTGTCAGCTGCACTGACGATTACAGCATGGGAAGAACCCGACGCTGCCACTGAAGCATAGCTGAATGAGGTAGGTCCGGCTGTTGAGGGAGGGTTGATCATAGCGCTCTTTTGGATAAGCGCTATTTTCTCCTTCAGGAACGTGGTTTCCTGTGACTGGCATTTTTTTGTCAACTCTGCGGCCAGGTCGATGATGTCCGTGAATATGGACATCAATCCTTCTCTGGTCTCTTTCGTGATATTCCCCTTTAAGGGGTCTACCATGCGCAGGCCTTTAGTTGATAAATTTATTACCTGTAAAGAAAGAGAGTCTACAGTGTTAGTTTTTAAGGACGCGGATTCAGGCAGGGAAACATGCTGTGTCGGGGTAACGTCCTGGATCGGTTGTGTCGTCTGGGTGTGAGCGGTCTTCTTACCAGCCATCTCAGGAGATAACGAAGTGAGATCCTTCTCCACCGTCTTCCTTGTCTGCCTGGTAGTGATCTTTGTTGTGGACTTGGCTGGTATCGTTATTCCAGTTGATGTGGGATTGGTGACGGGCTTGGATGGTGGCTTGGGTTGTACCTCGGAAGTTCCGGTCTTCTTCTCCGTTCCCGCGATCGCTGCGCGCAAAGTTCTCCCAGTCTCTGTCAGGTTCGGGCTAGATCGTGATCTCTCTGGGAGCCTGGCATCGCCGCCAGACGGCGTCGACGGCGGCGACCTCTGCACATTGGGCATGTCTAAGGAAGGGGAATTGATGGAAGTTCAACTCCCCTTCGTGAAAGTGAACGTCGTCAACGAACTTCGGTCAACCGAGTGCGTGAGACTGTTGAACTGAATCTGTCTGACTCCGAATGATCCGCACCAGTATTAAACTGTAGCGGACAACCAGACCCAGAAGAAAGGTCGTGCGCAGCGGAGCCGGTATGCACCAACGCAGAATCACCGAACAAGGGACTGGTTACCCTTCGGACGGAACCCAGCTGCTAGCGCTGTCACACCCTTTTGCAGCCCACTATGCCGTGTAAGCGACCAGTTGACTGCAATCGGAGAAATACGTCTCCACTATTCAGTCGCGCGGGTGATATGGAGTGACACCCGAGTCGCTGCCCTGGGTAAGGAATACTCAGAGAGCGGAAGGGATGGAATATGAATCGTCTCCAAATCAAAGGGCCGACGATGAAGGACGACGTACACTCAATAACAATGTTGCTCTACGGTCTACGCAGTCGTAGCCGGGGACATCAACGCTCGGTCAAGCGTCAATATCGAAAGAGATCTCAACGCGCGGGATAAATCCGAAAACAACCTGAAAGAAGTTTTCCAAGAGTTTTCCGGATTTTACTGGATTTTTCCGAGCTTTTCCGACATTGTAGGTGCTCGGACTTCGGCAAGAATTTTTCCGGAATTTTCCGCCTACTCAATCTGCTGGGACCAGTCCAAGAGTATGAGCTTGAGAATCCGGCAAGAGACTTCGACGCACGGGCAAGTTTTCGAAGAAAATTAAATCTTGAACACAAAAGATTTTTCCGGGAGTTTTCCGGATTTCACTGGATTTTTCCGAGCTTTTCCGACATTGTAGGTGTACGGACTTCGGAATGAGTTTTCCGGAGTTTTCCAGCACACTATCGCCGGGAGCACGTCCGATCACTGTCAATGTTAAACTAAGACTAAAAGTAGGTATTTAAAAAAAAAATCGGTATGTAAAAGAGTTGATAGGTAATAGTAAGAAACGAAATAAGCAAATTGTCACAAGAATATTTGACACTTTAAATTGTACACATAACCTCACTTTCGGCAATGCCGAACACGTGGTTAACACACAAAACTTAATATCCTAGGAATAATTTAAAAATAACACTCACACATATATATTACACTTGTATTTTCACTTTACGGCAAATAGAATTTGTAAAAACAACGTAGTTTTCGAGATATGGATTTTTTAATGGAGAGAAGGCAAACATGCGTGTGGTTCCCTGCAAGATAAAAAAAGCAACTGGGTTAGGTTAGGTTAGGTTAGGTTAGGTTAGGTTAGGTTAGGTTAGGTTAGGTTAGGTTAGGTTAGGTTAGGTTAGGTTAGGTTAGGTTAGGTTAGGTTAGGTTAGGTTAGGTTAGGTTGCCGTTTTCCAGGTCACTGCGGTATCTCGGAGTGCAGATCGACGACAAGCTGCGGTTCACCGAGCACGTTGAAAAGGCGGCCTCAAAAGCGACCGCCATAGCAGAAGACCTTGCCAGGCTGATGCCCAACACCGGTGGACCAAAACATAAAAGACGGAAGCTCTATTACGAGGTGGTCCACTCTGTCCTACTGTACGGCGCCCCAATATGGGCCGACGCCACCAAAAAAGAACGGACAAAACTCACCCTGGCAAGGGTGCAAAGACGAAGCGCACTAAGAGTCGCCTCAGCATACCGCACGGTCTCGGGAGATGCCATACTGGTGCTGACTGCCATCCCGCCCATTGACCTGCTCGCTGCCGAAAGGCAGGCAGTGTACAATGGGCAGAAAAGAGTCGATGCCAGGGAACTGACGATGCAAAAATGGCAAGAAAGGTGGGACGTTTCCGCAAAAGGCCGGTGGACGCATCGGCTCATTGGTGAGCTCATGGCTTGGTGTCAGCGAAAAAACGGCAAGCTGTGTTACCACCTTACGCAGCTACTCACAGGGCACGGTTGCTTTGGAAGTTATCTTCACAAAATAGGGAAAGAAGTGACCTGCGAGTGCCACCACTGCGGAAGCATTAAAGATGACGCCGAACACACCCTGTTTGCATGCCCTGCATGGGAGGAAGCCAGAAACAGTCTTAAAATCAAAGTCGGCGAGGAAGCAATGACGCTGACAAAAATGGTCCCTTCCATGCTGGAAAACGCTGCATCATGGTCGGCGTGGGTGGAGTTTGCATCGTCAGTGATGCAGAGCAAGGAAGAAGAGGAAAGATCCCGGCGAGGGGAGGAAGAGTAGCGGCATAATATAATGCAAGGTCATAGCTGCCCTCCTGAAGCAATGCATAAAAGCGGATTCCGGGAGGGCAGCTGGGAAGAGGAGGGGGGTTTTAGTGGGTAAGAATCCCACACTACTACCAGTCAGTCGCCGCTGACTGCTGGTGGTGTCTTAAGAAGATTTCCCCCCGCCGCAAAAAAAAAAAAAAAGGTTAGGTTAGGTTAGGTTAGGTTAGGTTAGGTTAGGTTAGGTTAGGTTAGGTTAGGTTAGGTTAGGTTAGGTTAGGTTAGTGTCACCGACAGGTTTTTCCGCCCCTGTGGGGGGCGCTCCCATAAGGAGTAGTGCCACCCAGCCGCTCGGTCTGACCCTGGTAGTCAATGCGCCACCGATGAAATGATGATGACCCTTGGCAAAGCTGAACAAAATATTTCATATGTAAAGTCCCGCAGTTTGCTCTGACAGGCCCCACGGCTTCTCAGAGTGAACTGTGGATGGTTAAGTCGGTCGCCACTGACCATGTAAATATAGGTAATAGGTAATATAGTATAAGGTTGAATTTTGAATTAAATATATATTAGGTAAAGGGTAATTAAATTAAATATGATTTGTTTATAATAATGTATAGTGTAAATTGTAAAATATTATATGTAAGGCAAAGGATTAAATAGTAATAAAGGGGGACTTATGGATGGGCGTTGAGGGTATGTAATTAGATAGTTAAGATGTACGTAGTGATAAGTGCATATAGATCGATGTCGCTGCGCGTCGCACGTACACGGCACAGTAATTGTTAATATATGCTCATAGGCCTGTTGCGAAGGCTCCCTTTTGCACGTATGTGCAATCACAAAGCGTAGCAACACTTAGGCAATCATCGATCCGATTATAATCACGATCCCGCGTAATTAATTTTCATTTCAATTTCGATTATTAATATCCGCGGTCATTCCGCGCGCGGCGTTTCCGAATCGGTATTCTGGCAGCTTTCCTGCTCGCACATACGACGGCGTCTCTGTCGTATGTGTAGAAACCGATTTCGAGATACAAATTTGCTCGCTTTGCAGTGACAGAGCCCCTCTCGCTCGCGTGTATGACGGCATCACGCTCACGCGCGACGGGAGAATCGGATCAATGATTTTGGTCGATCAAGGAGACCACGTACTGGAATAAAGTGCGGGAAATCTTTGATCGGCTAGGTATGAGTATGTACTAAGCAATTATTACTGCCTATATGTTTGGTTGACGGAATGACATCCGTCAACTAGTCGTAAGTATGTGCCCGTGGCGACACCGAGCTATATTAGTTGTTAACGTGAGAAAGATTGCGCGACCAATACGTTTATATATTAGAATCAAGTAACTTCCCCGCGTAATATGGGTTTATATTAAGCTTTTATTTTGTAGTTAAATTACCAATCTACCGAGTTCATATTCTTAGACCAACGTCAAGTAGGTATTCAGGCCGTCGGGGCGCCTCAAAGTTGAGCCCCCCAACGGTAGTTGGCCGAAGGATTGATATGCGCTGTCGGAGGCCGGGTGCCTCAAATATGCCGAGTTAACCACTGGCATATGACGCCTTATCATCCAGGCTAACTTTGTAGTACCCGTGTTTCTGGGTGAGAGGTACCTTCGCGCCGCTAGGGCCCGCAAAGCCGGCCGCCGCGGGAACGCCCCTCCCTCAGCCATGAAGAGCGCCACCACGCGGGGGGTGTGCTGTATCGATAGGTAATTCAACCACGAATCCGTCGATGCCTCGCACGCCTTCGTAGGTGCGTTTTTCGTGGGGCTGGCCCAGAAACACTGCGGTACTGCTTCATCAATTACACGATCTCAGTACTCCTAGGTACTCGAAGGACGTACGTGACGAGTGAGCGACGCCGCCCGCCGGCGAGCGTCGACTCGCGCCCATAATTTTTCTTAGTCGGCCCTTACGTAGATGTCGCGGGTAATTAGTCATTGTACAATTTCCGCCACTCTCGTAAGGAAACCGTTAATTAATTTTGTCACCCGAAAAACGTTGAGCTAAGGGATGAAATCGGCCAGATTTGCATATAAACCCAATATTTTTAAATTCATCGATCAGTCGACGCCCGCATTTACGACCCTGAACCTGCGAAGGTCAGCGGCGTAATTTTCTCTACATTTTCACATACAAGTCGCCAGGACTTGTGAGGAGGTACTCGCCCAGGTCCTGATACCTACAGGCAGATACCTACCTCTCTACCTACTGTCACTTTGACAGACAGGAGTGAAGTGTCACCCAGCGACTTAGTCGTTTTATTCGCGAGTTTATCTTTTCATTACCGGACCCGGTCCCCAACCTTTTATCGCGGTGCCCCGTGTTCGCGCAATCTCGCTTACGGATAAAAATAGATTAATTCTCAAATAACTGAATAATAATTGTGTTAGTTATGTAATTAGTGTTATATCTTAAATAAGACTTTTTAATAATTTTGTGGTTTCGGACTTAGACAATTTGAACTTTGTGACCTTTGTGGACGCGGAACCTAATAAATTGTTTTAATATCGTAAAAAGTTCTTTTATTGGACTAGACATAGTGCCTACCTGTTCTTCCTACAATCTGAATGTACCTCCACTCCAGGCCCGGAGCTAGCCGAGGATTCGGAGGCCTACATTAGGTTAGGTTAGGTTTTTTTTTTTTTTTTTTTTTATATGGGAGTTGCATTTATTATTGACCTTGCTTATTATGTACAAGGTTTGTAGATCTTCAATTGGAGTTTTCTTTATTTATTAGTCTATAGTGTTAACTATATAGTGTTGGGATCAGGAGGGATATACTACTGTGGGTCTTAACAGGAACTTCTCCGCATTTGCTCTTGTGAAGAGGAAACCACAGAAAACTCTTCAGGAGAAGACGGACTGCTGACAGAAATCACCAGGCCTTCCGTTTCACTTGAAGAGTGTTCGGCATTTTGTGTCCTGGCTTCGTTTATTTTGCCAATATCCTGCACTATTTTAATCACGTATGATACTACCTTTCGTGATAGTTCCTTGTGAACTATCACGGATCCGATGTCGCATAGGTCCTCATCTAGACTCCTGCATCGCGCCTCCAGCTGCTGTCTTTGGAAGCTGAAAATGGGGCAATGCATAAAAAGATGAGGGACATCTTGAGATGTCATATCATCACACGGGCAGCTGTCGATCTCGGAGAGCTTAAATCGATGCAGGTAGCTCATGAACCCACCGTGACCCGTGAGGAATTGTGTGAGTTCAAAGCCAACTTCCTGCATTCTCCTGAAATCAAAGGCATGGAAAATTGTTGGGAAAAACATTTTAGTAATATTTCCTGTCGTTTCTTTCAAATATCGATCATTCCAGAGTTGAAGGGTCCTGCTTTTTATTTTCCTCTTGGCAAAACTGAGCGGAAATTTGGCAAAATCTGGGGCCGTCTTTTTAAGAGTAGCCTCTCGAGCCTTTTCGTCCGCTTTTTCATTTCCTAGGATTCCGCAGTGACCCCTTATCCAGCCGATGTGCACGTTCTGTTTTCTGCATCGTAGTTCCTGGATATCAGTTTTAATGTCCATGACAATAGGATTGACCGAATTTCGGTCCGTTATTGCATGGACGCCTGATTTGCAGTCTGTCAAGATCGTTATTTGTTTCCATCTGTTTGGTGATTTCTTCAGAACGTAGCTCAAAGCTTCTCGGATCGCCAGGAGTTCCGCCTGAAACACTGAGCAGACGTCGTCGAGTTTGATCTTTCTCGACGGCAACTCTCTCACGCCATCGTAAGGTACAAATGCTGCACCCACTTTGCCGTTCAAGAGACTGCCATCAGTGAAGATTCTCAGCTCATTCTGCGTTGCCTCAGGCAGAGTCTGACCATAGTATCCATGGTCAATGCGGTTGCGTTCCGAGGGATGAGGGAGTGAGAAAAAGTCTCCGGTTCCCTGGTAGACTCTGTCTTGCGGCAAGTCCTGCAGGGTGAGAGTCTTCTTTACCTCATATGCTTCTGCAAGCTGCTTGATCCTCAGGTCAAGTGGCATGAAGCCGCTCAAGACCTGAGCAGAAACTAGAGAGATCGTTCTGTATCCTTTGCAAGATCTAATGGCAATTTGTCTTTGAATGGAGTTCAGTTTCTTACGGTTGACTTTTTTCTTTACCGCGTCCGCCCACACGCTGGAAGCGTACGTTATCAGAGGCTCGACAGCACCTAAATATATTTGCTGCATAACCCCCGGCGACGCACCCCATGTGGGTTTGGCGGCTCTGATCAATTTGTTCGTGATGCTTGCGGCCTTTTTACAAATGTTGTCGACGTGTTTGGACCAGTTAAGGTGGCGATCTATGGTGAGACCGAGAACCTTAAAGTGATCCACGTATTTAAGTTGAACTCCGTTCATGTAAATGTTTGGCTGTCGGTCCTTTTTTCTGGTAATATACATCGCGTTGGTTTTGTCTTCTGCAAAGTGTAGTTTGGCTTTAGAGCCCCATGATGTGATGAATTTCAACGCCTTGTCAGTCATATTTTCAAGCTCTGTCGTATTGTTGGCTGTAGCAATCAATAGCAGGTCATCCGCAAATGCTCTCAGTTCAGCTCCAGGGCCCAAGTCCTCCTGAAGTACATCATCTAAGATGTAATTCCAAAAGCTCGGTCCGCAAGATGATCCCTGAACGCATCCTTTGGTCGTAACCTTCTGGAGCGTGGCATCAAAATGTGACAGTATGACTTTCCTTTGTTGATGATAGCTCTTCACTAGCGTAAACAAGTTCCGAGGGCACTTCTTGCTTCTCAGCTGGCACATTAGAAATGGCCACCAAGCATTATCAAAGGCTCCTCTGATGTCGAGCGAGATTGCTATGATCATCTTCTTGTCTTGCAGCGCAGTCCTGATTTCGTTGACTGAAGCGTTCAGAGCGTCTTCTGTTGATTTCTGGGGCGTAAAACCATATTGCTTTTGACTCAACTTACCTTTTCGATGAAAATGCCAGTTTATCCGATTTATCATCAGCTTTTCCAGTACTTTTCCAAATACTGAAATGAGGCCGATCGGTCTGTAGGACTTGATGTCTTGAAGGTCGTCTTTTCCCGGCTTGGGAATGACAACAACCCTCGCTATTTTCCATTGAGCTGGAAAGTGGCTCACTCTGAGACATGCGTTATACATACCCAATACTAATGACCTATCCACGTTGAAGAAATGAAGGCAAATGTCGGCGGTGAAGTGATCTTCTCCGGGTGCCTTATGTGGACTTATGTTTGAAACTATATCCTCGATCTCTTCTTCAGTGAATATCGGGTCGTTTGGGGTGTAGGGTAGAATTTCCGCCATACGTCTGATGTTAATCTGTTCGTTGGTTTCATTTTGTATGGTGTCGTCCGGGAAAAACTTATCCAATAGGCGCTGAGCGGATTCTTCAGCCGAAGCTAAATACTCGTCGCCATCTTTGAGCGTCGCTGGTGGAGTGGTCTTTCTTCGGTTTACCAGAACTCTGTGAATTGCTGACCAAGCGGTTTCTTTCGTCTGTGATGCGCAGTAATTTTTTCAAGACTCGATTTTGGTTTTCGCAATTGCATCTTTATAAGTTTGTTTCGCTTCAAGATATTCCGGAAGCGTTATGGTCTCTCTTCGGAGTCTTCCTGAATTCTGAAGTCTGTGCTTACATTTGATTGTGTCTTTCTTGAGCTTATCGAGTTCATCGTTCCACCAAGGACAGGGCTGTCTTTTGAAAGGTTTCCTGATTGGTATACTTGATTTGCACGATTCTCCCAAGATGTCCATCAATGTGTTTATTTTCTTTTCCAACACAAGCGAGTTGCTCACTTCAGAAAAATAGTTTTCAGAAGCGTGTATATCCGTCAGTTTGTTTTTAATATCTTTCGAAAATTTTTCCCAGTTCGCTTTTTTTGTATTATAAAGGGCAGTTTTCGGATCTGTGGGATTCCAAATCTTTGTGGAAATTTCGAAAGAAATAGGATTATGGTCGCTGAGTTGGTTATCATTTGATTCTACTCTCCACCTGTGAACAGTGTCCAGAAAACTTGAAGAGCAGAATGTCATGTCTATAACGCTTGTGATGTGACGGTTGTCACGATAGGTTTCGAAGGTGGGTCGATTTCCTTCATTGAGAATGTTCAGATTGAGTTCTGAAAGAAAATCTGCGACTTCTTCGCCCCTTCTATCGGTCTTCGCGCTCCCCCACCACACATTTTTTGCGTTAAGGTCACTCCCTATGAGGATTGGAACATCTCCAAGCAGTGTGAGTTTTCCCAATGTTGGGGCAATGTCGGCGTTTGGCTCCACGTACATAGATCCAATAACAAGAGGTCCAGCTTCTGTGGTAATTCTTACAAGTGTGGTATTTGAGTCACTGAATTTGCTCAGCATTATGCCATTTATCGTGGAGTTGCAGATAATTATTGCCGCTTTGCAGACCCGCTCCTTGGAAGTCACTGATTGATAAACAGTGACCCCCGGAGCATTGATTCTGCCGGTATTGCCAGTGTAAGGTTCCTGTAGCAGCAATATATCCGCGCCCCTCTTATTGGCCAGTGCTTCTTCTTGTGCCGCTTTGCAGCGGCCCAAATTCCACTGAATTACTTTTGTGGTGCCTGTGGTATTTAATTGGGTCCCGGTGGTATTTGGAACGATGGAGTTAGCCATAGTTGACTCTTTCCATGGTTCGTATCATCATTTTAATTCGATAAGGACAATTCTTATCGTTGGCTCTGTGTTTTGACACCTCGGTCTTACCTTTGGCCATTTTAATACAATTCCAGCAGTGGTGTTCCTCTTCTTGCTCCTTCTTCGTGCAAGACATGGATTTGTGCTCGCCAGCGCAGTGTAAACAACGATCCTTGCTCTCCATGCACCTGGCTAATGAATGTCCAAATCCCATGCACTTGTAACATTGCATGATGGGGCAGCTATCCTCTACCTGCACTCGCTGGTATCCGATGCTTATCCTTCCCTGGCTGATCATGGCTTCTCGGACGTCGCTGTTGACGGTTAATACGGCATTTCTTAGGCGGTCGCTGTTTCTGTTCCGGAAAGTCCTTTGTAGCTTAATGGCTTCTTTGTCCTGGCCGACGGCTTCAAAAATAGAGTCATTCTGCTGGAGAATATATTCCACAATCTCATCATCTTTGGTTTCTTTTTCGATTCCTTTGAGAACAACAGTTGGCGCTAGCCGTTTGCCTTCCTTAGCGACCAAGTTTCCTTTGGTCAGCCTTGGGAGAGCGGCTCTGATTCTGTCGGCGTCGTTGGAGGTCGGGCATTTGATGATTACTTTGTTGTCCTTGGCGGCTATGAGTCCGCTGACTCCAACTTTCAGTTCAGAGGGCCTCAAATCTTGCCTTAAGGCTGCTTTAATGTCGGAGGTAGTTTTGGTTTTGTCAGCTGCACTGACGATTACAGCATGGGAAGAACCCGACGCTGCCACTGAAGCATAGCTGAATGAGGTAGGTCCGGCTGTTGAGGGAGGGTTGATCATAGCGCTCTTTTGGATAAGCGCTATTTTCTCCTTCAGGAACGTGGTTTCCTGTGACTGGCATTTTTTTGTCAACTCTGCGGCCAGGTCGATGATGTCCGTGAATATGGACATCAATCCTTCTCTGGTCTCTTTCGTGATATTCCCCTTTAAGGGGTCTACCATGCGCAGGCCTTTAGTTGATAAATTTATTACCTGTAAAGAAAGAGAGTCTACAGTGTTAGTTTTTAAGGACGCGGATTCAGGCAGGGAAACATGCTGTGTCGGGGTAACGTCCTGGATCGGTTGTGTCGTCTGGGTGTGAGCGGTCTTCTTACCAGCCATCTCAGGAGATAACGAAGTGAGATCCTTCTCCACCGTCTTCCTTGTCTGCCTGGTAGTGATCTTTGTTGTGGACTTGGCTGGTATCGTTATTCCAGTTGATGTGGGATTGGTGACGGGCTTGGATGGTGGCTTGGGTTGTACCTCGGAAGTTCCGGTCTTCTTCTCCGTTCCCGCGATCGCTGCGCGCAAAGTTCTCCCAGTCTCTGTCAGGTTCGGGCTAGATCGTGATCTCTCTGGGAGCCTGGCATCGCCGCCAGACGGCGTCGACGGCGGCGACCTCTGCACATTGGGCATGTCTAAGGAAGGGGAATTGATGGAAGTTCAACTCCCCTTCGTGAAAGTGAACGTCGTCAACGAACTTCGGTCAACCGAGTGCGTGAGACTGTTGAACTGAATCTGTCTGACTCCGAATGATCCGCACCAGTATTAAACTGTAGCGGACAACCAGACCCAGAAGAAAGGTCGTGCGCAGCGGAGCCGGTATGCACCAACGCAGAATCACCGAACAAGGGACTGGTTACCCTTCGGACGGAACCCAGCTGCTAGCGCTGTCACACCCTTTTGCAGCCCACTATGCCGTGTAAGCGACCAGTTGACTGCAATCGGAGAAATACGTCTCCACTATTCAGTCGCGCGGGTGATATGGAGTGACACCCGAGTCGCTGCCCTGGGTAAGGAATACTCAGAGAGCGGAAGGGATGGAATATGAATCGTCTCCAAATCAAAGGGCCGACGATGAAGGACGACGTACACTCAATAACAATGTTGCTCTACGGTCTACGCAGTCGTAGCCGGGGACATCAACGCTCGGTCAAGCGTCAATATCGAAAGAGATCTCAACGCGCGGGATAAATCCGAAAACAACCTGAAAGAAGTTTTCCAAGAGTTTTCCGGATTTTACTGGATTTTTCCGAGCTTTTCCGACATTGTAGGTGCTCGGACTTCGGCAAGAATTTTTCCGGAATTTTCCGCCTACTCAATCTGCTGGGACCAGTCCAAGAGTATGAGCTTGAGAATCCGGCAAGAGACTTCGACGCACGGGCAAGTTTTCGAAGAAAATTAAATCTTGAACACAAAAGATTTTTCCGGGAGTTTTCCGGATTTCACTGGATTTTTCCGAGCTTTTCCGACATTGTAGGTGTACGGACTTCGGAATGAGTTTTCCGGAGTTTTCCAGCACACTATCGCCGGGAGCACGTCCGATCACTGTCAATGTTAAACTAAGACTAAAAGTAGGTATTTAAAAAAAAAATCGGTATGTAAAAGAGTTGATAGGTAATAGTAAGAAACGAAATAAGCAAATTGTCACAAGAATATTTGACACTTTAAATTGTACACATAACCTCACTTTCGGCAATGCCGAACACGTGGTTAACACACAAAACTTAATATCCTAGGAATAATTTAAAAATAACACTCACACATATATATTACACTTGTATTTTCACTTTACGGCAAATAGAATTTGTAAAAACAACGTAGTTTTCGAGATATGGATTTTTTAATGGAGAGAAGGCAAACATGCGTGTGGTTCCCTGCAAGATAAAAAAAGCAACTGGGTTAGGTTAGGTTAGGTTAGGTTAGGTTAGGTTAGGTTAGGTTAGGTTAGGTTAGGTTAGGTTAGGTTAGGTTAGGTTAGGTTAGGTTAGGTTAGGTTAGGTTAGGTTAGGTTGCCGTTTTCCAGGTCACTGCGGTATCTCGGAGTGCAGATCGACGACAAGCTGCGGTTCACCGAGCACGTTGAAAAGGCGGCCTCAAAAGCGACCGCCATAGCAGAAGACCTTGCCAGGCTGATGCCCAACACCGGTGGACCAAAACATAAAAGACGGAAGCTCTATTACGAGGTGGTCCACTCTGTCCTACTGTACGGCGCCCCAATATGGGCCGACGCCACCAAAAAAGAACGGACAAAACTCACCCTGGCAAGGGTGCAAAGACGAAGCGCACTAAGAGTCGCCTCAGCATACCGCACGGTCTCGGGAGATGCCATACTGGTGCTGACTGCCATCCCGCCCATTGACCTGCTCGCTGCCGAAAGGCAGGCAGTGTACAATGGGCAGAAAAGAGTCGATGCCAGGGAACTGACGATGCAAAAATGGCAAGAAAGGTGGGACGTTTCCGCAAAAGGCCGGTGGACGCATCGGCTCATTGGTGAGCTCATGGCTTGGTGTCAGCGAAAAAACGGCAAGCTGTGTTACCACCTTACGCAGCTACTCACAGGGCACGGTTGCTTTGGAAGTTATCTTCACAAAATAGGGAAAGAAGTGACCTGCGAGTGCCACCACTGCGGAAGCATTAAAGATGACGCCGAACACACCCTGTTTGCATGCCCTGCATGGGAGGAAGCCAGAAACAGTCTTAAAATCAAAGTCGGCGAGGAAGCAATGACGCTGACAAAAATGGTCCCTTCCATGCTGGAAAACGCTGCATCATGGTCGGCGTGGGTGGAGTTTGCATCGTCAGTGATGCAGAGCAAGGAAGAAGAGGAAAGATCCCGGCGAGGGGAGGAAGAGTAGCGGCATAATATAATGCAAGGTCATAGCTGCCCTCCTGAAGCAATGCATAAAAGCGGATTCCGGGAGGGCAGCTGGGAAGAGGAGGGGGGTTTTAGTGGGTAAGAATCCCACACTACTACCAGTCAGTCGCCGCTGACTGCTGGTGGTGTCTTAAGAAGATTTCCCCCCGCCGCAAAAAAAAAAAAAAAGGTTAGGTTAGGTTAGGTTAGGTTAGGTTAGGTTAGGTTAGGTTAGGTTAGGTTAGGTTAGGTTAGGTTAGGTTAGGTTAGGTTAGTGTCACCGACAGGTTTTTCCGCCCCTGTGGGGGGCGCTCCCATAAGGAGTAGTGCCACCCAGCCGCTCGGTCTGACCCTGGTAGTCAATGCGCCACCGATGAAATGATGATGACCCTTGGCAAAGCTGAACAAAATATTTCATATGTAAAGTCCCGCAGTTTGCTCTGACAGGCCCCACGGCTTCTCAGAGTGAACTGTGGATGGTTAAGTCGGTCGCCACTGACCATGTAAATATAGGTAATAGGTAATATAGTATAAGGTTGAATTTTGAATTAAATATATATTAGGTAAAGGGTAATTAAATTAAATATGATTTGTTTATAATAATGTATAGTGTAAATTGTAAAATATTATATGTAAGGCAAAGGATTAAATAGTAATAAAGGGGGACTTATGGATGGGCGTTGAGGGTATGTAATTAGATAGTTAAGATGTACGTAGTGATAAGTGCATATAGATCGATGTCGCTGCGCGTCGCACGTACACGGCACAGTAATTGTTAATATATGCTCATAGGCCTGTTGCGAAGGCTCCCTTTTGCACGTATGTGCAATCACAAAGCGTAGCAACACTTAGGCAATCATCGATCCGATTATAATCACGATCCCGCGTAATTAATTTTCATTTCAATTTCGATTATTAATATCCGCGGTCATTCCGCGCGCGGCGTTTCCGAATCGGTATTCTGGCAGCTTTCCTGCTCGCACATACGACGGCGTCTCTGTCGTATGTGTAGAAACCGATTTCGAGATACAAATTTGCTCGCTTTGCAGTGACAGAGCCCCTCTCGCTCGCGTGTATGACGGCATCACGCTCACGCGCGACGGGAGAATCGGATCAATGATTTTGGTCGATCAAGGAGACCACGTACTGGAATAAAGTGCGGGAAATCTTTGATCGGCTAGGTATGAGTATGTACTAAGCAATTATTACTGCCTATATGTTTGGTTGACGGAATGACATCCGTCAACTAGTCGTAAGTATGTGCCCGTGGCGACACCGAGCTATATTAGTTGTTAACGTGAGAAAGATTGCGCGACCAATACGTTTATATATTAGAATCAAGTAACTTCCCCGCGTAATATGGGTTTATATTAAGCTTTTATTTTGTAGTTAAATTACCAATCTACCGAGTTCATATTCTTAGACCAACGTCAAGTAGGTATTCAGGCCGTCGGGGCGCCTCAAAGTTGAGCCCCCCAACGGTAGTTGGCCGAAGGATTGATATGCGCTGTCGGAGGCCGGGTGCCTCAAATATGCCGAGTTAACCACTGGCATATGACGCCTTATCATCCAGGCTAACTTTGTAGTACCCGTGTTTCTGGGTGAGAGGTACCTTCGCGCCGCTAGGGCCCGCAAAGCCGGCCGCCGCGGGAACGCCCCTCCCTCAGCCATGAAGAGCGCCACCACGCGGGGGGTGTGCTGTATCGATAGGTAATTCAACCACGAATCCGTCGATGCCTCGCACGCCTTCGTAGGTGCGTTTTTCGTGGGGCTGGCCCAGAAACACTGCGGTACTGCTTCATCAATTACACGATCTCAGTACTCCTAGGTACTCGAAGGACGTACGTGACGAGTGAGCGACGCCGCCCGCCGGCGAGCGTCGACTCGCGCCCATAATTTTTCTTAGTCGGCCCTTACGTAGATGTCGCGGGTAATTAGTCATTGTACAATTTCCGCCACTCTCGTAAGGAAACCGTTAATTAATTTTGTCACCCGAAAAACGTTGAGCTAAGGGATGAAATCGGCCAGATTTGCATATAAACCCAATATTTTTAAATTCATCGATCAGTCGACGCCCGCATTTACGACCCTGAACCTGCGAAGGTCAGCGGCGTAATTTTCTCTACATTTTCACATACAAGTCGCCAGGACTTGTGAGGAGGTACTCGCCCAGGTCCTGATACCTACAGGCAGATACCTACCTCTCTACCTACTGTCACTTTGACAGACAGGAGTGAAGTGTCACCCAGCGACTTAGTCGTTTTATTCGCGAGTTTATCTTTTCATTACCGGACCCGGTCCCCAACCTTTTATCGCGGTGCCCCGTGTTCGCGCAATCTCGCTTACGGATAAAAATAGATTAATTCTCAAATAACTGAATAATAATTGTGTTAGTTATGTAATTAGTGTTATATCTTAAATAAGACTTTTTAATAATTTTGTGGTTTCGGACTTAGACAATTTGAACTTTGTGACCTTTGTGGACGCGGAACCTAATAAATTGTTTTAATATCGTAAAAAGTTCTTTTATTGGACTAGACATAGTGC